>NC_053187.1:6250000-6875000 GCF_905163445.1 Pararge aegeria
TATTTTAATTATCTTAATATGTATTAAGTAGGTACCGAATTAAAAAGGTAGTAGGAAGCTATATTCGAAAATTATATATATATATATATGTGTATATATAATAATAAGAAAATAATAGTAGATAGTATACCTAAGTTACTTTGTAAATACCAAGTAACTTAGGTATACATACTTTCAAATGTCTAGATAATTCAGGCAGGTTAGGTTACTAAATAAATAGAGTAAAGCAAAGAAATAGTGAAACAGCATTATTATCTTATTAATTCGTAAGGCAACTCGGCCTTTAACCATTTTCTTTAGTCTATGTTTAAATCTTGTTATTAATCAAAAGATAAGCTATCAGACAATACTGCACGGTAGAAATTTGCAAATAATGTAATAATATCTTATTTTCTATGAACTCTAAAAACTACGATACTAACGGGGTAGATACCTTATACATTTAATAATCTTAAATTAGAGATCGCATTGATACTGCAGATGTTTAAAGGGCTCCGTTAAATCTTAAATCACATTAAACTTGCACCCGCTATTTATCTTCAAAAAACCCATATATTTGTTACTCTTGCGTAAACATTTTTCAGACATTTTAATAGATTGAGGGGTTATGCCAGTTATAGTACCTACTACCAGTTAAAAATATTCATCAACTACTAGGCACAGGCCGCCTGTTTCCGGGCGGGCCAATCCACATTGAACCCGCCACGCTGGTTCAATGTGGATTGGCGTCGAATAATTTCCTAAATTTATTTAAATGCAAAAAATATAGTTATGTAGAGGTAGAGATAGCATGAGACGGCTTTCTTTGCTCCACAGTTTAAGTCAATAGTGGTATCTATGGTGTTTATTTCAGGCAAGTTATAAAGTATTTATTTTAGGGTTTTAGGTTTCTGTACCGGCTATATAGCAATGTCTTTTCCTAAGCTTTCTCTATCCGTCTATCGGTCCGACCGACGGTCTATCAGTGGGCTGTATCTTATGAGATACCGTAATAGATAAAGAAGTTACAAATCCACTATTTTTTTTATTTCATATCCCCGAAGTTTAATTATCCCGTAAAATCTTCTTAGATTTTTTTGTCAAATTAAGTTTAGGTACATGACGATTTGTCAATGCTATGAACATGAACACTTGTAATATTGACGTGCATTTCAGTCCATGTTTTTTTTGTGGGCTATTTGAAAACATGTACCTAATATGCATTTTGTTAGTGCTCTTAGTAAATAAATAAATAGATAGATTCAGTCGAAATTTTCACAGAATGTATACTTTCATTGCTATTGTAAAAAGAGATAAAATTAAAATTAGATGATAATTACTGGAGGATCCCAAAGAAAAGTATATTACTGTGTACTTTTTGCACCGATCTTAACAATGATAACAATTTATTACTTTGTATAATGTTACACATTACAACTTGGTACGAACGCCTTCGTGTGCAAGTCCTACTCTCAATCGTTTTTGTTTCCGATTTAAAATATATACCTATCCATGTTTGATTAAGTTAGGAAATAGCTGGTTATCAGCATCATCGTATAAACCCATTACCGGCCCACTACAGGGCACAGGTCTCTTACCACAATGAGAAGGGTTAAGGCCGCCACGCTGGCCCAGTGCGGTTGGTGGACTTCGAATGGCCAAGCCGTTAGATCAAGGCTTTTATCACAAGCGAATGATTATTACCGCTCTTTATTTGTATACAATAATCATGAAGTAAAAGATATCTACAAGAAAACAGAAATATAAAAATAGAAGCAGAATACAAAAGTCGGCCTTATCTCTGCCAGCCAACCTGGTTGGTTTCATAACCAAACCAAATTGGTTTCATATCGCCAACCCATATTGACATAGGTGCTGTAAATACCTCACTTACCTACGTATGAGGGAAAAGCGGCCCAGCGGTGGGACACAAACATTAACGGCCGATTGGCGCAGTAGGTACCCTGCTTTCTGAGTCCAAGGCTGTGGCTTCGATTCCTTGAACACGTTTGTTTGTTTGATCATCTGAAAGCCTGATTGCAGACACACATTTTATACAAAGTAAAAACATACACATAAGCAATTTCGATTACAAAATGGTGCTTGCAAAGGAGGTCTTATCGCTAAAGCTATCCCTTCCAGACAACCAGTGACGTTAGGAAAGACGAAGGAGGTTTGTGTGATGAACATAAATATTTTTCAGTGTCTGGGTGTTTATCTACATATAATAAGTATTTATGTTACTAAAGTACCCGTAAAACAAGCTACGCTAACTTTGTGGTTAGATGGCGATGTATATATTGTCGTAAAATATTTATTTAGTTACTAATTGGCTAAGGATATTAATTAATGTCTGCCTCTTTGACCTGACTGCCTACGATGCAACGCGGTGGGTAGCAGGATGAAAATTTTACTTATCACAATATCTAAGCGAACGAAATCGCAAGGAATCGCTAGCGTAATATCGTTATGCCAGAAATGTATTCGTAAAACTACTGTAATTTTATCTATGAAAACTTATTGTTGTTGAATATTTTTACATTAATTTGGATGTTAATAATCAGGATGTTAATAGATTAATTATGGTGACGATGATTCATTGATAAACTTCTTCACACAATCGCGGTACTACTTCACTAGACAAGCTGTCACAAAAAGATAAGGATATATGAAACCCGCTTTCTGTGACAGACCTCGTCTGGGGAAGTATTTTCGCCTTGCTTATTTCTGCTGCTAAGCAGCATTGCTGCAATGCTGCGTTCCGTGATGAGCGTTGTTGCCGGTAATTACATACACTTAAGGCTTAACACCTACGCTTAATTGATGGACACGGGCGGCATGTTGCAGGACGTGCTCCGTGCATGCCCTATGAAGTGTTGTAACATGCCTTTGCGTTCTTTTACATTATAATAAATATTAAGCTTTTATTTAAATGTTCGGGTAAATCTTTACGTATTTCGGAACGTTTCTCTTATGTCAGTGGTGACAGTGACATGATCAGCTGTGATGAGACACTGTTGATTTTTGAAACTCAAACTGTCATCCGCTATACTTAATTAAAATAATTATCTGAGATTGAATATCCTTGTGGCTTAACATTCTAAAGCTGGGAACTACGGTGGGATAAGAAGTTGCCTTGCCTTTAGACTACCTGTTAGCAAACATAATTAATTCCTGCGGCTGGCACAGCACTGAAACCTCTGACTGCCTGGAACTTGATGCTGGCCTACCACAAAAGGAGAGTGCGGTACCGAAATACAGTCGAGCTTAGACTGGCCTAGACCTACGCCTTGTTTTTCATACTATTAGTTTCAAATATACTTGATCTTTAAAATTTTGCCGGTATTCTTTATTTTACCTTTGAGATTAAAGAATAACGTGACAGTGTTGCTCTGTTCATTGGCGGTTTTCCACTCAGGTACCATCAGCTTGGTCCGACAATTATTACTATAGTAAAAAAATCCAGGCAAAGTTAATGCTTGACTTCTGTATCATTAGATGGTAAGAAAAGGAACTAATGATAATTACTCGGTTTTGCAATAAGCAAATATAAAAAAATATATGAATAAAAATTAATATATAAATATTGAAATGAAAATCAATTTTATTCATGTAAAAATTTTATGTTTTTATTTTATTTTATTGCAAGGGAAAGTTTATTTTGATATTCGTAATATTAATAGTTATAAAAAGGATTATATCTTAATTTTCCCAAACCTCAATATCATGTAGGTACTCAATATTGAAATAGGTGCTCGTTCGCGACTCAACGAAGTTTGCTATGTTAAGCAAAAAATATATTGAGAGTCTGCTAGAACGTAGTGTAGCAAAAATACAATTAGATTATAAGTATCATCTTTGATCTTCTAGTTACGTTTTAAATCGTTGTTGCCATATGTACCTACTGGAAATCTATACATAAAAGATTTAATCAAATTAATGTAAAAATATTCAACAACAATAAGTTTTCATAGATAAAATTCAGCAACAACTTAAGGCAACTTCTTATCCCACCGTAGTTCCCAGCTTTAGAATGTTAAGCCACAAGGATATTCAATCTCAGATAATTATTTTAATTAAGTATAGCGGATGACAGTTTGAGTTTCAAAAATCAACAGTGTCTCATCACAGCTGATCATGTCACTGTCACCACTGACATAAGAGAAACGTTCCGAAATACGTAAAGATTTACCCGAACATTTAAATAAAAGCTTAATATTTATTATAATGTAAAAGAACGCAAAGGCATGTTACAACACTTCATAGGGCATGCACGGAGCACGTCCTGCAACATGCCGCCCGTGTCCATCAATTAAGCGTAGGTGTTAAGCCTTAAGTGTATGTAATTACCGGCAACAACGCTCATCACGGAACGCAGCATTGCAGCAATGCTGCTTAGCAGCAGAAATAAGCAAGGCGAAAATACTTCCCCAGACGAGGTCTGTCACAGAAAGCGGGTTTCATATATCCTTATCTTTTTGTGACAGCTTGTCTAGTGAAGTAGTACCGCGATTGTGTTGACGAATTAATTAATTAATGCACTTTTCTTGAACTTCATATAAAGAAATAGAAATAGATCCAGTTAGATTGAGTAAAAATTGTATTTTGGATAAATTTGTTATGTTAACATGTATTTTTTTTGCATTAAATGACACTTAATAGATTGGCTTACAGATAGTCTATATCCTGGATCAGCACTATATTAACATCCCACTAAAATTATACATACTAAATGCGTCAGTTGTTGTTCCACGCAGAAACTTATACGAATAATATATAGTCAGGAATAAGGTCTCCTCTCACAATGAGGAGACATGAGTAGCAGAGTGAGTTATAGGATATTAATATATCTGTGATTACATAACTCTCCTATTTTCTCCAGGGAATAATTTTGTCCTGTAGTAAAACACAATTCTCACTCACTCATTTATAAAGTAACATTCCAATTAAATATAAGTAGGTAGGTACTAGGCAGATATATATATATATATTTTAATTTGCCTTATCCCATCCCCATGCCTCTATATGCAAGTTAAGCCGTCGATATTGTGTGATATTCATTAATGTCCGTCAACCAGCGTTAGAACAGCATGGATTTTTTATGCAAATCCCTGTCCTATGATTCGCTCTTCCCCATAAAGGATATGGCCTTAGACCTGATGTGAAGCCCCGCAAGCCTGCTTAGGAGCAGTTAAGTTAGTCTTAGCTCTATATACTATGTTTAAGATATAACTTTTCCTAGAAGTTTAACATAGCTTAGGCTAATGATAAATAACAACTCAGTGTATGCAAGTATATGCATTATATTTTCATTCGATTCAGTGGAGACTTTAAAAGCAGCTTGTACGTAGGTAACACGGAAATAAATAGAGCAAAGATATATTTTCCGTTCCCCACGACACCCACACTCCAAGCGAGCTACCAGTCTGAATAACATTTAACCCCTTTTCAAATGTAAAAGCATTACGGAATGAAAAAACAGCACTTATGTACCCCGCGACGCAGATAAACCATCTCCCGTACAAAGCGTACAAAGATACAATACCTCTGAAAGGGTTCAAGAACGCACTTTTAAATTAACCCCCAACAGCACAACAAGGACTCAACGACCACTCCAGTCACGTATTACTTTCAACCTTCCACGCACTTCACTAGAGATCAAAACACATCACGTTTCCTCGCGTTTGAAAAGCGGCATAAAATATTAGTCGTCGCAGTACCTCTGTTTAAAATAGGGCCGTTTATATTTTTCCTTTTCATGTTATTGTCTCTGGCTGGCAGCGCTTGCAACCGTCACGTTCCAATTTTGAAAAGTGTCGGAACAAAATGGTTGCCGCTTTGTGCTGCCCCCTCGCTCGGCTGCGTTGAATTCGCTAATTTAGCAGATGCTAGCTTTGGCTTTGATGTCCCGGCGTATGATGTTCAGAATTCTAACTACGTTCCATGGAAAAGGTATTTTCCATGTTGTTTTCTCTACAAACGAAAAACAGATGAGCGACTCGCCCTGAACATGATTCGTAATTATTCATACAGCATACCAACGTCAAAAGTATCTTAGCTATAGGTGAGCAGTCATAGATACAACCTTCCATCAAAGCAGGCTGGTAACCAAATTGGAACATCACTGTGCCGTGTTTACAACTCGACATAAAAAATATATAACAAAGGAGCCGAATTTAAATTCCAATCGAACTTTGACACATGTCTGCCACCATAAACAATGAAAATTCAAATCATCGTTCAGTTCGACAGCCGCCGACCTAATGCGATTGTGGCCTGCGCTCGTAGTATATGGCTCTTCATCTATAAATGGGAGCCTTTTCTTTCGCTTTTTCTTCACAAAATCTGAGTCGAGATCGACCGATAAGCTATCTCGTGTGAGATGGTCTCAATATCCACAGATGGCCTTGCTCTTGAGTAATCTCTGTGCTTCGTCGTAGAGATATTTTTGACATTTTTTGCTGCAGTTTCTTTGGAAACGCTTTGTAGTCTAATAAGGACATTATTTTGAAGGGATCACTGTCGGGATCACGCTGTTGTAATAATGTAAACACTGATTGAGTAAAGATAAGTAAGACAATCGAAGTGCTATGAATTGGAGCTTTTGTTGTGGTATGAATTCGTCCCAAATCCAGCGCTAAGTATAGATCGGCTTCGTCGCAGCTGCTTGTTGAAAACTATGTCTCTTATTTTTTTCGAAGTGTCTATATTTATCGCTTATACCTATTACTTATAACAAACTTTCTAGTTCGTTATATTTTATTACAATATTATTTAACTTTCGCAAACTGCAAGGAAGATAAAAAAACAATTTGATCTACAATTCAAATCCAGCATTTGAACTTGTAATTGAAGCGGTGATAGACTAGTGGGTAGAAGTTTGACTTCGGGGGGCCGAGTTCGAATCCCAGCCTAGCCTAACCTATAACTTTTCTTATGTGCATTTTAAGTAATTAAAATATAACTGGCTTCAACGCTATAGAAACCTGCATGACTGAGAGTTCTCCATAATGTTCTTTTTCTTTCTCCATATTTTACCCTTTCGTTTAGTCTAATTTCCTTTTTACGTCTGAACTTTACTTGCTATATTATGGTAGTCTGCCGACACACTTATTACTAGGCCATCATAGACTTATTGTAAAATTTTATTCATGTAAGATCTTGCTATACTGAATTTTAAATTACAACATTTCGCCGCTAAGGTCTAACGCCGACTACCGATTTTAACCAATTTCTAAGGATGATTTATTTCGATAACGGCAACTGGTTAATTTTCACCTGGTTCAACTTAAGAATACACTTCTGCCTATCCCCCTGTCAGATTTCACAACGTAAATTTGACTGGTAGAAAATACAAACATGTAAAGTACAAGTAGGAGGGCTTCCTTCTATACTTTTTAGTAATTAATGGTCATCATGTGAATGCATGTGATCTACCGAGATAAAATGTAACGGATGTAACTTTCCGGCTCATACTTACGAGTATCTTCATGCAAGAAAATTAATTTTGCTCGGGTGCTGTGAGAAAAATGGAAATCCAACAAACACCCTTTAGCATTTATTTTATTAGCAAGTTAAGATTAAGTATGACTCGGCTACTAAACCAATGAAATATTAAATTCAAATATAAATAAAATATAAACAATAAAAAAGCGAAATACTAATCTCTCTCGTGCTGTGTAGAAAAATTTAAACCCAACAAACACCCGTTTTCATTTATATTAACAAAGTAGAAATTAAGTATGACTCGGCAACTGAACCAATGAAATATTTAATTCAAATTGATTTAAAATGAAAACAATAAAAAAGCATAATACTAGTACATCCCTATCTCTATCCCTATACCTATCCCTGTTCCTACTAATATTATAAATGTCAATGTAAGTTTGTTTGTTACGCTTTCACGCAAAAACAACTTAACCGATCCTCGTGAAACTTTGTACACATATTCTTGGAAGTGTTAGAAGTAATATAGGATACTTTTTATCCCGACATTAAGCTCGTTCCTTTGGGAGAGGGGATGAAAGTGTTTGACAATTTTACACCATAACTCCGTCAAATTATAACCGATTTAAATAATTATTTTTGTACTATAGAGGTTATAATATGTATTTAATTTTGCCCAAACTTTGTGTAGAATGTTGTTGGAGATAGAGGACAGAACTCCTCAGCGAACAGCAGCAAATCCCTCATTTAAGGCTTAGCGATACTGGATACTTTAATTTTTTTTAGAACTACAACTAAATTGAATGCCCAATCAAAAAACAAAATCAAACGCAGACGAAGTCGCGGGCAACACCTAGTAAATTATAAAAATAAGTACTTCTCACTAGCTTTACAAAGCCAAAATGGCGATTATGGACTATAAATAAAATCAATTGTCTAAGCTTGGCCTAAACTGACGCTCCAGTCAAAGATAAGGCCCACGATAGTTTTTCGTCTAGGTATATAAACAATGAAACAATTTATTTTATACCATATAAAGGTTTTAATAACAACATGGCTGCCATTCGTTATTTGATAAGATAAGTGCACCGACATAAAAATTAATTTAAAGTAGTGTGGATACAGTGATCGTTTTTGATTGTGTTTCTTCGTCATCATAATAAACACTTTACCGGCCCACTACACGCTGGTCAGGTGCGGATAAATAGACTTCACACGTCTTTGCGAACATTATGGAGAACTCGCAGGTTCCCACACGATGTTTTTCTTCACCCTTAAAGCAAGTGACATTTAACTAAATCTTTAGCCTATACCGGAAACTGAACCTTAAACTTCGTTAACTGTAAACAAACTAACTGCTAGATCAACGAGGCATTTATGATAGCAGTCAGGCTCGCAAAAGCAGTCATTTATTGGGGTTTCCACAGAGTTTTATTTCACTTGTAACGTTTTTACACATGTTCGTGTTGTATACTTCCGGTACAATATTTGCAATTGATTTGTGAGTTTATAATGGCACCGAAATTTTTACAGGTTTTTATATTTCGAAAGATTACAATAGATCATTACGATTCTATATATTTTAAAGAGACTAGAACTACCTAAAAGATACGACGTTCATGTTCTTTAGGATATCTACACATAACTATTTATTACAGCCTTATATAGAAAAATATTTGGTAGGTAGGTACCAAATGAATCGAAATTGAACATAGTTTGTAAAAAAGTGATAACTTATTCGTTCAACATCCATAAAGTTGTCGCGGGGCGAAAAAAACACAACACGGTCCAGCTGAGAAGACAATCGCCGTACCTATCCCTTATCTGTGCAAACAAAACATCGGAGCCGGCAATAAGCATAAAACAAAATCGTTTCGACCCCACACACGCCGTCGCCGGAACACTTGGAAAAATCCCTATGGATTTTCCGCGCGGGAGTGAGGCGACCGCTGCGGGGGGACGGGGAAGGAACGTAAAAGAGAAAAGCTGCGAGTTTTTATCTCGGCGCCATAAATTTTATTCGTAGCGTGATTTAGTGCGCAGATTGCCCCCCCCTCGCCCCGCGCCCCGCGCCTACGCCTCGCCCGGGTAAGGCTGCTAGTCATTGTCAAAATTATTGCACCCCTATCTACTGAAGCTTTAAATATATGTCCCCGACACGTTCATGTGCCTACAACCCGTTCCGGACCTGAATACGACGTTTTGATGTTAATTTTATAAGTCGCAGGCTACAGAGTACCGTGAACGCGTCACTTCGATATTATCTCCAAATAAGAAACTCTAGTGGGGCAAACGAGAGTTGCCATCAAAGTTTTAATTACCTGACTGAGGCATTCCGAGCTCGCGTTCATTGTACTGACGGCCTGTTTATTCCAGTAGATAGTTACGCAAACTGCTTTTCTTACCTACTAATAAACGGCGTTGGAACTTCCACATGATCTATTTCCAATACTTTTACTTACAAAACATAAGGCTCGATCCGACGTAACAAGGATTAGTGCAATATCGGCCCAGTGGCGCCACCCGACTGAAAGGTTCCAACAATAACTCTCTTGAATGCTAATCCTTCATTATTTTTGCTTTAAGAGTAAATCTCGAGTTATTTGTCAATAGCGAGCCACAAAGGCGCCCAAATACCCTTACTATGGCAGAAAAACATAATACACGCCTCATAATAGTGGAACAATTGTGAAACTTGTTAAAATCATAATGCGCTTTTGTGGGTCCTTTGACAGTTCACTTGTAAGTTTTTTCGCAAGTTAGGCCTCGGTTTCGTATTGCGGCCGCTGGCAAATGACATGTTTCTTTTTGCCGAGTTCTGGCGAATCCTCGATCGCTATCGGCAGCGCGTATTTTATGTAAACACGACAAATTTTGTGGCATTGGATGGAGAATGGGATGCGCAGATGCGCCGGCGTTATTTTTATTGTCTATGTAAGTTCGAAGGTTCGCATTTGATCCGGGACGCTCTCTCCACACTGTGTCTTATCTCAGATCGGGTTTTATGAAACCCTAAATTTACGACTGCGGTCGAGGGGTGGGAGCCGGTATAAGCCCGCTCTCGACGCTTCGCTGCCAGGAACACTTTTGTCACCAACAATTCATGGCAAGGCACGTTCGGCAAAAATTCTGCGTGTCAAATTGCTGTAACGCTGTCGATCGATGCTAAGATCGTAGATAGATCAGCATTGATGTGGCACTTGTAAAACTGTATTTTCGATAGCATTTCAATTTCGAAAGCCGGAAAGTATGCTTTATTTCACAAGAAACATAGAATCAGAACAATCTACACAGCTTAATAGTTATATCGCTATACATCTCTGAAGGGCAACCAAAAAGCAGAGGATTTCAGGCCCAGTGACGACGGGTTAAAGGTGTAGGTATGATCAGAATAAAAAGCGAACGAAGCTGCAAAACAAATATATGTTATAACATTTAAATATACTCGTAGGTGCGTGATAAAATATAAACATATAGTTTGCTAATAAGAATGAAGAAAACTCCGACTTGTCATGGAGATCCTAAGCAAACTATGAACACCAAATAAAGTAGTACAGAGGTATGAAAGATTTATCAACTTAAAACGATACTAGATTAATAAAATAGATGATCATTCAAGAGAATATTTGATTGGGTGGCAAGGTATAATTTGTCACAAAATATGGGATTCTACTCAGCTTAGCTTTGATGTCAAAGGATCAATTTATTTGAATTTTATATTTTTGAAAAACAAAAACACTGTCTAATTTATCTTATTAGTCTTTTAAATTCATAACTTTGAACTTATGAGGAACCTAAAATAAAATAAGATAATGAATATTCGTTAAAAAAACATTTTTTATGTTGTAGGTACTTACATTTTGAATAATCTAAAAGATTTTATAAATTTATAATGCATATAAAAATTTTCGGAACCGAAAGGATTTGAACCTGCAACTCTCTGGCAATCGCAGCCTGAGCGCTTTTTCCAATGTAAGCTATCCTACCGTAGATGCAGTAGGTTAAAATCCTGTCGGTTCCGAAAATTCTTGTATGCATTTTAAATTTATTAAATTTATTGGTCCTCCAAGTGTAGGTAAAAACACTAAAACAAATAATAAAACTTAAAAGATGTATTTTTACCCACGATGCAACAGAGATATTTGTTTGGGATAAGATGCCTCTTAAAATGAATTCACAGATTTTTTCAATCTCGGACTGTGAAAAAATTTTAATAGACAAAATTACAGTAACTAAAACCAGTAAAAGTGAGCCTAAGTAGGTAATTATTGCAAGTTGAAAAGTTATCAAACTCTTGTAACTCCTTAATTGGGAAGCATAGACCCAACCGGGTTAGTCCAGATACAGGCAGATCCTCTATAAATTACGAGAATAAATCCCGGGAAAGAAAAATTGCCCTCTGGAGCACATAATTCTTTCCTTGTCACAATCCCTCCTTATCTACGGCCAATACCGGATTACAATGCGATTTTTATTTCATGCCGTATTTACCTACTGCTGTATTTTCTATGTGTTTTATCTCTGCCTCTGCACGTATGTACGTTTGATACTTCGCCGGCGTCAAGCTTATCTGGCATGACGTAAACAACTTCTTTTTGTACAGTTTGATCGTAAATAAAATACAATACTTCGGTATTTACATAGATAAATACGTTTTTCTTCGGACATTAAATCATAATGAGTTATGTGGCAACCTAATCTATGGTATCTCAGAAATTACCCAAGAAAAATAGTTTATTGCCAAATAATCAATCTATAGCAATGAATTATCTATGGTATATAATATAACTCATCAACTTATTTAAAATCGCAAACCGGAAAATATAAGAGATAAAAAATGTTTTATTTGAAACAAGCTCTTCATTTATCGTACTTAGTTCTCTTTTAACTAAAGTTCATTGGAACACTGTAAAAAATAATATAGCATCTCCTATCCGAAAGGGTTTACTACCACGCTGGCCAAGGGCGGATTGGTGGATTTCACACGACTTCAAAAACTTTATGGAGAACTCTCACGCATGCAGATATTTTTCCTTCACCGTTAAATCAAACGATGTTTTAATTACTTTAAACGCACTCAACTTAAAAAAGTTAGAGGTACGTGCCAAGATTTGAACTAGGCCCCTCGAGCGTGAAGCCGAAGTCCTAACCACTGGGCTACCATCGCACCGATTAAGCATTAGAGCCAAATTCAAACAGCTTCGATATCCTGCACAATTAAATTTAAAATAAAAATATAATTAACAAATACCCCTTATTTCATTATTGTCATTTACCATTATCATTTGGAATTTTGAATATAATAAATATATAATAATAAATAAATATACTACGACAATACACACATCGCCACCTAGCCCCAAAGTAAGCGTAGCTTGTGTTATGGGTACTAAGATGACTGATGAATATTTTTATGAATTATATATACATAAATACTTAGAAAATACATATAAACACCCAGACACTGAAAAACACTTAATGCTCATCACACAAACATTTTCCAGTTGCGGGAATCGAACCCACGGCCTTGGACTCAGAAAGCAGGGTCGCTGCCCACTGCGCCAGTCGGCCGTCAATGGATCCACAACGCTGCTTGCAATTTCCTAACTCCAAGATTCAACTGAAAATGTATTGATAGAAAAACTCCGTACCATATAGAGGCCAGAAATAAGAATCCTACACAGGACCATGTTTTTTGTAGACGAACACTCTAACCACTAACTCTTCTCGGTGGAATCTGCCTTCCAAACCGGTGGTAGAGTCACTACAAATAGACTGACTTGACGTTTCAATAGTGCTTATAAACTGAGCCTTACTTGAAAAAAATGAATATTGAATAATTTTTATGAACCATCTAGGAAGTTGTCAAGCTTACGTCAAAGTAAATAAAAACAATTAGAGCTATATTAGCTATATTAGTATGAGAGCCTCCCTCAAATATAAATAAGATTCAAACTACAATCAAAATCAAATAAGTGTTCTTACCAACGAACTCTACATTTTGGTTTCGTTAGTTCTTAGCTTCATATATTAACAGGAATGTACACAAATTGATCAATCACAGTAGTAACTAATATTTTATACTTTTAACAATATGTTCTAATGGACAATGACAAATGCATCCTTTTGTTGCCAATATTGAGATGTCATTGTGACGTGGTCGCCATAAGTTGCGGATTTCCAGGACACATCTTAGTTTTGGCAAAGGCGACTCAAGGTAAACAATGACAAATAAAATACACGTGGACCAATTCTCAGGCTAAAATCCCTTTCCCTACTAATATTATAAATGTCAATGTAAGTTTGTTTGTTACGCTTTCACGCAAAAACTACTAAACCGATCCTCATGAAACTTTGTACACATATTCTTGAAAGTGTTACAAGTAATATAAAATACTTTTTATCCCGAGATTAAGCTCGGTTTCTTTGGATGAGGGGATGAAAGTGCTTGATGATTTTACACCATAACTCCGACAAATTATAACCGATTTAAATAGTTATTTTTATACTATAGAAGTTATAATATGAGTTTAATTTTGCCCAAACTGTGGTTGGATATAGAGGACAGAACTCCTCAACAGACAGCAGCAAACCCTTCATTTAAGGCTTAGCGATACTGAATACTTTTAATTATTTAAGCATTAAACTAAATTTAATGCCACATCAAAAACAAAATCAAACGTAGACGAAGTCGCGGGCAACAGCTAGTAGATAATAAAGCATTAACTTTGTAGAGGGAAAAAAAGCTTTACTGACATTAAATTTTTTTACTGACATTAATACTAGTGATACAAATACATGCTACTACTACTAATTCGAATTTTAAGTCCTGATTTTTAAAATAAGAATATGGTACCCCCATTGTAAAGCGACAATCGTCTAAATTCACGAAAATATCCCAAAATTATGTCTGGGAGAAATATTTTGACAGCATAATGAATAGGCAGGTAAGGCCGTGACAAGCTAATGGTGGTTTAATAGTTATCTATAAGGTATCGTGACTGGATTGGCATTTTTTAAATACGTTAAATTTTTTAGAGTGCAGTCCAATAATTTGACTTTCACTTTGATGGGCAAAAATAGATTAAGAACACCAAATAACACTTTCGCTACCAAAAATTATTAATCAAGTAAACAGTTAGTGGTAGTTACTTGAGTTTTTTTGTGACAGTCCATCAACCTTAGGAGTAGGAGGTGAAATTACACCGGTAACCTAGAGGGTCAGACCTGAATACAACCATTCTCGGTGGCAGAAATAAGCAAGGCATAAACTTCAGCTGCACTACCGATTAGGTACCTACCATCGGTAATCCTGGAAACCTTTTAGGTAGGTAGGTCATTAAACTTATTGATTTCGGTCACATTCGTTCGATCTTATGACACAAACAGAATTTAAAGTTATGATAACACTTGATTTCCTAACTCGGAAAGTTTTGAAATCCTAATGTTATCGTTTCATAATATATTTGTACTTGTACTTATTAAACACAACTGTCGTTCACGACTTCATCTGCCTACAATTTACGATGAGTAAAAGAGACTCCACAATCTCATCCACTACGATTCTTTGTTTAAAAAAAATCTAGTCAATAGATTTTAGAAAAAAAAAACTATTGACTGCGTTGAGTAAGCCTTAACTTTCCTTCGTGTATAAAATCTTCAGTTCCGTTAAGTAATATCAGCGTGAAATAGTTTTAAAAATAAACAAAACTTCACAATCTTTATCGTTTATAATATTAGTGAGATAGTGTTCAAGAAGCTATAGTCGTATGGCCAGTCAAAGAGAATACAAACCCAACGAAGAGACGTTTATTGTAAGTTAATTGTTTGCTAGCAACCAAATATTTTAAAAATAAAAATGAAGTCCCAATGATTGCCATTTGATTTATACACACGAATCACTGTACGCCCATTTATTATAACTATTATCTAGTTTTTCCATTAATTGCGCAACAAATGCGGTGACATAGCATTGTATAGGATTTATTGGCTCCTATTGTTGGCTACAGGAATACCTCTGACCAATGAATATGGTAGAAGGAACTTTGAAGTGTATCTTCTGTATCCATATCTATTAATGGTTTAGATGCAAAAGTTATAGCGTAAAAGGAGGACATACTTCGCAGTCCCAGATGCCTAATCCTATGTAATATAGTATATGTGTGTCTTAGCTACTATTTATAGCTTACATAAACGTTGTCAGGGTTTCGAAAAAAATAGGATACAGTATAGGGAAACTCGGGTAAAATTTAAAATAATGGCTTTTAGAAAATTACAAACCAAGAAGCTGTTTACCACATAAATAGGCATTTGTAATTCTCTGAATGAAAAATCTTAGATTTAAGTCTGTAATGCCTCTTTCCTATGAAATATTCCGGAGGCCCGTATAGACTGAAAATGATGATCATTAAATTGAGATTTTTTTGTGGTGGTTATGTACTTATTGTTTGAACTGTAGAAGTTCAACGTAATATTGTCACCTCCCCGAGTCGAGAAGAATCCTGACTAAAAATGCGTTATACAGAAAACGAAAAAGAAGTTTGACCACAAACTTGTACATACTTACTTATAGCTCCTGTTTACACACTTATCAGACCTTATATTACACATTCGCTTTATTCTTTCCCAGGTGTTGCCTGCGATAGAATCCGTTGCTATTTTTTTTTCTATGGCTGTCTCCAGGATGCCAAGTATTTTTATATAAAACTTCACCTATGTTTTGGTCGACTGCTTAACTTAAGCAGTCGTAACAAATGCTATTTTTTAAATCCCTGGGATAATATATTTTAACAGCAGCTTTTCCGGATAAATGTATTTATCAAATTTAATCAAGATCGGTTCAACGGTAGAGCAGAACATATTCAACAAACAAACAAGCAGTCACTCAGCTGATTGCTCAGACCTTCGACCGCATTTATTTTTTTGCGCAAGCCCGTTTCCTTTCTACCATTTATCTTTAGTCTGTGGTTGAAAGTAGCAACACAGCGTGCAGTGATGGCGGTATTTATTTATTTTGTTATGGAGATTATTTATTTTACTGTCCTAAGAATACATTGTTGACCGCTCTTTGTGAGCTTAGTGGCTTTCAAAAGCTTTCATTGCTACTTGTCTATACAAACAAATACGATGTGAATTGAGCTACCTATCGTCATCTTTGTCTCCCATACAAATAAATAATATGGAAGTGATTATCTGTGATTTAGAAAGAACGGCTTCGAAATTTGAAATGGCTTTAATTTAATAATTTTAATCTACTCAACCTATTTATTAAAACATTACTAGTAGATCTCAAGACATGAATTAGCTACATGTCGTTGTCAATATCTGTTATAGAAATATATATCCTGAAGGTGCTTGCTCCCTGTAATTTAGAAATTACGACTTCGAAATTTTAACGACATATTGACATTATCATAACACATGCACACATAATCTGCAAAACATCTAAATTTTGCGGACTTGACAGGAATTTCATATAAGATGTTGCAAAAATCTACTTTTGAGTGTGTAAAGGCTGATCTGATTGAGTCAAAACTTACAGATGATAGATATATAGATATGTTTTATCCATCGGTGATCGGAAAACAGATATACTTCCAACAAAGACAAGGGCAACAGGTAGTCCGTAATAAAATCAAAGATATTTATCATGCTTATTTCAGCCGTCTTAAGTATTGCCGGTGAAATTATAGGCACGTGAGGCTTAACATCCCACCAATCCGCACTTGGCCAGCGTGGTCGACTACGGCCTTAACCCCTTGGCATTGTGGGAGGAGACGCGTGCCCTGTAGTGGGCCGGTAATGGGTTGATATTGTGATGATGATGATGACGAGGCTTAACATCTATGCCTCAGATTTATAGACACAGGGCGCACTTTGCAGGACATGTTCCTTGCATGGCCTTCGGGCTGCGGAATGCTACTCTGTTTATGGAAGATGGTTTTCAACTTACCATCAGTTAGGCCTTGATTCGTCAATTATTTCTATATAAAAAATAAAACATTACAATTCAAAACTAAGCAAAGTTTATGCAACTTAATAATAGTAAAAAGCGGTGAAGCCAAAGTAAATAAGCAACTTTAAATTCCATTAAAATAGTTGCATTGTCTATGTGCACCCACAAATGCACGATTCAAACTTCGCCTATGCATATTTACGTAAATATTTCAACTTGACTGGCTTCACAACAGAATGTAATTTGCGATGTTAGAAAAAAAAAACAACAAATGCCTTTCATCTGGCGCTTAGTTTGATGCCTTTGTCTACAACAGACGCACAAAGACGTGCCCCGTTTGCCACAGATTATAACAAAGAAAGGAAAGGCTACTAGATTTTTTTTCTATTGTTTGTCCAAGACTTACAATAGAATATTTAATCCGAGGGCGCTGGGCGAAGCACAAAAGATATATGGTATTAAACATACCTACATACATAACATACAAGTGCTGATAGCCTAGTGGTTTGGGTCAGCCTCTCTTTCTGGAGGAACCGCGTTTGATCCCGGGCACTACTAAACTACACTAATTTATTATCACGTGCTTAGCGGTGGAGGAAAACATCGTGAGGAATCCTGCTTATCTAAGAGTAATCCATAATGATTTCAAAGGCGTGTTAAGTCTACCAATCCGCAGGTGGCCAGTACGGTGGACTACGGCCTAAACCCTTCTCATCCTAAGAGGAAACCTGTGCCCTTTAGTGGTTTGGTATTGACATAATATAACATACCAACAATGTATGGAGGGTAGAGGTAAGGAGAGTCATCTGTGTATATGAAAAAGTGTCGTCAAAATGTATTAAATTAGGATGGCGCCACATTTGCATCAGGGTAACTCTTAAAAGAAGCGCCAAATATAAATATTGTTAGAGTAGGCTTGGAAATTAAAAAGGAAGTATGGAGATACAAGGAAGTAAGGTTATATTTACCACAATATTTTGTACAACGTAAGTTGTTGAAATTCACAATAATTAACTACTTTAGTCGATAATGACTTTAAATTTTTTAACTCGGCATACTTCAATTCATCTACGATTGCTACATTCATACCATACCCTGTGCATCCACCAGCGCCATTGTGGAGGATTTTTGAACTGTTATTTAGCGCAACAACTGGACACTTTTTCAACTTTTCTCCCATATAAGATGACTCTCCTTACCTCTACCCTCCATACAACATATTATTTTATTACGAGTTGTTCGTCATGATCGTCGTCGCTTCATTAGTGAAGTCTACCAATCCGCAGTTGGCCAGCGTGACCAGCGTGGCCAGCTATCCCTAATCGTTTTGTACGCGACATCGTACAGGAACACTTGATCGCATGGCGACACATCTTTGCCGGTAGAAACCAGTAACGGCCGAAGACTTATTAAAAGTTTTAAATAAATCTGTGGTACCCGATCGCGTTGTCTGCACTAGGCGTCACAGAGGCAGAGTGGTGAGTTTACGTCTATGAGTAATGACGGCCGAGTGGCCCAGTGGGCAGCGACCCTGCTTTCTAAGTCCAAGGCCGTGGGTTAGATTCCCACAACTGGAAAATGTCTGTGTGATGTTTATCTGTATAATATAATATTTATGTATATTATTCATACAAATATTCATCAGTCATCTTAGTACACATAACACAAGCTACGCTTACTTTGGGTCTAGATGACAATGTCTGCAGTATCGTAGTATATTTATTTTAAAGAGTTCGCAGTTATTAAACTGAATATAATATTGTAACTTTTACGTAACTTTATGTTGATGGATTCTTAAGCGCGGGTGAAACCTTAGGAACCTAACCTAAGTAAAAATTATTATTTACTTACTTTGTCACTGATTTATTACAAAATTTCCAAAATTAAGTTTTTCCTCCACGTTACGGTCGTAAAATTTAAGGCCGTAAGCCATTACAAAATTAAAAAAAAAAAAGTTTTCCACCACTAGGTATATAAGGCCGTAGTACCTATACCTATAACATAAAGCGCAAAATATAAAATTGCGCAAGCTAATATGCATTTTCTACCCAAACAAACAATAGCGGAGCCAATAAATCAATAAGGATTCGAAACAGTGCATCCCAAATATGACGGACAGAGCCACACAGTGTGCAACATCCCCATCGCACGCTCTATTAGCGATTGGCATTCGCCACGGCCGCGTTGTTACCAAACACGGCACCCGAAAACAGACATATTTATTGCAATACGAGATAATTTAACGATGTGAACGCAATCCCGCCGCGATAATTCGGTCAAAGTTTAATTCGTTGACAAAGATTACGCGACTTTCTAATCGCCCGGGCGTGAGTTTGAGTGCGTAATTTCAATTTTATGTTCGGCTAAATTGTGGGAGGAACGCGAGTCGCTCGTGCTCAGCGCGATTATTTCGCAGTAAACTTAATGAAAAGTCGTAATTTTTTTATGTTAGCTAAACATCCCCGGTCGTACTTTAAGGGTATGTAGCGGTCTCCATATTACAGAACTAGATGGCGCTTCCAAAATCCTGCATCGCGCTAGCGAAGTGTTCACGAAGAATGTCTATATATACAACTTCAAAAAATGAATGTACGGACCTCGGTCCCCGAGCACGATCACGGAGGAAGATCTTCCTATTGTTACGGACGAGCGTAGTACCATAGCTCCCGTGCAGGTATATTTAGGTACCATTCTTTAGTTAATTTCAATTTTGACTTCGGTGTTTTACTATCACTAGCTTAATCATAATGATCGGTAAAGCCTTCAACCGGCATAAAGCCGCGCGGAAGGAGCTAAACCTAGATTGGTCTGAATCTGTCTCTATATCTAGGACGATGCCACTGCCCAGCTAATAGGTATACCACAATTAAATCATCTAACTCACATCCTGGGGTAGCTGGAAGAGATCTCTTATAGAGATAAGCTTTCCATTGTACACTTCATGTATGTTATGTTCACAATCACAATTTATGGTACATAAATAATAAATAAACAAAACTAATAGGTATATATTAGCTCGGTCGTTATGTTAAAAGTTTAAGGTCACATGATCAGTAAGTCAAAAAAAATTATGATTTAAAAACATAGAAGAACAACGCCCGGTATGGGGGTTAGGTAACTTATCTTCAATTTTAAATGTTTTTATTCCGTTTCAATTCCTTTCCATGTATAGAACACAACCCAATCGCAAACCGCAATCTCACCGGGTGGTGAGTGATGATGCAGACTTAGAAGGTTAACCTGTTAGGTAGTATGGCAGCTATATGTAACCTATATCCCTAGTTTCTACGTGACATCGTACCGGAACGCTCAATCGCTTAGCGGCACGTCTTTGGTAGGGTGGTAACTAGCCAAGACGAAACCACCAAACCAGACCAGAGAATGTTCAGAAGTTATAAATTCCCAAATTGGCCCTGCCGGGAATCGAACCCGGGTCCTCCAACTTAAAACCACAGCGAACTCCGCTGCAAAATAAGAGAAATATGAAAAAACCACAACAACAACAATAAAAAGCCCTGAAAACAGATAGATTGAAGCGCAATGGATTTGACCCGATTGTATTAAATAGGTATGTAACACTTTTTTATCTTTGAAATGACTTATTATATTTTTTTGTCTTTGATACTTTTTCAGTTCATTACTTACCAAAGATTTTAAAAATATACTTTTAAGAAGTTTCGCTCATTATATATCTACTTGTTTTTTCTTATACATGCAATTAAATAATTAAACAAACAATTAAATTATAAGTTGGCTGAATTCATTTACTAAAGTCATTAATTTAGCTAACTTATAAGTTAAGTAAAGTCATGTTGAATTATAACGAAGTAAACAAATCTGACTTCCCATATTAAACAAAAATATAACGCATATTTAAAAAGCGAGGGTCGATTAGTAACGGCTAATCACAGATTCGAGACGGCTGCGTCACAGTTACGTAGATAAAAGCTAAATGCAACCACCCCAACACTATTCGATATTAGCTACAATCAATTAGATAACCGAATGGTTAATTTATTAGTGTACACCCTTAATTTTCTTTATAGATTAACGTCACGCTTACAAGTTGGTATTTTATCCAGAACAGTTTAACAAACGTTCTTTATTACTTAAGTATTCATAAATGTTTTACATTACATTATACTTTTGATGCCAAATAGCAGCAGCTGGGAGGGTTTTCAAGGAACCTAGATTCAAACTATTACCTACTAAATCATTGTTCAGGAATGACAGTAAAGGGATGGGGATGTCTCTAACAAAGATTTCAAGTTTGAATCAAGCGAAAGCTTATAGAAAAGTCCTATTATTGTATAAAGAATTATGTAAACGATAAAAAAACTTGGGTGTGAACTATTGCTTTAACCAGGTTGCCTCTTAAACATTATCAAACGACAATGTGAGATGGTGATAACAAAAAGGACAGCCGGCGGAATTGTTGTGGGTCATGGGTATTTGTCTTTAACTTTGACTTTGGACTTCGACGTAGTGTTTTGTTACCCTTGTGGCGCAGTGAAGAGTTAAAACAAGTCACTTACGTTTCTAAGCACACACTTGACTATGGAAACTTAAATATGTATTATTTGAAATTACGTCCGTTGCTCTATATGGAATTTTTTGGTGGACTCCTAGTAGGTATTTATTTGCTTTGTATACCTTAACAGCTTTCTAAATAAAATTAATAGTTCCCAAAAAACACGTTTGGTATAAAAAATTAGACTAATTCCTACCTGTTAGTTTATTTTATTTACCACAGAATTTAAAATTAACATCATTCCTGCCTTTTCGATTATAGATGAAAATCATATAAATTAACCAAAATCTTTTCGAATTGAAAATTGGAATAATTTTATCAAATAAGTGTATTGTCTTCGGTCCTCGATATATCTTCAAAGTTTGAACGAAATCAGACCGTTTGAAGGGGGTCAAAATTAAGTCCAAAGAAGTCTGCTACAGGAATACAAACAAACATATAGATCAAGCTAATATAAAGCGTGTAAAAAGAGCTATTTTACGCAAAAGTATTTCTTCAATTTAAACTGGTATATCCTGGGATGAATGCGCTTAAACATACAAACATATACACCGTTAAACTTTTAATATACCTACCTCAAAGGTATGCAGGTTAGAATCCAAAGTGTGGCCTCCGCGTAAGTCGTCCGATTTTTACATGACACCTATAATACTTTATTCTATTCCGTTCTAATATTATTGAGTTGTAACAGTTGCTAATTTTCATAAATATTCATTTGCTTATTTAAACTAGCTATAAAATTATGATTTAATTAATACCTTCTATTTAGTGCGTGTAAACATCAAAGATACAGCACTAATGTTAGTCCCGATCGATCGATATTAGTACCTGGCATTTAAGGACGGGATATGTTTGATAAAATTATTCATTGTAAAGTCAACATCTCCTGAGGATGATCCGGTTTCAGAGCGAAACGTGCGTAGAGGGTACTTTGCCGAAGATCTGTTGGGTGTGGAGTATGAGGATTGAAGAAATTATATATTACACCAGACAGATTCTCCTGCTTTTTCGAAGTATAGCAAATTAAGCTTAATTTCATGATAAAATTATTTAGGAGTTAAATATACCTAACTGTCATACCCCTAGAACGTTAGCCCACCACCATCTTAGCATCATATTTTAACAACACTTAAGATTTCAGGCAACGGCTAACTTGTAGTGGAATGAAAAGAACTGTTTTTGGAAAAAAAAAATGGTTCCGAATTTCATCGTGATCGGTGGAGTGGTTGAGCCGATATCAGGTAACAAACAAAGAGACACTTTCACATTTATAATATTAGTATATATTAATCATAGATTACAGATCATCGCCACCGTTGAACTTATCTAAGATGGTAACCAAAGACATAGTTAAAAAATAAACTGAAACCGTATTAAGTGAACTAAATAGAAAAGATTGGTACAATCTCAAGAAAACTGTCTTAAGTGTGCGCATGCCTCCTCTCTTAAAATATTATTTATGTAGGATACCGCGGCTTGGCAAAGAAACTTGAAATTTAATTAGATAGCGTGATCGAAGAGATGGGATGTATTCGGAAGTCGATCCTTATCTCGATCACCTCGCGAGCAAGGATGCTGTGATTTAGTAACGAAATCGTTCCCAAAACCTTGTTACCTAATTAACTAGATAAACAACTCGTCGGCTTTTGTAAAGAGCGTGTACTTATGTGTGTGTGTAATACCTAAAATAAATCCCTACTTTTATTATAAATGCGAAAGTTTGTTTGCGTTGATGTTTGTCGGTTTTTTAAGTTACCTCTTGACTGCTGTCTAATTTGGTGGTAAGTTATGACGCTGTCTAAGATTGTAGCGAGCTGACCTTTTAGGGGTAAGGCAGTGATATTAAACCTATACCCCTTATCGATTTCTATGCGGCATATAATTTGCCGCGTAGAAACGAACGCTTGATCGCTTAGCGGCACTTTTTTGTCGGTGGTAACTGAACGAGACCGAAGCGTCCCACAAATTACATATTGCTCTTTATGAGGATCGAGTCTTGAACCTCCCAGTTATAAGACAGTACTTACAACTACGCACGGGAGGTCCAAAAAGCCAACATACATACTTACACCCTAAAAAGTTTACGTATTTGGACAGTCTTATATCGTTGTAGACCAGTATACATTACTATAAGTATAATTTACTAGTAGATACTTCTTACTTCTTTTACTTAACTCCTTTCAGTATTTTATGTATATATATTCATCAGTCATCTTAGTAGGTACCCATAACAAAAGCTACGCTTACTATGGGACTGAATGGCGATGTGTGTATTGTCGTTATATATTTATTAATTAATCAGCGGTTTACAACTATTAGGGCTAATTGAACTTTACAAACCGCTGCTCTAAACAGTAAAGTATTGATACAAATACAAATTCAAATTTCTTTATTTGCTTAAAACATGACAAAATATTGTACATGTTTAGTCGCAGTCTACGACATGCAAATCTTAATTTACTATACATCACCACTCAATTGCAGATGTATTAAAAATAATAAAAATTGTAATTATAAGAAAGTCATATGTACACTATGATAGAATTATAAGGTGCATTAGTGGTATCATCATCATCATCATCATCTCAACCAATTGACGTCCACTGCTGGACATAGGTCTTTTGTAGGGAGTTCCACAATGCACGGTCCTGGGCCGCTTGCCTCCAACGGCTCCCAGCTACTCGCCTGATGTCATCTGTCCACCTCGTTTGGGGCCGACCTACGCTGCGTTTACCGGTGCGGGGTCGCCATTCCAGCACCTTAAGACCCCAACGTCCATCGGTTCTCCGAGCTATGTGCCCCGCCCATTGCCACTTCAGCTTCGCAACTCGCTGAGCTATGTCGGTAACACTAGTTCTTCTACGGATCTCCTCATTTCTGATTTGATCACGTAGAGACACTCCTAACATAGCTCTCTCCATCGCCCGCTGAGTGACTCTGAGCCTTCTTATGAGGCCCATAGTTAGCGACCATGTCTCTGATCCGTAAGTCATCACTGGCAACACGCACTGTTCGAAGACTTTAGTCTTCAGGCACTGAGGGATTTTGGACGAGAAGATGTCACGAAGTTTCCCGAACGCTGCCCATCCAAGTTGGATTCGGCGGTTTACCTCTTTCTCGAAATTGGACCTACCTAACTGGATCGTGTGTCCTAGGTATATATACTCGTCTACAATTTCGAGTGCAGAGCTCCCAACAATTATTGGGTGGAGCGGAACATGAGCGTTAGACATAATTTTCGTCTTACTCATGTTCATACGAAGGCCCACCTGTTGAGAAACTCTGCTGAGGTCTTTGAGCATCGCATTAAGGTCTTCCAGAGTCTCTGCCATTATGACTACATCGTCGGCAAACCGAAGTTGAGTGATGTACTCGCCGTTAATGTTGATGCCAAGCCCGTTCCAATCCAGAAGCTTAAAAACGTCCTCCAACGCAGCGGTAAACAGCTTCGGGGAGATAACATCTCCCTGTCGCACTCCTCGCTGCAGTTGGATCGGTTTCGTAGTCTGGTCCTGTATACGGACTGAAATAGTGGCGTTTTTGTACAAACACTTCAAAACTTCGATGTACCGGTAGTCAATTCGGCATCTCTGCAGTGACCTTAACACAGCCCAGGTTTCCACCGAATCAAATGCTTTCTCATAGTCCACAAACGCTAAGCAAAGTGGCCGGTTATACTCTTGAGTCTTCTGTATAACCTGCCGCAGCGTATGTATGTGGTCTATGGTACTGAAGCCCTTTCGGAAACCGGCTTGTTCAGGAGGCTGGAAGTCGTCGAACCTATTCGCGAGACGATTCGTAATGACTCTTGAGAACAACTTGTAGACATGGCTCAACAGCGAGATAGGTCTGTAGTTCTTCAGCAAGGTATTATCACCTTTTTTGAAGAACAGAACAACCACGCTCCTGTGCCATGCCTCTGGCGTTGTGCCTTGATGAATGACGGAATTGAACAACCGCTGAAGGACTTTAAGTATCGGTTTTCCACCCGCTTTCAGGAGTTCTGCTGTGATTCCGTCATCACCCGGTGCCTTGTTGTTCTTAAGTTGTTTGAGAGCCATACTAATCTCGTAAAGGCTGACGTCCGGGATATCTTCAGTGAAGTGTCGGGTATGTCATAATCAAAAATGAGAAAAGAAAAAAAATGTCTGAATTAATGTTTCGTGGCAAAGACTGCTTTTACAGAATAATAACACTTATCCAACAAACAAACGTGTAATTTAGATTTGAACTTCGAGAACGGTAACCCTTTTAAAGTTGTTGGTAATTTATTATAAATCATTATCATACAATGATAACAACTTTTGAAACAGAGAAGAGCTGTTTACTTACGTATTTTTCGAAATCAGTTCGAAACCAGCATTTAAAAACCTTCGAAGTATCCTAAAAACGCAGCTTCGCTGAGCATCGGATAAACTAGCTCAAATATGTTAATGGCATGTGACACAGAATATAAAATTAACTATCCCGTATTCAAGCGGCGCAGGTAAATGCATCAAAATTAATTAAGGTGGGCACAGACCGCCCGCGCGCTACCGTCCCGGCGGGGCGTCCCGTGACGACTTCATGCGGATTCCGGGAACCCGGGACGAGGTGATGGGGCTTTAGTGAAACTAGCCAGATCTATCCTTGTACGACACAACGAGTTGTACGTGATCTCTTTCAATAGGTCTACTCTTAGTTTTATAAGAAGGTATATGTGTCTTATAGTAGGTACCCACTTGACATTGATGACTGTGTTTTTATGAGTGGATGTAGCGGGCTCCTCGGCAAGGGAAATCTGGGAATGTTTAATTTAATTTTTTCTCTGCTCTGGTGGGAGGCTTCGGCCGAGGCTATTTAAAACCCTACCGGCAAAGACGTGCCACCAAGCAATATAGCGTTCCATAGCGAAGTCGCATAGACACCAATAAGAGATTTTTTTAATTACCCTAATAGGTTAGCCAGCTAGTTAAACCACATCATCTCTTACCAGTAGGTGAGATAACAATGAAGGGCTAACTGGTAGTTGAATAAAAACTAAATGCAATATTTTATTTCTGTAGTCACTATACTTTTTAATTTAGTGACTGCAAGATTATGTAGATATATTAAAGAAGGTATTTTTATTTACTTTTAAAAACTGAAAACCTCAACATCCTCAATATCATCCTTAGCCCATCAAAGTCCTCTCTCATAAGAAAAAAGGAGTATTAGAGTTTTGACCACCTACGCTGATCCAATGCTGGTTAACAAGATTAAGAAAAAGCCACTGTCACAGTTAAAAAACAATTTAATTTACACAAGCAGTTTGAATTTGCATCTTCGACATTGCATTTTGGTCTGGTCACAGCATTAAATTAAAAACTTCTGTCTTACAAGTAAAAAGTGCCATAAAAATAGCATAAATACCTCGTTCGAAATTCGAAGTATTTCAAGTATGTATTTACTTTAAGACCACTTTTATAACGTTAACGTGACTCTATCAAGTGAGTTTAAAGTAAGATAGTAAGTAGGTAAATATCGTATATAAATATAGTATATAATTATCGTAGGTAAATATGGTATATCGATGTGCAAAACAATCGTACCTACTAAAAGAGTTTAATTTGTATTAATTTATTTGCTGCGCGCAACTAGGGCCTAAGAAACGCATAACATACATAAAATAATTTTCACTATATAAATAACAATATTTAGATCATCATCATTATGAATCCATTACCAACCTACTACATGGCACTCTACTCTTAGAATGAGGAGGGTTTAGGCCGTAGTCTAACCACGCTGGCCAAGACTTGGCATGCCCTTGAGAACAATATGGAGAACTTTCAGGCATGCAGGTTTCTTAGCATGTTTTCCTTCACCGTTAAAGCGAATTATATTCAATTGCTTAAATTAAAAACGCACATCCCGAAAAGTCAAAGGTCCAGGGATCGAAATCGGTCTGCCCCGAAAAGGAAGCCTTACCTAGTAGGCCACCACCCCATAATCTCAATCTTAAAATTACTTACTTTATGATGTTGGTATAGTAACCATAAATATTATGATTTCCCTATGTCATCGGTAGACGCTTCAGGCCAAAAGTTCACACTAAGGAACAGGTCCTCGCAACAGGCCGGAACTTTTAAAATCGAAGATTTAACCTAACACAACAATAGACGTAGAATGTATTTATCATTTAAAAATATTAACAGGGTCGAGCTTTAGATCTATGTTATAGAAAGCGCATGTTTTAGATATAAAAAGTAATAAACTATTTCAATATAAAAAAAACTCGTGAATCCATTGACAGACGAAGCAGACGGCCCACCAGCCAGATGACTAATGGCCAGTGGAAAACCAGACTTTATAATCGGAGCTACATTCTACAAATTACCGCCCTGTATTCTTCAACCTCATGAGCCTGTAATTACACCAGCTAACACGCTCTTCAGACATATACAAAGCATTGAAACAGAAATAAGCATAGCCGTAGTACTTCCCCGGACTAGCTCTGTCTCAAAAACTACTTAGACCAAACAAAAAGCTCGGCTGCGACTACAAACAAACGCGTTTATATTGTTAAGTAAAGATTTCACGTTCCGCTCCAAAAACCCAGTTTAAACATAGATCAAAGCGCCAAAATATTTTTATAGACCATAAAATTTTCAGAACAAAACAACAAATCATTGGGCAATTGTCTAAAAACAACAAAAACCATGGAGACGCACGGCATAGCGCCACAACAAACTAAGGAATATCGTACACATGTAAGTACTACGTGGGTTACTTAAACATTATTTTCTTTATGGCCAACTTAGGAACCTAACTATTTTAATTGTCACCCATGTGTACCCATTTAATTCGTCCCACATCTTTCTTCTATCACACAACGAGACATCGTAATGTATTCGTAGGCTATTTACCTAACCCTAAATATCAACTAGCGGAACTGTAACCGTCCGTTAAACTTATAGCTTAACAATAGGTGTTAGACATTTTCTTAAAACTCTAAACATATGCATTATCACTAACCATCCCATACATTTGCTATTACAGTTGATATTGGCAAGGCATTTCTCTTGTTTTAAAGTAAACATCTTAAACTTAACGGCTGAAATAATTTTAGTCACATCCTGTACAAAAATTTAAGTTAAAATCACACGTTAAGAGACTAAAATTTTTCCTTACATCTTGATATATTTGTTAAAGGACAACTACTTGTAGGTAAAAATATCGTCTTTTATAGAACAAACTACTGTGTATCGGTACTAAGATAGCTGATGAATATTATTATGAATATAATACACATAAATTCTTATAGTATACAAATAATCACCCAGACACTGGAAAACATTCACGTTCATCACACATGCATTTTCCAGCTATGAGGATCGGACCCAGAAAGCAGGGTCGCTGCCCACTGCGCCAGCCTTAGCCGCTTTATGGTTACGTTGTCCACGGATGGCCTTACGCAGCGGGCGTACCCAAGGCGTACCTGTGCGAAGATAGTAACAAAGCTCTCCTCTATGAGTTATTGTAGCAACCCCTAAAGATATTTCATCGATTTTATTGTGGCACCAATGTCAACTCCGTCTCGACGAAGACTATAAAAGCGACAGTTTTTTGCGCTAGGCTTGTTGCAAACCGAATTTCGGATTTATGAAAGCACTTTTTAATATACTTACGATATTTTTACGATACTCTCGGGCAAGACACATCTTGTATACTTACTAATATATAAAGCTGGAGATTTTGTTTGTTTACTACTTGATGATCTCAGGAACTACTGGTCCGATTCGAAAAAATATTTCAGTGTTGGATAGCCAATTTATCGAGGAAGGCATACTCTATAGCCTTCCTCGACAAATGGGCTATCATCTTGCCAAGACTAATAGTAGGATAGCACAAATGAAGAATGTTTTAAAATCGGGGTTTCTTTTTCCTTTTGAGATCTTTCGTGGCGTGCACTGCGTAAACGGTGAAAGTTTCGATAAAATCATGTACGACAAAATTGTAAACTTATAAAAATTCAAAAAAAAGTTCGCGTGTAAGTCAAACTTAAAAGATAAACTTTTAAGGTTGACTCATACGCGGACGAAGTCTCGAGTCAACCTAGTAATATACAAAACCCACAAAAGCTCGCATGCATATGTTCTAACTTCCAACACGTAGAAGCTTCGCGAGATATTCTAACTGTGGGAAGGACGCATCCACTGAATCTTTTCCTTACAAGTTCATAAATTAGTTAAATCGAAAGTGTTATTTTAATTCCTTTTATAGTATAAAAAAACATTAATATCTACACACATTTTTTAAATCAATAAAAGTAATAAACTAATTGTATTTACGAAATCTTTTTATTAGTATTTTGTAATTAGCTGTCTTACAAATCCTGTGGGAATCTTTTGTTTCACTAGGTAGGATAAACATAGCCTATGTTACGTTCCGTCCTTTAAATGAAGTCTATGCCAAAAATCAAGTTGAATGCTTCCTTAGTTGGGCCTGAAGGAAGGACAAACAAACACAATTTCGCATTTATAATATATATACATATATTTATATACATACATTTTAAAATTAAGATATTAATATTCATATACTTATTTACTATGGCTAATCCTAACTTAAACCTTGCGATAAAGATTTTGTGTTTGTCGTTTTAATATAGGGTAAAAAAGATGAGATATTCTAATCTAGCAGATATAAAATAATGATTTTTCTCTTAAAAATACAATAAACTCCTTTATTTGAACTTAAAAAAATAAGTATGGTTCGACTCATCATAAATACATAGATTTAACATGCTAATATCATAAATACGTTGACATTCGTAAGTTGACTTGGCGTCCGAAAGCACCGAAAAAATGTCCACTTTTTGTTCATCCTAACAACTTAATAAAATTCAAATTCAATTTTTTTTTTTTTCTAGTTATAATAACGACGAATGTCCTAAAGAATTGACGCAGAAAATAATTACCACCATCTGAATGCCTGGTATTGAATCACATAAATTCGACTCAAGCGGTGTACTACAAAACTAAAATTGCTTGGAACTAAAGTTATTTAAGGGACGAATACATCATTTTCCTCTAAGCCTTTCCAACCTACAGCGTGGTAGTACTAGCCCTAAGGATTCTACACCAGACGGTAGTAATCACTTCTCTCAGTTGCAAATATACCCTCTATTTAAAAACGAAGTGAAATTCACCTTTGATAAACCCCAAATCTTCATCTTTCAGAAGATTTTGTTATGATAGTTTTTAATGCTTCCAAAAGTTTTATCTAACATTACTATATAATAGTGGGTAATATTTATTTATTTAGTAGTTTTTTAAGAGAAACAAACAGTAGATACTATTACACATAAGAGTAATGCCGTATATCACATAAACCAACGAAGTATCCACAACTTAGTAAAAAAATAACCGCCCCAGCACGGATAGCATGGGCAGGGGACAATTATATCCCCGGGGAAAGGATACAAATTTATCTTCTCCTACAGCCTTATCAACACTCGGAGTACCTTACGAACAATTGGAAATAATATCCAAATAATATATGTGAAATAATAAACGGGGGTAAACTGCTCCTATTCCATGTTCCCGTGCTTTAGCAGGTGGACAGTGGATATAATTTTTGTCTCCTGCCTTTACTAGCCCTGCTGGTGTAAGAACACCGTCCGAACTCCCCTTAAATAGTTTATTATACCTTTGAGCGACATTTGAATTAGGTATAATCCTGAACTGCCCCGTTGGTCCAAAAAATTACCTGATCGCGTGATCCTGGGTGCGATATTACGGGTAGACACAAAAATTCTCTTGCTCGGGGCGTCTTCTGTATTTTTGGACACAATTCATTGCATCCAATAATGACTGAATGAGGATTCTGTAGGTTCTTTACTCTGTGGGGTCCATGTTATTATCACAAACAAATAATAATCATTGAAGCTTCCTTAAACTTAAATGCCCTACCCCTATGCTATATAAGCAGTTAGTAACATTAACAGGCTAAGGATGACGATGTTTGATGATATTTCTTGATTCAGAAGTTCAGTTTGACGACCTGGTGCATTGGTCTTATAAGTGGGAGACCCTGTTCGTGGGGCTTTATGGGAATCGATAATTTCCAAATATTCACAGATCTGGCCTGGAGAGGCTTCGGTCGTGGCTAGTTACCACCCTACCGACAAAAATGTGCCGTCAAGCGTCTTAGCGTTCCGGTACGATGCCGCGTGGAAACCAATTAGGTTGCCATACCCCAAGCAGGTTAGCCAGCTACCATATATACTGCAACGTAACTAACCACGTGAATAATGGAATAAAAAAATGTGGACACAAACAGACAGACGAATGGACAAAATACTAATTCACCCAAGTTAATCCTAATTATTGAAACACAAAATCAAATTACCAACTCATTCAATATGAAATGAAACAGGAGAACTAAGTACCACACGTGAGCATGAAATCCTATTACACAAAACCAAAAGCCTTAGAGGCTTCAATAAAATCAGTTAACCCGTGCTCACCTGGCCTCCACTCTCCCACGAAGGATAAAAACTTTTATAAAGAAATAAATTATTACATTATGGCTTTTTGAAAGAGTCCACTGCTGCTGAGAAATGACAATATTATTAAAAAGTACGCATCTTTGTCACACTATCTTTTTGTATTCAATATATTGTCGTCATAATAAATGCTGCCCTTTATGGATAGGGTATTGTGCTCTCCACCTTTGTAGACATTATTAAATATATTTTAAAGTGTTATATTAATGGTGGGCGTCGTACAGTACGATTTGATTTATTTTTTCGACGCGTGTTCTCATCGGTCGCCTGATGTCCTTCAATCATTTAAAATTAATGGAATTATTTATTTAATTAGCTTTTCAAGGAAAACAAACAGTTCTATTACACATAAAATTAATGCCGTATTTTTATATCACATAAACCAATGAAGTTTCCACAACTTAGTTATACATATAATTCGATAACATTAACCACAATTGTTTAGGAATAAATACCTAGCGAATATTACACAAAAAAGAAAAAAAAATTAATACAAAAACTTTAAAGCTTATAATACTTATTTTGCCATAATAAATTTTCTAAAAGTGCCAATTTTGACATGAAAAATGTCCGTCTCACAATATTTGTTGTTGAAAGCATTGCACGCACGAAATTAATAGAATTATTTGTTCAAATTGAAAATCTGTAACATTAACGGTTATTTTAGAAAGCATTACCCTTTTGACTAGCTAATGACTTATGGCTAAATTAATAAAGAAACTCATGTAGCCTACGTTCAATACTTAACTCTATTTTTAACAAAAATAATACTTTATTAATTCATCGATCTTTTGGCAACGCAAATCAATAAATAAATTATCAACGACTATCAGCAGAATTTTGAATCTTATTCGCCTAACACTGAAATAAAAACATTAATATATTATTAACAGCTGTATTTACAAACAATAGTTTGATATCTGTAGGGGCATCCGAACGCACTACAAGGGCTCTTCATATAATATTTATTCTACAAATTGATTATAGAAAACAACACTGCGTTCGGCGATATCTATCAAAATTTGCAAGAACAGGGTATTCGGAGACTTCATAGCAATGTTTGAAAGCATTATAATGGAAGAATCTAATAGTGAATTATTGGGATTTTCATACTTAAAAATTTCATATGTAGGTGCATTTACCCGTACATATTGATCGATATTACAGTAAATATATTAGTAGGTAAGAAAGGTCTTAACCTACCTTTCTTGGCAGAACCTTTATTTATTATTCATTCCGATTGAAGATACTGTAGTCTGCACCAACTTAATTAATACAGTGACATCAATTCAAAGTTTAAACACATTCAAGTATAATTAATACTACTTACCTCACACACAACAATATTGAAAGGGATTAAAAAACTCATAAAAGACATCCAAACTCTTTCAACCTGTCACAAAGGTGTAAGTATAAAATACGCGAAAAATCGAGATATCAAATTCGTTGTTTTGAAACATGACCTCGCGCGTCGCAGGTACAATCTGTAGGTGTTATAAAATCAGTTTATTATATTCAAGTTCAATTTCTATACACTCAATACACAAGTGCCCACAAACATTTTTTGCTTCGCCAAGAAGGTTATTTGTTATAAACCAAACTTTTATATTAAACAAGCTTTTGTCCACGGCTCCGTGTGCGTAAAAGGTTCTGTATTTACACTGCGGGCTTAGTATGAGTTTCCATTTAAACTAACGCCACATCAACGTAAATGTATCTCCTAGTAAAATCTAACATTTTATAAATGGAGGACAAATGTAAAATTTGATAAGGCCATAAAAAAATTTTACATAGGAAGAAGTAAGAAATAAAGTGCTTTTTTTCTGTGCTAAAAGTTGTTAAGTCTCCCAAATTTTGATGGTTATAATATGCACTCTTTCGGAAGCGGCGAATGTTTTTCTCTGCTTCCGTAAGAGTACTGTGCGTAAACGCATTTCCGAGTACAAATTAAAAACTCCCAAATATAAAGCCGCAGCACTCGGCGGCAGGGAGATCGATACAACTCTCTATACATATTATGGTTCTGAAAAATGGTCGTTAACTATGGGCCTATCATAAGAAAGCTCAGAGTCACTCAGCGGGCGATGGAGAGAGCTATGCTCGGAGTATCTCTACGCGATCGAATCAGAAATGTCGAGATTGGTAGAAGAACGAGAGTTACCGACATAGCTCAACGAGTCGCGAAGCTTAAGTGGCAATGGGCCGGGCACATAGTACGGAGAAAGGATGGACGTTGGGGTCCCAAGATGCTGGAATGGCTGCCCTGAACTGGTAAGCGCAGCGTTTGTCGACCCCCAACTAGGTGGACAGACGTCATTAAGCGCGTCGGAGGTAGCCGCTGTATCCAAGCGGCACAGAACCGTGGAATTTGGAACTCCCTACAAAAGATCTATGTCCAGCAGTGGACGTCTTTCGGTTGATATGATGATGATGATCTATCTATACATATATTAATATTATAATAGTAGGGATTCTTATAAGATCTTATAAAATTAAAATCCCATAGGATACGTGTTACCGGACTGTAGCTACATTACGACAAAGTATAGCAATCAATTGATCCCGGGTGCACGCGGTGGCAAAGCACGTCGCCTTCATTTGTTAAACGCCACGCGGTCCCATTTTATTATTTATTGACTTGAGCTACCTGCTTCACTTCTATTCACCGAAGGAATTGCAGCTAATCTACTAGTGCGCCTAGAAAATCGATTGCATATAGGTATATACTATTGGGATAGGTCCCAACCTGGGGAACAATCAAATATAGATAAAGTAGCAGAATTCCATTTTGAATGAGTCGACTTAAAATAATAGTCGTATGTTGTCGCGGACTGTTTTGAAAACTTTAAAGAAACAACCATTCCGACAATTCTAATAGTATATACGATACTTCCGTCGTTTGGCGTAACGTTTACCGTTCACGCATCGCACGCATCAGAATCTCTCAAAAAGGATATTTTTTGCAGTTTTTGCAACATTTCTCATTAATCATAGTAGCCATTGGTCGTAGAGTGATGTTATATTGCCATAATTGTTACTATCAATCCAAAAGAAGAAGTGAAGAATTATGTCCTTGATCTCCGACAATATTCATCAGATCTTCATAAAAATTAGACAATACATGCTTGGTAGTACACACTGTCAAATAAAAAAAGAATTATTAAAATCGGTGCAAATATAACGGAGATATGAAGTAAATTGATAAAAGTTTTCATCCCATTTCCTGGAGGAAACTTATTGTTTATCGGGATAAAAAGTATTCTATATGTTGAGCCGGGATATAAGCTACCACCATACCAAATTTTATTTAAATCCGTTGAGTAGTTTTCACGTGATGCCCGGACAGACATACAGACAAGATTAAATAAAAATCGGGTTTGGACTCAGTATCGATTATAAAGCATCCCCCGGTCAAAATTTTCTAAATATATTAAACGTACAGAAATCTTCCAGTTACAGTTTTATTATAAGTTACAGTTTTATTATAAGCTATAATTTATGGACATAATTAGTTAAGAGCTGGAGAGTGACCTTGGCTTTATTATTACAAGTTAATCCTTGAATTCAATTTCATCTGCTGCCTGATTTACTAACTTTTCCAACAGTTGCTAAGCGGTGGCCACCTGCATAAAAAAAGGGATGAGTTGACAACTAAGATGCGTATAAGATTCGTATGAAGACGACGAAACTTTTTGGAAAAGTTATAGAAACGGACAGATGGTGATTCGCAATAGAATAAGCCATAAAAGCTGCTCTATTTGAAGTTATGTGCTCAGCACCTTTTTGCCGAGTGTGGCTTTAGCGCCAAATGCCAATTCAGCATATCTTATAAGAATTTAGCTGCTGTCCTAAAATTTCATAAGTCCAAGCAAACTTTATTGATATGCCAAATATATAAAAGTTACTAAAAGCCTTTGACTGCAATCTCACCATGTGGTCAGTTTTGATAATCTAAGATAGTAGCGGGCTGACCCGCTAATAGGTTCCTAAACCGCATAGTACCGGAACGACAAATCGCATGGCGGCACAACGAGTTCTAACAAGCAACATATTTCCCTGGCTTTCGCAAATTATGACAACTAAAGTTTAATGTTCATAGAATATGCTGGACTTAGTCAAAGTAACAACACCTGCTTCCATCCAATATACAAAGGCATTTTTAAAACGCTTTATGATTAAAACTATTAAAATGTAACGGAGATATACGAGCAAAAAAAAACATCACACTGTTGAGTTATTCCAATAAGAAATAAAGGATAGCTGATATCCTAAATTCAATTTAGATTTCATAAGAAAAACCATTGCAGATTAATCAGTTGTTATCCGCAAAATGAATATATTGTTGGCGTATGATTTTTATTTCCCATTCGGAAGGTAAGGCGAGGTGGTTATATTGTGTTAACTCGTTGACACTCACGCCACTTGTAACAAAGAAAAACAGGAACATCATCAAGTGGTAATCAACATGTTAATTTTAGACCACCGTGCACCGACCAAACACTAGGAACAATACACGTAAGGGCGCGTGCTTGCAGCTGCGTGTGTAGAGGATTCTCTACGTACTCCAGCCTTTAGGGCTCTGTTTAGCTCTATTATATTAGTCTGTGGCACTTCGTAGGGTTCTATTGAGGATGTATCGAGTGCTGGTGAGAGGGTAAACTGAGGCACGTGCTACCGCCCGGTGGGCTGACCTCCGTGCTATCGGATACTTTTTTGTTTGAATCTGGAAAGGTAATTTTTTTTATGGTTTAAAAGTTAACACTTAACTGCATTGCCTGGTTATAAATGATGACTGTTAAGACTGTTGACTGTTTAAGATAATAGCGGGAAACTTTCAGGCATGCAGGTTTCCTCACGATGTTTCCCTTCACCGTTAAAAGCAATTTTTATATAAATTGCTTAAATTAAAAACGCACATAACTCCGAAAAGACAGTGTTCCGTGCCGGGCTCGAATTCGGTGTCTAAGACAGAAAATCCGAAGCCTTACTCACTAGGCTATCACAGCTTCATAAACTTATGACAGTGTTATAATATCCTAGTCGACTTTTACACGATATCGTGCCGGAACACTAAGTCGCTTCGCAACACGTCTTTGTTAGCTGGTAACTAACCCCGTCCGTAACCTCCCACCAGAAAAATACAAAATATGGACAGGTTTAAATCCGTTTATTAAGGTTTTAACAAATATATGAAAGTTGGGTTAACCGAGCGAAAGGTAAATATAACTTGAATAGTCGCCTCTCTCGCTTTTTACTTTAAGTTTTTGTATGATAGATTGAATTATTCAAGAAAATGCATGCACTGCTGATCGGATTAACGCTACACATAACGTTTGATATATAAACGTCATTTCATTTATTTATTTAAGTACTTTTTGCCATTAATCGAACACTGACACTATTTCGGTCCCTATATTATAAGGAGGAATATATATGATAAAAAAAACATCTAGCAATTTAATACAAGAAGTGTGCGCTTACAATCATAAGTACCTCTTGACAACCCACCCCCCTGACTAGTAGTAGCGGCGGCCTCCTCTAATACACCCGATCTTAGCGCTCCTCTCTCAAAGAAGCGGCCTAAAGTCCGGCAAGTTCTTTACTTCTCTGAAGATCCAAAATAAAAATGCATTTATTTCAAGTAGGCATACTCTATAAGCACTTTTGAAACATCAAGTCTGTCCGGTTCAGAACGCAGTTGCTCTTTCCCAATATTAAAAAAGTCAAAGTCAAATATTTCTTTATTCAAATAGGCACATAGATTGCACTTTTGATTGCCCGTTGATATTTTACAAAATGTATACATAGGAGTGAGTAGTTATGGCGATAACTAAATTCGTAAACAAAAAAAGATAACAGTAACAAAGAATAGCTATAATATTGTATTTACCTAATGATATATGATTAATGTATTGTAAAAAATGTATTTTTATCTATATTCAAAGTGAGATTGGTATTTATTTTTTAATTAATAAAACTGCAAAATCTAGCGATCTGCCATGACATCACGTCATTTTGTATTTCCAACTATCAGACGCTATTATCAATATCTAAATCAATAATCTTTAAACTATGGAATAACGAGTCACTAAAACTCTAATGTGCCTGTGAAGTCACGATTGCGGCCATGACACCTGGCAAGCGTACTAGCGGAAAATATATGTATTTATTAGAATACTTGTTTTGGATAATATTATAGTAAATTCCGAACATCATATCGTGTTTCAATATTAGTAATCATGCTCTTTCACAATTTCTCATTAATTTTCCTCACTTTTTCACAATTAACAACGACACCTCTCAACTCTCAAGTCATAGGGATAAAAACACTATCCACTTCAGTATACTAGCCTTTCATCAAAAGGTATACGCCGTACTTCATACATCTAATAATGTGAACTTTTATGATGATTTTTTCCGTGTTTGTAATATATGGTTTACCCTACCTCGAGACCGCCTTTTACCTCAGAAAATGCAGCGTCTATGGGATAGAACTACAACACTAATTCTGTTTTAACGTAGAAATAAAGCAGAAAGATAGCAGATCTCCCTCTATACGAGTTATATTTAAAAAATCAGAGTAGGCAGTGCTTTCGTGCTTGTATTAATTCCACGTCGCTGCTTATGTACTAATAAATAAGAAATTAACCATAGCATAGTTTCTACTTTCAAGTGAAAAAAGTAACATTTTTAATTCTAAATAAGTGTAGAAATGTTATGTTTTCCTAGCTGGAAAAGTTTTAGGTATTTATGTATGTTTAGCACAAACATAATTTTGAAAGTTTAAACCAGAAACGAAATAATCATTAAAAAAGCAATGTTATTCACAATATGCATTTGAGGAAGTTACTTAAACGATTTGTATCTTTCTGCTTAAAATGCTTGAAATTTAGGATTTCCCTGAAAAATGTGCACGGACAGCGCGGTCGATAGAGAACCCCCCCGTCCCGCAGGTGCGACGAGATAATCCAAGATGGCCGCCGAGATAGGACGTGACGTCACGGCCCTCCCCCGCTCCAGGCGCATCCTCGAGGCTTCGCCACCCTCCTAAGATCCTTTCAGAAATCTGCCGAATACCGTTCGCATAAAAAAGGTAAAGATCTAATTTTTATCATACCATTAAAAATTACTAGAAGAGAAGTAAATATATAAACTTGATGCACGTAAATTACGAAATAAGTGGTCCCAAAACACATAAAGAAATTCAAATTTTAAAATATTTCTTTGTGCCTATCATGTCGAATCAAATTGATATTCTAGTAAAACAAATTGTGTAAGTGGTTATTTAAAGTTTCAAAATAATAGTTCAATACAAAGCCTTTCACTGTAACTGCATAGGAAACGCATTTTGTGACGTACGTTTTGATATCTTATCTTACAAGGACTGTTATTTTGTACATCAAAATGTGCATGGATTTAATATGTTACTATCTTAATCTCACTGAGAGTGCATCGCATATGTATTACAGCGGAAAAAGCTTGTGATTTGTGTACCTCTTGTCCAGGTTGAGTACAATCGCCAATTTCTAAACCAGTTCATACAACGGTATGTGGGTTTTTAACTATATTTCTAAGTTTTGAAAGAAAAAAAGTATGTGTGCGATGCGATTTATCTTTTAGGCGGGAAGAGGACGAACTGGCTGCGGTAAATGTTTAGCGTCGACATGGAAGCCGTCTGGACCGCCTCTGTACTTGGTGACGTACACCTTGCCGTCATCGCCGATAAAGCTGTACTGTCCTTCGATTTCTAAAACATGACCGCCATTTTGACCCGGCACTAGCCGCCCACGCTCTGATACGACTGTGTCTGAAAAGAATAACGAAAATATTTGAAAAAATAAACTTACAAGTTATAAAATATAAATAAATCTAGCCCCAAAGTAAGCGTATCTTGTGTTATGGGTACTAAGAAGACTGATGATTATTTTTATCTATAATACTTACATAAATACTTATAAAATACAGATAAACACCCAGACACTGAAAAACATTAATGTTCATCACACAAACATTTTCCAGTTGTGGGAATCGAGCCCACGGCCTTGGACTCAGAAAGCAGGGTCGCTGCCCACTGCGCCAGTCGGCCGTCAAATAGGATTAGGATATATATTTTTTTCTTATTTATTTAATTTTAATTATTATAACCAATAGTGGCGCTTTAATTTGCATGTAACCTTACTTTTTTATATTTATTTTACTCACTTTCAGCTGTAATATACCGAAGAGCGTACTGGCCAAACTCATCGTGGACTTCCTCATGTCGAATAGCGGGCAAGTACCTCAAGGAATCATCATCCTTTGCGTGTCTTGGAGGTGCACATAACGCCACTGCCACCAAGAATGCTAATACCACAAACTATAAAATAAAGAAACGGTACAGTGCATTATCAAACAAGTGTGTAATTTAAAAAAAACGCAAGCCTAGCGCTGTAAGAAATAAATTACACATTCGATAGAGACGCTAATGCAGCCGCCATATTGTGTTTTGTTTATAGCGAAAATAAAACAAACCTAGCTATATTCATTAATAAGGAAGAGAAACCTTACGAAACGCTTAGAATATTTTCATGGAATTATGAAATTATTATTTGATATTAATTATGAAATTTCCATAGAATTTAGGAATTTATAAAATGTATATCAAAACACAACTTAGTAACCCTTTAACACTAACTTTGTTTATAGATATAGGTAAGAAGGGACAAAATACGACACTTCAATAAGAATCTGACTTTACAATTTCCTCGATTGATATTTACTGACATAACGAAAAAAACATAAGTACTTTATTAATTCTTATAGTAAACTTTTTTCACTTACCAATTTCATATTGTATCTGTGACGTTACTGATGAAGTGATAGGTTCGGAAATGGTGTCAGTGTTTAAATACAGAATACGGTCTAATTTACAAACAGGTACGTGGCCATCGTTAATACTCTGTTGCAATTAAAATTCCACAGAAATTTCTACAATTGCAATTTATCCAATTAAACATTCCAAATAATTTTAATGGGTCATTAATTAATTAAATTATACACACTAATGTTTTTACCAATACCTTTTAGTTAACATTCTTAAGTAGTGAAACAAGACTCGGTATGAATATTACATAAATAACAATACAAATAAAAATAACTGGTCATTGATCAAGTGCGAGTAAGAGTATATGGTATGGGTTTCCTATGCATACTAGAAAAATAATTTCCGCGTATTTCAAGTAGGGCTATTTTATAAGAGTTTTCAAAACGTTAGATGCTTTGTTGCGACTTACGACTCCACCGCCGGTTCGGAAGACATTTTCTACCAAGAAGAAGCGGGCATAAGACTCAGCAGTTACTCTTCGTCAACAAAATTTTAAAATTAAACTGATTAATTAATTGACGGCCGATTGGCGCAGTGGGCAGTGACCCAGCTTTCTGAGTACGAGGCTGTGGATTTGATTCCCACAACTGAAAAATGTTTGTGTGATGAAGATGTTTATCTTTATGTTATAAATATTATGTGTATTATTCATAAATATTCATCAGAAGGCGTGTATTGGCGTAATATATTTATTATTAGATGGTATTAAAGTAATTAAATGTCAAATGTTAAATCTAATGTTACCATATTGGTACAAAAGCATATACACGACCCCACTTTTTTTTTTGCTGTGGTGAAATGTAAAAGCTTTATGGTCCTCCCTAAGCTACCTTTTGGGCAGGACAGACGTTATGTGGGATTCGTTTGCCCAAACTAAACACAAACCACGGCATGTCCCTCTCGTTGGCTTTAGTAGACGTCCAGGGAACCCGATGTATACTTCCCAGACGTCTACCAACATACTCGAGGGCTTCTGTACTTTTCCTAGACGGGATTCAGATATAATTTATTTTCGTTTCTAATTCAGTCCTCAATTCCAAGCCTGATTTTATTTTAGACTCTCGTTGGTCGGGAGATACCTTTTTATATATTTGGAATATACGCTTAAACGTACTAAATTTAAATAACTGTAAGTTACGAACAGAAAGACAGACATGAAGAAACTATATACTATAAGCGTTCTTTAATTTATAGCCTAAGCAACCCTAATTAAAGGTATTTATCGTTTTAAACTGGCTCTTGAACTATCTTATTTATTAATTCGTCTCGAACATCTGGTTCACATATTCAACCTATAACGTTCATTTAAAAAAGAGAATTATAAGGAATAACAATGGAAAATCCTTAATAATAATATAAAAAATGCGAAAGTGTGTTTGCGTGTTTGTCCTTACTTAACGCCCTAAAAAAGCAACGAATCGATTTAATTTTTGACACAGAATTAGTTAAAAGGACGGAGAGTAACATCGATTACATTTTATCCCAGTAGAACAAACGATAGCCATGGGTTTTGTTAAAAAAACGTCATAGAAGCGGACGAAGAACGCGGGCAACAGGGAGTAACATTATATATTAACACCCCAGGAGGAAGAAGTTATGATATACGTGGTTCACATTCACTATTGGTGCGTGCGGTGGAAACACCCCATAGTGATTCTTTAGCAACGCAGTTTTAAATTTGGCAAAGAATTCGCATGCATCCTGGAGATAGACATAGGTTGCATTTTATCTTGAAAAAGCTTCCAGATCCTGTTCCCACGGAATTAAAACAAAAAAGATTTTGTTGTATATGCTTCGAGAAATCTGTTAAACTGTGAAGTTGACTGTACAATTCTTAACCGATCTTAGTAAAATTTTGTATTGAGATATATGCATCCTTATACGCCAGGGAACTGACAGTTTCCGAGCGATATGAAAAAACCAATACAAATAACAAACAAACGCCGACGAAGGCAACAGATATAGTGAAATCAATAAATTAAATTACCCGTTGGCTTATTTGCGGACGGTACGAGGGTGGTGCTATGTGCTGTGAGCTATGTAAGAGGTTATCTCCGACGTAGAAGCCTATCTAAATCTGTATAATCGCACCCGCCAAATAATTATTATTATATGTACCGACGTGCAACGCGTAATAGGTCCCAAACCACTAGCTTCTCAATAAATGGTACGTTATCCTTTACCGTCTTCCTTAAGCTTAACACTGCTTCATGAGGTTTAAAGAACTAATAATCCATCTTTGTTATTTTTTTAATTTTACCTACAAGTTAGCCCTTCACAACAATCCCACCTAATGGTAAGTGATGATGCAGTTTAAGATGGTAACGGGCTAGCCTGTTAGAGGTATGACACCCATACCCCTAAGGTTTCATAGCATCGTACCGAAACGCTAAATCACTTGGCAGAACGTCTTTGTCGGTAGGATGGTAACTAGCTCCCACCATACCAGACCAGAGAAAATTCATAAATTATTAATTTCAAAATTATTTCCGCCGGGTATTGAACCGGATACCTCCTACTTATAAGATCACACGCGCTCACCATTGCGCTAATGTGATGTCATTTAAATTATCATTAAATTAAATTATTTATTATTTAAATTGTCATCTTTCATTTAAATGTCGTCAAATCTATTTCTTGAGAGCGGAAATATATATATTTATTATTATTACTGACTAAATGGTTATCAGTTTTACATGATTCAGTAAAATCGGTCGATAGAAAGAAATCTCCAACGAAAATTTGAAGTATTTATACTGAACTCGACGACTAGCTACTCCTAGAAATCCATAAATATAGCAAAAACACATTGCAAATTGTAACGTCATATACTAAAATCGAGTCCGGTTGCGTCACGGTCTTAAATTATAGTTAGTGCCATTAAGTTAATCATGTCTCTAGTTTAGTGTGAGCTTTGAGTTATCTAGGAATAGAACTTTTCGAGGACTTTCAAACACCCAACTTCCTTCACTGAATACGTCTACATCTGGGATCTCGATAAATAGCAAAAGAGGTTTGCTACCATTGCTTTAAGCAGTATTAAATAGAAAAGGTATAAAATTACTCACAACCGTTTCCACAAAGAAAATTTAAAAGGACGATATACGATGTCCTTGCCTTTTTTAGTGTGCAAATAATATGCATAAAAAAAACTTCATATTTTTAAATGATATTTAATGTGGAATGGAACTATCTGGTGTCTGTAAATAAATATTTTTTTAAAGATAGATAGAATAACTTTTACCAAGAAAAACAAAGATAAAAGTGCATAGTGATAGGGTGTAAAGGCGGCTTTTTCACTTAAAGTGATCTCATGCAGATAACCTAAGCATAAAAAGCTATCAGTAAAACGGAGAACATTTTATTAGCAGGATAAAAAGATTGACTTGTCACGTTTTGTTAAAAAAAGTAAGCAGTAAGCAACCTATTTTACATGTGAGAAAAAACAATCAAGTCTTCAAAAATATATATTAAAGAAAAAAGAAACAGTATAAGTAGCTGGGTATGCCTACGGCTTGAGTAAAGAACGTATTTACTAAAAAAAGAATCTTAACCTGCGGTGTAAAACAACAGTGTAAACCATTTTAACAAGCCAACGTTATTCAAGCAACAATCATTAGGAAATCACTTAATCCTCCACTGCAAAAATCGCTTAAACGCTTAATCCGAACAATCCTTGTGAACAAAAGGACCTCAAGTGACTGTAACGGAGCTCTTTGGAGGTGATGACTTCACGCTGCCCTGCCTTATCAACCTCATCAGCAAACTGCTCTCCAGTTTCTATACGCCTTTACAAGCTTTGAGCGTGTACCTATACGCGTATACGTTGAAGCTCTTACTGTATGCATATAGTGTTTTGTTCCTGCCTTTAGCGTATTATTATTCTATTCGTAAAATATTGATACAATATTATTTCTTTAAGAGTTGATAGTGTTTCGTTGCTTAATTTTTTTTTATATGTTTCGATTCGGAGTCTGGATTAGGTAGGTACTAAAATTAAAAAAAAAATCGTATATATTTTTTTTCATTTAGAAGGGACTTCATCTAAATGTAGACCCAGTTTTCGGTCGGTGGGAAATCAAAACTATCCGTTAGTCTATCTTCAGGGTATCAAATTGTGGATTTGAAAGATTTGTTTTCTTTCTCTAGCCGTAGATAACAAAGTTTACGTATCCGCGGGAAGGATATTTCTAGGATAAAACCTTCGCCTCCATAGTCTCCAAGACTCAAGCTATATTTGTGCAGAGTTTTGTCAATATCAGTGCAATGGTTTAGCCGAACTATGTTAACAAACAAACAAATAGACTGACGGAATTCCGCTTTCGGCAAAATAACACCTGACGAAGATTTCTCGTTAGTGCGTTAGATATTATATTGTCCATGAAAGCCAAAAAGAAACATTTTATAATTGTGACAGGACAATAAAGGCATCTTCCAATGTATTAGCATACAGTAGATACGATAGATGCAGATACTGTAGCTAACGTAGCTACTATGGGAGAGTGATGTACATATGTGTAGGTAGCAAGTAATTAGGCGACGCGCGGCGGGAGGAAACGGAAGCTCGCCGGAGATGAAGGCGCGATACAATATCCGGTTAGACGCCATTTCCGCCGCCAGACGCTCGTGTGTGCATGCCTTTAAACATAGTGGTTTTATTTTCATGTTTATTGGGTATTTGATTTTCAGCTGCTTCATATTTTAATAATAATTGAAATAATCTGCCAACTTTTTTTTAATTTACGTCTTTTACGTAAGAATTTCGATAAGTTATAATGGTTTAGTCACTGACCTCTATTATTATAATGTAATTGATATAATTTTTTTTTTATTTGGTTTATCAGCAACAGCCTAACATTTCAAAAAAAAAAAAATTAGCTTATGCAGCATGAAGACAAAATGTTCAGCTACTTATAGATAAACACCGCATGCAATAAATAGTGTTAAACTAGCTCACAACTACACAAACTAGATAAAAGTATCCAGTGTAGGCATTGTATAAAATTTCAGGCCATCAAAACAATTTGAAAGATGTAGTACTGCTATTTTATGTTGCCATAAAAAGCTAACATTAATTTACTATGTTAAATTAAATAAGTAAACTAAACGAACAAAATACTATGATTAAATACAAGCATAAAATAAAAAAAAGTAAAATTTAAATAGGAAACTGATAAAAAACATTTTATGCATATAAAATTAAATAATAAAAAATTTATTAAATTATTATACGGACCTCTATTACATTATAATTATAATATAATAAAGGACCTGTATTATATTATAATTATAATATAATAAAGGACCTGTATAATATATATAATAAAGGACCTCTATTATATTATAATTATAATATAATAAAGGTCCGTGGGTTTAATGGAAAATCGTACTATTTAAAACAGCTAAATCGAATTGTGTTTGGGGTTCATAGAAGTTTTAGCTTCGACTCAGAAAGCAGAGTCGCTGTCAACTGCGCCAATCGGATGTCTAACAATTTATGTTTTTCGTATAGCAAGTGATCTATTTATCGTTTTAAATAGTGGTTGTTCAGGGGTCTGGGAAAAAATAGGTATATACCCAAATCAAAATATCCACGCGAAGTTCCGGGCCACAAGTATTAAATAAATACACAATCCACAAATGCGCAGATGTTATACAAGCTACTACATGTTATAACTATGACAGTGTTGACACTCATTACGGGATGAATCTTCTGTTTATATGGTCCGTATAGTTTATTTGAGGTTTGTATGGGGTGCATTATAGGGGTGGTTTACAAGCACAGTTGTTTTGCGTGTTGACGCGAATGCTCTAGCTGTACTTGCGCAATTTAAGCTTTAATACAGTGTCGCACAACTACTTTATTTACATATAGTTTTAGACCGCAATTCGTCTATATTGACTCACTTTACTCACACGGGCCTGGTCGGGTGCGGTCCGGAAGTCTCTACATGCCTTTGAAAACATTATGAAGATCCCTCTAGCACGAAGGTTTTCTCACGATTTTATTTTACCACCTTTATTTCTAAAAATTAATTCTAAAAATTTAGAGGTCCCCAGGATCGAACACGGTACCGCCATGAGGGAGGCGATGTCGTGAACTTTGCTGTAATCACTTCTAAATTTTGTTTCTTTTTTCGGTTGCAGAGTTTTTTTTTTATTTTTATAAAAAAAGTACTTCTGGTGATAGAAGGACCAGCCTGGCGGTTGCAAAGACCAGCAAATGCAAATTGGGAATACAAATGTTAATAAGTAAAAAATAATTTTAATTAATAACATTAGCATGTTCTATTAATTTCATTATTGTTACAGTTAAGAAATATTCAAAATGCGTTCAAATTATTTCTACCATTGTAACTTCCGATTAATTATCTCTTTTCACTATTCACCCCTAGCAAGTGACACTCTATACGCGTGAGTCAGGAAGTATGAATTAGTGCGTTTTCATGCGTTTGCGGCGGCGCGTGCACTGTGATCCCGACATCATAGTACCAGTGTCTCCTGTGACGACTAACCCTAATTTAATATCATAGGACCCCATAAAAACACTCACGATTATTTATTTTTAAACAGGAAAATAAAAACTAAAAATAATAATTCAAAAATAGAACAAAATTCAAATAAAAAAATTCCACTCATTTTTATTATGTTCCACAATGTTTTATTCATCAATCATGTGTACTTTTACAGTAATTTTATAACCTTTGGATAGCTATAATTTGATTGATCTGGCATCAGTTTATATAAATTTTATATAATTGATATTTTAATTAATTTATTAGCTTTTTAAGAAATGTGTTGATAATTCTTATTTAATTATAAAATAGTTTCCAAGAAATAGTTAAAATTATATTTGATTCATAGCCATTGTTATTACTTAATACGGGTGATATAAATACGGGTGCATTTTCAATACACTTCAGTTTTCTATGAGACTCTAGACGATGCAATGATAACGATGTCTTTGTCGTTATCACTATATTATCATAGACTTACGAAGCGTTCATACATATATGTCACCATTATTGTGAGGTGAGGGTATTACTTTCATTCGTTAATTTAAAACTAAAGCTAGGAGGGTTCTAAACGCTCCGTGCTCTAAGAAGTTAGAAATGCCCACAACAAATTTATCCGGATTTTTTAAATTATCCATCTTACACTCAAATTAATAGATCTTCACCTTTGCAGTACTCCCCGCCCAATTGTACCCTCTGTCTAACTTGGTCTGTGTATTGTATTATCTGCTATATTAAAATTTTTGTCTGTGGTGTACAATGGTGATCTCTCTAAAGATGCGAAAATCGTTCAATGAAGGTAAAAATTACAACTGTGTCGAAGTTTTTGGTATCTATTTTATTTCTTTCTATAGGTAGGTAGGTATACGTACGCCAAATTTAATTTTTCCTTATATATCAGAAGGCAATTAATTTGAAAAAAAAGTTACAAAAAAAAAGCTCACGTCGAGTTACTTTTAAACGTTGTAATGCACATAAAATTTAAACTTGGATCACGCGAATCACTTCGTAAAAAATTTAAACGAATAGGTATACTTACAGTAGCATCGCAATATATTTATAATAATATAGTCTTTGTGAGACAAAATACTCTTTATAAACAAAAAGCTGATATTAACAATCGATCAGAAACGGACATTAATTAGTGATATCTGCATATCGTCTGCGAAAGGTGCAGAACTCCTTTGTGGGATTGAGTATACGCTTTTACAACATGATTCCTACGGTAATTCTGGACCTACCGTTGCATACATTCAAAAAATGTGTAAAAAAACCATCTAATACAGCGGGGTTACTATACATTTGATTAATTTCTTAATGACAAGGTAGATTGGAAGCTGCCAGCTTCGCTCTCATCTCCCGCAAGATAGAAAAATGATTGTAGATTTTGATGTTGGAAAAGAGCAATTACTGAGTTTCTTGCCGTCTCTTCTGGAATCTGCTTTCTGAACCGGTGTTAGAGTGACTAAAACAGACATACTTGACGTTTCAAAAGTGCTTATAAAGTAGGCCTACTTAAAATAACTGAATTTGAATTTTGATATAAAAAAAAAATAATAAAGCTAAGCTACTTGATTTCTTTGGAACAATCATAAGAGAACTTAAAAAGCTGACAAAGATATTGCAATGTTTAATATCTCATCACACACGATAGGTACAGATAGATAGATACCTACAGATTAGTCTACAGATAGCGGTCACCCCACAAATAAATCTGATTTACTGCTGATCCCATCTCTGTGCATTACCACCCTTGATTACTCCCTGCGGTAGCGCTTGCCGCCGATATTTAATAAACTGCTATGCAAGTTATAAAGTTATACAAAATACTAATTAAAAATACAACCCCTTATCAGAGATGAAAAAGTTCAGATAAATCGTTCTAGAAAGATAAGAGTCATACCTAATTATTAGTTTAAACATATACATTACGATTTAACATGTGTTACAGTATATTTATAAAGTGGGTAAATAGTTAAACTTTTGATAACTATAAATTCATATTTGTCAGATATTTTATTAAAATGATTAGGATTTTGCAAATACGCTTATAATTATTAATTAGTTAATAGATAGTTTTCAAGAAAAAAATAAAAAAAATATTTGTATAATTACCAATGTTTTGACATTAAGTATTTTGATATAAATACGACTGCATTATTTATACACTTCAGTCTTACATGGACTCGAACGATGCAAAGATACCTCCCGGTGTCTAGTCGTTATCACGTGTTTAAATAATTAATTTAAAGAATAAAAGCCCAAGAAATTAATTGAATTAAAAATTAGTTCAAGTCTAACCAGAAGGATAATTAGTTATTGTTTGTAGTCGTACAAGCATTAGACTTCTTTAAAATTACCTTGACGAAAAAAGTCGCACCATAAGGTTTCTATTTTACCATTTTAATAACTGAACCCTAAAAAAGAACGCATGCTAAATTCAAATTCAAAACTCATTTAATTCAATTAGGCCTTATATATAAGCACTTATAAGACGGCCGACTGGCGCAGTGGGCAGCGACCCTGCTTTCTGAGTCCAAGGCCGTGGGTTCGATTCCCACAACTGGAAAATGTTTGTGTGATGAGCATAAGTGTTTTTCAGTGTCTGGGTGTTTATATGTATTTTCTAAGTATTTATTTATATATAATTCCTAAAAATATTCATCAGTCATCTTAGTACCCATAACACAAGCTACGCTTACTTTGGGGCTAGGTGGCGATGTGTGTATTGTCGTAGTATATTTATTTATTTATTTACTTATGTAACATCAAGTCGGTCTACTTGTAATGACTCTACCACTGGTTCCGAAGGCAGATTCTACCGAGAAATGCAGGCAAGAAACTCAGCAGATGAGAGATAAATTAAAGAACTCAGTCATTACAAACGAAAGGAGCCATTTTCCTAAATGCTTAAATAGAAGCCAGGACTGGCTATTAAATATATATACTAATCGTCGCACACTCTTAAAAATCTATACTTACAAATTTGTAGCGCAAATATAGTAGGTATACTTTAAAAGAAATATATATTTAAATGTATGTTGGTGATTGCATTGCGTGCACATTTAATTCAATTCCATAGAATATCAGGCTTCAGTGCCCAGTGGCACTAAACAAAAATAAGATAAACTACATTTTTATCAACTGCTCTGTCTTGCGTTAATCGTCCAAACACAATTACATCTGTTATTTAAAAATAAACTATTTGGTTCTCGGTGACACCCCCTGATGTTCCTGGGCTCATTTAACCCCCTCGATCATAAAATGGAACAATAACTGCCTGGTCCAGGGGCGGCCGGGGATCTGATTGCAGCCGTTTAACAGCCCCACTTTAGGGCGAAATTGTGGGGATTTTGTATCGATTTTTGTTTCTCTAGCTTCTAATTAAGTAGTTAATGGATTAAATAAGAGAACTATGTCGATGATTTTCTCAATATGTATGCAAGGCGTAATTATTATTTAATTTGGGAGGTAATTTTAGTAATCAAAAAGACACATTGGGTCCTCTATTTCTATTTACTAATACGTACAATTTTATTAGTAGATTTCTTAAATAGAAAATACCCTATGTGCCTTCTTCTCTGCAGATACTACCTGCTTAAAAAAACTCGTCAAAATCAGTTCAGCCGTTCTAAACATTAGCCTGGCCAAAAATAAAAATTTTAAAAACCTTTGTTTGTGTTATCTTGACTCTCATCTAATCATCTGGGTAGTCATTTCTAAATCACTGATACTAAACCTTTGTTTATTTGGATATAGATTATGTAAATATTGAGAACACGACTAAATATTTACATAATCTATATCCAAATAAACAAAGGTTTAGTATCAGTAGAATAGTATCTAAAAGAATACTTTGGCTCATTCAATAATTATTACATATTGCTCTTTACTTTAACTGCCTCGTTGGTCAAGTGGTTTGATGTTCAACAACGGATCAGTAGGTTTTAGGTTTGAATCTAAGGTCGGGCTGAATCTTGGTAGGTATTGGGTTTTTCTGTTCAAAATATTCTCATTACCAGCCCCGAGTGAAAAAATGGGCGGTCAATATGCGTGCCTCGTAAAGTACGCTAAGAAGCCGCGCCGGTCCCGATTAGCATCCCGGTCGTTAAGGCCCACCAACACACATTGTAGCAGTGTGGTGGTTTCATGCCCTATAACCCTCTCTCCTATGAGAGGCGAGGCTGGAACCCAGATGTGTGACGCTAACAGGCTCAAGGTGGATATCTCTCTTTACATTAGAGACTTTACGTATCTATAACATTCAGCGAAGTCTTGTAAATTGTAAACCGACACAGGATTAAGTTGAAAGTGTTTTTTTTTACCAATAGGCATCTATGATGTTCGGAAGTATCTAGTACATGTATGTTATAAGTATTTATATAGTATTTAATTATCTTAGTAGGTACACATAACACAAGCTACGCTTACTTTGGCGACTTGATGGCGATGTGTGTATTGTCTACTTTATCCAAAATATATGTTATTTTAGCTGAAATCAAAGGTATTGTTAGTATAAGTTGCCAATTATATTTTTAAAAATTATTTCCCGCGAAAACGCTCTCCGTGTCATGGTCTCACTCAAGACGTCATAGGCAAAATAGAACTATAAAAGGAAGTCATTGTTCCATAGCTAAAGATTATCGTCATCATGCCTATTAAATAGTTTATATTGCAAGTAAGGTTTTTTTAAGAAACTAAAGAATAATTGTGATAGCTAGGCGTTATTGATGGCAAGTCGTTTTTCTTTTACAAAACTTTTTTGATCCCATAATCCTCGCAGTAGACGGCGAAAATTTCATAAATCAATCAAACTTCCAAAGAAAGATCATAACTCCCACGCAACGAGTCTTCTGGAAAACTTAAATTACTCTTTTTCCGCATTAGGTACGAGTGCGAAAAATCTTCTTGACGGGCCGAGAAATTGATGGTGTCGAAAAAATGGGCGAGTCTAAATCCGGCGAACTTTTTACGTCAGCCGAGTTTCACTTAAACGAGTTCCTACATCCATTTCGAAGTTGGTCGTATACGGCGGGCTGACAAATTTTAATGAACCTAAGCGGGCCGCTAATGTCTGCGACTTGCGTAATGGGAAAACTTGGCAGCCTCCGCCCCGTTTTAGAAGGAATTCGCCGAGGATTTTTGCCTTAAACGCGTAGATACAACCCACAAAGTTGCGATTGTTTTCAAGCACATTCACAAAAGTCAATGAAACAATTAATACTTCAGACATATTTTATACCTACTCGTAACTTATTTTGAATGAACATATGTTTATTGGCTCGTTTTCCAGTCAGCATTTCGATTACGGATCACAGTGTCCAGGGTTCGATGCCAGGTTGATGAGCCACGTAATGTCTCTTAAAAAGTTGAAAGTCTGTTTTAAACGTAAGCTTATAGAAAAGTTCTATTTTAGTATAAAGGATGAGGTACGTAATCGATAAAAAGCATGGGTGTGAATTATTGGTCTAACCAGGTTGCTCTTCTAATAATTTAAAATGACAATGTGAGATGGTGATAACCAAAAAAAAACACTCGGCTAAGTTTGTTGTGGGCTCCTACTTAGACCTGGACCAGGACGCTTTGGAACCCTCGTAGCTTTAGTTTTAAGTTTACAAATATTGGTTATGACCATCATCACACTACCGTGTACACATTTAAGCATCAAAAATGCAATCTATGGGCCTACTTGAATAAAAATATTTTTGACCGTGACTTTGGTTGTATTTTGTGAAATAAATTCCCTGTACCGCTACGAAGAGCACGTTAATTCGCCGCGATTATAATGACTAGTAACGGATAATACCTAATCGTAAAAGTCCGCCAACCCGCATTGGAACAGGTCCAATTTAAAAACAAATATCCCGCGTTAATATCAAAGAGATGTAAAACTTAACATCGCAAAATTTTATACGTTTTTTATACAAATAAAACTTACACTATTATGTTCGAACTGAGTTACTTGCCGGCTCAGTGAAATTTGCCTTACGAACCGGTGGTAGAGCCACTACAAACAGACTTACTTAACATCTCAAAAGTGCTTATAAACCAAGCCTACTGGAAATGAATAAATTTTGAATTTAAGTGAAGATGGTACAGAGACAGCATGAATACTTAATTAGAGTAGAAGTAGTAATTTCAATATTAGATTACTCGTAATTATAAAGATGTGCCGTTTATTAATAGTGGGCTCTCGTTCTGTATAAAACCTTTTTTGTCCACCTCGCAAAATAAACGATTGTATCGTTAATATAAAATTCTACCAATATCTATCATGTCTGTATGTATCACTACTAAGGATAGGATTTGCTGGTTTGAACGCAATCTTTTTATAAAAAGATTTTCATTAATTTTCCGCTATAATATTTCTGCATAAGTAATGTTTTAAAATGTTTTCAAACCAAAGATATAACAAATACATACGGAAAAATTGCAAAATTTGAAAAACTCGCTTGGCTCACTCAAAAATGTTTTAATTCACACAATTACATTTTGAAATTGTATTATACCCCTTCAACAATAAAATGCGCAATCATTTTAGCGTGTGCCATTCGAACTCTTTCATCGTTCGAACGGTGTACATTACATTATAAATTTAGACGTGGTCGTTCTATGACCAGCGAAAAAACGTAGGGACCACATGATTGTGATTTAAACAGCGAACCCCCGGTTAAAGGCGGCGTTGGAGTCATCCATCATACGCTTTACATATGTTTGAATAAAGCTCGTGGGAAAACGATTTCCTCTCAGAAGTTAAAGCGGCGTTCTGCAGCTACGTAGGGTGACCACGGCTTTGTGTGCGTGACCTTTGGCCGACCGTAATTAGTGGTCTTTTGTTTTGTTTTGGCTGTCAGTTGTCCTAGATTAGACTACTGTTTTCTGTGCGGGCGTTGGTTTAAATTATAAAATAAATCATTATACCTACAGCAAGTTTTATACATGTACGTTCTAAATCTTTTTCATTATAATTAAAAAAAATAATGAGCATAACGAAAACCCACATAAATATACTTTATTCCGATTTTGAAGTGACGTTTTAAGAAAAAAAAAGTAAGGAAAAATACATTGGAAACTTGAAATATGTCATCAGGTTGAAACAAAGAAAATATGAAGGTTTTACATTATTTGATATTTTAAAACATACTTTTGTTTACATTTATATTTATTTTAAGACAGCTAAGAAATATATTTAATTCCCAACTTTCAATATAATATCCATTATTCTACTAGTCAAGGATATTTATTTGGTACACACATTAAATGAGCTATGAAAAAAATATTATTTTGACGTTATGTTGTGGCGGCCGTCTTGGTTTTGAAATATGTCATAGTTATTGAGAGAGTTCTGACAAAATATGCAATCCGCCATTTTCCCAATTTTCATCAAACATCGCTCACTCAATCAAACTTCTAAAGAAAGGAAAACTCCCGACTGATTTAACTTTCGAACAAAAAAGCAAATTCTTAATCGGTTCATCCGTTCGGGATATACACACACACACACATACACATATGCACACACACACATCACACACATACACATATGCACACTCATACGCATCAAACATAATATAACACCCTGTTCTTGCGTTTTGCGAGTCAAAAAATATACAAAAATATTTTACCAAAAAATCAATGAAAATTATACAAGTAAGTGTTGTCTCAAAATCTTCACCTTTTCAAGATGATGACCTACAAGGGTGCATTAGAGCGGCGTGGTGGGTCTATGATCTAAAACTGGGAGAGACGAGGACTGTGCCCAGCAGTGGGTCGTTGAATCGTCCTCACTCTTCTAGCACTCCTATCCAGCAATGGGGACATGAATAGACTAAGGATTATGAAAGCAAGCTGAGTTTACATTTATACGACAGTCCTGAACTATAGCCGTATCATGGTGCACATATTACAAATAGCGGATTAGGGCAGTTTAGCAAACAAGGCGTCACTGGCGTGTGCCGGCACCCTTACAGCTAATGCCGTATTAATGTCTATTAGAAGCCGCCCTTTGTTCTGGCCTAGAGTTGACGATTTATTCAGATTTATTAAACTAAGCCGACGTGCTAAGCCGCCGGCTCACGCACGAGACGGCGATACAAACAAAAGTCAAGTAGGTACTGCGATTGTACGATTGCGCCCGTAAATAAACAATATAAGTTGTTAATCGTGTAGTAATTTCGAATTAGTTTTTATCACACGATAAAGTTAAATGGTTGATACCACAATATAAATAACTAGCTGTTGCCCGCCACTTCATCTTTTTGTATGGGTTCTTTAAAATTACTGTAACTTTCAGGTTATTTTCATGTGATGTGTAAACCTGTAATATGCAACCCTACTTTAATAAGGCTCATAACAAATAATGCCTATTTTCACTTAACATAGACATCGCCCAAAATCGAATACTTAATCATGTAGGTGATGTCTATAGAAAATAAACGTTTCACCAATTCTTAGGTGATCATTATTGGTGAATGGTTGACGTACCTTTGCCTATGGATCTCCTTAGATTAGGCGTTACTTATTTAGGAATTGCCTTGTTCATCGTTAGTGAAAACGGGCATTAGTAGTACAAACCTCTTCGGGTAAATAACCGATTGAGGAGAAGCTGGTTTAAAGATATTTTGCTATATAATTGTGATGGTCAATATGGAAAAAATCCTGCAATCCTAATAGTTAGACACTAATTTCTATTAGACTTTTTTAAACAAAACTCTTTTGACGTTCTCTAACAATACATCGCCTGCAAAACCTTAAGAGCAATTACATTGATTTGAGGTGGGAACATACTAAATGCGATTGCTGTGATAATTTGCAGCTTCAGTGCAATCAAATTCGAATCACTCTTAATTCAAATACAGCGGGCACTATTGATGCATTCGAACATGGTAATTTCATAAATCATAAATCGACTAAATTGGCTTTAGTCGATTTAGTATTACACTTAATATTACCTTATGGCAAATATTCTGTAACTTTTCAATAGTTATTCACCGTTAGTTCGTATTTGAAAACAGAAAACAGTTCCTCAATTAACAAAAACTAAGCAGGGTATTTCTATTTTTGTTGCCACCTCACATGTAATTAAATATCTAAATAATTATTTATTAGCATTAATATTTCCCAAGTTTCTTTTTGATTGAATTCTTTAGGCCTTAATAGATTATTTTAATAAGCTTACGTTTAATTAAAGCATTTGTATGTTATGTATAATATATCTTTTGGAATAGGTATCTAAACCTACTGAATTTAATCTATAGAAATTTCCACAAAACAATCTCATTACCGGCGTTTCACTTTACACTTCCTGCCCATTCGTGTGCAATCTGTAGTGTGCAAATCCGTTAATCTCATTTTGGCGGGTAGTCGAGACGCACGTGGCGCCACGTGGCGGCAAATCAAACTAATCTCGGGCCCGTACGCGGCGGCGGGCGAAGCGCGTGCGCGGCGTAGATAAGGCCAAGAAACGCCATTCATCCTCGGTTCTTTTGTCGTGAACAATCACATATTTATTTATGATATTTGCTACAAGTAACCTGCCACCCCTACGCGTTAATGCCCCCAGCCTAGCTAACTGAAGCGTTCCTATTGTTAAGCGTTGATATCCTAACATAACGTTTTGATAAAATAGTAATATGAAGAAGTAATTTTATGATTTTGAGATACTTTAAATTTGTTAGGAAATAATATACTAATTTATTGTTTATTGAATGAGCTGACGCTATATTGTTATTACTTTACTATATACTCACGTGCTATACAATAATAATATTATAAGTGCAAAGAATATGTTTGTTAGTTTGTTTCCTACCATGCTCAACCATTGCATCGATATTAACGAGATTTGGCGCAGAGATAGACTACACTCTGAAAACAGGCTAAGAATAGATGGACTTTTATCTCGGAAGAAAAGACCGGGGTCCGTTTCTTCCGGATAGCATCTTTTAATACATTTATCTTTATTTATATTATAGTAATTTTATCTACGAAAACGGTCTCAGTGGCCAGCCTCAGAACATGTTCAGACGCTCCGGGATCTTCTAAAAACGTACCGATGCTTGCTTAAGCAACGCCTTGTGAGATTTTCTCCGAACCTCATGGCCTTCGTTGTGTGGTACGACAAGCTTGTACCACAGCTACATAGCCGTCGCGTCGTTGATGTTTGTATGTCAAAAACTATCTTACTTACAGAAACAGATATTCGTTTCCCCCACTGCAGGCCAAATCAAGCTGTATTCTAAGCGAGTAACATACACAGTAGTAGTACAGATCTACAAATTTTTTTTTTTTAAAATAAGCCAGCAGAAAAATGCTATCGCGCTACCTTTTCCCAGTTATATAAAATCTGTAGCCACTAATCGGTTTCTACGCGGCATTGTAGCTGAACATTTATTCGGTTAAACGGCTCAGACTTTAAGGCCACAGCGACCATACCGAAGCGCCATGGAGGCGTCGCGTTGTATATAAATAAGAAATAAATACAGTGCTTTTGAAGTGATTGTTGCATGCAGCATGTTCACACGAGCTGCCCTGTTCATTGTCAATAGTTACAATCCTATTAACTACCGATAAAATTTAAGTAACTGTAGTAATGTATCTTACAATTTCCTTATAAAAATAACTATAACGATATTAAACCGTCCTCTAGGTATTTATCCTACGTATTTATCTATGGGCTACTGTCACTTTGACAGCGGGCAACGAATAAATCATTGACGTCAGTCAATTTGACAAACTTGACAGCAAAAGAAAATTCATCAGACAAGTAAACAACTCACGACTTTTAATTTACTTCTAGTATCGTGAATAATAACTTGTACCTACCTAACGGGAGTTGGAAGCACAGAAGGGAAATAAAACTTGGTATCAACCATTTAGATTTTATAAGCAATGGGGGAGGAAGACGAATACGCGTGTGTCAACAGAGCACAGTTAAAAATCAAGGACAATTCTGGAATAAAGAAGAAAAAGAAGAAGAAATCAAGTAACAAAGAAACTGAGAAAATAATCGAGAATGAAGTGAAGCAACAAATCAAACAACAAGCCAACATTGAAACCAAGACCAAAGCTGAATTGGCATTCCAGAAGATGCAGGAGAAAATGGTAATATTATAACAGCTTGATATAAGTAATAATATAAGTAAATTTGTACAGTCAAACGGCAGGCTAATTTTTAACTGTTTGACTGCCAACTTTTTGTGATTAATAGATTGTTTGTGGTTTAACAAATAAGCTTTAGGTAAAACATTAAACATTCCAAATCCAAAAAATGGCATGTAAGCCCATTGCATACAGGTCATAAAAAATACTAGGAACAGATCCTGCCCAATGTGTCGTAGGCCTCCAAAGACATGGGCAAACCCCAAATCTGTATGCGAGATCTCACTTGAAATAGACTACAATAAACATTGTATCTAATATATATATTTTTTTTTAATTTTCAGAAGAAGCAAAGAATCCAACAAAAAGCGGAGATGACACATAAACAGAGGGTTGAGAAGTTCAATCAACACCTTGACAGTCTTACGGAGCACTTCGATATACCCAAAGTATCTTGGACTAAGTAAATCATATTTATTTTGTTAACTTTATATTGTAAGGTATAAATTTGTAATAAATATTACTTATAAAAATATAACTCAAAAAATCCAAATAAGTTGTTTGTATGAAATCAATATTATAAAATACTAATACTGTGGAATCTCCATAACTTGAACCTCGTTAAGTCAAAATCCTTAGTAAGTCGACAAAATTGCCATTCTTTTCCGCTGAATACCTAAATACGCTGCATCTTGAATTATTTATACTTTGTAACTCGAACAAAATGTTATTTCCCTACAAAGTATTGATGATACATATTTTTACTAACTCTAATTTCAAAAAGGAATTTGGGGTTTGTTGCTTCTAATCTATTGTTTTTGTTTCGTACACGTGCAACAAATGAATACATTCATGAAACTTTCTAAGTAAAACAGAAATCGCGCCTCTGTAAGTTGAAATTTCAGCAGTTAAGTCATATGTATCTCGAAGTTCTTGTTAAGTCGAAAACTTGTTAACTCGAATTTTTTTGCATTTCCCTTGACATTCGAGTTATAGAGATTCCACTGTACAAGCATAACTATTATATAAAGAACATAACTAGAGAAAAATCAGTGTTTAATACTCAACATTAATGAATTACTTCAATAATGCTCAATAAAATCTCTTGTTTTACAATAAACTTTGTATACATTTAGTAAATTTAACTCTGTAACTAAACCCCCTTCATATCAAAAGTTAATTTGACTGGTGGCAATTGTAATACGGCTTAGGCTGAAGCACTTTTCTACTTATCACTAATTCCTCTACTAGACCGTTCAAAAGTGTAAGTAAATGATGCAGTCTTAGATAATAGTGAGTTAATTTGTTGAAATTATTGCAGATGATAATAAATCTACTTTTAATTGCTGCATTGGCATCATCCGGCATTAGGATAATAACTAGGCACGTTTAAATCCTTCTACCCGATTTCACCAGCAAAATATTAAAATATTAAATTTCTTAATCATCACCGGGTTCAAACCCAGGGCCTCCCTCTTACGAGAACACTGCGCCGGGAAGGTTGTTTAAAATACAGATTACCATCAGGCGAGTTTGCAGCCAAGCACTGCAAAATAGGTATATTTAAAAAAAACTTATTTTTATAATTGGAGCAGTGCATTATAGACGATAGTGATTTAGACAGTCGACTGGCGTAGTAGGTAGCGACCGTGCTTTCTGAGTCCTAGGCTGTGGGTTCGAGTCCGACAACTGGAAAATGTATGTGTGATGACCATGATTGTTTTTCAGTGTCTGGGTGTTATATTATAAGTATTTAAGTGTATTATATTCATAAAAATATTCAACAGCTATCTTAGTACCGACGACACAAGCTACTCTACTTTGGGGCTTGATGGCGATGTGTGTATTGTTGTAGTATATTTATTCATTTATTAATTCTAAATATAATATAGCTGTGAGTTGTTGATGCACTCCAATACCAGCGACGCTATAGTCGAATAAACTTTAATTTGCCGTAATCTGGTAGTGAGCCAATCTTACAGAAAGCATAATCGTACTTGTACTTGCAGAAGTTTCAGATATGCTAGCTGGATAGCTAAAATCTATATCTCTATTCTCTGCCACCATAGCGTAATGGGTTAGCTTCGATCTACAATACAAATCATGAAGAATAATATAAAAGAAACAACCATAATAATCCTTGTAAATGGTATTTATTTTGGAAATAAAGATTGTAAAAAAATTGGACAGATTCACATTTACATAAATGCTGTAACTTTTGGACGGATTCACATTCACATAAATGCTGTAACTTATATTTACGTTTATCATTAAAACAGTCATAAGAATCTTGGAAAACATATAAAGATACTTAGATAATAGCTTAGACTTATTTTTAAAATTATACATTACAGGTAAGGCACATTTACTGTTTATTCATATGAACATCTAATTTGCTCTATAAAGGCTAAATATAATAAAAGTGGTTGTAAAAAAATATTATAACCTATGATACTTTGAGATTCTTATTAATATTACTAGTTTTTCATTAATGATTTATTTACGTCATGTACAGTGTGTTAAGTGCATATCGTGGAACATCATAGAAATGTGTGTACGGCACATCTGCAAGAGAAAAATTTTATCCCTAATAGTTCATTATATCCCCAGACGAGGGATTAAATAACACGGCTGCATGCATAAGCACAGCAACAGAGAATAGAGAAAATTCTCTCCCTGTTTATTATTACAACTGTGCGCCAGTACTCTGAGAGTTGACCAGGCTGTGGGAGAAGGAGGTTTGTCCTTTCCCCAGTGAGAAGAATTTCTCCTGCCCACACTAGTCATGCTGGTGTGCTACATTCCAGCCCTGTCACATGTATAAGTACATATTTCAGCTCACTATCACTGAGACATATGTACAATAGAAACACAACAAACATCCATCTGTTATTTTATACATACATTGAAATGTAAACCAAATCGCTACTTATCAATGCAATCGTTGTCTGGTAGTGATTGGCTGTTGTCAAATGTGGAGTGGCATCCTATATTTCCACATCAGATCAGATTGTAAGATCCACATAAATTCCTTGTCAAATTTGAACTAGTCCGGCTAGACGGCTATTTACTTGAGAGTTTAGCAAACTAGAAAAGTGGGTTTTTTACTATTTTACCAAATTTGCACTGTAATCAACAACAAATCCTATTTTGTAACAACTTGGTTAAATTTTTTCCTAGTTGTTGATCGAGAATTGGTTGTAAGATGATAAGTTTAATAGACTAAATTTCTATGGAGTTATTAAATCATGTTTTACCTTGAAAATGGTATCAGCTTTCTAAAACTATGAAATGTACAAAGCTGCAGTCTAATACTGAAAACACTCTCACAAACTATGACTTTAAGATCAACAAAAAGAGATAAAATTTTGAATTATTTGCATTAGAGAGAAAAGACTTGGATACTAAGTTGTTGTCTCTCTCAAATAACGTCAAAGTTTTTTACATTTATTACATGTTTTCGTTGGGCGCTTTCTAGTTTTATTGTAATAGAAACCTAATTAGAACTAACAACAGCACTGGTATAAATACTTCTATCTTAGTCGCACTATTGCCTCTCCACAATGAGTAAGTGAACGAGAAGACTTTTATGAAGTTCTCTTTGGTCGACCAGGGGTCACTGCCGTCATCGAAATGCATCGGACATTGATCCCTCTCTCTCTCGTACTCTTCCATTTCTATCGCGACTGCCGCGCCCTCTGTATAGTTCCATGATGTCACATCCTGTTGCAAATCGCAATAGGGACCCAGAGCTTGAGACATAAGAACCCTGAAATTAAATTGTTACTTTCATAATCTATTCAAATCATATACATTTTGAAGCATATTATTTATACAAAGAACTAATGAAATATTAAGATAGTACAAAGAAAGTCATAATATTTATTTGCTTATTCCAAGAGCATCTTTCAGAAATTCCTTACGGTAGATGTATACTTTCATACTTAATATCTTATTGATACATAAAAATATATTGCAGATGTATTCACAGTGAAAACTCCAAAAACTCAATTTCAATAAAAATCTAGTTACCTGTTCAGATCAGCTCTCTGGTACACCCAACACCTGTATTTAGAGAATGGGTCCAACTCATCATACGTAATTAAATAAGACTTGAGGTTCTCCTTCCAATAACCAATACATTTCATTCTGTAATCTGGATCACTGTAGATATCTACCGGCCTGCCCAAATAGTCAACAGACAGACAATAGTTTTCCTTTACCTGTATGGTTTTTTGATCAACATCACACACTGAAAAAAGAATTTAGTTTAATATTGTCGGAGAGTTAAGTTGAAAAGTAGCAGCCAGATTCAATAGTTTCATTAGTGGATGTTTATAATATTATACGATGAACATTAAGGAAAAAACAAATCTTAGTTATCCAATATTAACTGAAGTAACTGTCTACCCTGTACTTGTGTGCTTTGCTAGGCTAGTTATCACCATCATTTATATGTGTTTTCTATATATACTTTGGGGTCATCCATAAATTACTTCACTCAAAAAATCATGAAATTCGCGTGACGTTATTTATGGATGCACCCTAAGTATATAGATACTTACAAATTATAGTGTAACCTAGCTTAGCAAAGCCCTGTTAAGGGTAGACAGGTGCTTCAGTCATTGTATCTGAATGCTAAAGCCAGAACAGACCTTATTCAATTTAGAAATTGGCTCCTAATTTTTGACCAACAGGGAATTGAATATATAGAGTTAGTTGTCAGCGCGAACTTTGGAAGACCGTCAAAAAGAAAAAAGTTAATTATCTAGGGCGTGTAGATATAGGCTTCCAGCATCTTTGCCCATTATATATATCGGTCGCAAGAGGAAGTCTTGGTTGCGCAGTTAGAGCAATCTCTCACTGGGATCGCGAGTGCCACCCAGCTATTTAGCCTCGAGAGAGCCAACCTTCCCTAGTGGAGAGGCACTTAATGAAGAACAGGGAATCTAACCAAGATCCAAAGTTATATAAAGGTGGCAGAAATTGACTGAATGGTGATGGTGATCATTTGGTAAATCGAGGTGATTGGAAGTTGCTGGACAAGGTGTGATGGTGCTTTTTAGGTTAGTCGAGTCGAGGTGGCGTGATGGTGGAAAGGTTAACAAGACAAGCTGGCGTGAATTTGTTAAGAGTAGTTGTTCGATTTTTTTTTCTCATTTCTTTTATAGCTGTAACTCGGCAATCTGTCTTGAGACATTGCGCCGTTCGTTTGCGGGTTAAGGTAATTAAATTAGTGGATGACAAAATATTTAAACTGATATAATGTATGATGGTAATGACTCGTACCTGAGAAATCACTTATGTTCCATTTGCAGTATAGGTTCGGACGGGGACTAAGGGTTACACCTCCAAGAATCCTAGTTTCAAATCTGACATCGCCCCTTTGAGTAAAGTTGAACTTCCCTGCGACAGGGCAACGAATGGGCGATGGATCTTTTTTGAGGAATATATCGTAACGCCATTTCTGTTTATTAGGGAACTGCACCCATGAGCATACTGTGTGGAAGTTGCTCTGTATCATAGCTAGCCCTTTGCGGTACCTACAAACATGTTATTAAAAAATTAACAAGCAAAAGCTTAGAGCTAGGAAACATTGCTTGCAACAGTTAACTAGATTTTATACAAAATTTGTGTATATTTTAATAAAAATAACTGGTAATAGGTAAATGAGTACCATAAACCTGGCTACCGATTATGAAATTTGGTCCAGAGTTGCATGAAACCCTCATAAGCTTGTTTCTATCAGTTGACTGGCAGTTGACCTTACTACATTGAACAAGTAGACTGTCATAACCACAGAATTAAGAACATATGTCCAAAAACACCGTGCATTATGTCCGAAAACAATGAAAACGCACAGCACGCGACACACTTCACACCCACGGAATGTTGCTAGCTCACAAAAATTTTATCCCATTTTCCCCATTTTATTGTAAAAGTTTAGAACACGAGAGCTAAAATAATTACCCAAGCCAACTGCTGAATAGTATAAAGTGACGAACCGCCTGTTCAAGAAACACTACTAAAGTGGAGTGGTTTATATGCTTCAATATTAGTCATGTACATAATTTCTGTATGATCTAAATTCTGAGGTTATATAACCTATTAAAAACTGGCGATGTCTGTTAAGATTTTTTTTTAAATAACGCGGAAATCATGTTTTTCCCGGTATCCATCTTCTATCTCTGTACTCACCTTATAACATTGTGGTGTTGCGGTACAAAATCGAAACAGACATAATCCTTTTGGCAACCGTCAACCGTGAGTCGGGCCATCATAACCCTCGTATCACGCTGTTCTCTATAAGCAAATAAGGAAAACAATGATTGTTAGTAAACGGGAAGGTAAGAAATTCTGTTCTCTGAAGTTTAAACTGCAAAAAGGTTTAAACTCAAGAATGTATGGGAATGACAGTTGAATTGATGATGGTTATGAAGATTCCTAATCATCATTATCATCATCACTCCAACCGATTGACGTCCTCTGCTGGACACAGATAGGTCTTTTGTAAGACATTCCAAAATCTAAGATCCCAAGCCGCTGGTTTCCCGCTGCTCCCAGCGACTCGTTTGATGTCATCTGTCCACTTCGATCGACCAACGCTGCTTTTACCGGTGCGGGTCGCCATTCCAACACCTTAGGACTCCCAACATCCATCGGTTCTCCAAGCAATGTGATGTGATTAAAAATTCATTTATTTCAAGTAGGCCTAATTTATAAGCACTTTTGAAACGTCAAGTAAGTCTGTTTGTAGTGACTCTACCACCGGTTCGGAAGGCAGATTCCACTGCGAAAAGCTGGCAAGAAACGCAGCAGATTGCTCTTTTCCAACATCATTTTATAGTTTAACAAACTTTAGAATTTTTCTGTTTTGTGAGACATGAAAACGGAGTGGCCTGCTTACAAGCAGCCTTGTCTTAAGGACTTCATCAATCGTGTAGTAACCACGATTTGTTAAATGTGTTTTAATATATTGTTTAAATTTAGCTAAAGGTAGATCTAATATTACCTTCGGTATAATATTTTAAAAGCATATACCCATCCCCAAAAAGAATTTCTGTACTTTTCTCAGACGATATGCAGATATCACTAATTTAAGTCAGATTCTAGTAAGTCGACTGTTTATATCGACTTTTTGTTTATAATTACTTATGTTTTGTTTAATAAAGATTATATTATTATAAATATATTGCAAGGCTTCTGTAAGTATACCTATTTCGTTAAATTTGGCACGAAAGGATTAGCGTGAGTTTTTATATCGATCGCACACCTTTACATGCTATATTAATAATTATTTTATTTGGTATCAAGTTGCTTTTGCAATTTTGGTATCAAGTTACTTTTGCAATTTTGGTATCAACTCTGGTTACCTGCATACATAAATGGTGCGCCTGTACCGTCCCTCGTCTGGATAGTAAGTTTCAATGATGTGTGTCTCGTTTATGAACACGTCAGCGTCTATATTGGCTGTGTTGATCCACTCGCCAGAGAAATTTTGTGGTAAACGACATCCCGGCTCCACAACTTCAGCCTTAAACAGTTACACACACAAGTTAACCTTGGTTTATAGTTTAAAAAAAACAAGAACTGTATTCACAAGATTATATTATAGAAGATGTGACAATGTCCATATTATCATAATTCCTTTCCCCATTGTACTTTTTCCCATATCATGGATGGCTTGTTTAGATACATATTTAATTTTTGCGCTGTTTTAATAGAAAAAATATAATCTTAGCTACATACCTTTACAGGAGTAACTCTGTATCTTTCTGGGGACTTTTCCACAGTCTTCAGTGTATTACACTGTGGGGTGATAGAAGCACCAATATACAAATCATCATCTCTGTTCTTCAAGAAGCACCTGTACCGCTCATCCTTACGAGATTCCTTTGTATTGGCCACAGCAAAGAAATGGTTTTTGTTGACAAACCAATGTCCTACAGAAATAAGCAAACTTTAATCACAGTTACATTACTTATTTTACTTACACTCCATTACTTATTATTATTACTATTTATAATAGACTAAGCAGCTTTCATAGTAAAAACCCTTTTGGTTTTTGCCCTTTTGATATTTTTCCATCATCATTTTGGTTAGTACATGTCTGCATAATGCAGAAGAAGTTTAAGCAAGAGAAAAGTGTAAAAAAATCTTACCAAGACAGCTATATTCAACAACACCATCAAAAGTGCCAGACATACCAGGACACTGTCTGTATGTTATGTTAAACTTCTGATTGGTTATCAAGAACTGTGTACCAGCCGTCTGACATGATTTAATCTGTGCGTCTGGATGACTGCATTCACCTGTGAATCTATAACGATTCTGATAGGCAAACTGCCATACCCCTTCAAGTGATGATCTACAATTTACCTGTTGTACAAGGAAAAACATATGAAATGATCTATGAAGTCAGGTCATAAGGTCTGGCTGCCAGAGATTTGAGCCTAAGAAACTGAAGAGACCATGAATGGAATTTGTATAGCTGATTTAAAACCACATTACTTCGATGATGCGATCCATTTTATTGTATAGATGATGCTGTCAAAGATGATTACAACTGATGGATGGTTACTATTCATATCCTACACTCAGAGAATTTCTAAATTTAATAAGGACCTGATTGTCTATGTAATTTAAAATATAGCACTATTTTCAACATCAACCTAGACCTGGTAATACATGGAGATGACATAAAAATGAATTATAACAATGAACCAAATTGACATCCTGAAATAATTTCTAAATTCTAAAAATAAAAGGCTTGATAGAAAGGGTCATAAGGAATAATCTAGACCCCAGACAAGATTGTAATCAAAACCAAGACCTTCTGGCAGAGGTTTCTAATATGTTATGGACATGTTGTATACTACATATATCCATATTATTTATTATTATTCTTTAATTTCCTTTATTTGTAGTAATGCATCAATAAAGAATATAAATAAAAAAAATGTATTGCACTTACTGGAACAGAGTTCTCTGAGAATAATGTAATTAGATTCTGGTCTGGGTTAAGGCCCCTGCACACTCTTTCAACTGTTGGCTCCTCATCAGTATGCAAGTCAACACAGGGTGTTTCAATTTTCTCCAACACATTGACTGTTCTCACTATAAGCTTTACACAGTAGTAGCATTTTGTGTATTGGAACACCATTGTGTAGTTGACATGATAATCTGCCTTTATATTTACACATGTGCCTCTGTGGAAATAAAAAAAATTGTACATTAAACATCTGATCCAATCTTCATAAAATTGAACACAGATATTACTTGAAGATACTACTTTCTTCATGAGAAATGTCTTATAGTATCTTAAGTGTATCTGTGCTCATGAATTATTCATGTGTGATGATGAAAAATAAAGGGTTTCTAGAAAAACTCTCTTCTGAGATAATTTGTCCTAGTTAGTGCATGTCTTTTCCTTTTCCATGCTAATTTAAATCTTTGCTACTAAATAAATAAACAGTATAACTTTTAGGAGCTTATTTCAGCATTAAAATATCTATAAGGACTGCTAATCCAGTTTAATTGCTAAATAAGTACACTAATATTTGAAACAGCTAAATTATTCAGATTACTGGATTGGAACTTCACAATAAAATTCTATCCATTGTAAACAATTCACAAATAATTTGGCCATGTTCACATAAACGTATGAGTCATGAGTCGGACAATATAGACTCAACTTTTAAGCAATTTATGCATGATTTGAGTGTAATAAGGGCTACTTACTTTGAAGTCATCTCACTTGCATTGATGTCAGTTATCGTTTGTTGTCCATTTTCAAAAGAGAACCACGTATTCCTTAAGACTATTGGAATAGTACATTCGGCCGAAACTGATGAAACTGCAATACAAAGATAATAATGAGATTTGGGCGTAACCTGACTATGACGATTTAACGACTAGTTTCAAACTTTCTTACCAGCACAACATAGTAATGATATGGAGAGAAATATGCATGGTAACGAGCCCATATCAATAGGACATTTATATAATTACTATGAATAATAAAAATTACGGTGAAGTTTGCAAATCAAACCACCGAACTTTTTATTTTTATGTTAGGGAACGTCGTGTTTACAATAATTACCACAGATTTAATATAATATATACGTTCATAAAGGTAAAATGTTTCTCTGAGGTTTACCTTACTGTTCTGCGGTCTTGTTCCGAGCAAATACAATCACTAAGTTCTACGACATGCCCCGTTTATTTGTAAGGTTCTTAAGGTGTAAGCGTAAACAAGTGGAAACAAAAACACTTATAATGAAGAATGTACTTAAATAATTACCGTATAATATAAGGATAAAGACTCCAATCAAAGTATGAAAAATTAACGACAATAAATTTAAAAATTAAAAGTTGTGTCAACTATATAGTTTTTAGTTTCAAATAGTATGTTTTTAGTTTCAAATAGTAGTCAGAGAAGATATAAACAATTCATCGACGGCTTCAATATTTTCATTTTTTATCATGGCAATACCCATTTTGCAGTATTGATCCATTCAGCCAATAGTTTCAGCCAAAATATTTCACTGCAGTCCCTTGTTCACCCATTCGCTGTTTCAATGGGGGATAGAAAAACCAAAGCAGACCATTGATTCCGCGTTGACGTCACGTCGATGAACGTGAATCATTATTGTCAAAACATTACCGTGTATTTTAAAAAAATACAAGAAATATTTTAAAAATGTCTTCAATGGTAAGTACATTTTATAATATTGCAGTGGGCACAATGAAGTCAAAAACGTTCAATTATTTTTTAGTTATCATTAATTAGCGTGTGCATGTTGATAATATCTAATTATTTTTCACTCATTTGTTAATGATTTCTTTTTACTGGATATTGTGAATACTTACTTTAGAATGGGCATTACATCACACGTTAAAGTATCTCTCGTCACCCCTCTGACGCAACGGTGGTGGTAGTTCCTAGATTCTATTACCGGCGGGGGTAAATTTTAGACGTTTAATGTTCCACTGCTGGACACGGGCCTCTTTTAGTAGAGATGTTTTAGAGCATAGACCCACTATGCTGACCCAATGTGGGTGGGTTTCAACTGTTATTCAGTCTCAGGTTAAAATATCGTCAAAGTATTGTCTCGTGGGAGGATTTGGCTATGGCTAGTTCATAGACTGGTATATAACTATCCCTGTTATGTAGTACTTATCTAAAAAGTTAAATCTATAATTTAGAGAATATTCAAAGGGCAGTAAAACAAATTCTACTGTTTCCATTCAAGCTTTGATAGCCTTTCATCTAATGAGATAGTTTTAATCTATTTTACTTTGAGTCACAGAATTTTAAAGGTGATTGAAAGCATTTTAAATTGAATGACCTGTCTGTTAATAATGTACTTATTGAGGGGACTTTATGGTAACCATGTCACCTAGAGCATCCTGCTCAAATGATTATTGTAATTGTGATATTGAAATAGATACTCAAAGAAAAAATAAAATTAAGGTTCGATTTTATGAGTGCAGATTGATCAATATCTTGAGGTTTTCAGCGCATGAAGGCAGCAAAATGTCCATCAGATGAACTGGCAATTACCAACTGTGCTCTCATCAACCCAGATGACTTCCCAAGCGATGTCAAGTAAGTATATAATATATTTATTTATTTGGTGACCCATCACTACGCACTACACTATAAAATAAATAGAATAATTAAAAACTGAACTAAATAAAAAAAAAACTTACATTAAATATTAATATGCAATATAAAAAAAAAGTTACAAATTAAAAATTCTGCGTCCAGGCAGCCCTACGTGGAGTTTAATATACAACTTGTAAATTGGAGAGTCGTATCGATTTATTAGTGCTTTCAGAGCTATATCTACTAAATTTTTCTTTTACACAGTTACAAGGGTCTGTGGAGATAGGATCAGGGCCATTAGGGTTCTGCACAACCAGAACTGACATCAATTGAGACATCCTTTTTTAACGGTGTTAATTAATAATGGAATAATCTGCATTCTCAAAACATAACCTTATGTTTTGTTTTGACACTTAAAATTATGATTTAATCAGTACAAATGTTTGTTTTTTATATGGGCTCTTTACCTAAGTATGGAAGCATCAAAATTTTGGAAATGTTTTTTTCTATACTTTATAAGTCATTTTACTTATAGTTTGTGTATTTGAATATAAGTATACTAAATTTCTTTGTTTTTTCTGTTGTAAATTATCATAAATTTTCAGACACATTGAAGTGGCTACGGGGCCATCTCAGCACTTTATGTTTAGCGTCAGATTTTATAGTGGAGTTGACAGGGGTACTGTGGGGTTCTCCGCACCCCAAAGAAAGTGGGCCACACTTTCTATTGGACAGGTAAGTTGTATATACTATTTTAGATAATTAGTCAAAAATATAAAAAAAAATAATAACTTAATAAATGTCTTCCTTGATTTATTTTATATTTTATCCTATAAAATATTGAAGCTAAATTTGTTGTACAGAAGATCTCTGAAATAAATTGGCAGATCAGATCCTGCTGTCCTGTTCCACATGGAGAATATAGGACTGCTATTTTTAAAACTTTAATTTTTTTTCCGTTTAGACATTTGTGTGTATATATAAGAGATTAGGCACCATTATTTTTAAGAAAATATTCAGTAAGTGGGATTTTAAATTTGCAGTTTTTTTCGAAATGTGCTTTTACTGTGTGATGTACCTCCATGGTTTATTACATTATATTTTTAAGGGTATGATAATTTTTTCAAATTTTTCACAAATCACTTGCAATAAGTGAAATAGGCTAGAAAACAGTTTTCTTTACGTCAGTTCTATGCTTAAAAAATATATAATATTTGATGATTAGGTTTGTTTTAAATAGCGAAATTCAATGTATTAGGGAACTAGATTAATACTCATTCTCCTGAAGATAGGAGGGATCCATTTGTATAGATTTAAAATGTATACAAAGTTTTATTTATCATTGATCCTTTTATAGCCAATAGATGTGAAACCCTTCAAGCCACAAAATGCTGAATGTCTATGCAGTGTCACATTGGAAGCAGATTTTATGCTCAAGAAAACGTAAGTACTGCGAGATTATTATACCTACTAGCTGTTGCCGGCGACTTCGTTCTCATTTGTTTCGGTTATTCCAAAACCATGATGATTAACGTCTTTATTTGGATAGGGGATTATTGGCATGTTAATAAAATTACCTTCGCAGATAATCTATTATTTTTATGCTAACCATAAAAAAGGTTAGTTACCATTAAAGGAGATTTAACATTACAAGATATATTCTGTCCCAGCCTTTTAATTTTTTTTAACTTTTAATAGGAAATAATTTTGTCATACATGATTTTCGCTTAACATTTACTCAGCAGTACGCTACTGAAGCTTTCAGTAGGATTTTGTTTTCCGCTTTTGAATTTTTTTTAATTGATGCTTTACTCGTATTAGTCGTGGCGTGATGTTTTAATATAGCCTATAGCCTTTTTCGATAAATAGATTATCCAACACAAAAATAGTTTTCAATTCGAACCAAGTAGTTCCTGAGATAAGCGCGTTCAACTAAATAAACAATCTCTTAATATTAGTTTAGATTTATATTTAACAGACAGTTACCAACGACGTAAGTATAATGGGTGAGCCAGTAAAGGTTTCGTCGAAAACATAGATCAATAAGTTGAGCAAGATGGACAAAAGAATAAAAATATATTGAATACTAGCTATTGCCCGCAACTTCGTCTGCGTTTGATTTTGTTTTTAAAGTATTCCGTATCGCTAAGCCTTAAATGAGTATAGTAACATGTGACTGTCAATTAATTATAGACAAATAATTTGCAATAAAATAAAATTGCGACTATAATTAAAGATCTAAGCTATCCTATCTCTTAAGTTGGACCAGACTGCTCACGGTGTGCCCATTTCATTCAAAATCGGTTAAGTAGTTTAGGAGTCCATCGCGGACAAACATCGTGACAAGAGATTTATATATATTGAATATTAATGAACAGATTGACATACATAAATTCAATTTCTTCTAATTATATGCATTTAAATAGATTTTTTGAATGAATAAATGAAAATAATTTATTGTTAGGGTCATATTAAATTGCCACACCTACCCTTTTCTTTTATTTTCCTTACGCTAAAGGTTGCCTAGAAGACATCACTTGCGAGAAAGGCCGCCTTTACGAAACTTCCTCACTGTCTAGAATAGGATTCTATTGTTTATGTATTTCATTACATTGTATAAAACATGTGTGTGCAATAAAGCGTTATTTTTTTTATTGGTTATACTCACTCTCACTTATGAAAAGTGCAGATGAGACCTAAGATGGGACGCGCTTGTCTAGAAGATGCCTATGCAATCTTATTTTAAAGATACCCAGGTTGTAATTATTAGGAAACAGAACTCGGAAAGGCGTTTCAAACCCCAGCCATTCGTATAAGAAAAGAAGATGTAAATCGCTTAAATTCGCTAAACAAACAAACAAGAAATTAATTAATAATATATTCACAGGACATCTCTGGAGCCCTATGACTCGGAGCAAATGGCGCGTGACTTCCTCATTCAGTTTTCAAATCAGGTTTTCACGGTCGGGCAACAGCTTGCTTTCTCATTTCAAGACAAAAAAGTACTGTCTTTGATTGTTAAGAACTTGGAAGGTAACTATAATAAAACAGAAAGGCTAATAGTTTTTAAGTTAACCACTGCCATAGATTTTACTAAAAAAAACAGAAACAGCCCTAACATATGAAAAATTAAAATCAAGTGACTCCTGTCACTTAATCTGTGGAAAAGGTACGCGTCGCTTAGGTACTATGCGTGCGTTGGTCTTTTGTGATCAATAGGGTTGTCGAAAGTAAACACTTAAAATGTTTTGAATTAGTTTGTATGAAAAATAAATATGCTTCTTTTGATTTCATATTTTTACAGGGTGATTCCTTGTGATTTATGAAATATACTTATGCAGTTAATAATAAAATAAATAAAGCATTTATTTCTGATATACAGTATGTACATTATGTAAATTTAAATTATTAACACTAATATCTCGCACTTTAGTTAACAGTAATCAGTTCGTCTCCTGACGCATAGGCCTCTACTTATGCAGTTATGCACCCTTAAACAATATTTCGTAATTCCGTTAGACGTTGTATAGAAGTGTATTCTTGTTCATAGCTGTGGATGTACAAGCTTTAGCAGCCGGATCCAATGTGGTACCTCGTCGTGTGAGATTTGGTCGACTTTTGCCTGATGCCTGTATCCAGTTCGATAAAGCCGAAAGCTCCTCGCTCAATCTTGTGGGAAAAGCTAAGGGGTAAGTTCCCGTTAAGTAAGCTTTCTGAAATTTGTTACCCCTACAGCATTTGTCCGCCGATCCGCACTGGGCCAGCGTGATGGACTACGACCTAAACTCTTCTCATTGTGGAAGGCCACCCGTGCCCTATCCTATAGTGGGACGGTAATGGATTGATATAATGATGATTATAGTGACAGCATTTTAAGAGGTTTTGTCTTCTGTAACAATATAATCAAAAACGAGAGTTCGATAGTCTGCAGGCCTTCGTCCCTCATCAATGACTGCTAATAAGTTAAGAAAGTTTAATTTATCTAATATAACTATTAACTTTATCTTTATAAATTCTTCGTAAGTAGATCGAACCTGCGAAGTTTTCTTCTAGATTTGATTAAAAATCGGTTAATCAAATCAAATCTATTATCTAAAGAAAACTTCATCAGCAGCGGCGGGCGGGACTATGGTTGAATATGCAAAACACTCCCGCGATAACCACAGTGATACAGTTTCAATACCGTTGTTTCTCCATCTCTTATATCCCTCAGTGCCTAGAAACAGTCCCATTAATAACTTTAGGCTTCGGAACATGGTCGTTAAGAATGGGCCACATAAGAAGACTCAGAGTCACTCAATAGATGTAGATTGATATGTTCGGAGTATCTCTAAGTGAATTTTTTTTTGTTTTTATAATATACTACGACAGTACACACATCGCCATCTAGTCCCAAAGTAAGCATAACTTGTGTTATGGGTACTAATACACAACAAGATGACTGATGAATATTATACATAAATACTTATAAAATACAGATAAACACCCAGACACTGAAAAACATTCATGTTCATCACACAAACATTTTCCAGTTGTGGGAATTGAACCCACGGCCTTGTACTCAGAAAACGGTATTTAGATGAACTAATCGAAGAAATTATAGTAATGGTACAAGAACATTTAATGAAAGAAATTCTAAGAAAGAGAGTTGCGCTTGTTAGACTCTTATTACTTACAAGTAAAATACGGCTTTATTTAAAAGGCAATGTAGGGAGCAAAGCACTTGCCGACACTTTCTGCATCGGACAGCGAGAACGCACTTTACCCCTAGTCAGAGTTAAGAACGTACGCAATCGTAAAGTCGTTTTCATCTGGGTCCAGCTTTTTTGTAAAACAAAACTTATCCTCATTGTTATCCCCATTTAAAATTTGTCCACGATTTTTGAGCTAGTGCTTTTGGCAGAACGTTTGTAAACTTAAAATCTAGTGCAGAATTCGTGACTAAAACGAGTTCCATTGGGTCCATATCACTATCTTGGTAAAATTAATGGATAGGCGAACGCGGCTCCAAGTTTGATAGCTTGCAAATCTTACACTAAGCGTATTGCTTGTGACCAAGCAATTGATGGATTGAGCCGGTTGCTTGAAGGCCTGTTACAAGTTGTGCGACCGTGCAGGGCGAGGAGGGAAACTGTAACGCTTATGTACGTCGAGAGACCAACGTATTACCACAAGTTCTTAAAAGGTCGTTTGTGTAAAGAACACAGAACACACACACACACATATACACGCGTTTTAGTCATGCAATTCTCACTTAACCGTTAGAGAACTCAACACACCTTTGTAAAGTTTCCTATGTTAAAGTGCACTAGATATTATCTCAATGATTCAATCAGTGTTTGGGAAGGCACTGGCATATAAGATACGGGATTTCATAGTTTAGGGGTCAGGATTCCAGAGATTTATCATACTGAATTTTTCTAATAAATATTTTCTATTTCTAATATATATTCTTTAATGTTTAGGCACAAACACAAATAAAAAATATAAAAGTAATCCATAATCCGTTATACAGCAAACAGCCTCGCCAGTCTATCATCAATCCAGATTGGGACTTCGGTAAAATGGGGATCGGTGGTCTCGACAATGAATTCAACGCGATCTTTCGACGAGCCTTCGCCTCTCGGGTCTTCCCTCCTGAAGTTGTGGAGCAGTTGGGTTAGTTAGACGATTTTTTCAGTTATGTTATAAGTACTTCTCTTTATTCAGTCTTTATAATATAGCTGAAGATTTTTTACGTTTGAAGTTCCTTATATCAGGAGCTATAGGTCAGGTTTATGAGTTCATTTCGCGTTAAATCAGTCGCCTTCATAGATGCCTAAACACAATGCATACCATAAAGTACATTTTTTATTATTCCTATCGGGTGGTTTCATTTGCTATCGTGTGATTCATACTGAAGAAAAGTGTTTTTTATTCTCTTTTTGAAAGCTTTATACAAACGTAACTAAATATAAATTTTGATTGATATATCAATTAAAGAGAAAAAAAAGCAAACCTAACTTCCTAGCTGGCTGGATGCGAAATATAAAAAAGAAGATATATTACAATAGTTTGATTTATATTTAGGTTGCAAACACGTAAAGGGTATTCTGCTATTCGGCCCGCCTGGTACCGGTAAAACTTTGATGGCTCGGCAGATTGGCAATATGTTGAATGCGAGGGAACCAAAAATTGTGAACGGTCCACAAATATTGGACAAATATGTTGGTGAGAGCGAAGCCAACATCCGACGCTTATTTGCGGATGCCGAGGAGGAAGAGAAAAGGGTAAGTACTTATTTCGACAATTTTATTTAAAACAAATCTAAGAATATCCTATCTTCTTTAGTTGAAAAGTTCCTGTGGCCAACTTCTTACTCAATCGCCAGTTTCAGGACAGCACCTAAGGCGATACTACTTTTCAAGACAAATCTCATAAGTCTAAATACTTCAGGCCTATCCTGATTTGAGAAGTTCCTCTGATCACCTCCTGACTATATCATAAGTCTTTTCAAGCCACTCGTTAAATTCTGACTTTATCATCAACATTTAGGGGCTATAGTACTTGTGAAAACAAATCCAATAAGCCCAAACACGACTGGGTATTCTTGTTTAGTTGAAGAGTTCCTATGACCAACTTCCAGCGCAACACCAGACTGTTGGGGAACACCAACAAGTCTTGGTATCTATAAAGAGAAATCCAACACGACAAAACGAATAAACGACTGGTTCATGTTGTGTCATTTCTGTGGCCATCTTAAGACCTTTTTTTAAGCATCCCTCCCGAAAGCAGGGAAGAAGTTAGCTTACCTGTTTCCGGAAGGGTAAGTGGAGAGACACCACAGGATCGCTTTTGCATGCTACTGTGGCATCCCTACGTTTAATCTGCATCTGGGACACTCCGGTTACGGAGAGTCCTTCCTCAAATTACTATTATGGGCTCCTGCATCCCTTTTTTCACCTTGCCGCTAATTATGTTGGGAGACGATGTGCATACCGGCGCCTCCTAACCTCACGTTTTCTGCGTATCGGCTCATCGCCGTCGTCCGCTTTAATTACCCGCTCGGCATCCTCCTTGAGAGAGATAACCGTCTCGCAGATACACATAACACATTTAACTGCCGACCTAGTCATTTATCACGCGATAAATGACCCAGAGTGAACGACAAAGTGAGGCCATCTTCAGACCTGTTCTATCGTACCTTATGCATTTTTTTAGCGAAATTACATAAATCAAATATCAGCTCAATTGAAAGGTGTTACCTTTAAAGAGCCTGTAAAAAAGTTTACCAATTTAGAACCAGAAACGTATAATAAAATAGATCTCACACAAACCAGACAGATTTTGGAAGAGCCACAGATTGCCACTCGGAACACATTGGACGATAAAGTGTTGGTAAAAACTAGCTTTGCGATATCGTCTTTGGACTTTGATACATAGTGTAGCGTTAATCTTTGCAAAAAAAGTTACCTAGGTTGTTCAAAAAACTGTTCAACGTATGTTCTTATATGTATGTTATATGTACAGTTTCCTTTCTAGTGTGGCCCGAACAGTGGTCTTCATATTATCATCTTCGACGAAATTGACGCCATTTGCAAGGCTCGAGGCTCAGTGGGTGGCAACACGGGCGTCCACGACACTGTCGTTAACCAGCTGTTGTCAAAGATAGACGGTAACGAAAATATTTTAACCTTTTGAACATTCATCTCGATGGCGTAGTTGGTGGGACATAGGTCATACTTCCGGGGGCCGAGTTCGAACCCTGGTAAACCTCGAACTTTTCTAAGTTATGTGCGTTATAAGAATTAAATATCACTTGCTTTGGCCGGCATGTCTGAGAATTCTCCATAATATTATATATGACGTGTGAAGTCCTCCAATCCGCACTTGAACTACGTGTTGGACTACGGCCGAAACCAATCTCTTTCTGAGTGGAGACTTGCATGCCCTGCAGTGGGCTGGTACCGCCGTGGATAATGTTGAAGTTATACTCATGGGTTAAGGAATCTGTAAACGGTCTACTTTTGAACTGAAGGCTCTTCATATACAGGAGAGAGAAGAGAGTAGAGATTAAAGCTTCGCAAGTGATATTTTAATTGCTAAAATTAAAAACGCAGATAACTCCGAAAAGTTCGAAAGTAAGGCCGAAGACCTACCTACTAAGATACCGCCGATTCATTAAGTCTTTCTTATTGGGTTATATAATACATATATATATATATATATATATATATATATATGTTCATTATCAATTACTCGTTTAGGCGTGGACCAGCTCAACAATATTCTAGTCATCGGTATGACAAACAGACGGGATATGATAGACGAGGCCTTGCTCCGACCCGGTCGATTAGAGGTGCAGATGGAAATTGGTTTGCCTGATGAGAAAGGACGCGTACAGATATTAAATATTCATACAAAACGCATGAAAGAGTACAAGAAGATTGCGGAGGATGTGGATTCGAAAGTAAATATGATCATGATTTATTTCATTGTTTTATCAACAAAGTCAAAGGATGTAAAAATTTGGTATTCATTCATTCACTTTTGTATAAGGCCGCCTTTTGCATGCCTACAATGTCCTTATCTGTAAACTTCTTATTGTCTCCATTGTGTTAAAGGTTTTGTAAAAATAAATACATTTTTGTAAACAGAGAAGACTTCTTCTTCTCTTTTTACGAAAATGATATTATTCGGTAATAAAATGTTGGGTTAGTTGTTAGTGTTGCTGTTATGATTTTTACTTTATTAATATCTGTGATAAAATACTTCAATAGGTTTGCTCCGAATAAACGAAACAACATTTTAATACATGATATCAATTTAGCAATTTTATTATTCAAGTTGAATTTGATATTATAAGTTTCTTAAACCATAGGTTGTCTGGAGGAGATAGATCGCTTCAAGTTAGATCGTTTTGTATTATTGTTCATTTTGTTAACCAAAGTCAAAGTCAAAAATATCTTTATTCAAGTAGGCCCACAGGTGGCACTTTTGATGCGTACATAAGAACCACACGGTAGTGAGATGATGGCGATAACCACATTCCTAAACTTAAAACTAAACCTACGAGGGTTCCAAACGCGTCCTGGTCTAAAAAGAAGCCCACAACAAACTTAGCCGGGTGTTTTTTTTTTGTTATCACCATCTCACAATGTCATTTTAAATTATTAGAAGAGCAACCTGGTTAGAGCAATAATTTACACCCAAGCTTTTTTATCGTTTACGTAGTCCTTTATACTATAATAGGACTTTTCTATAAGCTTACGTTTAATACAAACTTATATTACTTATACTTTATAACCTTGCTTTCTATTTGTATGTTCAATAAAGACTTCTTCTTTTTCTGATAATTAAATCAGTTCTACAACTTGAAAAGACTGTTGTTTTAGAACCGATATTTGTCGGATTTAAGTTCGCCTTCTCACATATAAACAATTTTCCCAGTATATGTCATCCTTAAGCTATAAAGATATTTTGCCATTGTAGGAAATAGCAACAATGACAAAGAACTTCTCCGGTGCTGAGCTCGAAGGTTTGGTGCGTGCGGCTCAATCTACCGCCATGAACAGATTGATAAAGGCTTCAAGCAAAGTGGAAGTGGATCCCGAGGCAATGGAGAAGTTGATGGTGGAACGAGGCGACTTCATGCACGCTCTGGAGAATGATATTAAACCGGTAAGAGTTCAAGTTCAATTTAATAAGCGTCTCCACACTATTGATTAAAACACCCATTCCCACGGTAAGAATCTTGTGTAGGACAACGCGTTACATTGCGGGAGTTACTACTTTGTGGATTAGAGCACAAAACATTTCAATGTTTTGTGCTCTAATCCACAAAGCCGAGAAAATATATATTCCTAAAAGCACAACAAACAAGCTTCTTTGTATCTATATTTCAAAGTATGATATGCAATTTGCCCAAATTTTCCCAAAGCAATAATTTATAACTAAATCCAGAATAACTTAAACAATTGCAAAGAATATTTTTGTGAAATTTACCCAAATCTTCCCAAAGCAATATATTATAACCAAATCCAGAATTACATAAACAATTGCAAAGCATCATTTTGCGAAATTTACCCAAATTTTCCCAAAGCAATATTTTATGACTCCACATAGTGCAGAAATCTAATCCTAGGTCTAACAGTCTATGCAACGATAAATTGTTACAGGATTGTAATGCTTTTTCTGAAACCAATAATTGACCGATAATTTTAGCTTCGTCCCTTCTATAACGCCATACTCCCTAACAAAGTTAGTCCGTTACCATATTAGACTGCATCATCACTTACCAGCAGGTGAGATTTCAGGCAAGGGCTAACTTTTCGTGGATAAAGAAAAAAATGTCATCATTTTCCTTAGGCATTTGGTACCGCAGCAGAAGCGTTGGAACATTTCCTTTCGCGTGGTATCACAAATTGGGGCAATCCAGTCGCGTCTCTATTGGAAGACGGACAGTTGTATATTCAGCAGGCCAGAGCTACTGAAGCTAGTGGTAAGTGAAACTAACTGTCATTTGATAAATGTGTTTGTTTGCTTTAATTCTTCATTGCACAAAGACTTTAAAGTATTAAAAAAAGAAAAAAACAAAAATATCTATGCTTAAGAATGAATATTCTGGAGAATGTTATGTTGTTCCAGCCATTTGTTTCATAGAGAATCACAATCCGCTTTATTTGGTATCCATATATTTTAAGGGTTTTTGTGTTATGCCTAAAAATATTTGTTTTATATTTTTATTGGATAATGATTGACGTGAAAATTTGCCTGCATTTTATTAGTTACAATGTTTTAATTTTTTGCACACTTATAGTTTGCTTTCTTGAGACATACAATAACTACTTTTACCGCAGTGACATCACCAGCATAAACGTAAAGTAAGAAAATAGCATAAAATGGAAAAATCCTACTCCTATACGAGTTCTACCATTTTTTTTTAAGTTTCTTTTACACGTGAAGAAGTTCTCACCACTGTCTAAGGGGGCGTCTAATAATTTACGTGAGGTGTTTTTTTAAATTTTTTGACCCTCCCTCCCCTCTTGTTGAGATTTCGTGAGATTTTATTCAACCCCCTCCCCCATCCCCCAATCTCACATGAGATCTTTCAAAATGAAGGTTTCTTACGTAACCGCGTTGGATTGTTACTGTACAAAGACCAATGGACCAAAATAGTATAATTATTTTTTTGTTTCAATCAGAAACATAATTGCGTGATATTTGACTCGACCCCTTCCTTCAACATCTCACGTTTTTTGTGAACGCTCCCTAACAGGAATTGCGGTCAAAGGTGGTAAAAAGTGGTAATAATTTATTCTTCGATTGTTATACACAGGTCTCGTATCTGTGCTCCTCGAGGGACCACCGAACAGCGGCAAAACAGCTCTGGCGGCGCAACTCGCTAAACTGTCGGACTTCCCGTTCGTCAAGGTGTGCTCGCCTGAGGACATGATTGGCTTCACCGAAACTGCCAAATGCTTGCAGATCAGGAAGGTAAGACTTTAATCTGTGATCTATTTTAATTACACACATATGAAGCTTAGACAATGGACATAGGGCGGCCGTTTGTAGGACATTTATTTTATTTTATTTATTTCATCGAAAAATACAAAAAAAAAAGTATCACATTTAAAAGGTGTAAAACATAAACTCTTAAGAGTTTTACCGTTGCACCCTGCGCCGTCGAAAATCATTGGTCGTGAATACAACAAGCTAAATTCTACAATTACATTTACATGTTTCTTTCATGTGTTGCTCAGGTTTAATCGATGTTTATCCATTTAACATTAGGTCTGATTGGTCCGTTAATTGTTATTTTTTTTTTAATCTTCGAACGAAAGCGACAGTCTTACATTTGAAATGTTTAAATCTTACATTACTAGACAAATTACGCAGGTATGTTTGGCTAACCCTTGACGGCCACATTGCCGTTACCACTTCACTAAGAGTACGTGAACTAAGTTAAAAAACTAACGCCGTCGTAACTGACAACTCGTCTAAGATGGTAGCTGGCTTGCGTGTTGGGACCCCCAACACGCAATATATTTCTACGTGACATCCCCCATTATATTTCTACGTGACATCGTATTGGAACAGTTAATCTCTAAAAATTCTAGCGTAACTTCGAAACAAATATGCAGTGGTTTCATTCGTTGAATTGTGACACTATAGCTAATGAAACTTTATACCGCCTTTTACATTCAGTTAAATATTTAGAATTATATCGAAACTGCAAGCAGAATATTAGTCATATCATGGCATTGTACCCAAGGCGGTTTTTGTCAAGTATAGAACATTAACAATATTAATGGCAATGTAATATTGAAAGTTTTTGCAATCATCATTATCTACAGCATATTAATATCCCACTGCTGAGCACAGGCCTCTTCATAGGAGAGAGGATTGTAAAGCATAGACCCACCTGGCTGGTCCTATGAGAGTTGGCGATCTCTCAGATCATCATCATCATCATCAATAGCCTAATGAGATGCCTCGACGGCCCCAAAAAACGGGAGAGTTCGCCCATAATCACCACGTTATGCAGAGAGGTTGGTGATCTCAGTAGATGGTAGAAATAGCACAAAGAATGCTGCAACAGTTCCCCGTTAAAAACCATTATAAACGCGGATGAAAAACGCGGGATACAGGTAATATTATATAACTTCACAAAATGCAGAAACCGAATCCAAAGTTTTTCCAGTTTACGTAACTACTTGTTTCATCTAAAGTTCATCGTATTTTTGTATGACGAAGAAGAAGACGATTCTGATCTACTGTAACCACACCGCACATACGATAAGATAAAAACAGCTAACTGTTGGTTTTCTAGTATTTCGACGACGCGTACCGCTCAACCCTTTCCTGCATCCTGGTGGACAATATCGAGCGTCTATTGGACTATGGCCCAATTGGACCACGCTATTCAAACTTGACGCTTCAAGCTCTGCTCGTTTTGCTGAAGAAGCAACCACCAAAGGGAAGGAAGTTACTCATTTTGTGCACTAGCAGCCGACGGTAAGAATTTTTTATCTACTTCATGTATTTTCTTTTCTAAACTAATCTATTAAAAATTTCCTAACCCCCGTTTGTATAAAATTCCCTAATTCCTATACGCCCTTCACAAAAGTTATTATTTATAGGTTGTGTTGAATCGTTCAGATAAGTTTGATTGCATTTTTGATACTTGCAATCAATCTGACAATCTATATTTCGAATATCAACAAGTTTTATGAGTGCAAACATGTTTTATTGCAAATTTGCGACGGTATGGTGTTAAGTACATTCGTTAAGCTTGAACTAAAGTCACTTCCACACGCCCTTAATTCCAAGATCAATACGTTTTTTTCGGTTTGTCAGCTTAAAATGCGGATTTATCCACATGCAATTTACCCAATATTTATTATCTGCCCTCAGACAAGTGCTAGAAGACATGGAAGTGCTGTCAGCCTTTACAGGTGTCCTTCATGTTCCGAATCTTTCTCAACCGGAACACGTGATGGCCGTTTTAGAAGAGAGCGACGCTTTCTCCAAGCGGGACTTGGCGAAGATACAGAACGACCTTCGGGGCGCCAAGTATGTAGCAACTTTACATTCAATATCTCTACAGAAAAATTTAAGTCTCAGTTCTACGGTTTGTGGCAAAAGAAAATGGCAGTTCAAGCTTTCGGGTATCCAGAGTCTGAAACGTATCAACCAAAACGCAGGTATGAAATTTTACATCTCACTCAAATGTTTGTTTTACACGCCGATTTATATATATAGACATACTGACCAATGGGTTAATGCTTCCCTTTGGTCCAAATGCAGTTCGAGGATGTGACGAGAATGGGTTTTACCTACACAGGTAAAAGGTCTCACAGCTGAACGAGTGGCGTTTAGACATGGTCACAACATTGCTCAGACCACAGGTATGTAACCATTTATATCTTCTACGGGCCTCATCGTCATGGATACCCCAGTACTATTTTTTGTGTGTGTGGCTTTCCATAATGGCATAATATGGAACGACTATGAGGTAGTATATCATTTTTTTTTTCATCAATCCCGCCTGTAACTGTCTATAATGAAATCTTCTCGTAGGCGGAGAAAAAAACGGAGGTTTTGGGGTGGAGACCCCTCCAAACGAGAATTACCCAAACCACAAACCGACCCGCCGAGGTCAAAGGCTAAGTAAGTAAAGCGGAAAAACCCTTAGACGCCTCATAACGCATGTCTTCATTTGCGAAATTGTATTGCATTTTTGATTTCTGACAAATATCGTAGTTATCATGCTTCAGCATTTTATGCCAACAGCTGGCAATAATTATTATTGTCAATACAATTGGACAGTAACCATTTGTAGTTCGAATTCCGTATTGGCCATATTACAATATTGCCTCCTGGGTATCAGGCGTCGACAAGGTTATCCCAAAAGTGAAAAGTAAAAATATGAACTAACAAAATTTTCATTTAACGCTTACAGGATTTTCATTGGTATCAAAAAGCTGCTGGCTTTAATCGACATGGTGAAACAGATGGACGAGGATTCGAGAGTATTCAAATTCCTTACGAAGATGCAAGAGGAGGGCGGCCTAGACCTCGGCACCACTATACAATAAGAGTTATTGCAACCTTAGGGATTACATACGCATACCACACGCACGCCCTCACCCGACATAAATGCACATATCTTTACATTAAAACCCCAAATCAATCGAGCCACCGAGAGCTCACCCTGCGCTTCCGACTTGAGAAGTTACGAGATCGATTACGAAGATGTGAGCGAATGTACTGACTCGTTCGCGGATTCTAGTCACCACAAAATCGGCCGAACTGCCAAGGGCAACGAAATCTCACCCGCAAAGATGCCCCTCATGAGAATACGGAGCGTCGAAATCGTGTTTGAAGATGAACTGTCTACGTGTACTGACACGGGGCTATTGGATCGCAGTATCGAACTCATTTTGTCCGACAGCGATGATTCTACCAAATGTGTCGAGGATTTAGAACACTTGCAGCAGGAACGGGACGATAACGATTCGGTGACCTTGAACGCAGAAGCTGATTTGTCGGATGACAATTCTTACTCTAAGCACTACACGAAAAATGTTCGCGCCTCGCAGGATAATCGCGAACAAAATGAATCTCTGACACTGCCCAACGATGATACGCTGTCTCTGAACATCTCAGAGTTAGGAGACTCTGGCCGTTTCACGGAAGAGGCTTCCTCATCTCATATCGAAGTGCCCATTATAATGTACGACGATGCTGTGCTTTCTCACTCATTCGACGCGGTAAACGTTGATGAAAGCTCCACGATACATAGTATGTACGAGGTATCTGAGATCAGCGGGGTGAATACGGCAAGCAATCGGCTGTATGAGTACATTGATAGCAATAGTGACAGCTCTGATAACACAGCTGTATGTGACGACGAATATCCGTGTGCCAAACCTATTATAACTGTACCCAATACGGACCCCGAAGATCAGACCGTGTATGACAGTTACGATCTACAGTACGACTCGTTTGTTGACATCGGAAAATTTTAAATTATACCCTAAGTGCTTTTATGTGCTTATTGTTTAATAATGAATGCAATATAATATATTATTGAAGTTTCCATATGAATTTTTAACTTACGTTTGATGTTGTTTCTGCCGTTTTTTTTATGTAAAGATATTGGGTAGGTGTGGGTATATATTACATTCCACTCGATTTAGAATTATAAACGCGCACCGAGACGGAGTTTTACCTATTCTGAGCTATTTATACACCCTATAAACCTTCTACACAGCTTGTGCTCGAAGGGCAGAGTGGTATGCGACTCTAGTAACCATGTCATTGTTCTTCCTTCATTACTAATTATTCTTATAAAAAAATCTAACCCTGAAGTGTCTTTGTAAATATTATATTTTAAATTGCAGTGCAATGGTTTTTATCTATAGTGTCTAATTTCTATGCACAAATGACATGGTTACAGAAATCCCAGGGTTGTATCTCTAGGCAATAGCTCAATTTTTTGTATTATATGTAATAATATTATATAGTTTTGAAAGCAATATATTTATTTATTTTTGTTATGTAAATGTGATACAGCTTGATGCTGTTTATTTTAGCTAAATAAGCAAATTTAATTATTACGAGAAACTTAGAAGTAGCTTGTTGGAAAGAAAATGCTATCAATTCAGTTTTAAACGGATAGTTAAAGCTGAATTGACAGGTTTGTAAAGTAATGATAACTGTAAATTAACAGCATTATTTTTAGACCTGTTGTTTTAGTTTCCTTAGTTTAAGACTGAATTAGTAGCAATGTCAATATTAATCCCCTTGCTAATAAATGTTGTATGGTTGCGGAACGCTTTGACTATTAACCTACAATACAATGTTTAATAATAAGGCTATGATAAGTGTTTAATATTGTAGTATTATTATGGATCTTGCGAGAACTTGTTAGAAGAGGTAGAAACATTTGTGTATTATGGCTAAAAACCCTAGAATTATAGTGAAGAGTACAATTATTACTAATAAAATATTAAGCTTTTGATGTTGTACTTAAAAATTCGAGGTCTTTGTCACTTTTAAAAAACTACAGCACTGAACGAATCGGAAACTAATTCAATCCGATGCCAAATAAACAAAATCTATGAATTAATAATAATTATGTTGAAAATTATAGCTTCTATTCTACTAAGCAGTGCCTAAAAGGTATTATCATTCGATCAAAACAACTGTGTGACCATTATATTTTCCTTATTATAGTAATTATTATAGTGTAAAATATTAGTACAATCGATTGTTGCTAGTGCGTTTGCAATGTGCTTAGAACATTCCATACTCGCATTCATCGAGCTATTCAGTCACTAAATATTTAATGTTTTCAATTATTATACTGTCTATAACAAATTTTAAAATATATCTGTATTATTCAAATAGTTATATGCTTATAGATTGATAATCTAGTTATTTGCGTGTTACAAACTATTGTTCTAATTAGGTAACTGAGTGAATAGGTGAATACTAAGGTGACCAACATAAAGCATGATAACGACCTTACTATATTGTTAATTTTGTATGAAATATAGAAATGAAATGAGAATATAATCAAGGATCAGTTTTTACCTGTGCATACCTTGAAGAAATTTATTTTGTTATGTTTAGAATAGTAATTCTGGACTGAATTAACTGATGACGATGGTTGATTATAAAAGTAAGGCCAACAGTCTCACTGGAAGTTAGTTACCTTAGTAATATTGTAATATAATATAGAAACCAAATCAGCAAAGTATCTGTAGTTATTATAATTTAATGTATTCTCTATAATTGGAATTGATTAGTAAATACAAGTTTACATAGTAATATTTATTTATCAGATGATCTTTGCTGATGTGATTTTATTGTTGGTTTAAAATAATGAAAATACAGTAATTGACAAACAGATGTTCTCTTTTATTTTATATTAGAAAACTCAAATAAACGTCTATATTATTATATTCCATTTACCCTAACCAAATTTAATTTAATTTCTATACATTATTTATCTCTAAATAGTTCGAGACAAAGTTGTTTGTCTTAGAATTTATTTAGTTTTGGAGATGCAGTATTCCATATCTAGTAAAGAATTTTGTATGTGCTTATCTACTGGCTGATGCAGTGTATCATTGAAAGGATGTCTATGAGTGGATTTATATTGCCAACTACCTATTTTTCCTACACCATCCAACAGCTTGACAGCTTAAAAAATGTGATGATTAATTAGGTTGCAGTTTCCAAAAAAGGATAATTCATATGATATTTCAGTATCAATATATAATGCCCACTAATGAGCAAATTAAGCAGAATTTTAAAATATTGGAACTCGTTAAAATTTCTCCCTTTTGAAAATACAAGTGTACTAGCTGATGCCCGTGTTTGCTGCTCTGGCTGCAATAACCTGCAAGAACTATGGTAACACCGAATGCGAGATTTCACAAAGATTGGTTTAATTTAAAGCCAAAGTACAAATAAAGGTTTTTTCTAAATTTCCCTGGAATTCAAGGATGCAAACTTTGTGTGCCAATACAAATTGACACATTTTCCCATTTATATTATTGGTATAGATGCCATATTCAATTTTTATGCCAATGGCTAGGAAAAAGGATTAATTAAACAAAAATTTCAATTGACTATGCCAAAGGGTCACATTTGTTCATACAAAGGTTATAAGATATTATTATGTTAATATCAACAATAAGTTCTTCTCGAAGTTAAATGTTCAATTTTAGACTAATATCTCTTATATTTGGTACTAGACAGATAGTAGACACATCAGATTTTCTATACAGTAGAAATTGTAGTTGCACACAAATTCTGATTATTTTGAAATTGATATGACAAATTGACAAGTCATTTCACACTGTCTGTTATTTTAATGTCAAACAAGATCAATAGAAATTAATATCATAACTGCTAAACTTACCTATCCCCTCTATGACGTTCTTCCTCCCAAAGTCCCCCGTCCTTTGAGTGTTAAATGTTTTTTAATGTTTGTTTTCAGTCCTTATTGTAGATTTTTATGTAAATATATAGTAAGTAATAAAATTAAAGTATAATGTACAAAAAATATCCGTGTTAGATATATATGCATGTGTTGTCTGTGCTGCCTTAGGTTAAAGAGCTAACTAGCTAATAACAACTATTTCTTGGTACAAATTCAAAATTAACTTTTCATTAGTTTCACCGATCAATCTCCTTCGTGCCTTCTTCATCTACAAGACATTGGCGAAGTACCTTGTGCCCAGTTGGCACAGACAAAAGCCATAAACAAGAATTGAAATTGAATCATAACTGCTACTAAAAATTTACAATAATATGATTAAATTATTAATATTTAAATAAATTTATTTAAAAAATTAAGATATTGACATTCATCTTGAGACAAACAGAGTACAATTTAAATACACATACTGATACTTTAAAATAACATAACTTAATTAATTAGCAGTTTCACAAGCATCCACCCAATCATTATAAACATCTATTGGCTCAGATAAAACATTTGTAGTGGTTTGGAAGTCTTCTAAGCAAACTCGACATTGTATTCGAGCGGTATTTCTGGCACGATCCCTGTAAAGAAACAAAATTCGTCAAACATCTGGTATGAATTACCGAAAATGAAATAGGCACAAAATTAAGATTTAACAGACATTTTGACTTCACAGGATTTCTCATGGTTACAAAATGGGCAGTTAAACTGCTGATCAAGAGGTTCTATAGCTTTTCGTTTCGGCGGAGGCTTTCTTTTTGATTTGCGGCGACCCATAGCTAGAAAAAATAACAAAACAATTAAGTATGTTAGAAATTCTCGTATGACAAATACAGTGAGTATTATAAATAAAATAAAGCATCGGTAATTTATTTTAACTAATTATTGAATAATAAGGTAAGTTTACCGGCGTTTTTGTTTATTTATTGGGAATTTTCAATCCCAATAAGTGTAGACAACTCATGAAAAGTGACAATTGACAAATGTCAATGGGATAAGACAATTATTGACATCAGACTATGGAGGGTAGAGGTAAGGAGAGTCATCTTATATGGGAGAAAAGTTGAAAAAGTGTCCACTGTATGCGCTAAATAACAGTTCAAAAATCCTCCACAATGGCGCTGGTGGATGCACAGGGTATGGTATGAATGTAGCAATCGCAGATGAATTGAAGTATGCCGAGTTAAAAAAAATAATGTCATTATCGACTAAAGTAGTTAATTATTGAGAATTTCAACAACTTACGTTGTACAAAATATTGCGGTAAATATAACCTTACTTCCTTGTATCTCCATACTTCCTTGTTTATTTTTCAAGCCTACTCTAACAATATTTATATTTGGCGCTTCTTTTAAGAGTTACCCTGATGCAAATGTGGCGCCATCCTAATTTAATACATTTTGACGACACTTTTTCATATATACAGATGACTCTCCTTACCTCTACCCTCCATACATCAGACTTAGCATCAGTTTCAATCTCAGACAATAATTTTAGGTTTAATGACCACCGTGCATCGCCTTGTAGCTCCACAATGGACTTGGCAAACTATGTACGCTACGTTTGTATACTTTTTGATGCATGTTACTTATGCTCGTTTTCACTAAACCAAGGCATCGCCTAAATCGATTGCCTAATGATTTTAGCGATGTCTATGGATAAAAAATGTTACACCAACTCTGGGAATCTCCTTAGTTAAGCGTTACTTATTTATGCATTGCCTTCTACGTCGTTAAAGTGAAAGCTGGCAATCATACTTTCTTTAGGCCTCCGCACTTCTCGGCCGGGTTTTTTTCGCTAGTTAATGAAACGCGTTAGGTTTTGTGAAGATACCGTGATTTAGGCCCGTTTTCACGACCAACTAGGCAGTGACTAAATAAGTAACGCCTAATCTAAGGAGATTCCTATTATACGTCAATCGTTCACCAAAAATTATCACCCTAAGATTTGGTGAAATATTTTTTTTCAATTAACATCGTCCTCCTAAATCATCAATAGCCATCCGATTTAGGCGATACCGAGGTTTAGTGAAATTGGGCATAAGTTGTTGGAAAGAATGGAGCGAGCAGTCCTATCTCTCTTTGAGTCAAATATTTTCACTCAAAGAGTAAACTTAGTACTTATCACTTAAGTCCATACCAGCTTATGCATTCAAGGTTAACAGATTTGGCGCGCATTGGATCACGTGATCGGGCGATGGTAAATGAGTAAATTCTTAAATATTCATTACTTTTTTCCTATTTTTGCTACATATCTGATTTAATGGATTATGTCCATAAGTTGCTCAAAATTTACAAATGTTGTGTAAACTGATAGAAAAATCTAAAAATTACATCAAAAATTAGCCCCAAACTGGTTGCTATTTGACATAATACACAGATCTACGACCTTAATAACAACGACTCGATTTTACGATCGACTAAGCTCGTTCCTATGATTAACTTATCATTTCAGCACTAAGGTTTCATTCTATCTAGTATCTATAATATAAACACACACACACAAACACACACGCACAAACACACACGCACAAACACACACGCACTAAATCTAGTGGAACACTTGTATAATTACTGTACTATAACACGGAGGTGGGCGGTGGTACATGCAGCACAGTTTTTACTATTGCAGTGCCACCCTTGCTAGTATTTTAAGTGCCATTGTAACTGTTCCAAATAAAGATTTATTATTATTATTACTTATTATTATTCTATTTCCATATTATGTCAAACTCCAGGTAGATTAATAGTCTATCAGTGTTGTATTTTTCCGATGATTATTTTTATTATTTATTAAATTGAGTAACTTTGTTTAGAGGAATAGTTATAATATTGTTAGCAAAACTGAAATGTCTTGACCTGTATGATTAATGCATTATCTTTACCTTAATCACGGTGAACGGTGAAAAAGAGAGGTCGTCCACCGTGAATGAGATAGCGATAACAAGCATTTGACACAAAAAGTTATTAGGACTGCTCTCTCCATTATTTAGCTAGATACAACTGGATGGTTTAAGACATGGTTCTCGTTTGTCTTTGTATGCTCTTTTTGAAAAATACAAATGGCCGACGTCAAGTCGCGTAAAAGAATTTGTCAGTGTTTGTCAGTGCTTCTAAAATCTACTTTATGCGTGTTATGTATACGCGATACATTTTAACTTAAACAAGATTTGATGAACAATTCATGTCTAAGTATTTTCATTGTTAACAGAGTCAATTACTGTTAACCTCAAAATCCCAAACAAAATGGAGCTTCCGCAGCCGCCACAGGGTAGAAGTTTTTTTTATTTTGTTTTACTCAATGTTATGTTCTTGCTTGCACGCATGCTTATGTCCTATATTTTACAGATCAAGACCTACGTAATATAATAGACAAGCTCGCACAATTTGTCGCTAGAAATGGACCGGAATTTGAAAAGATGACCAAGACAAAACAAAAAAATAATCCCAAGTTTAGCTTTCTCTACGGCGGGGAGTACTTCAACTACTACCAGTACAAAGTGACGACAGAGCAAGCAAGTAAGCATACTGACGATGGTGGAAATAGATAAATCTGCGGTCGCGCCTGATCGCTGCTTGCGTTGTGTTATAACCGTTTCAAGTGACCCTCCGCTGTTTATAGTTCTAAAGCAATCGGCCGGTGGCCAGGCGGCCCCCGCGCCCGCCGGGGCTTATTCGGCACAGAACAGGCAATATGTACTGCCCCAACAGGCCAGCGCGACGCCAGCGCAGTTGGGCCTGGCGGCGTCGATGGCGGTGGCTCCCGCGCTGCAGCAGTGGCTCGCAGCTAACTCCGCGCCCACAGCCGCGTCGCGCAGCGACTGCGACAGCGTCAATGCTCAGATCAACATACTCAGGGAACAGATTACTCAGTCGGAAAATAATCTTAATGCCCAACATACGGTAAGGCAATAGTATTGTCTTTTTATATTTCTGCCAGATAGCAAACAGATATCACTTGTTAAAAATGTGGCATCGGCATTAACATATTAAACGTTAATTGGTTATTTAAAAAGACTGGCCAAGTTAACTTTACAACTTATTGATAAGTTCATGTAACTGTAGTGCCACATTTGTTTACTTAAAAACTTAAACAAGCTTAAGTTACTGAGTATTTTGATGCTGCTTTAAGTGCCACTTCGTTCTTTTAAAGTATTTCAAATTATTTAACTTTATAATTTCATACAAAAATTTTAATTCAGTGTTCAGCAACCTTTTAGCAATGGAGTAGAAAAAATGAAATAATGCCTTTATTTCATTTTTTCTACTGTTGTACTATATGGTACAAAAATATAGTTTTTGTATGGTACATGAAATACCTCAGCAAGTTGGACTTGACAAGCAAAAAGGAATGGTTTCAATCCAATGAATTTGTAGTTCATTATCAATAATTCAAAATTCCTAAATTATAATTCCAATAAGATTATTGAAAATTTCTCAAGTAATCTGTTTAAAGAATGTAATTGTTCAGATTCTATGCATTCATGCAAAGGAATAATGTTTAATTTTCCTTAATGATATCTCATAAATTATTGGCATGGAAATGATAATTTTACAGAGCAATCTCATATAATTTGCATAAAAAAATCTACCTTGTAATAAGTTTGTATCATACACAGCTTGCTTTCTAATATTATACTATAAAAATTCACTAAACACTGTTTAATGCAATTAAATATTGTTAATACTTGAAATATCTCAGCATACATTTTATAACACTTGAATGATAAAGAACTTCCTCTAATTTTCAGTATATTATATGTAAGCAGGCAGGTAGAGTTATGTTATAAGACATGCATGATTTTTCCAACAAGTTTTTATAACAACATTTTTAAAATAGCATGATTTTTTAAATTATAACTATAGCAAAAAAATGTCATAATAGAATTATAAACTAAAGCAAACAGTATCCATCATTTTTAATATAACTATTTTTTTTATAAATACTCATGTTTCCTGAATATCAATTGACTGTTTTTATAATTACATTATAACATTTTTGTTTTACAAACAATATGACAATCTCTATACTATATTTTCTCTACATGCTTAAATGCATACTAAGCTAAAATAAATGCAAACACTAATAAACTGATATTGATTTTAAAAATGTTCTGCTTCTGTGCATATGTCTGTACACCAAGTGTTTTAAGTCCTCGGTAGAAAACTTTAAGTTAATCTGACTATGATATGTTTAATCTGACATTATAAGTTTGGTTATCAGAACAAATATGAACGAGTATGGGTACTATTTCAGTAAACAATAGGGGTTACATTTTACAGTATGCTCTACAGAAGTTGAATATTTGCTATTTTACTTTCATATTGTATCATATTAAACACAGTTCATAAGATGATGCAAACTTTCATAGTGCATTGTGCATATTATATATGATGCAAGATATCAAGCTTTGAAATATGATAATATCCAATTATTCATACAGTAGCTATATTTTTGTATACATTATATATAACTGTAAGTCTATTTTAGGTGTTAATACAGCAACAACAAGCTAAAATCAATGAGCTTGTAAGCAAGGCCCAAATGGAAACTATTCAGATAATGGCGGAAGAAAACAACATTAGTCTGTCAGAACTTGATACAATATTGCAGCCTATCATCGACACTTGTACTAAAGATAGCATTTCAAATGGTAAATGTATTAAATTTTTTTTTTGTTATTTATTATTATTATTTTTTTAACTTGTGTTTGGAACCAGATTTTTTTTTATTTTTACATCCATTACGTGTACCATGTATTCTATTTATTTATACTCTTTATTTATACACCACTCAGAAAAACAAGAAAAAAAAAGAACAAACATGAAAAATAAAGCAGAATACAAAAGGCGGCCTTATCCCTACTTCGCGATAAGGCCGCCTCTATATATGGTTCCCGTACTGAAAATCAGGGCTGTATGCTCCCACTGGCGCATGCAGCACAATGCTGACCTGGCACCTTTATTCTTGGTTGTGCCACACATAACATACGTGGTTTTGTTAATATTGTAATGTGTGGCGCAATTTAAAAAATAAATTATTCTTTCGTTCTTTCTATATATTATGATTGTTTTAGGCAAAGGTTGGATATTGCAACATGCAACATCGCATGATGCGGGAAAAGTGATATCACAGCACCTTCTGCGAAAAGTCACTCAACCGGGTGCACCATTCTCACAAAAGCTTCACATCATTTACCTCATCAATGATGTCCTACACCATTGGTTAGTATACATATAGCATACTTTGGTAGTCTTAAGCTTATTGGGTTTACACGGTTACTCTAAAATAAACACGGGTGTTTGGCACAATGTGTTCATTGTTTTTTATAATGTTATGACCTTTATATGTATTACTTGAAAATATGTAACGCAATTCTCTAATGTTATATTATGTTAGATTACTGATTGAATTTTTTTTAACCCTTGTAATTGTTAAGGTATCACGACCAACTTTTGTGTCCTAGGTAGTTTCGTCTCGCACAGCAATTGTACGAAAGCTCACTAAGTAACGATGCGATTTTTAATGTCGCCGGAAAATTTCGTTAAATTGGTGTGACGTACAAAACTAACTACAAAAAAAAAGTTTTTTGTGTGTGCACTGTGCACAACCTTTTGAGTGTTTTATGTCCCATCTTTTTTAACTTAATAATTTTCTATGCAATAGATATGTATTTTGTAAAATGTTAAACTTTTTTTTTATCATATATGTATTTCTGCTTGTTTATATATATATGTATATATTTATTTAATCAGAAACTTGTTATATATTTCATGACCGTTGCATTCACTCTCGAAGTTCGGTGTCTATGATACAATTATTCCTAATTCCAGTGCACGCAAAAACGCTGAAGATCTCAAGAAAAATTTGGAAAATGTGGTGGTTCCAATGTTTTGCAATGCCAGTATAGGTAACATATTTATAATAATGTCCTCAAAGAATTTAGGTCTCTTTTCTGATTGTCCATTCTCATCAACATTTAATAGATGTAGACACATCATCAACTGTGGTTTACCAGACAGGTAACTTGCTTGAATCACCTTTGCTGGTACGACAATTCCTTAATTGTTTTGCTGTTTCAGCCGTTACCGAAGAGCAGGAGGGTAAATTGAACAAGCTGCTTCGTCTCTGGGAATCTAAGTCGAACTACTTCGACGCGGCGGTCATTTTAAAAATGAAGAGCCCGACTAGTTCCTATCAAGAGTATCAAAACAACCTGATCGCCCAGCACTCTAATGCCATTGCACATTTGACGCAACAGACAAAATCCACATTCGAAAAGTATGTATATGTTATCCAAGATTTTGTCTTCCTATCGACGTTTCGACTGTAAAAAGGAAAAAAATAATGCTCATCAAAGTATGACGTTAGTTTACGTTTAAGCCACATAGTCTTACTGCCAGCAGATTATTTTATAATCATATTTTCAGCTACCAAACACAACATCAAGCGTTTGTCGCCCACACAATGCAACAAATACAACAGATGGAGATGCAGAAACAAGCACTGGAACTTAACAACCAGGAGCTCAACAAAGACAATCAACAACAGAACAACGTGCAACCACCATTTCCAAACAACAATTTTAATGATCAGAGTTACCAACAGCATACCCACTCTGGGTACGACCAGAACTTTAATTCTGGTCACCAACAGTATGGGAGCGAGAGTGGCGAAAACTATCCTTCCAATAATAGTATAAGCGGCAACGAAAATAGCTACGACAGTCAAACATTCGATCAAATCACAACTCAAAAGAAGCAAGAAAGCACAGAAGAGCCTGATCTATCACATCTCCCAAACGTAAACTTCTCGCAACCTCCCCCTGGCTTTGAACCGCAAGAATCTACAGTGGCGTTATTCCAAAACGGTCTTCCAGATCTAACCAAACCACCACCTGGATTTCTTCCATTCCCCGATATTAACAATGAAGATTTAATGCCGTCTGTACCTTATTTCGAATTGCCAGCGGGCTTAATGGTACCACTCATTATGGTGAGTCTGCTTCTTATACAGGGTATTTCGGTAAAACATTCCTTTTAACGTAAATACAGAAATCGTAAGCCTGTTTTTATTGAATTCATTTTCTATAAATATTTATATTTGTCTATATAACATTAACAACTAAGGGGCAATTTATAAAATTGATAATTTCTCCAAGTGTAGGTAAAAACATTAATAAAAATAATAAAATTAGGGCCCATTGTCTGTAACTATAGTAACAGGAGGTCCAAAAATGTTTTTCGAGAACCTATATTGTATTTTTGGTAGTATTATTTTTTGTTAATATTATGACAAAAGAAAATTGTATTGTTTAAATTTATTTAAAAACTAGCTGTGCGATGTGCTTTCACCCGTGTTCAATTTAAAAAATACTTATATCCTACCTAAATAATGTAACTGGTAGCTCATAAATAAACCTTTGGCTTTAAAATTTTATTATAGTTGTATCCCATGGTTTAACCAGCGTAATTTATTTTATAGAACCTTCAACTTAGATTCATTATAAATTGATCACTCCATCGCAATTTTTTTTTAAATCACATTATTTTTAAGAATTCGATATTTAAATAAACTCTACAGCTCGTTGATAAGAATAAGTGATTAAAAATATTGTTTTTCTAGCTGGAGGACGACAAATACAAACCATTAGACCCCGCAAAGATCCGTTTACCACCTCCGGCGCCGCCTAACGAAAGACTACTCGCAGCTGTTGATGCATTCTATGCCTCACCTAATCACGAACGGCCCAGGGACAAGTAAGTCTGCACCATCATACATGTATATACAGTCAATTTGATCGGTTTTTCATCAACATTTATTTATCTGATCTGTGTTTCCTGTAAAATATAGCTTCAGTACCTTCAAATCAAGAGTCAGTTCTAGCCAAGCATGTCCCAGACTAGATTCATCATTGCTTTTCATCACAATGGTTCTAAAGTGCAAACCTATCATGTCTGAGGTTTATCGTCATACTACGAGGTACACCTATAGTGTGCTCAACGACTATATCTATATCAACTAATAATAGAATAAGAGGATGTATGGATGTACTCAATGACGCCAGGGGTTCTCAACCTTTATTAACCCAGTGTCAACACTTACAAATTAAGAAATTTGTAACGGCGCCCTCTCTTTAACCCAGCTATTTAAAATATATAGGTATTTGGCAGTTAGGCGGGAAAAAAAAACATCTGGATGAAATTTAACACAGATTATAGTCTGGTATAACAAATACTTTTATCCTAAAAAACCCCGGTCCCGTGGGATCGATTTGTTTTGAGATATAGACGTTCAGGGTTCAGAGGATAAAAAAGGCATACACATCAAACAAACATGTTCTGATCTAATTATCACATCTTACTGTTCTATTTAAATGTGTGAGACATCTTAAGAGTATTCTGTGGACACGTACGAAACGATCGAGAATGCTCTTGTTTTGCACCCATTTATATAATATGAGTATCTTCGAAATCAAGCTTGAATAGGCCTCTAGGCAAATACGCTTTATCTTAGGCCGCAACGTAAATCATCACATACCATCAGTTGTTATTGAGGCTAAACGTTACTTTTATTTATATTTATAAAAAAAACCTTTAGGTTATGCCACTATTTAGGGCATTCTTCAGAATGAGGAGATATACACAGTATGTATTGTAAAATATGCAACGCATGTAAATCAGGAATCAAGGTAATTTCTCTGAATGCAACATCTTTGAGAAATTTTTCTATCAGATTTTTCTTTATGTTTATATTTTCTTGGTTATCACATTAGCATGTCTTATCTATAAATAAATTAATAGAGACAAGACTGAAAATTTTTGATTAATTTTCTGTCCATGCTTTCTAAATCATTAGTTTTCTTTTAAATATTATTTATGTTGTACAATCATGTGTTTGGTCTTAACTTTTGCTTCGAACTCATGTCAATATTTATTTTTATAATTTAAGTTTTAATTGTTTATTTTTAATTCAAACAGCGAGGGTTGGGAAAAACTAGGTTTATATGAATATTACAAGGCGAAAAACGCGGCCCGAAAGAACAAAGAAGACGCAATCGCGCAAGGTTTGAGACAGAAATCAAAATCACCGAGCCCCATACCTAAAGACTTACAGAAACAACCCACGCCGCCTGGCCGAAGATATAGGTAAATATATAACACAATCGCCACTTCCACTTTTAAAGTTATATTTTCCATTTGAATTTTAATATTTCTCTGCTATTAAAAAGTGTTTTACGTCTTTGTGTGGATAGTTTAATATTGGTTCAATCTATTTAGGCTTTTGTCTGGTGGGAGGCTTCGGCCGTAGCTAGATACCCTAAAGACAAGCGTTATGTGCAGCTAAGCGATTTAGCTTTCCGGTACGATGTCGCATAGAAACGGATTAGGGGTTGGTATAAATGATTGCCATACTAAGCGGTACCAGGTGAGATGGCAGTCATAGGCTAAAAACATCTAATTCATGTTAGTCAATACCTGCCTAGGAATAGCTCATATCGGATTTCTAGGGATTTAGGTGATTCCTAAAGAAGGAAAAAAGGTTTGTCAAACGCTTAAGTGATGACTAACTACGTTAGGCGCTATCTAACGTTACGACACCGATTCGGCAGATCGTAAAGTTTAGGGTACTCTTAAACTTGACATATGAAAAATATATAAAACTAGCCTTGTGAAAATCAATTAGTCATAGGTAAATATATGCCTAGGAATCTTATTTGAATAGGCGTTACTTACTTACGCACAGTCTTGTTCATCGTTCCACGGACATCTCGGACATCAACCTTGCTAGCACATAAAACTGCCCGGCAATATTTATTCATGTCGTGTATACAAGGTGCACAATTTTGTTGTGTACAAGAGATCAGAATGTTTATTTTTTTTAAATAATGATGCAATTTTAAAATCAGCAGGGCTAGCACAGGCAGGGGACAAAAATTATATCCCCCAATTATATCCCCAAATAATATTTGTGTAATCCCCTGTTTACACATATATTATTTGGATATTATTTCCACTTGTTCGACAATGCTCTGAGAGTTGATAAAGCTGTGAGAGGAGATACATTTTTATCCTTTCCCCGAGGAGATTCTTGTCTCCTTCCCATGCTAGCCGTGCTGTGGAAGAAAATAATACTATTGAAAGTTTGTAGTTACGTACAACTTTATACAAGTTGTTTTACATCAATGATTATTTGTACTTATAATGCGATTATTTAAATCATGTTTCGAAATAAAATGAACAAATAATCTAACTTGAAAATTAGACACTTAGTCTAAAGTAATAAATGTGTCTAATTTTCAAGAATTAATTTTCAAATCACGGGGTCAAACAATCTTTTTTTCGGATGCGGGATGTTTCTACTATCAAATAACGTTAAAATTTCTAGGGGTACTGGTGCGAGCGAATGGTGTGAAATAGTAGATTGTTCAACATTTATGTAATAGAATAAATGTGTTTTACTTTACGTGCTTATCTCAGGCGTAAGGTAAAGGCGCGGCATAGGAGTAGTGCAGATATGAGGCCGCTTCAAAACTTGTACATACAAAACTTATGATAGCGAAGTGCCGTGAATTATACTTAAACCACCAGTCGCGACATGAGCGACACTGTAGAGAAACGATCGGGATATTCATGTAAAGAACTCTTTTCTCGAGTTATCGAACCTTTTCTTAAAGTCCCCAATGCTTTTTACAGTCATAAGTGACATTTAACTCTTAAATATCTTAAGAGTTTATTTTAAGAAGAAACTATTTGATTTTAAAGTCCTGAGTAAGGGCTTTAAATGTTGTTTCTTGTATTTTCAGAAACTTTATTCACAGAAACGCAATTCCGTCTTTATTTCAACTACCCATTGAAGGGAATATTATAAACATTCATATAATTTTTCATTATCTTAAAAAACCTATCATCTTGTCCGAATTCCGTACACGTTGCATATTAATAAGTTGCAACAAAGCAAGCGCATTCGTCCTATTCTTAAAAGAAAGACATGCTATAGGAACGAAACTGTATACTGACGATTCTGTATAATATAAATCGCATCCCTGCCTTATCGGTTCGACGTCTGCGCCGCGCACTTTTGTCTTACGCTTCATCTGTGTAATTTGCACCTCGGGGGGTCGATTGTCTTAGAATGAAAAGACAAAGGGACAATCGCAATGCTGCCCGATTAGCGAAGACAATAGTCCAATAGTCCAGTCTAATCACAATTCGGGTCACCACAAATTCAGCCTAAAACAACTGAAAAACTATTTTTTTTGGTTCATTAATAAATAAATAATATTCACAAACAAAAAATACATAAATGTTATAGTCTTTGTAAGTCAAAACTAAGATAATTATAAATAAGAGACTGGAAAGTCACAATAACATATATCAAAAAGGAAGTTCTCTTTGAAATTGTTCGTATAGGTTTTTTTAATTTTTTTTTCTTTTAGGTCGCTTAGTAAATCGCCGGAAAAGACTGAACCGAAGAAGTCCAAATCGCGATCGCCTTCGCCAAGAAGAAAAGCAACATGGAGAGGACGAGACAGGGACAGAGAGAGTAAGCCTAGTAAGTTGAATGATACATTTTTTTATTTATTTTTAGCGGACCCCTCTACCTAACTGGATGAAGTCAGCAGTCTTCTGTTTTCTAGACTTTCCCTGTTTTTATATAGATTAGCAGTAGCTAGAATATTTCGTCTATAAACAAATATACGCTAATTCACTGATAAATTACCCAAGGTAGCAGGACAGATTGCAAAAGTGGTAGCTAAAATCCAATTTAAAATAGTAAAAAAACTAAAATATTGCATTAGTCCCCTACGGTAAATCAATACAGCATAATATTGACTAACTTCACACAAGCGCGCCATTTCTAATTGGAATATTACTTAATATTCAGTCTTACATCCTTACATCTGCGCACATAACTTTTATTAGGATCGTTTTTGTTTTTATCTCATTTTCATAACGTGCTTTAAGAAGTATAACTTTAAAAAGTTCGAAAATTTACCCACACATAGTTAAAAAAAAAACCGTAGTAAAGAATTTGCAACTATAAACTAACAAAATAAGTCCCTTTTACTTTAACGGTATAGTTTCTATATACGGAATCAACAGCGTGCAAATCTTATACTATGCGTATTGATATTTTAAGTTTTAACAGGTCGCAGAAGATCTCGGTCCCGATCGCGATCTCGTTCGCGAAGTCGATCCCGAGAGCGAGCTGAGAGGCATGCGGCTCGCGAACCCTCACCGCCGCGGTCGAGACGCGTCGAACGTTCTAGATCGCCTACACCGCCCAGTTTTCTGTGAATATAATTTTTGTGCAAAATACATATCTTACAAATCCCTAATTATCTAATAAATATGAAAGTGCGTTCGTCAATCTTTTAACAGCCTTTCTACATGGGCTATAGAAATCCAGGAATTTGGTTGACCTCATTCTGCTTTTTAAATTCAAAATCACTTTCGTGCACTTGAACAGCATGATGCTAAGATTAATAGAATAAACCATATTTTTTCAATATTAAATGAAAAAAAAAATATTTCCTTTGAAGTGATGGCAGTTTGGTTGTTGTCCATTGACTTAGACAAATACACATCCATCCATACTGAACTTGATAAGTCTTTTGGTATTATGATAATGAAGGTCTTCCGCAGGATACTTTTATCCGAATTCATAACATAAGTAGGAAAAAAGGTACAACGTGAGATCTGTACACACAGGGTGAATCTAGTCAAAATATGTTTTCACGTTGAAATTGAATGTTGCAATAGGGGTGGCGGATTTGCCGGTCCGTCGCAACAGACAATAGACTCCACCAACAAAGGTCACCAGCTATTACAAAAGATGGGGTGGAGTGCAGGTGGACTGGGAGCAGCGGGGCAGGGCATAGCAGAGCCTATCAGTGGCGGTACTGTTCGTGACAAGCAGGACCAATACAAAGGTATAAACAATGTGTGACTCTGAAATAACTCGCAATGCAGTTAGAACTAGAGTCTTGTTTCTCCGGCACTATTCTGCAACAGAACAGCGAGATGCCGTGATCCTTATGTGGTTGCCATTCAGTACACACATACTTAACGCTTTTCATTTACGTTTCTGATACGTAGGTTTGGAACGATCTTCCGGCATCAGTTTTTCCTGTTATATACAACAATGCCTCCAAGGCAAGAGTGAATAGGTATATTCTAGCGCGCCAATTTCGACCGCATCATTGCTTTCCATCAGGCATGATAGTTAAGCGCAAGCCTATCCAGGTTCCCAGGTTTTATGAAAACGGGCATTAGTTACCCCAATATTTCACTGGTTACATCAATATTTTTGTAAATTTTTCTGTTGTCTTTAAAGTTCTGAGGATTCTATTTTCTTTTTAGTGACAAGGAATGACAACATAATTTGTTGTTTAACGGGTTTGTCCTATTTTGCTAACTTATAAGTTTTATGTTTTTATGTTATTTATTATGTTCAGGTGTAGGAGTGAATTTGAATGACCCTTATGAAAACTTCCGTAAGAACAAAGGTGCAGCATTTATTACAAGAATGAAGGAGAGAGCACTGGAGCGGTCAACGTGATTGCTGTAAAAAGACACTTGGGATGAAAACATGTACAATTGAAATTGCGTGAATGAGATATGATTTATTTTATCTAAATCATCTTAATAAAGCTATATGAATTTTGCTTTACTCTATTTTATTAAATACAAAGACTTCTACACTTTAATTTGTCATTTATTTCAACAACACAAGAATAAAAATATAAACAGTTTTAAAGCTCAAAATCGTCTTCATAGTTATCCTTGAATTCTGACAACCTATCTAAACTTTCTTTATAATCAGCTTCTTCAAGACCATGTTCTCTGAATTTATGCAATTTTGCAAATTTAATCCTGCTTACATCCCGGTGGATTTTTTCAATAAAGTCTGCCATAAAATTACCATTGTGAAACCCTGCTATCACTGGACAGCTTTCTACTTTCTGTGGTTGATTTTCATTATTAACAAACCCATATTTATTTAGCATATTAGAGAATATATTAGGAAATGGTGATTTCAGTTCCAGTGGTTTCTCACACACTGTAACATTTGTTGCAGAAAGGAAGTTATTTGCTTGAAAATATAATTCAAACATTTCTTTTACATTACTACAGCTATATGCAGCAAGATTCATTTGTTCTTTAGCTTCTTTCATGGGTGCTTTTAAATAGGATTCTGGAATGCCTCTTATTGTGATGAGCTGGAAAATTTTGTCTGTAGCTATCTTGCAACTTGGTGTAATAGATGTGTATAGAGGTTTTGTGGTAGTATTTAAATAATCTATGAGATATTCTGACTCATTCAAAGCAAATGGCATTCCAAGTGATGCTGCAGCCATTTTTCTTCCATAACCAGTCATATCTGCACATATATCAGATATTGTATGAACATTAGTATTATGTCTATATTTTTGACTTAATGTATCAATAGCAGAAGCAATTAATGCTGAGGAATGGTAATACTGTTCTGGGTCATAGGTAATGAAGTCAAATTTCCTAGGATTGCCTGGTTTTCTCCAGCCTTTGTCACCAGTACATAAAGGCACAAAAAAGGTGGCATTTTGTGACAACTCTTCAATGGATAGTGCCATATTAACAAGTCTTACAGAGTCTTTCAAGGTGGACTTTTCTCTTTCTTCTTCAGTTGATGGATTGTTATCTGAGAAATGAGATGCTATGATAGGGAATGCTACTATGCTTTTAGTGTATTCATCAGACAAGTGTTCAATACATCCCAGTGCAAGACCTGAGAAACCATCAGTGCAATCAAAGTTTACATGGAATCCTTGCATACTGTCACACTCCTCCACATATTTCCTTATTTTGTCTGCAAATGTTTCTCCAAAATTTGATTTCCATATTGATCTGCCAGAACAACTGTAGTCAAAGCTTTCCTGAAACAACAAAATAGAATTTAAAAATGTAAAAAACAAAGCCATCAAAAGAAATGGTCCATAAATATTTTTCAAACTCCACTTAATTTGATAAGCCCCTTTTCACATGGGATGAAGAGTTAATAGGTTGAGAACTATAGTGTATTTTAACTTTTTTGTTTTTAAAAGCTACACTATTGCATTAGCCTTATGTATTCTGTCATGATAAGTGTTAAAATAAACTTTGCTCAGACTATAGTTTGCAAAGGACCAGTGATACTCCATTGCTGGTTGGCAGGCTTAAACAATTATGACTGTCACATGTTAATGATAATAATAAGAACCAAAGAATTAATACTCTCCGGCAGTTATTATTTGATGAATAACGCTTAAAAGTTAACTTACATTGTTATCTCCATGTTGATATTCTTTTATAATATTTACTGTGCGGGCATGGAATCTAGGATACAAGTAGTCAGTCCAAGTTTTAACATCTTGTTCCAAATTATACTGTTTATTTTTTATATTTGATGAGTTTTCACCGTCAATATCCTGTAGGAACTCATTTTTACTAGCAGCTGGTTCTTCAATCTTTTCTAGAATATTCCATGGAAGATCCTCTTCTGTATGACATTCTTCTAAGCCCCCAGAGGCCGGCAATGTGTTTAGGGAACCTTTTAGATCCGCCAAAAGTAAACGAGGAGTATAGGTTATTTCGCCAGTCGACGTCTTTCCTTCACGATATAAAATATCATGATTGCAGTCCGCTTTTACTGTACCAGTGTAGTCAAAACCTAGCTCCTGTATATTCCAGAAATGTGCTCCTACATAGTTGGAATAGTGACCAAACTGTAGAGTAAGTATTTCACGAGTGGACATGATAAAATTGTGTTGTTGAGGATTTCAAAATGCATGAATAGAACAATGCACTAATTTTCAATAGAACAGATAGGGAATAACTTTGGAGTACAGTGGTTATTTACTATTACAAACCAAATCTATTAGTCAAGACTAATAAACAAACCGCTTGTCATTATCTGTTTATATTATTAATCTGTCGTAGCTATGATATGCATACGGAATTAAGCACAGACTAAACTATGGAGGGTAGAGGTAGACTAAACCTATGGAGGGTAGAGGTAATGATGACATTAAATTTTTTAACTCGGCATACTTCAATTCATCTACGATTGCTACATTCACACAATTATTTAGCGCAACAACTGGACTGGTTGAAAAAGTGTCCAGTTGTTGCGCATTATCGACTAAAGTAATTAATTATTGAGAATTTCAACAACTTACGTTGTACAAAATATTGTGGTAAATATAACCTTACTTCCTTGTATCTCCATACTTCCTTGTTTATTTTTCAAGCCTACTCTAACAATATTTATATTTGGCGCTTCTTTTAAGAGTTACCCTGATGCAAATGTGGCGCCCTAATTTAATACATTTTGACGACACTTTTTCATATACACAGATGACTCTCCTTACCTCTACCCTCCATACGCTTAGGCCAGGCCTAATGTCAGTCGTCTGATTCTATGACGTTCTCTGTATATGTTCTATGATCTGTTTGAATACCATAGACTTTACTTCTATTCTATTATTTATCGGAGGTTTATCTTATCGATTCATATCTCTACTTTCTACTAGCTGAACAGGCTTTAACGAGGCGCTTTAAATAAAAACTTAAAATAATTGTGCTGATTTGAAGCGCGCGAATGTTCTACGATAGGGTTGCAACGGATATTTTGTCGATAGATTCGTCAGATTAAAAAAATATTGAAACAACGATTGTTACAGGTTTCCATCTGAACATTAAAATCATTATGGTTACGCAATATGAATGTTGTATACCATAAAGAAATACCGTACCATACACATACATAATATTATACCTACTTATATCTCAGTAGCTAATATTTCTGTTTACTTTTCATTACTTCGTTCAACCCTTTTTTTCTTATTTCGTGGAACAATAAGTCTAATATTTTAAATGGAGTTAAACAAAAGTATATTTTTTATATAACACACAGATATGATTTTTAATCCATTTGTATTATTTAGATTTTAAAAAGCAAATTGTTCACTCGATCGCTTTAGTTACACACAAATGACGTTACGTGGTTTGATGAGACTTCGCGGCAATTTTAAAAAGATATTTTAAAGACAGTTTTTTTGGTATATTATACTGTATATTACTGTACGGTACAAAATAATAAACATATTTTTTATGGTTACATTAAGCACTATAATTAATTTATAATACAAACTAAAAAGTAGTCAGATACCCTATTTTAAGAGATATGGTTAAATATAACACGTCAATTCATTATCAAATTAATAAGAGACTACCTCATCAAATAAGCCAACCCTGGCAGTCTGATTAAGCGTACGCTTGGTACCTATGGCCGTTATCGAGTACGGAAATACAAACACATCACAAACAGACATCTTAACAGACAACTTAGACAGAGTTAAGGCTCAATTTTGCCTACAATTCTTTAGCTCCTACTTGTGAATCGTTTGTAAAACAAATCAAAAGTACAGTAGGCTAAGCATAGGTCTTCCCTTTTGAGAGTTTCAACTCTCTCAGCTTCTTCAATGCGGGTTATAGAACGGATATAGGCGTATTTTCAAATAAATTAATTCTTTAAAACAAAATCGTGTCAATTGTGGAAAGAATATAAAATACTGGATACAAAAAAAAAACACAGTCACATACTTATTTCATTTTTATTACCAAAAATTTATTAAAAATCATTCAACTTAGCTTGCTTAATCTAAATCTACTGAAGTAAACTAACTTCTACCCTTACACACTAAACACTTATTCATTATGGATGTTGAAATACTGGCAGTGGAAAAATACAAATTTTCTTGATTATATTATAACTATTCAGCTATTGTGTAAACATGACCATTATATGTGTGTACTTACTTGTGTACGACTATATTTGAAAAAATTAATATTATTGAATTGATTTGGCTGTTTTAATAAATGATTTTGTTTATTATTAAAGCGTTAGTAAATTGTAAGCAAGGTTACCTACTGGTAGTCATCTAATATGTATTTACAAAATTGCACACTAACATAAAACTATCCTAATTTATCCGACATTATTTTGAAGTAGGTAGGTACTAAGGTATAATCTATTTTCTGTACTTTTATCAATATAATTAATCGAGCCGTTACAGTCTATTTTTATTAACTTACAAAAGATCTTTCTACTAAAGGTAAACTTCAACACTTTATCCTTAACAGATGGATGTGTGACTCTCTTGGACAGTTAACTATCAATTTTATTTAATAATACCTTTGATTAATTACTACAACTATTCAAACCGAAAGTTTATTATTATAATTCAGTGTTTAATCCAAAAACCACGTTTCCTACCTTACTCTCTCGCTTTCTACTTTATGATGAGGTTTATTCTTTACCTTATAAATCTTAAAATAAAAAGAAACCCACATTTTTTTAAGATGAGTTCAATTTACAAATTGTGCTACTAGTTTTTCTCGCTTTACATCAGGAGGGTTGGATGGTAAAAGAAAAACATAATACTCTTATTCAATTAACATGTAGGACAGACTACAACGACATGAGCTAAATCACAAACGTGACGTGACGTCTTTAGTGGGATAGAGAATTCCATCCATTCTCTATTCGTTGAGCACTGTGTTCAACTCTAGTCCTTTTAACTCTACGTGCTGCTTGAGTAATTTGACAATTGTATCGTCGGTCTAATATCAGAATTCGCAATATATAAAAATAGGAACGTAAATACTCTTTTAGTAATCAAATAAATCGTTTGATACTAAATCATCCAATCAATTAATCTAAATAAGAACATAAAAGTAAAAATAAACTTATTTTTGGGATAAACTATGACTGAAAAATGATGCTCTAGGTTTGAGAAAACACCCATCTTATTCCGAATTCTGATAATAAGTTTTTGTTGTAGCATACTTCTCGCTTCTAACTCTACTACACGCAGTCTATTTCGCCCTCTACAACGCAAAAACTGAAGTCCTACGATATGGCCCATGATTCTGTATGGCATTAAAGACTGTATATATATGCACAAAATACATTTTAAGATGGCTAATGTGACTACTTTTGGAGGGTTGATACATAGAAAAGACGTCAATTTTTTGTTATGTTAACAAATTTGTTTACATTTAAATGCCACAATGATCAAGGGCCACTTTTTATAACTTTGAAAACTCTTTCAATCTTGAATGAATTAAGATTTGTGAGTCCCGAATGCTTTTACATTTATCGGTCTAATTCTTTGTAAAGTCGGTTCTTTTTTATAACTGAGTAATGTAACTGGTTTTTATCAAAAGTGTTTTGAAATTAGTTGCGTTTTATATTTTTTCTATTACAGATATGTAAAATCGCGAACCCAGAGCTAGAATCAGTCATAAAAAAGAACCTTTAACAAACAGATTACATATGCTATATCTGGTGTACACAAATCTCTAAATAATACTAAATTGGCATGATGAAAGTAGTGCCATTCTTTTCACTATGTTCTTTATGGAAAAGGATAAAGCTAGACTTTTTAGATACCCGAGATCAGTGAACTAACGCTGCACAGCCATATCAACGGCTTGTGTTCAGATTAACACTTCTTGTTTTGTAATTATACACTTGATAATTTAAGCCGATAAATGTAAAATCATTCCTACCGCTTTTTCTCGTCTTGCACAAAAACCAATAGCGTCATACAAAAAGCGTCATATCACAGTTTTTTCTAATCTAATTTATTTAGGTGAATTATTTTACTGTTGTAATATCGATAGCCAATTAATTCCTCTTTCATTTAAATAATAAAACACTCCTGTTCGTGACATCACAAACATTTCCATTTAAAAGAGATTAAAGGTCCAGTTAAGGTTGCTCTGTCATTGTTTATCTTCATATATCAATGGACGATGGATATTGCTGGACATATATTTTTTGTTGATTTCTACATTCTATGCCCTTATGCCAATTGTATCCAGCTATTGTTCGAAGGCTTTTGTCTTTAGATACTGAGACTATTAATATTAATTATATTTTATTTTTCAAAAAGTTCTCCACAATCTATAGAACGATGCATGAACTAAAAAGCTTCTAAGATATCCAAACGGTTTTTAAAATAACATTTTAATGTCTAGTTCTACAAATTGGAATTTGTGTGCAATAGATATTAATAATACGGTCTAACAAAACCTTAATTTTTTTACTTGTGTTGTAAATTTTAATTAGTTAGGTGCTATTTACAAAAAAAAATCACAACCAATTCTACTAGACATTTGCACCATGTACCCAAATTTAGAAATATTAATTTACTTCATAGCACATATAACTACATTATTATTTTTTATTGCTCTAAAATAACACCATGATAAAAAAAAAAATTTGGCGGCTAAAATTAACGAAAAATTAAAAGAAACACTCGCTGTCGATTTTGCTACTTATTTCAAATTAACTTAGTTATTCTGTAACTTAGTACCTATAAAATATCTTGAGAGAGATGTGTGAATTCAAGTATCAGATATTTAAATAATACATTATTATAATATAAACAGGCTATATCTCCTTTATTTTTTTTAATACAGAAATTGTATAGTATTAATCGCAACATAAACTCACTTTCTTATACAGCATCAATTGCCTTGTTCACCAGACAGATATATTTCATACATAAGTATTATTCGTCACTTAGCTAACAAACTAAAGTTTTCAGGGCAAAAAAGCTCTCATTACCATATTATGCAAAAATGCAAAAATCAAATAGAATTAATATTGCTAAGAAAAACTTTTCTTATCTATGTAATTAAGTATTGTGAAAGTTATATCTATATATATAAAAGAAAGATGTGTTACCCATAACTCAAGAACGGCTAGACCAATTTTTATAATATTTAATTTTTTGGATTCCTCTTAGACCGGAATAGGATAATAAGTATTCATTCAAAAAAAATGATCCGCGGTACGAAGTTCGCCGGGACAACTAGTTTATAATAAATATCTATTCTAATATATACATACGTTCATACCTTTATTTGTGTAATGATTAGGTAAATATAGTTTGTTTTGTCCATGTAAGTTTATTATAACTGTGCACCATCCACTTTAGATCTTTTAATAGGCTTCGAACGGCTAGGCTTCTTTAAAAGACCAGTCTTAGTGATAAGAGGCGTTATCAAAACCCAAAAAATATTTCTGTTTTATTTGTATTGTTTCTCTGTTTTTAGTTGCAATTATTTTTTCTATTCTATTCTTTAGTTTTAACAATAAAGGCAGGTTCATCGTACGGTTTTTGTATAAAATAATATGAGAGCTGTTTATTGTAGCTCCTAAAACTAATTTGACTTGCGCGGTATTGTTAGCGGTTGGCTAAGCAACAAAACTAACTACGTGGTGGAGAAAGACAGTGCCTGGTGTGAGATTTACTATCTACGTTTACTTATACGATGGCGTTAAAGTTATCTACGATTTATATGGTATTTAAAGATCTCCTATGACAATATTGTTTTCCAGTATTGTAACTAGATCGAATAATTAAACGTAGGTAGGAGAAAGCTCACTTTGGGCGCCCAGTTCTAACTGTCTTTTTACCTCGCAGGCAATTAACATCAAAGTTTCTTCACACTAGTTATCATAGACGTTGGCCTAACTTTTGTACGAACTGCGATCTCATCATAGCTCGTCTTCGCATCAAATAGAACGTCGGCACATTATTTCACCAAATGGTATCAAGATACGGATGCCAATGTTTGGAGATTGACCTTAATGAAAAGGTTGCTTGGAAGCATCCGGCTCCGCTTTCATTACTCGCAAGATAGAAAAGTGCATCTTAAAATGTAAAATGTAAATTGTTGATGTTGGAAAAGAGCAACTGAGTTTCTTGCCGTCTTCTTCACAGCAGAATCTGCCTTCCGAACCGGTGGTACAGTCACTACAAACAGACAGACTTGACGTTTCAAAAGTGCTTATATTAGGCCTACTTGAAATAAATGAATTTTGAATTTACAAGGGAAACCTACTTTGATGCTTCGGGTGGAATATGTAATTCCACCTTCCACTAGTTACGCATGAGTTTGGTAGATATACAGTAATCTTAACTACCATTCCCTATGTTGCTTAGTCGCCTTAGCTAAGGCGCCGCGCTAATAGTCAGTGGGTTGAGTTTCGTACAGTAATGCCCATTTACACTAAACCTATGAAACGCTTGTATGGGATTTGGGTGATGCGTGGAGAAAAAACCGTTTCACCAATTCTTAGATGATGCCTAACGACGTTAGGTGCCATCTAAAGTTACTACGCAGATTCAGCTGTGTGTACGGAACACGGTAACTGACATTAGACAAATAACGTAAAAATTTTGGTTTTTTAAACAACCTTAAATCCATACGAAAAATATGATAATACAAACAGAAAATACCACACCTCGCGGCAAGAATCATAAGTGAAAGGTAAATGTATGCCTAGGATTCTTCTAAAGCGTTACTTAATTAGACATCCCCATGTTCATTGTTAGTGAAAACGGGCATAAAGGTACCATCAAAGTGTCGATCGCGATGGTTTCTGATTGGCTGTAATCATTTGATATAGGTACAACACGCATTTAAACGGGCTTACTTAAAAAATCTGCCAGTAAAAACAATGGCGATGGTCACTAGTAACGTGATGAGGTCACTAGATAACGAAGGTCACGTGCGAATATGAGAAAACTTATTCGGCCCAACAATAATAATTAAAAAAGTTTGGATATTTTTGCTAACCAATAATGCCATCTTTATTTTTAATAAAGTCCCCAGTAACATTTATGTATTGATACCAGTTATGAATTAATAAAGGTTTTGCGCGGGGCCTCTATTTTGGTAAAAAATAAAAATGGCAGACATTTTGAAAGCCAGGCTCTACACTAAAATATGAAACTACTTTGAGCCGTATACTATACTGTCCTAGTTACTCAAAAAAGATCAATGATTATCAATATTTAACTATACTGTTATTTATTGAAATTGTTACGCTCAAAGGAGAAGGTCCATTTGAGTGGAACTTGTGCAGAACATATACAAAAAACATAGCACCGTAAACGTAATTGAAAATAATGAAACTTCTATAAAACTCTAATTAAAAACATCGTCACATGCGCGATATCTTTTTTGTTATACAACGGCCTTTTTCTATGCATCTTTTTTTGCTCTCATCTAAAGTTAGATGCCCAAGTATGACCTTGAAATTTCACACCCAATAAAAAAAAGCATATTTTAAAAATATTTCTCGTTAGTACAAGTATTTTGAAGTTTAGCTGGTTTAAGAAACGACAGAATGATTGATCGTTCGACTTCAAAACGCTTTGTACCTACATGAATACGTTTACGCAAATCGACCTACAACACAAAAATTTGTGAAAAAAATACTGCACAGTATTGGAAACCTCCTTGAAAAAATATAGGCATAGAGGTCTAATACAAAAACAAAATAATGCTACGTTTCTAAGTAAAAAATATATAAGTGTCAACCTAATTTTAAGGTTGCAAATGATTTTTATTATATAACTTGTTGTAGGACCTCGCAAACACAGTATTTTGGACTGTCTCCTTTTCATGTGAGATATAAAATTAACTCCCATCGAATGAATCCACACATTTTTATTGAATGCATGGACAAATTAAAGGGGGGTTGGTTGTAAGTACCCAATTCGGCTGAGATAATGTATGACAGACTTAAAAGCTGCCAGCGTCAACATATAAAATGCACAATATTAAGTAAATATATACAAAGCGGTGGGATTTATTTAATATACCCTTTACGGTTCTTGCTACTATAGTCATGCGTTTGTAATAATAAAGGTTTGCACGAAGACATATTTAGTTATATACTATACATGAATAACTACCACCTACTTTATATAAGAATCATGTAATACATAAATCAGTTAATAATCGATACCTCTAAATACTCGTAACCAATATTCGATGCGAACAATACTCAAGGTTAGTTCTAGAATGGGGTACTACGCATAAGAGCTATTACAGTATTAATGATGCTGAAATACTTTACTTTACCAATGGGGACAACAATTACTATGGGCAAAGCAACAAAATGTGTCTGTTAATGTTAATGTGAGGTAATTACAATTAGTGTAGAACATTTTTTTCTGAAGTTACTTCTATGTGAACACTAAAATATAGGATACATGATTATAAAGATTTCTACAATCTCTCTATTTCTAAAATCTAGTATTAGTTGTAGTATTTTTGGTGGTTTCTTAGTACCCCAGTTCAAAATTACCTTGCTAGTACCTCAAAATATATGTTTTCGTGCAAGTCCGTCCACTACACACAATTCCATATGTCTGATACCAACCAAACCTATTGCATCAGTTAAAATAACTAAAATAAAATTTCGTATCGTAATACTAAAAATATTTGATTTATAGCTTTGAAAATTTAGTTAAGTTACAATTACAAAAATAATTACGAGATCTTGTAGCGTGAGAAATATAAGCTACCTGGCAAGGTTGCTTTTGATAAAGCGTATATCAATCGGTTATGATAATTTTGTATAGTGGATGAAATAACCTACGACAAACTGCATCAGTAGAGCAGCAAAAAACGTTTTGTACTGAACGGTTCGTTACCAATAAAAGATTCTTCACTTACTACTATAACTTCGAGACACAAAGAACAAAATAAAATAAAAATTACATTAAAAAAGAGGTCAATATCACTAATTCAGTTTAATTACTTAGGATTAACAAATATTTTACAGTGTACGATATGTAACGAGTGTTCCATGTCGTAAAACGTAAATACACTTATCTGGTACAGACTATCACTTTCAATTTAACAGTTAGTAAAACCACACACGACATACTTATTCTAATTTTAATTACTAACGTTCATCATCATATTCGATCATCGTCTAGCATTATTGGAGCCATCACTGGAAACTAAGCTACAAGTTACTACTATCGATTCACCCAAATCTCTTATATACCTACGTGCTATTGTAAAAAACGGTGAAGCGTACTCCAAACATAAGCGGTGGCGGTCTCCTAGCACAGGCAAATCAGTGACCGATGCAGTTTTTACACTTACTATGATTATGATTGTCGAACTTCTTAAACAAGTTGTCAACTGATTTTTGACCACAAAACACTAGACCAAGAGGCAGTTTGTCTAGTGGTTAGCAGATAGTGATTTACATCATCAAAGTTACTGAATAGGAAAGGCAGTAGAAGATGTAAAGGCTACAACACGATTCTGTTAGTTTTGTGTGGAGATGACATAGGTTCGACATAAAACTCCCGATTTTTAAGAAACGGCAGAGATGTCTCCACGCCTGCCTGTAAATTGCGTCCTGTTATGTTTGTTTTTAACACGCTTCCGCCTCTGTTTCGGTTTTTTAACTGGCTCCCGCCCCCGCTTCTGTTTCGGGAACGCTTTAATGTTAAGTAAACACGTCTTTATCGTATTACGAATATCTCTCGGCCACTTCACGATTCATGAATTCATTTAATTTACAAATAATAGTGATAATATTACAAGCACCTCAATTAAGAGGTATTTGTAGGTAATTGTATCGAAACAAAATTCGATAACGACTATCTCCATTCATTTTCAGCCAGCACCAAACTTTGGTAATTAAAAATGAATTGTACAGAATGTACGTATTGACAAGTAGCTTTGAATGGTTTTGTTTTAATTTTCTATGTTGATATTGATCATCATGAAACATTGCCATTATATCCGAAATTCTTTGACCCCGCGAAGCGTATTTATTACGATACATAAACAATGCTTTTATATTAATAGAGCTTAGAGATCTTATTTCTTTTGAGCGCCAAATGGCGGCAAAGTTACTGGCGATGAGTCATAACATCCTGAACCCCACAACAGGGTACAGGTCTTCTCTTTCATATGAGAGATGGTATCGGAGCTTTGGTCCTACAAGCTACTCATAATATGTAGCATAGCAGGCTACTAACTGGCTAGGAGTAGCATTGATATCTGAGTGCCAAGTGTAAGACTTTCTACCTACGTTTACTTATTCGATCGCGTGAAAGTTTCCTACTATTTATATGGTATCGAACTATCTAGTGACAATACTGTTTCACTGAGTGCACATTTGCAACACAACCTCGACGCGACCTCTTTGTAACACCTTTAGGCTGTCACGACTTCTATTCCATATAAATACGTAAACTACGGCAAACAGTCGCCACCACAACCTTTGGCGATGCGCCGCCTCATAATAAGTTAAACTGTTTAACAGTATTATCAAAAGATGTCGCCCTTTCGATTCCATATCAATCGTAGTTAACTTTCCCGCCATTAAATAAGAACGTATGTAGAAAGTCTCAGGTACTCCGAGTTATTGCGAGTTAACCGAGTCGCAAGAGCAGACGGGAAATATTTAACGAATAAAGTAACACAAGTGCTCGAGAAAAAATAATTTTGCAGTTAATTTCAACTATCTGAACTATTCGCACACACTAATTACTCTTAAGCGAAGGCTTCACCAAGGTATACAACATGCGTACGCAGTGGCGTGCAAGTTTGCGGCATGCGTTCGACCAATCACAAGGCTGGAAATACGGGCGTGTATTGTGATTGGTCCCACGTCAAGCCACCGCGTGCGCAGTATTGACGCTTCGTTTTAACTTGCCTTTAACCGCGAATCCGATATAACTAACTAGGGCTAGTACTTTCAGACCTCGTATCAAACAAACCTGACTTGATCTACAGGAAACTGTATCTAAAATAAAAATCTTACACTCCCCTATCTTAAAGATCATGTTATACAATGTTAAAGTTTATTTTAACTATAACATCTAATTATTTAACACATTGACATTTAGTTTCACGATATACGTCATAAAACACATGAAAGATTGCGTTAAACTCACCTCCCAATTAAAGTTTTTCTTGCAGCTACGGATGGGTGGATCACAATTTTTGCACTTATTTCACTTTTCTATTGGGACCATCACTGGAAAAACTTAGCTACGACTAATGTTTAGACAACATTAGTTTTATTCTCGGTATAACACATAATTCTTACAGTATAAAGTCTTTAAACCAGCGCCACTCTGTTGACGAGAGGGGTTTTTCGTCTGCTCGTATGCGATTGCGTTGTAACTGGTTGGTAGATGAAGTTAGTCTTGGCCCGCTTCGCTGGATGAACTGAAATAAAATTATGATTATCATCAAATGTTTTTTTTTTAAATATTCCTTAATATTAAAATTAAAAAGCCATATTAACATTCGACGTCCGAGTGGCGCAGTGGGCAGCGACCCTGCTTTCTGAGTCCAAGGCCGTGGGTTCGATTGCCACAGCTGAAAAATGTTTGTGTGATGAACATGAATCTATGTATATTATTCATAAAAATATTCAACAGTCATCTTAGTACCCATAAAACTAGCTATGCTTACTTTGGGGCCTAGATGTATGCATTATAGTAGTAAATTTATTTATTTAACATTATAAATGCGAATGTGTCTGTCTGCGCGTTTGTCGTTCCTTCACGCTCTAACTATGCAAGTAATCGACTTTATATATGGCATAGAGCTAGTAACACGGACGGATAGTAACATAGAGTACATTCGGTCCTGAAAATATATAATTACCAACGATTGTTTGCAGAAACATTCGTGTTTTTACATCAAATATCGTCCTTTCTTTACGTTCCAACGAAGCAAACAAACGACTTGTTCACCGCGGGTAACACCGCAGGGTGCAGCTAGTTTAAATATTCAATTTTCGGACCCTTATCTATAAAGTCATAAACGCGTCGTATATGACTCTTCAAAACATCCTATTTTCTTGAAATCTTAATACTATTTTGGAGTTACAACACGTAAAAGGGAAAACTTAAACCGACATATAAATAATAAAACAGGCGAAGCTGGGTAAAAATAAATGTTAGTTAAAAATAATATAAACTTTAATCAGCTGAGATAATCATTTGACGGCCGAGTGGCGCAGTGGGCAGCGATCCTGCTTTCTGAGTCCAAGGCCGTGGGTTCGATTCCCACAACTGGAAAATGTTTATGTGGTGAACATGAATGTTTTTCAGTGTCTGGGTGTTTATCTGTATATTATAATATTATATATAGGTAATATAGTATTTATGTGTATTATATTCATCAGCTAACTTAGTACCCATAACACAAGCTAAGCTTACTTTGGGGCTGGATGGCGATGTGTTTATTGTCGTAGTATATTAATTTTATTTTATTTATTCTATTTAATCATATTATTTCTTTTTGTTCACATCTATTTACACTAGTATTATTGGCATTTAATAACTTGTATGGACCACCGGTTCCACTGGACTGAGAAGCCCGCTGGTCTGGGATGATTCCTACATAAGCAGTGGCGTGCACTTCATAGATGCACAAAAGCACTGCATACCCTAAAATTGATATATAACTCGTATAAAAGGAGGATTTTTGCCGTTTATGCAATTTTCCTGCTGTATGCATACCCTGATAAGAAACCCAGTGCACGCCACTGTACATAAGGTATGCTTTATAAGCAACACTTATAAGGGCGTAATAAATGTATTCGATTTCAGGATGTTGCAAACTAAAACGCGACCTAAATTTTTATTTAATCACTTTCTTGTACTTTACCATTTCCATTTTGAATTCTTAGATACGTACTTTTATTATACCTCAAAATATTATTTAAAACTAAGAAAACTGCAGCATATTGTAATTGAATTATTGCCGAGTACCTTTATATATTGCTTAATCTTGTACAGCGGATGACCATTTAGTAAGAAATAAATTTAAAAATAATTTTTTTTCGCAGTGAAGAACTTCATAAGTTTAATGTACATTTTGGAATACTTGGCATTTTAAATATTAAATTTTAGGATTTAATATATCTGGTTATAAATATTCTATCAGAAAATTGACCACCGTAGTTGCTTAATACTGAAAAATAAATATCCTGCTTAACACTGTATAATAAAAAAACACTTACTCGTATAATTTTCTGTAAGCGATAGGTCTAGTTTGACGCGTTTTGTAACACCGATGTCGATCTCTTCGTACGAATGGTCCAGTACCTGTTAAAAACAAGTAAAACTAAGTATTACAAGTTAAGCGGTAATAATACAGTGGGTAGGTGCTCGACTTCACTTTCGGAGGGTCGAGTTCAAATCCCAGCACGCACCTCTAACTTTCATAAGTTAATTGCGTTTTGAGTAATTAAAATATCACTTGCTTCAACGATGAAGGAAAACATCGTGAGGAAACCTGCATGCCTGAGCTTTCTCTATAATGTTCGCAAAGGTGTGTGGAGCCCACCAATCCGCACTGAGGCGGCTTAGTGGACTACGGCCATAACCCCTTCTCATTATGGGAGTAGTGGGCCAGTAATGGGTTGATATGATGATGATGACAATATAAACAAACAATCGTCATCGTCAACCCAATAGCGGCTCACTACAGGACACGGGTCGCCTCTCAGAATGATAAGGGTTTTAGACAGTGGCGTGCATATAGTTTATGACCAGGGTAGGCATAAAGCAGGAAGAAGGCATAAAATGAAAAAATTGGGGTAAGCATTGCTTTTACGAAAGTATGAAGTGCACGCCATTGGTTTTAGACCGCAGGACACGAGTTGGCCAACTACGGATTTGTAGACTGTACACGCTATTGAGTACACACGTATAACAGTATGGAGAACTAAGGCCTGCAGGTTTCCTTCACCATAGAAGCAAGTGCTAATTAATTGCTAAAACGCCTCTCCGAGAAGTCAGAGGTTACCACGGCTATCACAAATATACATGTACCGGAACGCTTAAACGCTTGATGGCAAATCTTTTTCGGGAGGGTAGATTGCATGCCAGATGATAAACTGTTATTTCGTTGACGCTTCTTATCCCGATCCAAGTCATCGTTGCTTCTTCTTCTGTTCCTGGACCTATCTCCGTAATTGGTTCCAGAAGTTTAGCAGGCCGCCCAGGTCGCTGAATGCTTAATAAAGGTGTTGCAGGATGTACTGTGTGTTGTGTGGAGCATTACGTGTATCGGCGTTTCAAATATTGCTTATACAAAGCTCCGAAGTTACCGTTGAAAATGCCGGGGATCGAATTCAGTACCCCGAAAGGGGGACCGAAGTCTTAACCACTACGCTACCACAGAACCTTGCTACAACGTAATAGCGGTATTAAGGATAAATAATGGTTACCTCGATGTCGCTAACGTCATCGCCAGAGTCCATTTCCGCAAGGTATGATGTTACAGCCCCCGTGGATCCGGTCGCTAGCAGTCGGTACGTGCCGCCCACCATGCCAGTACCCTCCACTTCCTCTACCTCCAACTCCTGGTCAGACACCTCCTGTAATGGATTAGAAATAATAATATGATATTTTAATACGAAATTACTCGGTGACAACCATAACTTCGGTAAAGGTCAAATGCGGTCAGGGATTACAATTGCATCCGAAAAAGAACTATGTTTGTAGATAAAACAATAATTCATACAAACTTTCACAAGCACAGACTGTGTTGACGTCACAAGTCATTACAGTTAGTTAGGGCACAGAGGAAAACCGGAAAAAAGGCAAACCTTCATACAAGCGCGCTACGATAGGTACAGTACTACAAGCTTGAGGCGCGTGTGTACAGTCTAATTTACCTAATTCTTCCTAGATAGAATTCTTCACTTGCACGGGATTTAAACAAGGCAATCAAAACAAAGACAAACTTTGCCATCTTGTTGAACAAATTATTAAATTATTAATTATTGTTGTTTATTAAATTGTATCCTCCTGTGCGAACCCTACTAAAATATGTATAAATTTTGCTCGCTTCTTAGAAGCTTTGACTCTGTTCTTCTCTCCTCTGCGGTTTGGGTTGGCAAATTGGTCTATTATAAGTACCATAGAGTCCAAAAGGTTTGCCCATAATCACCGCGCTGGGCAGACGGCTCAGTCATCGTAGAAGATAGTAGTAGCACACAGGGCACTGCTGCCCGTTCTACGATATAATCCGTTACTTGCCTCGTTTAACACCCACGGTAAGTGGAGGGGTTGTGACAACTGTACTCGGATCTATCGTCATTACATGCAACGTATGTATTTACTACATATGTAGTTTGACAGCTGCTGTCAGTTGAAAGAGTTTAGTTGTTAAGACCAGGGCCGGGGGCTTTATGGTCTTTGATACCGGGAGTAAACGGACAGATACCTATTAATAATTTCTTGGTAGAGACACTATTCAGTATGATAGCATTTTTGGGCCGACCAGGTATCAAACTCAGGACCTAGTTTAAGCCATACTTGAACTATGCTAACCACCGTAGCGGTACTGTATGTTTGACTGATTTGTCACCTGGTAACAGCTAACAAGCAAGAAGAGTAAGAAAAAATAAATGACTAAGTTTTACATTGGTAGCGACTGTTTTACACAAATATCGGAACTAAATAGACAGATTTTAAAGTAGTGCTGCCCTTTTCACTGTCTGTCTGAAAAAGGATAGCACTATTTTTTAGATATCAACATTTAATTTAGTTTAGCGATGAATTGATATTTACGTTGTAAGACAACATATTAGTCTATATAAACAAAAAGTGGATATAAACAGTCGACTTAAAAGAAATGGTCATAAATTAGTAACATCTGCATATCGTCTGCGAAAGGTACAGAAGTCATTTGTGTGATTGAGTATACGCTTTTATAATTTGACTCCTAAGGTATATTTGGACCTAATAATGCATAAGTTTAAATACATACAGCGAGGTTAGTAACAATTGATGAATTTCTTAATGACAAGGTTGCTTGATAGAACAAGATGGAAAAATGAATTTTAAAATGTAAAATGTAAATTGTTGATATTGGAAAAGAGCAACTGGTGAGTTTCTTGCCGGCTTCTTCTCGGTAGAATCTGCCTTCCGAACCGGTGGTAGAGTCACTACACACAGACCGACTTGACGTTTTAAAAGTGCTTATATTAGGCCTACTTGAAATAAATGATTTTTGAATTTTTTGTATTTAATTAGAGTAAGGAAATTGACCATTTAATTGCTAGGAAAATCGTGACGACAGTTTTTCAGTTTTAAGAGTCCCACATATGTATTGGACGAATAAAGCAAAAAACGGAAAAAACGTGTTTTTACATTGGTGACATTATGCCTTGACATTGGGCGTGTGTATCGTATCTCCGCGTATTTGCATTCTCATAAGGTCACTCACAGAGGATATATGAATGCACATTTTTTGTTCAATGTCAATAGCTCGGGTATCCCGCAAATATAAACAAAAAGTAAATCTTAATAAATGTCTATAACTTCGGTAAAAAATATACTAGATGATATGGTATATCAGTCGTCTAAAAGTGCCAGTGAAAAAATATATTATGATCTCCTATTCTTCGTACTTTTTGTTTTGCTAATGTCTATGTCCAAAAGTAACGGAATGAATAACTCATTTTAAGTATGAACCCATAATATATTAAACTTATTATACTTACTTTTAAATACGACATATAACTGTGTAAGCTCGAAAAAGAATCAGACACTTTTTCACAACTATTTTATATAGGACTGCACATTTAGAAAATCATTAATCGAAGTTTAATAATCACTCTGTTCAAATGAGAGATAAGAATACTGAAAAATATGTGTAAGTGAAATCATAAAATTTCATTTCAACACATATTTTTCAATACCCAATTTTAATTACATGACACGTGTATAAGTGGACATCACTCGCACAACGTATGTGCGAGTTATTACTTAAATACTATGTAGGACCTTAATTTCTTTTTTGTATTGCCCCTAAAGAAATCTATGAGCCTTTGACCTTAGACGTAAACACAGCTTATGTTATGGTTGTCACCGCGTAATTTTTGATGACTTAGTAGTTGTTTAAAGATTGTCAATTGGCGCAGTGGGCAGTGACCCAGTCCTATTTAAGTTTGATTACCACAACTGGATAAAATGTTTCTTTGATGAACATAAATGTTTTTTCAGTGTTTTGTCAGTTTGTGGGTGTTTATATATATTATAATTATATAAGTGGGTGATTATATATACATATTATAATAAGTTATATATGTATATTATCCATACAAAAATTCATCAGATATCTTGGTACCCATAACACAAGCTACTTTGAGGCCACAAGGCGATGTGTGTATTGTGGTAGTATAATAATTTATTTATTCTATTTATAAAAGTACAGCCCTAAGGACAAGTTATAAAACAAAAAGATTTCAATAGCTTTAATACCTCGGCTACTTTAAGTACTAGCTTTTTCAAATTATAATTAACCTACCTGTTCAATCACTGTTTCTTCTTCCTCCTTCACTTCAGGATCCATTTCAAAGTCTGCGTCTAACTCAGTGTCGACGTCCGCATCAACATCGTCATCCACTTCGTTGTCACTGCCGAATCCACTGTATTTCATTTCTCCTCGTTCTAACGCCTCCAGGCTTTCTAAAATGCATAATGTCAACATTAAATATCTCGAAATGTCATATAATAAATGCATAACGACCTGTAAAAATAAAATTGCATATTTATCTTTCTTTCTCTTTGGTTATTCACTCGTGCGCCGAGCTCAACTTTAGATTCACTTATTTCCGTGGGAACTTAGGTAAACATATGTTATAAAACACTGTTATGCAAATCACGAGAATTACTGTAGTAGAAAAATCTATCTACGTTTCTAAATATAAAGATCTCTGCCATGTTGGATTTGAAATGACGTCATTTACGCCTATGTTGCCTGATATGTTTATATTTACCTGGATATACCATTGCTTTTTTGATTGCTTGTGGATCCTTTCTTGACCATTTTTGAACCTCCTCGTCCATTTTGCCCACTTTTGATGGATTCATAGCCCATAAACATCCTGAACAGAAATTTGTGATATTAATAACTGATTTCTGATCTCTTTTGAATATTAATGAGTTATACATAAAATCAATTTACCTTTTCTTTGACTTCCATTTGTTGAAGGTTTTTCAATTTTCTCAAAACATTTATTCAGACTTAAATTATGTCGGACGGAATTCTTCCATCCATTGGGTGCGGTTTTGAAGTACGGGAAGTGTTGACTGAAAGAAACACGCTTTTTACTATTTTGACTCAAAAACGAAAAAAACCATCAACCTATGTAATTAAACTTACCACATAAAGTTATAAATCTCCGAAACTGGTAGACTTCCTGTTCTGGAATTCTTTAGTGCCATTGCAATAAGACATGAATACGAATATGCTGGTTTAGGGAATTCTCCCGCTACCGTTTTACTAGAATTATTAACATATTTCGTTTGGCTAGTTTCAACTGTAAATGCATTACTGACTGAGGTTTTTATTAGATGTCTACTATTATTTAGAGACGAGTTGTCGATCAGTATTGTCGCCTGATTTTTGTGACCATTAGCTAAAATTGTCCTAGATTGCTGTGCATCCAGTATGTGTATATTACCAGATATAATAGTTTTAGTTCCTAATGAGTTTGTTATTTTTTGACTACTATTTAATATGGAGCAGTTTTTATTATTTACTTTCAATATTTCCGATTGACTTTTGATACGCACGGTAGGTGTCACTGATGGCGTGGTAACGGTTTTAACTTTACTCGTGTCTAAATCCTTTAACAGATCTTTCACTACAGCTTTATCTTGCTTTCTAACGTATATCACCATTTGTGTGGCTTCCTCTAGAGGTTTTTTCGGCGGAGGTTCTTCTGATTCCTGGACCTTCGAAACCTTTATGGCATTCGGTGAGAAAGTTAAATGACTTTTTTCTTCCTTTGGACTGGACAATGACGTACTGTTATTAATATCATTGTTAGCAGCTGATGTTAGCAACAGATTTGAGGCCTCTTCTTTAACAATACTTTTGACTGGCGTTTCCGCAAACGTTGATGGCATAACCGAATTAGGATTTACCATAACTGCATTTGCTTCGGACCCATACAAATCAAGGTTATGTACAAAGCTTGAGGAAGAATTGTTTAACCATGTTACAGAGTTGTCTGTGTCCATATCTAATAATGGTGGCAGTTCTGAGAAATTTAATCCTAGTGAGTCCTGCGAAACATACGTCAGTATTAGCTTTATGAAAATTGTAGTTAAAAGAAATACGCAAATATAATACATACAGGAAAATCTGTTATACTGCTGAGATCTGTTGCTATCTCATTTTTTATATCCATGTCCAGCATGTCTTGGAGTGAGTCAGTGATGTATAAATCCATGTCTAAGCACGCCTAGAATAGAAAGAAATATTTGATGATTACAATAATATTTTATGTTAATATATTTCAAGAGATGTGTCAATAACGAGACGATGATTTAGGGGCAAGAATAATAAAAAGGATATTGGTAACATAACGAATTTTCCACTTATTGAACTTTCGCGCCACATTTGCTTCATAAATAGCGAGCATTTTTTCGTGACGAAACGATGCGGGAACAAATTCCACTACTCGGTAGTGGAACCTGTTTTTGTCTTTCGGTATGCGATGCCCTAGCCGTGAAAGAGTAAGATTATGTTTGTGATGCTATCTCGTTTCCGCTTCTTAAGGACGGAAAAAGTAAACTCGCGCGAGCTAATTATGTAAATGAATGGTTTACTATAAAGTAACATTGACCACTCGTCTTGCGAGTGTAACTACTAGTACAAGAGTAAAATAATTGTTGTTTAGGTACCTTAGAATGAAAATTTAAATGCATAATACTTTTTCTATATTACAACTATTGCATAATGTCGTATATAGATAATTTCTTTGTGAAGACCTACATCAACAAATCGTTCGTTATGGATGAGAGGTTTATAGAGGTAACTTGAAGCCCCCGGAATTGACGTCTTGTCTACATAGTGGCATGGCGTAACAAAAAAACCTAGACGCCAAGTGGTACCTTCATCGGAAGGCTTCCAAGTTCGGAACCATATTTTTTGTTGGAAGTTTGAACCTTGCCGTTGTAACTATAAATAAACTTGTTCTGTTAGCTGCGACTACATTAGTTATTAGGTACTTGTTCATGCATAGGATAACTTTCATCCTTCCGATGCTATAGAGATAGCATATTGTTTATATTAAAATTACATTTGTGGATATTTTCTTTTAATTAATATTGTTGATACGTTATTGATATGTAAAAAAAGGAGCAGATATGTAGATACATACCTGCATATGTTTAAATCCACAAGTAAATTGAAGGTTAAATCTAACGCGTTATAATTGCAATATTTTGGTTAGATAGGTTACCTACTTCTCAATTATACCTGCCTTACATAGGTAGGTGCTCGCAGAACAAAAATGTGTTTCTGTCTTTAGACTCGGCATGGCGCATAGTCGCAGTCATTATCTTTTGTGATGTTACAAAGGAGTGAACAATAAATACAAGAGAAAAGCCAAGTCAAGGAATAAAGGTAGTAGAGCATTAAAAAGATACGGTTCATGGAAATATGGGAATGGGAATGGCAGATGTGATAAATCTTATCGCTCAACGATTTCTATACACTCTAAAAGTGTGCACAATAAACGGTTTACTTAATTGTTAGAGCTTACAACTTAACGTGGGAATAATCAGTCAATAACTCATTAAGTTTTGAAGGCCTGCTCTGTGAAAAGCTTAGTATTCTGCTTAAATAGGTCACAAAATGAGGTAGATAATATTGGATATTAAATATCCTATTGAAGAAGCAATATAGTACTAGATACTTGTAACCCACCCACAAGATTTCAGCATTGAAAAGCTAAATAGGTACGTTCATATTTAAAATTTTGTTTAAATAGAAAGATATGCATAAACATTAATTTAAGACGTCTGTATCATGTTGATAAAACATACAAAATATTATGAATGTAAATCGAGTGCATTGACTGATAAGGAAAAACGTGAGTAACTATATCTTTGGCCAATCACAAGAAATGTATACCGCTTTTTTAAATCATTACCTTACACTTATCTTTCTCGTAGACATTTTAAACGATAAGAGTGACCTACCTAATTCTGCCTGATATATTTTTCTGCTCATATTTGGCGCTACCAAAATAAAATGTTAGTTAAGCATTTTATTTTATAAAATATATTAACATCAGTGAGAGACGGCCGAATTGGGGTGACAGAGGGAGATAGCTATACAAGATCGAAAGAGGGTGAATCGACCCCTAATGACATAGCAGCCGCCATACCGCGCCCTTTTAGCCAGCCAAAGCCCGGCTCCGTGCATTTGTAAGAGCTGTTTTACGCTAAACTTTCATAGGGCTTTTAAACATTAATAATCTATTTAGGTATACCAGTACACACCTACCTTTCTTAGAAATATATAACTATAATTTTTATAGCGAATTATGTAAAACATCGGTATTGAAATGTTGTATCTAAAAATAATAATTTATACAATATTATATATCGGTACAAAACCTACCTACCTACTTAGTTGTTAAAAATCTATTCTTAGTTTGAATAAGTCGATATTTCACTGATTCAGCGTTTCAGTTAGTGAGTAAGCCGATACCCGTGGAACAATTTTAAAACTTTCCAACGCCAATAGGTATAGAAAACGTGACATGACCGCTTATTATTCAGTATTTTTATGTTAAAATGTATACAGGCCAAAAACGTCTGTAGATCCGTCTCGCAAGTGCCCGTGTAGTGCCATGCCTCAAGAGGGCCATGAACTCGCTCTTTATTACTTACGAGTTCATCTCGCTTACGTGCGATATGAAATAGGAACTATTAAAAGATATTTATAAAACTCTTTCCGTGTGATAAGCTTTTAAGAAACGCTGTTTTGCGAGGTCTAAGTACTGTTCTTAGAAACATATCTATGTACCTTGTTAGGAATACCGTATAACGGAGTTAGGTCGTACAAAAAGCCTCTGAAAACATAAAGCATTATAGTAACTTTCGGCATGATTACTTAGACAGCTACTGAAACTGTTAGATGATCAGTATAAACAAGTAAATAATTTATTAACTAAAGTTAGGAATTGGTAGTTTACATAGGTAAAGCTTAATATAAGCTGTGTTTGTTAGAGATATTAATACTAAAACTAGGTGAAGACTCGTAGGATAGATACCGAGCTCAGTACTTATACTCTCAGTTTCACCAAATAAAAATAGCCAGCTAAGTTTATCGTAAGCTGTAAAATATATTGGTATGAGATATATACGGAGACTGTAAGGTCAGAGTCGGCTCAGGTTCGGTCAGCATTTAGTCCCTGGATCGATCCAATCGACATGATACGAGTAACATTATTCGTTTCCGTTTGGTAGTAAACAATTTTGCTTTTAATTAACTGTTTCCTATCTACCATCCATGTCACACATCAAACTAATTTATAGCAGAAACAAAAGAAAAAACAATCAAGCAAACGCCGAGCACTCTTGTAGAGTCTTTTTAAACAAAAGTATGGTTGGAGTTTTATTTTACGACCTTTGACATTTAGTCAGCGGGCTGTTTTAATACTTAATATATTCTTCATTATTACAGGAAAAGGTTTCAGGAGGTACTGTACTGTGTGCCGCGCCGTGCAGACTGTGACAAAACGAGCCAACCTTGGTTACCTAATTTAGTCATCACATAGCTTAATGTGCTACTACTACTGACCATGTTTTAAAAGTAGATTTTGTCAGGAGGGGATTATTTTACGAGCAGCGGGAAACATCGTGAGCGTTTCGAATATTGGGGGTTTGTATTAAGAATTCTGAGTGTATCCTGCGCGGGCTTTAGGGCGTCCTAGATTAGTTAGACTGTTTGAATACGACTGTTTCAACTTCATTGTTGACAATAAAAACAAGCCAAGTACCCACGATAAATAAAATTACTGGCCTGGGCTGTAATAGTAACTATTCAAAATTTATATTTCAAATTAAATAAATAAATAATCGATAAAACCACTATATAACGTTCCAGATATTATTTTCAATAATCCATACTCAATGCGTTTCACAAGCTCCGGTGAGTGAAAGGGAGGCCACCATTCATCGAAGCGAGAACGCAACATTCGAATCACGCGAGTGAGAGGGACGAAATCACTTGTCGAAGCGATATAGCAGTATTAGGATAAACAGAATTTTCTTGGGATGCGGTATTTTTCTAAATTCAATTTAGCTTCTTTGGATTTCAGTACAACATTGCAATGGCTTGTGAACTGTATGAAATCTCGCTAAGTACTTGTCTTTTGATACCTAATAGGTGTCGGTCTACAAGACCAGGCTTTTTTTCTATTTTACTGGTGTCGAGAGTCCCTACAAAAGCAAGGTTCAAGTTTCACAACCCTACCAATAACTTTAGCGGTTTGGGGTCACCTAGATGAATTAGTCAGAAACCAGATTTATATACCACATATTTTTTTAAATCCATTCTTATAAATTGTCGTATAACTTTTTGTCTAGATGTAGCAACAAAAAATCAGTTAAGACAACATAGCTTGATTTATTTTAACACAAAACTTGCTCACCGGTTTTTATGAATGAGTTTTATCAATTCAGTATATATTTTACATTAATTAACATATTTTTGCATACAACAAAATAGTAAAGAGATCGTGTCTGTGCATATTTAATATTAAAAGCTTAGAGCATAACATGTAAACATACGAAGCTAATAGGTTCTTTCGCGCTTGTTAATCCGTTTTTCGTATGATACAATTTTCCTGAAAAGTGCTTCCAAATTTGGGGAGCGACGCAACAGTCAAAAAACTAATCATAGTGCATTGCTATGATGTATTAATAATAAAATATAGCCTTGTTTTCCCAAGCTAGTGGGCGCGTCAGGTAGGTTTTCGAAGTTTCAAATACTAAGCATGAAACTAAAGATATTATAGTCGGTTCGAGGTTGGATTCTTATATGGATCGCAAAGAGCAGGCAGGTAGGTAAGTTGCCAACAAAAAAATCCGTAAAGCGGTTTTTTGTTTCCTTTCCAATATTCGCAGCACAGTTTAGGATATTAGAACGGCGGGGTAGGACTATGAGACTTTAAAAAAAAAAACATTTGATAATCGGTCGCGATGTTACGTCTCCTACAAAAAAGGCCTCAGCACCGAACATTTTGAGATTCATTTTACATTTAAAGTTTTTTTTTTTTTAATATCACGGGATTTTCATCTAAAAAAGTTTAGGATCTGAAGTTGTTCTAAGGTCGATTTCAGTGTAAGCCGTGTAAAAACTCCGGGGGGCCGAGTAGGCGCCCGCGCTTCGAGGGGCCGGCCGAGCCGCCTCGTGTCCTCGAACCTGACCGCGCGCGATCGCCTTGAACTCGCCGTAGTCTGCTCTCTGAACAAATTACCTACCTACCTTGTCTACGCTCTACGCTGGCGGCCGAGCATTACCGCGAAAAATTGAAAATGTTGCATCAAGAGCACGGTAATTACTCATTCACCCAATAGGCTAAAAAGCCATTCCTGGTATTTTTGATTGACGGACATACCGTGATCATATTATGAAAAAATTTAATACGAAATAATACCTGAAAAGATTTATTTACCCATCCTAGGAAATAAATGTACGTACGCAGGTACGGCCTTTACTACAAGCACGAAATAAATTACTCTTAACAGAACCTAAAAGATTGTTCATGTTAGATCTCTCTTATTATTATTTCGAAAAACATGTCCTGGAAAAATTAGGATGTTTGGTAATCCTATTAGAAAAATTGTAACCTTGAAGATCATTTCCTGGTATTGTTCTCACCTGCTCAGTGTTGCTGGGTTTTTTATAGGCAACCTTCGAACAAATCGATGTTGATCGATGCAGCAAATAATAGTTTTCTACTGCCTTGGGACCACTTCAGGTACCTAGTGAAATTCTCAGGATGAAAATTTGAAAAAAAATTAAAATCTTTCGACATTTATAGAAGTTTAAATTACTCAGGATATTATAATTTGGTCCATCAGCTGGTTCATCAGAATCCGTAAATCAAAATAAAAGCTTTTTCAGGGTAAGATAATGGACCTATTAAAAAAAAAAAAAATTATCTTGGGATATTCAGCTGAAATCGTAACCTAAGAGTTCTTACTCCACGAATTATTTTTTGTCATGGTTTTCCAATTCTTATTCTTTTAATAATGAAATACGCTTCTTACAAAAATATGTCACATAATAGATAAAATAAAGTGGAGCAATTAATTTTTTTTGCAATAATTATGTACCGTGGGAACTATTATGTGAACAAAAACAATAATAATTGAGTCAAAAGCAGTTGCGTTAAAATTTAGATAACGTGCGTGATAAATTAAATAATGACGTATATCACAGGTGTAAATGTTCGGTCAAATTATAAGCCTAAAAAAGCAGAAAGATCTTCTGTGTCAAACAAGAAGCCTTTCGAATTAAGCCAGGAGTCAAGAACTGATCGACGAGCATTATAAATCAATTTGCCAATAAATAATTATCAATTATAATTATTTGATTTTGTTCAGTTTGAAACCACGAATTACTATCATTATTGTGCGCGAGCTAAACCATATTATCTCATTTAATATCTTTAGATGATTTGAATGAAATAAATTCACGTGTTCTATATCTAAAACGCCGAAGGTTTCATCCTAAAAATAGATCACCTACAAAATCTCGTTTGATAGGTGGTCAAGGAAAATCTTTGATCCACTGGAGTTACTTATCGTCGATTAACGCTATAGATACTTTGGAGAAAAAAAAAGTTTTGTAGCAAGTATTTTATGATTTGAATTACCAATATCATACATAGCGAAACTTAAAACAAATTTGTTGTAATCAGTTGTTTTTGGTAGCGGTAAAAAGTAACCTTGATTACTCCGCGCTAATTTCTTTATTTGCGAAAATCAGTCTAGACTTTTTTGCCCACGCAAACAGCAGACAAAATTAAAAGCGTGCTTGGGTGTGGCTTAGGGTAGTTATTTTAAGATCGGAGATAAAACACTTAGGTTTTATTGATTTATATTTTGTATATAAATAAAAAGTAAAGCAACTGGATGAATCAGTTATAATGATCAGTATTACTTTTCCAGATGATAGTTATTAATAATGTGAAGGTAGTGAAAGACCGATTGACGTAAAGCTATTGTACCTATAAAAGGAAGCTTTTCTCGTTTTGTAAAAGCGTTGTCTGAATGGAAGTCTTGGTTACGTGCGTTTGATTAAAAATATATCCATGGTAACTGGCTTGGCGCGAAAATGGTTCCGACGTGTTTCCTTTATGCGCGCGCAGTGATATAAGGGAGGGGTTAGGTATTGATTGGATGTGCGGCGTTGTATCCTGGCACTCCCCACCGTCTACTTTCCAGTTCAAAAGGGAGGGAAACTGAAATATTCCCCCGCATGAACTTTTATTTAATTTTCAACGTCTACACCTAAAGGTTTAACTTTTATGGAAACTTTATAAGAACTCAATCATAGGGGGGAAATGATTACTATCATAGGTGAAATGCTAGATTAAAATAACTTGCCCCAAAAAGTAAGTTTTAAATAGGTAGGTACGTAAGTTACAGTTATCTTGAAGGTAGTAAGATTACATATGATAAACGATATGAATTTCCTGAAAAATACAAATTTGGCTTTAAAACTAACACTGTCCTTTGAGATACTCACCTACCTAATTAACAAAACGTAAACCTCGGCCAATATTTTAATATAAATTTGCACAATAAATGTTAAAAATTAAACACTTGAATGTTCTCAGTGAAATAATTTTGTGAAATAATCGCATATAATTTTTATTAAACATCTCAACTTAATTTTTCATTTAGTGAAACCAACTATTACAGATATTTATTTTTAAATCAAGGAATAGGAATAGGATAACTAGTAAGTCGTAAGATAAGTTTTAGTAGGTACCCCAGTCAAAAACTTAGATCGTCTCAAAATTTCCTTAGGTAGGTACCTATGTACGTTAATAATTGTGTTTGTTCGCAATTTGTAGAATGATGACACCTGCCGACTCGGGTCAACGCCCTCTTCGTAATAAGCATTATTGAGTCGACCATCTTTAATAAAGTAGGTACCTAGGTATTTACCTTTTATATTCGTAGTTTTTCCCATAGTTATAATAAAATCATTTGCCAGAGTAGTTTGTAAAATAAATATCGTTCAGACAGTCCCTGTCCTGGTCAAAGTTTACAACAAGTTTATCATTAAAAAAAACAGTATCTCTAACACATTACATTTTTTTTACTAATTGGCTATTGTAACATGCTGCATTTATAACAGCAGATCAGAGAGCCGAAAAACAAAGATATTTTTACATAATAATCTTGTTTAGGGACTATAATTATTCATAGTGGACTCTTAAAGTTTTACGGATAAAACAGTGAATTAGCTACACCTACGTTAGAACTTGTTTTCGTGTGGTAGGTAGGTACTTTTTCCGCCAGACACACAGTTCAGACGACATTTAAAATAAGGATAAAGCTAGGATAAATCCGGGGAATTTAGTACAATGGTAACCCTACTCTGTGATATTTAAAGTAGAAGAGTAGGAATACCTACCAAATAATGTTATAGTTTAGGAGATAACTATAAATTTTGATCTATCAACATCTAGTAGTTTAACTTATTTGGAATGGTTTAGTAGCCTTTCCATTAAACTACCTATTTATGTCTAACATGAAACTTTTTGTTTTCCCTTACTCGGAACACCAACCGTTAACATTAGGGGAGAGTGTAACGGCTGGCTGATGGAATCAACCACAGGTGTGTGTGCCAGGCCGCTCGTACACAAAAGCTACAACTACATTGAAAGATAGGTAGCTACGCACACATGGGCAGGTTGCAGCCGCCTTCGCCAGTCCCTTTTTCGTTGAGTGCATTTCCCACAGAGTAAGTTTGATAAGTATGATAGTTGTAAACATGTCTAATCTTGATGTCTCACAAGTATATTACAATATCCGTTATGAAAATATGTTTTTATGTTATACCTATCCAAATAAGTGATCTATTTTATATTATAGAAGGAAGTTTGTTGGTAATTTGTAAATTCGGAAACTACAGAACCGATTTTGACAATTCTTTCGCCTTAAAAATATTTTGTTAACTGTTTTGTTTCTGAAATAATTAGATTTTAGCCGAAAATAACGTTATTTTTAAATTGTTTTTATTAATACATACCATTTATTTGCTACAAAAATACTGATATTTAGTAGATCTTAAATAAGTCTATCAAACCTAACTCTTCAATTCCGTAGGCATCAGAATGATGAATTAATGAAAGAATTAGACGAATTTCAAAGTGTATTTTTGATCTTTTGGGGCGTGCGATAAAAATAAAGTCATGTAAATTTTTAAGTACCAATAATATTTTGTAGGCATGTGATATACATAAATATAGGTAATGTTTAAAATTAATAGAATAAATTCATTTTTTTGACTGGTTGGATATGGTTTTAAATAGAAGATTCAATCCCAATATAACCCAATAATTTGCGAAAAGTATTACTACATTAGTAGGATAGCTCCTTATAGATTATTTAATTCTTTCATTAGCGTTTTCTACACTGTGGCCTACACACACTCACACAGAGTCAATAACACACAACTACATTGACAAGGTGCACTCATTGTTAAACGTTTTGAAATTCTCGCTTGAAACCGGCCGTGGGAACCACATTACTACCTCATAGACGGAATTTAGCCCTAAAATATTTTATTATAAATAACTTTATGCAATCTTTTGCGCCATAAGTAAACAGTGATTAGGGTAAATTAACTAAAAACAAACGTAGCAAAGTAATCAGTACAACTTATGGTACTTCTCCGCATTAGGTAGGCATAATACCGTTTAGGTACCTAAAGGTATGCAAAAGTTGAAATATTATCAAAGTGAACATAAGATTATGCATGTAGGTAAGTATATATCAGTAAGTACGTAGGTACCTACCTATGCACTATGCAACTTTTACAACCAAGCGTAAACTCATTGACGGCGAATTGGCGCCGTTTTAACTAATGTTTTTCCCAGTTAAATATTATGGGTTATGTAGCACCTATTATGATTCTAGTTTGACTTATAACTTCAAATGATTATGTACTCGAATCAGTTAGTAAACACGAAATAACAATTTAGTAATTACGAAAATAACTCGATAAATAATAATAATACACATTCCATCCTTATCACACAACGTGTAAATGAATGTGCGGGAAAGAGACGAAAGACTAGACGTTACATCCGTTACAAATATTTATGTACCGCGTGTTTAGATAAATATTACCCACATCAATGTATTTTAATCAAAATACTGAAGGCTTATGACAACAAGAAGTAACAAATTGCTAGTATTCTTAATAATTCAATGACTAAGGTAAGTACATACCTACCACGTAATGATTTTATCAAGAATAGGTAGGTACGTAATGAAGTACTAAGATTTCCCGCCACTTTGACAGAATGACATTTTTACTACATAAATATAAGTTGTTTAGAGTTTATATTCGTAAAACTTAAGTCTACAATACATCTATTTCGAGTACATAAATGATGGATCAAGATATTTTATGAATGAATGACATTAAAAAGAGCGGGACATAGCCGTGTTACTTTCTCATGGTTCATAATAAGAGTTTATACGCGCAAAATCACAATTCTAGATCGAAAATGCAACTTACCGAATATTTATTCAAATAAATATCCTTATGCTCAATAGAATAATCCTGAATTTCACACATTTACGTATTTAGCGTCATAAAATTGTCAAATATAACACCACTCACTCCATAGACTACACTCTGTTTTGCTATTATATGAAAAGGTACACAAAGAATGGTTTGCATTTCTATTGGTGGACGCGCTCCACGTGACCGATTGCAGACTGATGCTATTGGTTCTCATTTCCCTATAGAATAAAGCAATGTACGTTCACCTACTTTTTTTTATAAATCTTAAATTTATAACACTATTTAAGTATGCATTATGTTTTTTTAAAATTCTGGTCAAAATATAACTTTTACTAGTTTAGTCCAGACACATAGTAAATACTTACTTCAATACTTACCAGTTCGTGACTCGTCGACTTTCAACAACATGGCGGTTTGTTTACACCGGCATGATAAGGCGGGAAGTAATTACGTGGTTGATGTGCACAAATACCTGAATGTGGTATCTGAGAAATAATTATTTTTTATGAAAGAATATTTTTATTTAATGAAATAAACCAAATGTCTTAGCGTTATTTATATATCATCGAAAACACTGCACATGGGCGATACATTTTTTACTTAACTTGCCAGCGCCCTCTAAGGTAACCTCAATTTTATGGCGGGAATTTTAAAACACATTATTATACATTTATTACATATCTTTTACAAATTACAGATTTAGTTTAAAATCGGCGAATTAGCAAACGACTACCCCATAAATGAAATGAATTAATATGTTAGGTTGTTCATATACTTTACGATCAATTTCTCTTCTTTCTACATCATAAATCACAATGGAGGTATGTTTTTAATATTGAAAGAAATTTAAGAGGGAGGTTGACCGCTCTAAAAAAAATAATTACGCTAAAAATTACTTGTAAATATTTAAAATTACACAACTACCCCAACTTACGGGCTAAAAAAAGCCAAACTCAGTACTTAAAATAGTGTAAATTTAACAACGACAATAAAACGAAACTTAAAAACAATTATTATTGTAACGCAAATCAATCACAGGCCCGCTATAATCTGTTAAAAACGATTATACTACATAAACATTATTAAGATAACTAGATTAAATGAGGGCAATAAATATAAGTTAAAAGTTGAATAAATGAAGTACGGACAGAAAAATGCGTCAAAAGATATTGTAGAATCGTGCTTGGCAATAGTAAACATTTTTGGTCAGCTGGTGAATAACCTTACACTATCAAAATCCCAATAAAATATGATCAGAGCAGGCGGTTTTCCACGTTATCTAACATTGCGGATTACCACTTAACTCACTTTGGTTTCATCGGCTTATTATGAATATGGCTACAGAAGAATCGTAGCCATAATCATAATAAGCCAGAAGCCTCTAAAACACTTTCAGAAGGAAGGACACGAACCTTTAGAAGCAGGCCTGTCAGACTGTTATTGGTTCCAATATTGTTGTGCACAAATCTCTTAACTAAACTGAGGAAGTTATATAGTTACAATCTGACGAGGTGACTACAGAGAGCAGTCAGATTGAATCGCTGGGATACTGAGGGAACTGGGATCGCTGGGGTTTATATTTCCTAGATCAACACGCTGGTTAAAATTTAAAACCTAATTATATTTTGTGATTTGATGAGGTAAACGGTATTAACAATTAAGACGTTAGAATAAAAGTTTTAGAGCCAATGCACACAAACAAATAGAATAACAATTTTGCATTGGTTTCAGTCAATATTAAATTTATCAAAGAATTGAGTGAAGAGATCAGTCTGCCAAAATTTCCTTTAGTCAACTAAACCAAATTTAGGCAAGACGAGTTTTGTATCACACATCACTACGCACTACGCCGAAGGATCAGTCTTCACACCTTTTTTCACTGTTGCAGTCACGAAGACACAATATTATTTTAAAACGGGCACGACGACATGAAAATATTGTCCACCATGCCTTTTTTAATGGTTTAGTCTTATCAGGTGGTATCGAAAAGTTCACACCTTTTTTACATGACCAGTACTACTAGTTACGGTGGCGGAGAAAATAATTTAAGTATCGCTTTCTCCTTATTCGGCAACATTTCCTCTTTCTCTCGATCATGGTTTAAGGCCTAAGTCCAACAATGATGGATGAAGAACAACGTTTACGGCCTCTACGGAATGTTTAAAAGCGACTACAGTAGACTTAGTGTAAGATGTCAAGTAAAATGAAGTCAAATCCACATTAGAGTAAATGTCTCATTTCATTTTATATCCAGGGCCAAACATCTTATGATTTTTGGTTTGCGACGCACCCTGTTTATACCAGCTACTATTGTAATTAAAATTTATTTAGAATTTCGACAATTTCACATTTCTCTGCCTTTTGTACATGTCATATGTGCCCAGCCTTCTAATTTTATTGCCATACATGTAATTGTCCCTGAAACTACTTATTGTGTTCGATTGGGCTACAAATTTAATATCACTGGGCACAACATTAATTTTAAAGTTAGTTGTAAAACCACTGGTAGATGTTGAAGCCGTCGGTACAAATGGTAGCACTTTTGGTTTATCGAGACGTTTCTTGTTGTTTGTTTTATTTTCAAATGTTTCATTTAAGCAAACACTCTCTTCTAGATAGTTTGATGGTTTATTCTTCCTCTTTTTCGTTTCTTGAACAAGGAATTGTGATGTAGATATCACTTTAGTCTTTTTAGTAGGAATTTCTTTATTTGGCACATCATCTAATTTCTCTAATAGGGTGGGTGGTAGACGTGGCACTTGGTGGAAGATATTTTGTTTCAGCATCTAAATTAAAAACATATAATTATTAATAAGAAATAATAATACTTATGTGAGTTGTAAAGTAATGCACAGTAGGTAAAGCCCAAATCTTTTATAAAAGGCAGCTTTTATAAATCTATTATATTTTGATTCACATTTTTAAAACTTTAATATCAGCTTATTATTGTCTCACTGTTGGTTACAGGTTTTCACTCATAGAATAGAAGCATGTAGCACAAGATTATTTGGAGGTTCATATTTTTCAGTTTCGGTACAAATGTAACTAAGAAAATTTAACTGACACCCCTGATAAGTTTTAATTACTTAACATCATTTACACATATCTGTGTTTTAATATTACCTACAACGTGAATCTTATTTTACCGTAGTAATCTGACACCTCATTTGAACTTAAATGTAACACAGCTGAGGATATTGTTGCCTTCTGTAAAAGTATAGATTCCTACAAAAAATTGGTATATTACTAACTAGCCTTGCTTAGCTTAGGGGCCCCAATGTAGATTGATCCACTGAAGTGGAATAATCCAATAACAAAAAACAAATATCACCTTTGAACTTTGATTTGTCGTTTCGTCTTCTTCCCGCTGCTTTCGCTTTTTATTTCTCTTCTTATTTACTTCATCTAAAAAAATACAAAAATTAATATTTTTGTGTATCTCATGGATCTAATATGAAATTTAAATGATGCTAATGGAAAAATATACAGATTGCACAAAATAGATTCAAAGTAATTTCAAGTGAGTATAAACCCAGTTCATCATTAAAATATTTGAGTGTTAATAAGCACTTGACTAAGATTCCAATAACGGTAAAATTTTGCATTATATAGCATATGATTTTTGAGCATGAGGTTATGCACTATAATATATATACTATAATGCAACAAACCTTTTTGTAACAAAGAAATAACCATGGAGCACAAGTTTTTTTTAAAGTAAATTTAAATTTATCCATACATTAAATATTTTGCTCATTGCAAACAATTACAGAATTCAGAATAATAAACATTGATAACATACCAATTCCAGTTCTAGCGTTCGATACATTGCTCGAAAATATTTTCTGGTCTTGTTTTTTGTTATGTTCTTCCACATTTGGAACTGCTTCCGCAACTAAATGTTTGAATGAAAAGTTAAAAAATTTAAATTTTACCACTTATTCTACACAACACATCTAAAGCCAAAATCATCATCCACAAACAGGCACAGGCCTCCCATGTCATAGAAGGGATGGTTTGAAGCAAAGACCATATTTGCATCGTTAAGATTTGTAAATTATGGTTTGCTACATATTTTTAATGAGCAACTAATGAGTAGTTACATTTATTTACCATTATACTATTTGATACATTAAATGAAGTTTTCTGGTCTCTGTAGAGAAAAGATGCGCAAATTATTGTTAAAACAGACAATTCCCTCTATTCAACACTGAGCGAATGATATAAGACACATTCCAATAATATATGATAAATATCTTGAATAGCATTACACTCTGAGCACTTCGGCGAAATATGTACCCATAAGGTATGCAAATCCAATCTTCCATTCAAGAGGAATGTGGCGGAGTCAAGTCTTAAGCCTAATACTGTAATAGACCTGCTAAATTTAACACCAACAAACTATGCTGACTGAGAAAGAGAAGGTTTAAGTAAATAAAATACCTGTGGCGATTTCATCCAGCAAGGCAATTTTGCGTTTCTTCTTCTTACTACCAACAAGTGATTCGTTAAATGTTTTAGAACTGGCATCTACAAAAGGACATAACAAATATATTTTATGATATACTTAGTTGTTTCTGTGAAAGGCAGGAGGCATAAGATAATTAAAAAAAAAGTATGTAGAACAATTAAGTACCTGCAGGGGGAATATCCTCTTTTGTGGTGTTGAGAGATGATTTTCTTTTACGTTTTTTGGAACTGGTTTCACTTTCACGGCTTTCTACTGCAACATTATTTATATATTATTAAATTTTAATTTTTATGACACAACATAACAAATATTAAACAAATTGTGAACACAATTAAATCCTTAAGATTTTTTTCCAACTTCATCATTAACTTCACAATTATGTATTCAAAAATACAACTGTTAAACTTTGTTTTAACCCTTAAAACAAAGTTTTCATAAATCGTTTTTCAGAGAAAATTACAGAGATAGAAAGAACTTTTTATTTCTCACACACTAATAAAGCCGCCAAAGCTTAAAACGACTCAAGTTGAATTTATAAATTGAATTAAAAAACTTCAATTGACGACTAGGTATAAGTCTCACCATTTTCTTACTAACTTGTGTATCAACTGATTATAACCACCATGACCATAACCATAGGAATAAGATTTACCTGAAACTGATGGAATTTCGTTTTCTACTGAGAAAGAGTTGGATGCACCTTTAAGTTTCTTTTTCTCACTGGTTCCAGTTTCAATTGTTACCTCTTGATTATCTATAAAAATAATAATTTAATTTAATTTGGGTTTTTTGCGTCTATCTATGGCATTAAAGAGAATGCTCATAGCCCATATAAAAACTTGCCCCGACAGGAGAGATGTGGCTTCGTTTTTTTTACTATAGTAAGTGTAATAAAAATATGCAATTTTTATATTTAATATCAGTGGCTAACATACAAATTTTTCTGGTTTTAATAAGTATAAGATTATAATAAGATTAGTTTAAAATTAATAGTTAAAGATGTTGATTTAAATTATAATCAAATATGGGTTTTCATCATAGTTCAAGTTTAAAAAAAAAAAGGACGCAAGCATGCCATAAAATGGTTAATAATAAAATTATAACCTACTATAAATACTGAATGTACTTATATTAATAACTTTAAGATTTGCTAAGCCACGTTTAATCACTTATGTATTTTATTAATTAGTATATTTATTTACATTTTAATAAAATACACATTAAATTGACAACCTCAAATGGGGTGTTTAAACCCTTTAAAAAGTTAAAATACCTGTAAGTGGATCGCTAGTCCTTATCTTTTGGCTCCCTGGTGTCTTTATTTGCGAAACATTTAGTGATTGGTCCACCGGGAGTTCTGAAAAATTACAACAGGTAGTGTGATTCCAGGATAAAGTTAATATGGCAGACCTTTCAAGATAGGGGATCTATTGCTACAATGACATAAAATATATTAAGTTAATTAAATGAAGAAAACAAACATACCATTTTGTTCCATATGACATGTTTCTGATTGCCTCTTCTTTTTCTTTCCACTGTTGGGAGTTTTAAGTGCAGATTTATTAGCAGTTGTGTTACATATATTATCTGAAAATGTACAAACACACATTATTTATCTCTGTTACCACAAAACCACTAGTTAGATTTGTTGCATTTTGGTCAAATTTAGTTTATTCATTAGCATCATGATTATCATATCAAACCTACTATTTTTTTTTTTTTAGAAGTTTATTAAGAATTAGATTCTATGTTAAATATTAGTTAAATAAATATAGTATTATATATTTGTCGTACGAATGCTCGGATATGTGGGAAGGAAATTAAATATCCATTTATCAAACAACATGTTAATCTACAATTGAGAGAGCATACCTGTTTGGTCCAAAATGACATCGTCCATTTTCTTATTCTTTTTCTTTTCACTGGTGGGCGTTTTAGCTATCGACTTGTTTATAGACTTTTCTGCTACATCTGCAAAAATAAAAATAAGAATTTGTTAAAAAGTCCTCTTAATATTCATACAAAACAGTGATAGGCTAGTAGTCAGTAGGCTTCAGAATACAATCAAGGTTTGATCCCTGGCACACATCTCTTAACTTTTCGAGGTATGGTAGCAAGTGCGTAGTATATTAGTATATATATTACATTAGGAAAGAAAAATAGATTGACTCTATTCCACGTGAATTTAACAAAACAAAAAAGTTTAATTTTTATTTCTTTTAGTAATTTACACAAGAAAAGACGTGCCGGTAAGCGAATTAGCGATCCGGTACGATGTGGCGTAGAAACCGATCAGGTGTAGACTACATAATAAACAGGTTAGCCTGTTACCATCTCAGATTGCGTCATGACTTACCAATAGTTGAGATAGAAGTCAAAGGCTAACTTGTAGTGGAATAAAAAAAAACCACTCCAGCATAAATAAATATATTTATCCATACGCCACGTTCATTACTAATCAGGGTTATGTCCGTTTAAACTAACCTATGCCTAAATATATAGCACCTAATCTAAAGAGATTTCTAAGCATTCATCAACCGTTCACCAATAGTTGTCAACTAAGAGTTGGTGAAACGTTTTTATCGACGTCGCCTAAATCATTAGGCATTCGATTTAGGCTATGCCTAAGTTTTGTGAAATTGGGCATTATTGCCTTTCATCACCTATTGAGTAAACATTTAGCATCACTGCCATCCATAACAATTGTGGGGTCAAATGGAAGTCGCTCAAAAATGATTCCAATTAAATAATCCATAAAAGTGCCACTTTTATAATTCAAGGATAAATAATTCAAGCTTTAACATACCTGTTACATCAACAACAATGTCATTTTCGTTTTCTTGTGATTTAGATTTTCGCTTTGAGGCATTTTCTTTTTGATACGAGACCTCAAGTGGAGCTTCATCATCTGAATTTACTATAGGGTTTGTTTTGATGGCTTCATTCACAGATTTATCCATTGCAGAATCTAAAATTGGGTTAAAAAGCAAAATTTTGCTAAATGAGTAACTATGTAGTTATTCACAGCCAATTTATTATTGACCATTCTGGCTTAGTGGTTGTTTGCTTTACATGATTCAGTAAAATTGACGCAAGACACAATCTTATTAAGGAACAAAAGGTATTAAATATCACTTACTATTTTTTCCAATTAATTGGTTATTTTTCCTTTTTAAACTACTATTATGTGATTTATCTAATGAATCGGCGTGCGATCCCATGGTATCGATAAAAAAGCTGGTGCTTTCTTCTTTGCCTGCAAGAAATGAAAATAGTAAAAAGTTATAATGATTATACATTAGGTATTATTACCTAATGTATAAAATAATCGTGAATTTATATCAATATATTAGAATTTATGAAGTTTTATAGTGTTTGGGTACACACTCTTACAAAACGGCTTGACGGATTCTTATAAGATATATTTTTGCATATTCAGTAGGTCTGAGAATCAGTCTGAATCTATTTTATTTCCATCCCCAAAAAAATTCTTTTGACAAACTTTTTTTTAGCATCCTAAAATATTTTAGACGAAGTCGCAGGCCACAACAAGTGTAATTTAATATTTAAATAGCACAATATTGCTTACTTCAAAGATATAGAATAATGAGAGAGAGAGAGAGAAAATAAAGAAGTTAAAATAATGACGGTGCATAGTCAGTACATATATGAAAATTTAATTTATGTCCATAAAAATATAACAAAATTTAAAAAGAAAATGGACTGTAACAATATAAATATTAGAAGCAAAAATAAACTCGTTGTGCAGTTTACTAGGCTACACAAAATTGCAAATTCATTCAAGGGCAATTGTATATTATTTTATAACAAATTACCAAATGAAACCTTTGAGATGTCTGTCAATAAGTTCAAAGTTTATATAAAACATAAGCTTACAGAAAAATCCTATTATAATATTAAGGATTACTTAAACGATAAAAAAGCTTGGGTGTGAATTGCTCTAGCTTCATAGCTAAATAAATTTACTGTGAGATGGTGATAACAAAAAAAAATTACCCTGCTAAGTTTGTTGTGGGCTCTTCTTAGACCAGGGCGCGTTTGGAACCCTCGTAGCTTTAGATTACGAACGAAGTTATCACCATCCCCTTACAATTATGTAAACATGTAAGTATGAACGCTTCATAAGTGCCTGTGATAGGCCTACGTGAATAAAGAAATTTTGATTTTGATTTTGATTTTAATTTTGAATTTGAATTTGAATTTGAATATACTTACTTGAAATATTTTCCTGGTGTTGAGATTTATGTTTATTACTATTAGTAATGCTATTATTGAACGACACATCCATAGATTTTCTGCTTGCATCTGAAAATTTAAATAAACCAATTTAGGTATATTTATGTTTATTTCTACTTAAGATTTTATTTATAGATTAAAGTATGAGATACCTTTATTAACTTTACATTCACGAACATCCGTTTTTGCTTCAGTTCTTTTCAATGGTATAATTACTTCAGAATTCGTACTAGTATTTTTCATTTTATTCTGTAATGACGACGTATCACTGTTATTGCTGTCTTCAGAGAACAACAAATGTAAATCAATAGAATCCGACGAGGCGTTATCCTCTTCTGTTTTGGATATTATTTCTTTCAGGCTAGTATTGTTTTCCTCTTTATGTTTATTATTTAATTTCTTAGATGATTTTACTTGAGTTAAATTTAATTCCTCTACTAAAGTAGTCTTTACTTTCTTCTTTCTTTTATTATGGATGTTTAATGAAATATCAAAAACTTTAGCTTTTAAATTACTGCTTTTATTTAAGTCTTGCAAAACAGAATCATAGTTTTGGATTATATTTTCATTGTCACTACTGAGGGAATCATCATGGTCATCCTCATCGTCATCTGCAGCCATTGTAGCTTGTAATGGATCCAGTAACTCAGTTTGAGTCATTGTTGATTCATTTTTATTGATTCTATCATTATCAACATCCTCTGAATCAATAAACGCTATAGTGGAGTCAGCACTTTTTTGAGGAGTCTTGGGCTCTACTTTTATTTGAGATAATGGGTCACTTTCTTTTACAGTTTCATTACAGATCGTCATTTCTTTTTCATTTGGTGTACTTTCATCACTACTGCTGTCGCTATCGGACAGTTGTTTACTTTTCTTTTTTGAAATCTTGATCTCTTTTTCGTCAGCAAGGAAGCTAGCCTCTTTAGTGGAGTCTAATCGTAGTCTATTATTTTTCTTAGGTTTGATTGGTATATCTTCCTCAGATTCTGAGGAACTTATCTGTTGTCGTTTGTTCTTTTTAGTTGCGCCTATTTCCGAATTTGAACTTTTATTTAAAGAGTTTAATCCATGCCGTGAAGCAAACATTTCTCTAGAAGCTTTCTTTTGCTCCTTTACTTTTCGTTCATCGAATTTTTTCTTTGACTTTGAAGTCATTTTAAGCTCATTATCGCTCATCGACAAGTCATCATCTGAACCATCTAATAATTCTTCATCTTCTTCGTTAGAGCTCACTATAAATGAATCTTTTTCATAATCTGAGTTGTCTGAAAATTCTTCGTCTGTTGTCAATGTTTCACCCTTGTCTATGATCTCATTTTCTTTTTCATACCGTTGCTCGCTTTCATCTTGACTATCACCAGACTCATAGCTGTCACCAGCATCAATAGCCTCGTCAAAAACAAAATTACTCTTTTTTTCAGAGTCATCATCTGATTCTATTTCATCTCCTGATTCTTCTGAGCTCGATATATCATTTTTCTGACTCTTTTTCACTTCAGACAGGTTATTAGACTTTTTATCAAGAGATACATCCTCTGATTCGCTCCCACTTTGCTGATTGAGTGCATCTTTTACGTTAATTTGTTTGTCATTTAATAATTCTTTATCATTTTCTATTAATTCTTTAGAGTGGACGATTTCACTTTGAATATCAATAGATTCTTTTTTAGGAGTTTTCTTATCTTTCCCTTTTTTTAATTGATTTTCTTTCATAATATGATCCTTGGACAAGTCAATATTTTTATTTATGGATGTATTGTTATATTTATCTTTGGACATATTACCAACATCCTTGATAGTATTTTTACTGTCATTGTTTTGAGAAGCAATAATTGAAGTATTAACATGGATTCCTTTGAACTTCTGGATATTTTTTTCCTGTAACGGAGTACTTGTCGAATAATGAAGAGATAAATTTTTCTTGACATCAATTTCTTGAGTGATATTTAAATCATCAACAGATTTTGAGAGAAGCATATTAGTTGTGACTTGTGGTGATTTTACTACATTATTTGTATCCCCTGTCGAGTCTTTTATTTGTGATAGTATAAGGGTGCTTTTGGTTTCGATTTCACTCCTGTCTAAGCTTTGAGTAATGGAAGACTTTCGTTTAGATTTATTAACTACTTCTTCACTTGATAAATTAGAGATGTGAACAGATACTGATTTCCTGTCAGGTTGATTGTTTTTAGGACTTTGTGCTTCAGGTGTTATAACGTTTTCTGGTATAGTTTCGTCAATATCCATTGGTTCACAATCCACAGGGCAGATATCTTTTGGTATAACTAGTTCTTTAGATTTGTTTAAAATGTTTTGTTCATTTGGATCTAAAATAGATGTGAACGAGTTTAGTTTTACTGGAAATTCTTCAACAGGGTGCTCTACAACAGGGACACATTGGTCTTCACTTTCGTGTATGGCTGGTTTATGTACTTTCTCGGAATTCGAGTCAGAATCTTCAATGAATACCATTGTTTTCATGTTGCCACTTGGCTCCCTTTTAAAGAGGTCGATTGTAAGTATATTATCTTTTTTTGTGTTATTTTGGCTATCTTTAATAGATTCGTTCTTGGATTCTATTACAATACTATTCTTAATACTTTTAACGTTGTCTAAAGGCTCATTAATGTTCTCAACTGTAAAGTTCATGCTGGCTGGCTTTTTTATTTTAGAAATTGATTTTTTTGATTTATCTCTGTACAAACTTTCATTAAATGAACCATCCCCTGAGCCATTTTTGTTTATAAGCACCAAAGGAGATACAATATTGTTATTCATAGTATTTTTATCTATCTCACTGTCACTATAGAATTTATTGAATTTATTATCATTTGAGGCAGATGTTGCCCATGATTTTGTTCTTTTTCTTTTTATCTCACTTTTTTTATTTTCTGCATCTGACAAACTTTTATTTAAATTGAATTTGCTTGTAACGTCTGTATTTAGTTCTTTAATTAAATTAGCACTGGCTATTGAAAGTCTATTTTCAGAAGTTGAAGTTTTATTGTTTGATAGATTAGCAACATCTGGTTTACTGCTTTGGATGACCAAATCCTCTTGATTTAGGCTAACTGAATCTAAACTATTTTTTCTCTGTTTAAATATAGCAGGCTCCGAAATAGGTATGTCATCACTGGATTGTTCAGATCTTATTTTTGCAGGAGTTGTTTTGTTAGTTTTCTTCAAAATCCGAGGACTTCTACGAGTATTGTTGGGTGAATTACTTTGGTCATTTGTGTCTTCAGGTGAAGGTATTGATTTTATTGTATTAACTTCAGGTTCCTCTATGATAATTTCTGCAATTTGTTTTCCTTGTTTTGGAGGAAGTTGAGTTTCTGAAATTAATCATTCCAAATTTTATGTTGTGTGATATAGATATCTTCTATACAAGAATAAGTGTACTCTGGAAAACACCACATAAAAATGAAGTTATTTCCTTATTTTATTACATTTCACTTAATATTATAGAAAAGTTTACCTTTTTCAACACTTGATGCAGAGTCTTTCCTAGTCCTACGGGTTTGTCGGATAGGTGTTATTGGAGCTTCACCATCACTGCCTAAAAAATGTGTACTAAATTAGTATGAAAGAGGTTGTTTTAAGGCAATTTCAATGACAAAAATAATTATTGATCAAACATGAATTATTATATTTGTAATTAAAAGCAGAAGCATCCTAGAAACCTTTATGAATGAATGAATGAATGAATGAATACACTTTTATTGTACACCACATAAACATATAGTAAAGATTTAACAAAAAGTATACAATTTGGCAGCCTTATTGCTACAAAGCAATCTCTTCCAGGCAACCAAAGTCGTTAAACGCGGCTCAAGAAGAGAAGTAGGTGGTGTATATAAATAAACATATATATTTGCATATATACCTATATACCTTTATATAAAGTAAAAGGAAAATTTACAATTTTGATAAGTTAACATAATACTGACCCGCTGTTGATGCTCTTCGTGCAGCTCTTTTAGCTCTGGGTGAATCAACTACCAGAGCAGTCTCAGATATGATACTGGTGTTTGATTTAATCCTTGTTGTGCGTCTTGATGGTGTCACTGTCTTTTCTTCAGACTCAGTAACATCTTTTGTTGCTGTCTTTTTGGTTGATCTTCGTGTTGTGGTATTGTCTGGAGCTGATATAAAGTGTATTTTAAATATTAAAAAGTAATTTTTTTTTCTATACAGTGGTGAATCAAAAATAATATATCAAAAATTCTTTTTTGTTTCATATTTTAAACATAAACAAGGGTCTAATCAAGACCCATGTCTGATAAGTAGAATTATCTGAACTTTTATCTACCACTCTATGGATTTGTTTTAGAAAGACGGAAAAAGATATTAAAAAATATATATATATATTATTTACTGTTTTCATCAATAAGTTCAAGTTCAGGTTTTGCAGCCTTTCTTCCACCCCTTTTCTTTGGTGTGTTGATTGCTGGTGATTTGCTCTCTTCAGTTTGTTCAACCGACAGTCTTCTTCTTAAACGGGTCACTGGAGCTGTAAGTTTACCATTCATTTTTAGATTGTATATTTCTTCTTCTTTGGAAGGGACTATGCAGAGCTTGAATTCCTAGTGACACATTAACCATTGCCAACCTAATGTCATCCTATATCCATAGTTCCCAGCCAATTCATGTTACCACTAGGAAAAGTGGCAATTCTTGTAGTTTAGATTGCCAGTTACTCTGGCAGAGTAATTATATTTCAATGCAATTAAAATACATTCCTTACTATTATTGAATATTAGTAGTCTAATGGCCCTACAATGAGTAGTGAAACCCCTCACTACTCATTCTAAATGCACAACATACCTACATGTTATTGATAATATTCTGGAACTTGTGATGACAATAACATACTGTTAATGTTTAAACCACACAATTGGAGGCCACATTCAGTGCACCAAAATGTCATAGTCTCATTAGTGTATTGCATTGTGCTGTTGCAGCAAAGCTTTTCATATATTGTTTTTATAAATGACATGCCACATCAATGCATTGTGTGACACCGTAATGAGATTCTTATTGATTTGACACATTTTATAACTGGTGCTTTAGTTACTGATTTTCAAGATTATAGAGCTACACCACCATCCCCATATTGAGATAAATAAGTAGCCTGCCCATTAATATTATAGTACCATAGGTGGCCAGTCCACAGCACTTGTACATTAATTAGCTGAGAATGATGATGATAGAAAGAGAACTGTTTAGAGAAACATAGTGGATACTTTTAAGGCAATAAATCTAAAGGATACATTTTATTTCATGCAGATTTTTTGTTATATAATGGAGAGTTGAAAAACCATGAGTCAACTCATCTACACAGCAGTAAAAGCAGTATTACAGCTGTTTTCTCAGGCAGCTTACAAATGTAAAAGTTAAAAGGTTTTTTCACACTTCTTTGAAACCAGCAAATATTTGTGTCTTAATTATGATTATATTATATAGAATGCCTAATATAAATTTTATTTTAAGATAAACCAACCAAACCAATAAGTAATGATGATTTAGGTATTTTTCTTTATAAAAATATTTCATTCCTACCAATTTTCCTTTTCAATGTTTACACTTAATATCAGAGGCAATTTATTTAATTATGTTGTATTTATTGTGCAATAACTTATGATTATAAATCTTATGTGTGGCAGTTCTATGAAACCTAACCTATTTTATAGCTGTAGCCTTAATAATTAGGTAAATAATTAATAAAGTACATTCAACAGCGTAATTAAGTAACAGAAATGAAAATATTAGAAGTAGGCAGTATTTAATACAAGTAGACTTTATCAATGCTACAAGATTCAGAATTATAAAAGGTGTAAGGCGTAAAATGGTTTTGAGATAAAAAGTTATACAACTGATTTGATCTAAACTCAACAATAAGCAAAACTTTTAATAAAAACTATTCAAACTTAGTGACTTCAAATTAAGGCTGAGCATTTTTTGTTCAATTGCATTCGTTTAAGTATATATTTATAAAAGTATGAATAAGTACAATGTTTGTAACAACATAACCAATCGATTAGTAAAGTTGAAAAGAATATAAGGTATCCCACAAAATAATGCGCAGCACGATTGCACTTACAACATGCTTGTCTGTAATTTCTTCTTGATATTATTAGTTTAATATATGTTCTACAAACCTTTGACGCCTGCGTCTTCGTCCATTATTAAATAATTATCGTAACTAACGTTTCGAGAGTGTCAAATAAGTTTTAAAACACGTGCAATAAATTAACCGATTCAAAATTGCGCTTTTAGGTTGAGATAATGGTCGAACAGCTGTTGAGACGCCGCGAACTGTCATTTCAAAACCAACGCGTGCTCGAAAAACTCATCGTTAATGGCAACATTTTCCATTTCCGGTTTACAGTACCATAGACAAAAATGTATTTAAAGCTAAGCATACGATATTTAATCCATATAAATTTACATTCTCTTTGGATATAAAGAATACCAATGAGAATATAAAACATAATATGAAAATGAAGTTTAAAATCATATAACCACTATGTTTTACAGAACATAGCGAGCAGAAATTACGTTTTAACTATTATAAGTTTGTATACGTCATTGAGTATACAAACACTACAATTTACTCAGCTAACTAATTGAAGGAAGCTTTCTTTTTGTTTCATAATTAATTTGAATTTCACAATATCCACCTATTGTTAAATATAACAATTTAAATAAAGTCAACTTCAGGACCTAGCGGTCTAGTTTAAAGATACCATTATGATTACTATATCTTAAATTGATTGAGGAAGGTAGGTTAGGTAATAAATAATAAATATACTACGACAATACACACATCGCCATCTAGCCCCAAAGTAAGCGTAGCTTGTGTTATGGGTGCTAAGATGACTGATGAATTTTTTTTTATGAACAATATACGTAAATACTTATAAAATACAAACAAACACCCAGACACTGAAAAACATTCTTGTTCATCACACAAACATTTTCCAGTTGTGGGAGTCGAACACACGGCTTTTGACTCAGAAAGCAGGGTCGCTGCCCACTGTGCCAATCGGCCGTAAAATCCGACTCCTGAGTACAAGCTCAGAGGTTATTGAATTAGGGAGGTTGCTCACTCCGTGCCTCGAAGATGATGTTAAGCCATCATTCAAGGTGGATCAATCAGATGCATAGAGGATATAATCTTTAGAGCCAACATTGAAACATATTGGGCTTATAAACAAATAGGTATCTATTTCTAAGAGATATGCTTTGTTGCCAAGCTATGGGAAACTAATAAACGAGGGTGATGATGATGAGGCTCCAAGTTTCAAATATTAACTTTTTCTCTAGTAAGAAATATTAACTTGCGAAAACGGCATTAGTTAAAATATTATTATGTTCTTGTTGCAAACGCCGTGCCAAATGAAAATTTGTAGTGTCATATATTTTGTGTAGGAACTTACGTTTTGCGGCTGGCAGTGGTTTGGTCTGCATTAGACAGAGAGCAGCGCGCTCGGAGCTTGTTGATTGTTTTGTTTTTGCGTTCATAAAGTACTAGGTACTTTATAAAGATTTAAGTTTTAACGAATATAAGTATCCAGTTTTATGAAGTTATGGAACACTGTCAATTTACAAGTTTAAGTTTGAAGAAGCAATGTGGTGTCGACCCTAGATACCGTAACCGGGATAGTCTTAACGACCGCTGTGGCGCAGTTGTAGCCATAAGCATAGGTGATCTAGGGTTCGATTCCCGACAGGGACAATTTGGGTCTGGCGTGAGGATTTGGCTGTGGCTAGTAACCACCGTGCCAAATAAAAAGTGCCGCTAAGGGATTTGTTTGTTATGGGTTTAATGTAACTGGCTACCATCTTGGACTGTATCATCACGTACCACTAGCAGAAATTGCAGTCACCAAAAGATGATAGATAATAATTTTATGCGAGAAGAAGAAGGCTTCTTCTCGCATAAAATTATGATCTACTGAAAGTAAGTCAGTTTAAAGGTGCATCCAAACTGGTAACATGTCATCAGACCGCTAAATGCTAATGCCACTAAATGTAAAAGTTAATGTTACAAAAATTAATTCAATTTTAGCTTGTTCTATTGTAAACAATATTATGCTTTTTTGTGTAATCTCTGTGTAGCGGCCACGTGCGGTTCACGTGCCTGGCGAGCCGTTATTCCGGCACGACTTAGACTGGGTACGTCGTGACCCAGGATTGGGTTTGCTTCGGCGGACATCCTCCGATCCGAGTCGCTGTTGTGTGCGAGAACGAAAGCCCTCGAGAAGTGAGTATCACCGATTAATACGAGTCTGAGATAATCTCTGCGCCCATTTTAGTAAGCCTTATACAGTAGTTACGAAACCTTTAATATATCTACATTCATATTGGCTCGTTTAAGTACTGCGCATTAGATCGTAAATCCAGCAGGGCGTTGAAACTGGGACTTTTGACATAATATTCAAGAGTAGCTCTAACCGCTTCGCGAGAGAGGTCGAGAAATAATTAGGTGTATATCTTGTCGATAGTGTTAAAGTATCGGCAGTATAAGACGAGTTTAAACAATTTAATTGGACCTTTTTAGTGCCGCGTCTTTAATCCAATTGCGATCGACGTTTCATAAAAAAGGCAAATAAAACAGTCCTTATCCGTAAATGAAACAGTCTTAAACCAACATTGTTTTCAACATCCCTGTGACATTCTATTTTTCCAACTATGATATTATAATAAGCAATAGCTCTTTACAAACTAACTTATGCGTTTGTGAACAGGTCCAAAAATTATGAATTCATTGACAAAATATTGTTAATGAAATAGTTTTTTGTACTATCGGGCATCTTGGAAAGCTCGGTCTTTTTAATATATTTTATCATAATATATGTTATGTCAGTAGGTCATCTATACCTACCAAAAAAGTAGCAACAGTGTCTAAAACAAACGGGTCTAAAACTAAAATCCGCAGCCCTAGGTTAACATACGCAGTTGAACTTAGCAGTTTAGTGTTTAGACAACCCTGCACAACTTTAAAGGGCGAGGAAAGATGCCAGCGAATAAAACAAAACCCGTTTAACTGCATTGCGAATGTGAGTTCTAAAAAGGGAGAAGAAGAAGCCTTGAGTAAGACTCGAACAAAAGTTCACGCTATTCCAACGTTTAATTCCCCTCTGCAAATATTCACGGGATAAAGAACAATATAACAATGGCTTCGTAATTTGGACTAGATGGCGCCCGCGGGACACTACGGCTAGTGACTCATTATTGCGAAGGTCAGAGGATGGCTGCGAGCGGGAAAGTCGTTTTCCTTCCTTGCCGCTTAGAACAATGACCGTGGCTATGCAGTTGACATGCGATAATCGAATCTCTCATCGTGATATATAATGAATAATGATGACACTTTTATTTCACACCAAAAAAAATGCTTACAGAGATATAAACATAGACCAAGAGGGTAAAATTTGGTAGCCTAATCGCTACATAGCGATTTATTCCACGCCACCAAAGGCGTAAAAGGAAAAAACATAGAATTGAGGTAGGTGGTGCGATAAATAAGATTTAAACATATTTAAAAAAAAAATTGTTTTGCTTATGCTTAGTGGGCGATGTTTTTAATTTATTAAAAAAATCGCATATAACGTCCACTGAGGGACCAAAGGCCTCTCACGCGGGGCAGACATGATCCTCGAGGACATGCCATGTGCCAGCCCCATTGTAAACTACAGTATGAGATCCAAAACAATCAATAGTTTTAACTAATAGTTAAATACTGTAATTCACTGATGATCCGTTGCAAGTAAGTCATAGAAATCCATCGCGATGTTGGTCTATTCAGAGGCAGACGGGTTGGTGATCGCAGTTTTCCCGTTATAGTCTCCCAGTCGCCTCGTACGACATCTGCGGGAAGAGGAGGGGTGGTGACAACTGTATTCAGATCTGCTGTCACCACACAGCAGAAACTATACATACAAGCTAAAAAAAATAAGTTATATCCCTCAGCATGCTTCAAATAATAACAACCAAATACATTAAAAACATTAAAATACAACAAACAAAACTATTTACCTTTAGCTCTCATGGCACAAATCCATTCATAGAAAGGGTATAAGAGATTTAGAAATAAGGTCGCCTTTGCCTATATTCTTTATTGAGAGACCTGAACTCCTTTATGTTTTGCATGCAATGACGTGTTCCTTCTTCTTCTACACATCACACGTACGAGACATCTTCCAAAATAAATTGGGTTAAAAGATATTTCTTTATTATTAAATTTTCTGATTACTCGGTGCCTTTGGCCCCTTTGTACGAGTACCTACATAGATGCGTCAAATAGAGTGGTCACATCCTGCACTTGACTACAGAGGGTGTATCAAAAAGGGGAAAAAAATGCTTTTTGATGCACCCTCTGTACCTTTTGTACCTTTTTAGCACGAAAAAGAAAACGGAGAGTTACGCGAAAGTTGCTGCGTTAAGTAGAAAGGACAAGAGAACAAACTCATTTCTGTTTATTTTAAAAGTTACTTTGCTTTGCATATAAAACGAGTTCAGAAATTTTTGGATGAAGAGGTAATAACAAAAGTGCGCCGCTCTTTCGGGTGAAGGTGTGAGTGTTTAAGCCTGAACCCCACAATTGAGTGTCAAAATCATTACATTCTATTGAGACGTTATCAAAGCCTTTAACAACGCCTCGATGCAGATCACGTAACTACTAACGGTACCTATTATACCCACGATCACAATCACATAGGCGTACATTGTACATTGAAAGTACATATGGTTGTACTTTGTATGTAGGGACACCCACGCGTCATTAAAGCTACTCTAAGCCCCGTGGAGACCTGAAACGATGCATCTGATTGTTACAATCAAATGTATTGCAATAGGCAAGTATATACCTATTAACTTTGGTGCCATTTGCAACAATTTATTTGTAGGTACTACTTAGGGGGAATCTTATTTTGATTAACGTTTTGTGTCGTTGAAAATTTTTATTGAGATGTTACCGTAATAAAAAGCAGTTTCGCTTGTAGCTAAGTCTTCTACGTAAAAATAATTAGGTCCCAGGTAACTTGAGTAGGTTTCAATTTGGTCATTTTATAGAATATAGAATTATATAAAATTTGTTATTTCATACAACTACTAGCTGACCCGCGCAAAAATGCACAAAATCGTTTATTACCGGATTTAATTTATTAAAAAACATAGATTGCTGCGCCACCTTCCCTATCCAGTTTTATTTCTAACCTATTTTATACGCGGCCGGGCGGGCTATAGCCACGCGTTCTTTTTTATAGATAATAATGATTACTTTAAAAATTTAATACATTATCATCTTTAACAAATATCGTTATATTTCAGCCAATTTACAGAAATAAAATATACACTAAAACTAAAACCTTTCGCACAAGACACTCTGTTCATTAGTGTACGTTTTAGTTGTTTTACAGTTTTTCGCGTCCTGACAGAAAGACGCGGCGGGGGACTTTGTTTCATAAAGATAAAGAAGTCGGTGCCGCGTGAAACTTTAAAGAAGTTCAAGTTCAAGTCTGGACGAATCGCTTTAGCGATAAGACCGCCTTCGCACGCCCCATTTTCTATTCTGTTTCTTCTGTGTTTTTAATTTGCATAAAATGTGTGTGCAATAAAGTATTTAAACAAACAAATAAGTAAATATATTATGTAAATGATGTGTGTAGTATAAGAATTTATGAGGAAGTAGTATGTTATATTTTTTTTTATATTTATACATAAATATTTTAAAAAATATATATATATAAACTTAAATTGCTGCACCAACCCATTCCTTCGTCTTTCCTAACGTCAAAGGTTGTCGGGAAGAGATCGCTTTAGTGATAAGACCGCCTTTGCACGCTCTATTTTCTTTTCTAAGTTTATTCTGTATATGTGTTTACTTTGGATATAATGTGTGTGTAATAAAGTTTTCAAAACTTTATTGCACACACACTAGTTCCCCTTTTTAGAGTCACAAATTCCTTAACCCGGCTGAATAAACTCCATTCTACTCTGAAGTTATCCCGGAAACCGACCTTTTGTTTCCAACCTTGAGCTACACTGTGAAGCCGAATAAACATAGTAAGAATAAAAGTTCAGAATATAATTTTCTAGTTACTACCTACTTACTATAAATATTTCAGTGGAAGATGGACACTTTACATCATTCCCTTTTGGGATATTTGATGGGATATATGTTGAATTTTTATTTTTTTATTTAGTTATTAATTTTTTGACAACTTTTGTTGTGATTAAGTGACTTAATTCCGTAGGGAATTCAGTAGGGATGTAAGTTTTGTTTATTTTATGGTTTCAAAAAAGTGCACTAATTTTATTACCAACTAACTTACTGAACTTATTGTAGTTGTTTGATAATATCGCTGCGTTATAGAAGAAACCCACTTCTAAAGTAATTTCGAGTTCTTTGCCACTAAAGGACATTTACCGGAATAATATTCTAGTATAAATTTAACGTTCTCGGCGGAGGAAATATCTTTTAATGGGAGCTTAAATCATTTTTATTAACTTTTAAAGGTTCAAATTATGCGCTATGTCTGCTGACTGTAATTTGCGGGTTGGTTGAGTAATTTGCAATCCCAAATTTATAATACTTTACACGTAAGATACGATCTTTAGTAAAGTTTGCATAAAGATTACCATCTATGGTCCTGTTATATCTACCTATGTAATAGCATAGATAATCATAAGAACAGAAGCAAAAATAAATACTTTATAATTGATGAACTTAATATAAAATCTAAATTCACCAATTTCGGATTGCTGACGGACAAACTGACAGACTCGTCTCGACACGGTACCCCCGACTAAATAAAATCCTGCGATAATAGCTTTGGGGCTTCGTCGGGGCTTGCAGCAGTGTTAGTGTGCTGTTTCCAACTTTTGTTCGTAGTTTTCATACTGCTCTAATATTTTTGTCGCTTTTTGTTTGGTTTTGTCTTTGCATCACTCGGTTTACAAAATGGAAAACTTGATATATTGCGTTATTTACGAGTACGAGTTCCATCGAGGCACCAAGGGTGCAGAAACGGCTCGAAGGAATAATGATGTGCATGGCGGCAGTGTCGCAAAATAAAACACAATGCATTTTTGGTTGCAACGTTTTCGTCCTGGAAATTTCGACCTCCGGAACAAGCCCCGACCAGACGGCCAGAGACCAAAGTTGATAATAAAGAATTGAAGGCTATTGTGGAAGGGAATCCATCGTAAACCACGTCCGAGCTAGCTGCAGGCTGTGGTGTTAGTGATAAAACTTTTTTAATCGACTTGAATCAAATTGGGAATTGAAACGACAAACGCGCGTCGGACTGCTGTGATACACATTACTCAACCGGCACAACAATGAAGAGATTTAAAATCGGACCATTACCTGTGATGAAAAGTGGATACTGTACTATAATCAGAAACGCTCTTCGCCCTGGCGAACCCGACAAATTTTGCTTCAAGCGAAAATTGACTCAAAAAAAATTACTTATGAGTCTTTGGTGGACCAGACCAGACCGGTATCGTTCACTACAGCTTTATTAAATATGGCCAAATGTTTATTTGTTGATGTTGTTGTGATGTTTATTTTTAGAAAATGCAACCATGATAGTAAAACTAGCTGCTAAACTACTTGATCGAAGAGGTTGGTCAATCGCTCTAAGCCACTGCTGCTTCGGTACAAGAGTAGCTTCATTTGGAATATACTAAGAAATCCACCGTACTCCCCAGACCTTGTTCCAACAGATTACCATTTTTTTCGAAATATGGATAACTTTTTGCAAGGAAAAAAATTCAACTCCGATGGGGTAGTACAAAGCACCTTTTAAGATTTTGTGGATTCCCGTCCGAATGGTTTTTTTTAGTAAAAATGCATAGATAGCAATATTACAATTTTTATAATTATTAAATAGATATAAAAACATCGACTTTATGTTCCTCCCTTACAAAACGCCAAATTCATATGTAAGAATCTAATATTTAATGTGGTTTGGTTAAAAAAATTACAATTTCTAATAATTCACACGTTAAATTACGTACCTATATAATACCATCCACAGATAAGCTTCCTTAATTACCACCTATTATGCTGCTATTTATATTTAATAGCATAGATTGGACGTAGGAAACAATCATAAAGGGTCAGTGGCAGAAGTAAATAACAAAATAATTTATGAACTTATGATTGAGCTTGTAAAAAATCACTAAACAAAAAAAAAACTACAAAATTAAAAACACTTGTAACACTTGTAACACTTAATAACATCATCATTATCATCAATTGTTAAAAACCATTAAATTTTTTTATATACTTTCGATACATTTTTCTACACGGCATTCCGAATCGAATGAGCCATCGCTCATATTTTTAGGAGCTTGATCGAGAGTACACGTTTTTAAACTTGTTGAATAGCCTATATTCCACTGCCCGCACACTTCACATAAAGAAACATGACATAAAGCTTTAATTTCAAAACTTTCATTGGAAGTGAGTGAATGATTTTGAAGTAACTTGAAAATTTTACCGTGGTTAAAACTTTATACTAAAATCTGCATAAGTTTGAATCCAGTGCTAATTTTCTTAAGCACAGGATTCAAACTTTTCTTGGTAAAATGATAAAATCGTTCTTAAAGTCCATACCTTCACGTCGAAAGTACATGCGTTTTGCCTTTAAATAAAATGTAATTTATTCTAATGCAAGGGCATTTAAGTTGCAGTGAACCAGATACAACTCAGCGTCATTATTTTCAGCCTATTTATATTCCCCTGCCGCAAAAAGTCTTCCCGCTCATAAGAGAAAGGAGTATTAATACACACATGTATTGGTGTTATAATCGAGAACGAATGCTTAACTTGCTTTGTAAAAATCCTAAGGATTTTTATAAAGTCCTACGGATTTTTATATGAATATAGATTACTGAAAATTGATGATATTCTTCCGGAATATCATCAATTTTCAGTAATCTGGTGCAGCAAATTTGTTGACAGAAAAACCAATGATATAAAAACAATAATCAATAAATCATAAGTAAAAATATAAAAATGAGTTCCGTTTCTTTTATCAAGATATTTTTTAATAATACGTTCTATTATTACTATTTTAATTACTTTTAATCACAGAATCTATATACACATATCGCTACCTGCAGGTTCAATTGGGGTAACTGACAAAACACAATGTTGCAGGAGAAGCATTTAATGTTTTTTTTCGTCTTTAATCGATCATAACTTTTTTTCTATACTACCTTTTTTTCATTTTCTTTTATAAAAATGCTTAGAATACGGTGAATTTCTGGCTAAAATGTAAATAATATCCAAAGAAACTCTATAATAGAAAATAAATTTCAGTTACACCAATTTTTTTTTATACTATTGACAGTTACGCTACATTCAGCATAAAAACTTTAAAACAATTCAGGTCAAAATGATGTAAAGACAGTTGTAAATCAAAATATGATTTAATCGTTTTAATGTAAGAGCCTATATGTGTAACAGGTTACTGTCTATTTTAGTTAAATTGTCTATTTTAAAGTTTATAAAAATGTAGAGAAGAACAAAATAAAAACCTGTTGCTTTTTACACTAATTTTTCTTAGATCCTAATAATGTTAATTTTGTAATAAGAATTAAGATTTATAATGAAATAAAAACCTCTTTTAATCAACACTATATTTATTGCGAAACATCAACAAAAATCTAAAAAAATAGTAACCAAAGTAATCAACTGGCTAGACAGAGTCAACAGAGGAGTCATCTTCGTCCGTTTGATTGAGTGTGTCTTGTATTTTCTTAGCATAGGGTAGATTAGTAAAATCCCCATGATATCTGCTAGGGATAACACCATCATTGCATAGCTTTGTCAAATCTTTATATTTGATTTCTGATATGGCCAATCTTTTTTTATAAAGGGGTTTCAATTGTTGGAATTCCTTTTTTAATTTTATTTCTAACGTCTCATTAGAAGCTGATGGTGCAGTATCCTTTTCCTTCAATTTTCCTTTCCCTTTTCCTTTACCCTTTCCTTTTATTACACCCTTTCCTTTTGGCTTAAAATAATTATCAAATAATTTAATTTCATGAGTGGTCGCATCAGGTTTCATAGAATGTTTAGTTGTAAACGTGTTTACATCCTTTTTCTTCATTGTAGCAATTCTAATTTTCGATGTATTTAATTCCTTTGTACAATTAGAAAAGCATTCCTGCGTCACTGTGTCCCAGTCGATAAAATCAGTAAATTCAAGAACGTTTACATTGTAAGGACGAGGATTTTTCCGGGCCGATTCTATATAACTTGACCATTGTGTAGGGCTCCAAACAATTATTTTTCTTACTTCACGTTCTATTACAGAGTGCATGCTATCTACAGGCATATAGCTATGTCCCGGTAGCAGGTAATTAATTTGAATGACTTCAATATTTTTAGATACCGTCAAAAAACCTTTAAAAATCGAAAGTATGGTTTTATTACGATTTTGTCCGCTACAACAATCGCAATAAAAGATAACTTTTTTTATTCCTCTTTCGTCAACATTTTGCAGATACTTATAAATACAAGAACCTATCTCTTTTGCGCCTCGTTTCCCATCACATTCACCCCATGTGTAACAAAAACCATTTTGAGTGGAGCTTTCATAAATCGTAAAGTTGAAAACTGTAAATTTTCGCGTGTAGTAAAGTAAGATGTTATCACCATGGGGTGTATTCAAAACCTTCTGTAAATCAAAGCTTGATACTATAGTCTCCTTGTCTATCAGATGCAAACTTTGATGACATTTGAATCGTTCGTATGTTGCTTCTTTTTCTTCGATGTGAGCCTTAATAATTTCGGAATCCATATTGACTTTATTTTCATTATGATCGTTTTCGTATTTGGTACAAATTTTGCATTTATCTTTCTTTGGTACGTGGACAGTAACATTGTTGTATTCCGTTTTGAAAAAATCTTTGAATTTTCGCTCACCTAGATAGTTTTCCTGATTTTCTTCGCATTTTTTTTTGTATAAACGATAAAGGTTAGTTGTATTCTTATACTCTTGTGGTAAATATAATTTGCTTGATTTTTTCCGACAATAATGTGAAGGAAGATATGGAAGAGATTCAATGTAGTGCTTTGCTGAAGCTATCACAGACTCATCATACTTTGGATTGCTCGATTTCTTTCGACTTTCTGCTTGAGAAAGTCCTTCTTGAACATTACCTATAGTATAAAGTAAATAATTTTGTCCAATATCTAAGGTTTTTAGTATAAATTTTTGACACACCTGTCTTCTGCCCTCGCCTTCATTTATGTAGTATTCGTAAGTAAACTTTCTTTTGCTGTCGATCACGCCTTTTTTTGGTCTATTAACCGGAACTCGTAAGGCACATTGTACCAGCCAATCTTTTTTTCTTTGAGAATTCAAATTCCAAAAATAATCAAAAATACTTTGTCTCCTTTCCTCGGTGATTTCAAAACAATTCCTGGGACATTTTGTAGGCTCGCAGGGATTTGCCTTTAATGTTTTTTTCTCTACAAGCTTTCCAGACGAAGTCTCATAACTGTCACCTTTTTCTCGTTTCATTCTCCTAATCTTCCTTTTATTTTCCACTTTTCTTTTCTTAAATTGTACAGTTCCTTCCAATGGTTTGTCAATATTTCTTTTCTTTTGTAATTTCTTTCTCTTATTTGTAGGTTTAGTATGTTTTGGGTCATTTTCAGAGTTAGATGACGACATGTTATCGCTTTCTTTGCCGGACCATAGATCTGAGCTTCCAGAGGAAAAATCTTCGCCTTGAGCAACATTAAGTTTGTCATAACATTCATCGTCTGATATAAAATCAATGTGTTCTTTTTTTAACTTAGGGAGTTCCTGTATACATTTTCTTTTGCGAGATTTTTTAATATCAGGCATTCGATTTTTATTTGTATTGCTACTAGAAGGAGTAGGTAAGTTCAATGTTCCTAATTTTTTTAAGGAAGATGAGTCCGATATTTCATCACAGGCAGTTTCAGGTACTATAACCTGTACTGGGATATCTGCAGCAAGAGATACAGGTGAGTCCACATTCATACCATCTGTACAGGAAGTTGCAGGGACTATATCCAGCACTGAAATATCTGGAGAGTGAGCTTTAGGTATGTCCATGTACATAATGTCTGCACAAGAAGTTGTCGGTACAAAGTCTAACAATGAGGGAGATGAATGAAGACCCAAAGCTTTGTTATCACCGCGAGGAGTTGCATGGTCTGTGCACAAAGTCTCAATCTCAATGGCAGTGCAAGAAGACACAGGTAGAGCCAAAGCCTTAATATCAGTGTAAGAGGTTGGAGATACTGTATCTAAAGGTGCAATATCTGTGGACTGAGATGTAGGTAAATCAAAAGCCATAACGGGGGCGCAGGCAGATTTAGAGATATCCAAACCAAGTTTGCAGAATGATGTATTAGGTATGTTCGAACATTCATTAAAGGTCACTATTTGATTAACATTTTGTGAATATTTTTTTGTTTCTTTTAAGGGCAACACATCGTTTTTGTTACAACGTTTTACACTGTCATTTGAATAAAGTTCACAGTATTTCTTTTCATTGAGTTTAGCAGTCAAAATATTATCAACGTTTTCAACAGAAACAATGTTAATTTTCTTTTCTGTTTCAGATGACTCGGGTATATTATTACTCTTAACGAGATCACTATTATTAGAATCATTAAAAAATGAGTGAGACATTTCTAGACATAGAGTTGACGTGTTAAGAATATTGCTGCTGTCACTACTACTATAATTCACAACTGCTTCCTTTTGTTTTTTAATTTCCACAGTATCATATGACTGAAATGTTGAAATATCTGATTCATTGATATCTACAATAATATCTGTAGCTGACGAGTTCAAATTGCTCTCAATTGAGTCACGAGAATTATGGGATCTGAAAGCGAAAAAACATTTGAGTTAATCAAATAAGGACCACGTATTTTTTAATATTAATGTGTTGGGAGCCATTAGCTTATTGAATTTGAAGCAAGTATACTTACTTTTTTGCTAAAAATGACTGCACGTCGAGTTTTATACATTCTGTATCACTTTGATCAATTATATTATCAGCTGACGAGTTTTGGGAGTACGAGTATTCCTTATGGTTTTTTACAGATTCGGATCTGAAAATAAGGGAAATAAATAATGTAATTTATTTTGGCATAGCGAGCTCTTTTTTCATGTTCTAAATACGAGTACCTTCAAATATTATTTAAAAATAATTATTGATTACCGGAAACTTGTTGATCGCTCTTCGTACCTATTTTTATTAGTTAGACAACAAACAATATCGATTACTCTCAGAGAACAGTCCTTACAACTTCTAGCAGTACTGGATAAAAATTACTGTAATGTTAACGTATTAAAAATACCCAGATAGGTAGGATTTCGGAGTCAATAATCAGATTCCAGGGACTGATTTTGGAAGCGACTGATTAGGTTTGTATTTTAAAATATTATTTCTAAATAAAATCGTGTGAAAATATTTAATAACGGTACTCTGATGTTTTTTATAATCTACCATTAATTTAAATGGTCTGCATAAGTGTAAAGTCTTCCAGATTTGAATCCCGGCCGGGGTAAGTAAGTAACTATGTTTGATGGATATTAATAGGGATTTACCAATTTAACTATCATTAATTATCTATGTCCATAATACGGATACCTAGATAATTGTTGTACCCAACCCTTACAAGAACACACGACGTTAATAATTACAATATTAATAGTTTCAATCTTGAAATATTAAGAACTTACCTTTCTATTTCTGCCTTTATTCTTATCAATTCCTGTTTACGCTGCAGTAATTGTTTTAAATTATTAAATTTTTCCATTTTGCACACCGGTAACAAACAACTACACCGAAAAACAAGTCAGCGCCAACTAATCGCGCCACTAACACCAAAAAGCGTGCGCGCCTGTTGTAAATAATGTCATTTGTCTCCTTCACACTCATTGCGTGTGAGGGAGACAAATGCCGAAGTGCCGCTTGGCTCGTGTGGCGCTTTACTTACAACCAGCCATCATTGGTGTAGGTAGGTATTCTGAACAGATATATTTAGTAAAACAGGGTAAAGGGCAAACTTATTAACTTACTTACCTGCAAATTGGTGTAACTGTCACTATAGTTTGGGCCCAATTGGTGTAACGTTGGAAGTAATGAATTAATAGTAAGGTAAAATAAGTTTAGTGACATTTAATCGGATAGTGCAGATAATATTTTGGTGTATCCGTAGGGAATTTCTTTATTCATCTTAAATAAAAATGTAAAAGCAATGTTTTTTCGGTTACATGCATTTGTAAATACTTTATTTACTACCATTATAAAAATACACGAATTTAACCGGCAAAAATGAATCAAATGTTTATTACCTCAAAATTTTAATAGAAATGTGAAAAGTACATATCCAAAAAAAGTAAGGTATCTGCATATTTTTAAAAGATCGAGTTTTTTTAAATATAACATTCGAAAGAGCAGAAAAATCTTAAAAAAACTGTATACTTAACTCATTTTACGTGTTTTGTCGGTTACCCCAATTGAACCTGCAGGTGACGATATATTTTTTAGAAAATCATAGCACAGACACAAGGGAGTCAAGAGCGGTGACGGAACGGCAAAAGAGAGCGTCATAACGTTTTCCGTGACGGCATATGGGTTGGTTTAACTGCCAAGGCTCGTCCGCCGCCAATTGTTATTTTTCACATCAATATAATTGTTTCGATATACGCTGATGCACACGGGGAATATCTGGCTTCACATTGTCCAATAAGCGTTCGTTATTACAGAGCGACGCCATGTTTCTGTTCAGTAATCCTCGGCTTTATTTGCCGAGATTTAAAAAAATCCGTACAGTTTCGAGCCGTGTAGCCGTGCAAGCTGTTTTGGACGGATTTCGCACGGAGAACTTTGCAAAAGGAAAATTGTAAGGTAGTACGGCACCATACTTTCATGTTTTAGTTTACATTTTCTTCGTCAAAATAATCTAATCTTATTAGTGTAATATTTATTTCTAAAATATTAATAATCCATACTTACTAAAATAAAACTGTAATGGGTGAGTTCTGTACATTGAAAATATTTTAAAGAATTTTTCAGAGGGCACCGTAATACAATACTGAAGCGGAAACAGTATTTTTTTTCATTTTTGTCTGTCTGTCTGTCTGGACTTTGGCTGTGCATCACGCTGAACCTACTGAACCGATTCAAATGAAACTTTGCCTGGAATTCAGCATAGTTCCGAGAGGGGTGTAGGTGTTAGCCGATTTTATAGCTAACTCCGTCAAATATAAACCGATTTAAATAATTATTTTTGTACTGGATCGAGGTTGTAGAATCAATTTAGTTCTACCGAAATTTCGTGTAGATCTGATATATATGATGGGTGATATATTATGATAGAACTACAGCTACATACCTACTAATCAATTTATAATGCAATTTCGATTTCTCCTTTAACGATTACTATTATTTTTAAGTAATAGGAGCTGATACAGAAAGATGCCAAATTATCTTTCAAACTTTATCAACAAAGTCGGGCACTCATCTGACTTGGGTCAATATTGCTTACCCAGCGCTATCGACTGATATGTGGTGCTGCTATCAAGGCACACAATGTTTGCTGTCATTTGTTACAGGAAAATAAAAGTAATTAAAGGCGAGATGAGAGTGGAAACGTCATGTTTACATGATAAAAGGTTTCATAAAATTGGAGATTAAATGAATAGATATATCAGATATACTTATTAAAATCCCAAATCTCAGTTGTTTGTTTAAATACGAGTATGTTGAAAGGAGTTATAAATGTTTTAGCTATTGGAGAAAGTTTGTTGCGCTTCGTAGCGTCATTCGCCTGGGCGAAGCGTCAGGGCACTGCTATTACTGTACATAATAAAAACATACATTCATTAAGAAGATCTCTTTTTGTTTTTTTTGTTTGGATTTATTTTAAGACATTTCTATTTCTATAATATAAGTTACAATGAAAATATTGTTGACATAATTGGGCATTTAAATTTTTTATAAACACCAACTTTCTGTGGTATTTATATTATATATTCTAAGTGGGACAGTTCAGACAATTATAAAATATTTGTTATGAGAGAAGTGTGCGGTTTGATTGCGAGTGTGCTGTAGCTTTTTGCAATCAAATTGTAGTCATTACATGCCGGCGGCGTCGAACCAGGTCCATAACTAGATGCCTGAAATTTGTAGATCCTATGTTGCCCTGCGAAGTGTTGCTCTGTTTATAGGCGAAGCTTTTCCACTTACCATCAGGTGGGCCATATGTTTGTTTCGTCAATTATGACTATTAAAGTAAAAAATAACCAACAGCTACATACCATCGGAAACAACAATCATTAAACCACAAAAAAAATGTGTCGATATGTTTAAACGTCTATAGTCTGCCTTTACATGCGGCTTACAAATAATGCTTTCTAGAAAGTGATTCCTACTCCCCTGATCTACAAATGGACAAAAAACTAAATCTTTAGAACACTAAAATAAAAGCATTGCTTTGTAACTTTTATGAGGGAAGTATCATTTTCACTTGTTATACATCATAAAAGTCTAAGCTTTCTAAATACTTTACTCTTAATGAGGAATTTTTAAAGGTACTTTCCAAACAGGCTTAAGCACTTAAAAAGGTCCCGGAGACTTTGCATAACTGAAATACGTAAAAGCGATTTACCTAATTTACTCCGACCGCTAGAAAGAGCCGCGAAGCTCCTCATCTTCTCGTATTAATTTTAAAATACCTCGCGGCGAAATCAACGGCAGACGGATGTCCCCAAAACAATGTTTGTACCCCTTTATCTTAAACTTGTTGGAATTTCGCCCGGTATTATATAAGGATCCCCAATTTTATTAAATTAATATTTTGTACGTGATTTCCGCTCTGTAGTTCGCGGATGGCAAACCATTGGTAATTTTGTAACACGCTTTTATTAGCTTCACATGTATGTTTGTATATATGTTTGTATGTTTGTAACGGACTTCTTTGGACGCTATTTTGACCCACTTTAAACGGTCAGATTTCGTTCAAACTTTGTAGACATATAGAGGACCGATGACAATACACTAATTTGAGAAGATTATTCCAATTTTCAAAATAAAAAATAAGATTTTTTAGTTCTTTCGAACTATTAATTCCATTTACTACAGCGCCATCTAGACCCAAATGTAAAAAACCTATGACGTTACCAACAGATGGCGTTCGCGTACCTAAAAAAAAATAAACTCATAATTGTCAATAAAATATTTATTACTATTGACACCATGCATGATGCACCCCACGCTTTTTTTACAATAAGGTTTTTAAGGCAGGTTTTTAACAAAAATAATGAAAATTGATATTACTAATTGATAATTGATAACTGATCTACAAAAAAATATTTACGCTTACTTCTCTGTGCTATGCATCTTTGTGCAGTATATGTCCTATCATGAAACTGAATTCATTCGTGCAACATAACACATACACAATCGACCCAAAGGTTGTCCATCCCTGCTCTGGGAGGCTTGTATTACATGAAAATTATTTTGACGACCTCCCTGACGCAACGATTATTGGCAGGGGCAATTTGGGAATTTATAATTTATGTTATTACTCTGGTATGGTGGGAGGCTTTGGCCGTGGCTAGTAACCGACAAAAACGAGCCGTTAAGGGATTTAGTGTTCCGGTGCGATGTCGCGTAGAAACCGCTATCGCCATCAGCTCACTACCGTGTACACATTTCTTATGTAATGTACGCATCAAAAGTGCCATCAATGGGCCTACTTGAAAAAAGATATTTTTTACTTTGACTTTGACTTTACTTCCTAACATGTTAATCTGCTACCATCTTAGACTGCATCACCACTTACCACCAGATGAGATTGCAGTTAAGGGCTAACTTTTAATGGAATAAAAAAAAATAACATTTGGCGGTGGACGTCGATGTGTAGAATATGATGATGATTATTTTAGGAGCGTAAAATATTAACAAATAAACTCCTTAGGAAGCTTTTGCATAATCATCTTTGAATGTTAGAACAAAAGTCCCTGTATTTCGTCGAAGGTCTCATTAAGGAAGCATTTCCGGATACTTTGACAACAGGGTAACGGGGTTGCGCTGCCTTCGATTTATTTAATTACGACCTACTCGTATTTTAGAGTCAACAATATATTTCGTGTTTGTTCTATGTTTATCAATATAAATTAGCAAATTCCTTTGTATTTTACGCTGGCAACAATTAATAGTAACCGAATCGTACCGTATACAGTACGTATAAAGTAAGTTTGCACAGTTGTATTCATAATTCATTCATTCACTCTTTCGTATCCAACATATTCAGAGCGAGATCAAAAATGTGTTCTTTACTTCTTGTCTGTATGAAATCTTTTTTTACCTCTCATGCTCTCAAAGTCGTACTTTAGGCGGACTAAAACTCAATTTTAAACTGTATCCACTTGTGGATGCAATTTGAAGTATCTACTAATTTACTTTCTGGCTTTGGGTTCCAGTACCGTTGATCATAAGGCATACCTAGACCTTATGTGAGGTTTTTTTTGATGCAAAGAGTAAATAAACACCATTTTTTTTGTTACTTTTTATAATTAACTTTTTTTCTAGTTCATTTCTGGTTAGTATTCATTTATTACTGACAAAATTATTAAGATTTGTATTCTGTGCTTAGAAGATTGGCGGGAATATTATACAGTGGTTTAAAAAAAAAATCTACTGTTTAACTTAAAAAATGTTTTGATACTATTTCTTACTACTTTGCAATCTTTTTAAAAAAAACCCCTGATTCGACTAAGTATTGGATACTAAAGAAAAAACCAAACATGTGCCTCGTTCCTGTAAAATATTATAGTTTCATATAAAAAAACTAAAGTACCACGTATTATATGAGTTAGGTATTTTGTCTTTATGAGAAATAATTTACTTGATTTCGTCACAATCGAATTAAAAAGCAATGCTTAACTCGGTCATGTTATCATTTACTTAGATAAAACACAGGAATCGAACCTTAAACCTACCTCGGAAAACTTTGCTCGCAATCGAAGTGAGAAGCAGACTGTGTAACTTCATACAACCTCGACTTAAATATCAACCCTCGCCCGGCTCGGGTGACAACCATCTTGGATAAAATGGGTTACATACCTTCCATCGTCTTTGAACAGAGCAACACTTCGCAGGGCATACATGATACAAGGAACATTCTGCAACGTCCATTAACCTGAGGCGTAGTTTCTTTTTTTTTATATAAATAAATATACTACGACGATACACACATCGCCATCTAGCCCCAAAGTGATAGTATCCATAACACAAGCTAGTTGTTAGCCTCACGTGCTTGTTACACTGGCAAACGGCCTTTAGACCGGAAAAAACATTGCAACAATGCTGCTTAACGGTAAAAGTAGTACTTCCGCGGAGAAGCTCGTCACTGAAAGCTGAATTTATACTCTTTATTTGTACACCACATAAAGTTTAGAAAAAAAAAATAAACACTTGAAGTACTCGTATATAGTAGCAATCTCTGCCAGGCAACCGTAGGATTACTGAAAACTGAAACGAAAAACGAAAAGGTGGGGTACACTGTTCAAAACATACATGCGAGTATATACCTAAACCGGACTACATATAAACAACAATACTATAGATAAATAATATAGATAAAATTGTAGGTGGGTAGCGACCCTGCTTTCTGAGTCCAAGGCCGTGGGTTCGATTCCCACTACTGGAAAATGTTTGTGTGATGAGCATGAATGCTGTTCAATGTCTCGGTGTTTATATGAATATCATGAATAATATATATAAATACTTAGAGTATTTATGTATATTATTCATGAAAATATTACTTGCTTTGGGGCTAGATGGCGATGTGTGTATTGTCGTAGTATATTTATTATTATTTATTAAATATAAAAAATAAATATACTAATATATACTTTAGCATACCATAAATACTTAAATATGAGTTGAGAGTAGATACATAATAGTCGTCTAAAATATAAAGTTCAAAAGTCGTATAAAGTATAATGCAATTCAACTACTTTGCATACAGAGACTGGAAATTAAGCGTTATTTATTTTGGCCGATATAGTCAATACTTTCAATAAGTTGAATGGGCAATGTCGACTAAAAATTCGTATCAGATTCTATAGTTTAAAATGAACGCCATAGAGACAAGGGTTGGGTATTCCTTACAGTTATTCCGAATTGGATTTTCTTATTACTTTCTTTCTATGCATATAGTGCACAGCTGTTGTGAACGTGTTGAGCTTTCGCTTTATTGTTTCATTTTATTTTACAACTTTTATTAAATTATTAGTAGGTACACAGTTTTAGTATTATTTATTGTATGTGTAGGAGAACCAAAGTCACTGACATAACCCAAACTATCAGGTAGTTGAAATGGCAATGGGCAGGCCATGCTTGTAGTAGGTCTCTACTCTAGAACTTTCCTGGTCCAACGGTGGCCGTTGAATCCGGAAAGTTCTAGAGTAGAGACCACGAATAAGCAAGCGTAGAGTGCGTCCAGTACGATGGACCGACAACACAAAGATAGTGACGAGGAGCGGGTAGACGAGGAAGGCTGAGGACCGGGTGTGGTGTTGCTTATTGGGAAAGGCCTTAAGCAGTGGACGTCCGCAGGCTGAAATGAAGATGATCATTTGTGTTTTGTCCTTTTTATTACAATATAACCAAGGCTGGCCAAATACTTGGCGCCAGTTTTGTTGTACAAAACGAAAAGTAGAACATTTACAAGACAAACATTTAAACAAAACAAAATTGACCATTTTTAAAGTAGGGCTAACCTTTTCACAATGCTCTCTGTAGATAAGTATACCTTTACTTTCAGATCATTTAATTTAGTATAGAGATTTTAGTATTAAATAATTAATATATCTATTAAGTATTGACGGCAGCGATGAGCGTTGTGACATTATACCTACTTGCGAATTTATAATGACTTAATTTTCACTGCTTTTGTCTGGTGATGGGCTTCGGCCGCGATGCTTAACTCGGTCATGTTATCATTTACTTAGATAAAACACAGGAATCGAACCTTAAACCTACCTCGGAAAACTTTGCTCGCAATCGAAGTGAGAAGCAGACTGTGTAACTTCATACAACCTCGACTTAAATATCAACCCTCGCCCGGCTCGGGTGACAACCATCTTGGATAAAATGGGTTACATACCTTCCATCGTCTTTGAACAGAGCAACACTTCGCAGGGCATACATGATACAAGGAACATTCTGCAACGTCCATTAACCTGAGGCGTAGTTTCTTTTTTTTTATATAAATAAATATACTACGACGATACACACATCGCCATCTAGCCCCAAAGTGATAGTATCCATAACACAAGCTAGTTGTTAGCCTCACGTGCTTGTTACACTGGCAAACGGCCTTTAGACCGGAAAAAACATTGCAACAATGCTGCTTAACGGTAAAAGTAGTACTTCCGCGGAGAAGCTCGTCACTGAAAGCTGAATTTATACTCTTTATTTGTACACCACATAAAGTTTAGAAAAAAAAAAATAAACACTTGAAGTACTCGTATATAGTAGCAATCTCTGCCAGGCAACCGTAGGATTACTGAAAACTGAAACGAAAAACGAAAAGGTGGGGTACACTGTTCAAAACATACATGCGAGTATATACCTAAACCGGACTACATATAAACAACAATACTATAGATAAATAATATAGATAAAATTGTAGGTGGGTAGCGACCCTGCTTTCTGAGTCCAAGGCCGTGGGTTCGATTCCCACTACTGGAAAATGTTTGTGTGATGAGCATGAATGCTGTTCAATGTCTCGGTGTTTATATGAATATCATGAATAATATATATAAATACTTAGAGTATTTATGTATATTATTCATGAAAATATTACTTGCTTTGGGGCTAGATGGCGATGTGTGTATTGTCGTAGTATATTTATTATTATTTATTAAATATAAAAAATAAATATACTAATATATACTTTAGCATACCATAAATACTTAAATATGAGTTGAGAGTAGATACATAATAGTCGTCTAAAATATAAAGTTCAAAAGTCGTATAAAGTATAATGCAATTCAACTACTTTGCATACAGAGACTGGAAATTAAGCGTTATTTATTTTGGCCGATATAGTCAATACTTTCAATAAGTTGAATGGGCAATGTCGACTAAAAATTCGTATCAGATTCTATAGTTTAAAATGAACGCCATAGAGACAAGGGTTGGGTATTCCTTACAGTTATTCCGAATTGGATTTTCTTATTACTTTCTTTCTATGCATATAGTGCACAGCTGTTGTGAACGTGTTGAGCTTTCGCTTTATTGTTTCATTTTATTTTACAACTTTTATTAAATTATTAGTAGGTACACAGTTTTAGTATTATTTATTGTATGTGTAGGAGAACCAAAGTCACTGACATAACCCAAACTATCAGGTAGTTGAAATGGCAATGGGCAGGCCATGCTTGTAGTAGGTCTCTACTCTAGAACTTTCCTGGTCCAACGGTGGCCGTTGAATCCGGAAAGTTCTAGAGTAGAGACCACGAATAAGCAAGCGTAGAGTGCGTCCAGTACGATGGACCGACAACACAAAGATAGTGACGAGGAGCGGGTAGACGAGGAAGGCTGAGGACCGGGTGTGGTGTTGCTTATTGGGAAAGGCCTTAAGCAGTGGACGTCCGCAGGCTGAAATGAAGATGATCATTTGTGTTTTGTACTTTTTATTACAATATAACCAAGGCTGGCCAAATACTTGGCGCCAGTTTTGTTGTACAAAACGAAAAGTAGAACATTTACAAGACAAACATTTAAACAAAACAAAATTGACCATTTTTAAAGTAGGGCTAACCTTTTCACAATGCTCTCTGTAGATAAGTATACCTTTACTTTCAGATCATTTAATTTAGTATAGAGATTTTAGTATTAAATAATTAATATATCTATTAAGTATTGACGGCAGCGATGAGCGTTGTGACATTATACCTACTTGCGAATTTATAATGACTTAATTTTCACTGCTTTTGTCTGGTGATGGGCTTCGGCCGCGATGATTACCAATCTAACTGTCTCTAAGTGTAAAAAAAAGCAGTGCTTTACCTATAACAGATAAACCTATTACAATCTTAGACTACCGTTATTTGTCTAATGCGAATTAGACCGCGGATTGATTAGGTACGAAAAAGTTCTTTACCTTACAATCTTGTTAGAGTTAACCACTAGTTTAACATACTTCTCTAGAAGATTATATGATTATATATCTAGTATGCGTACCTAATCTTAGTTGCGATTAGTGATTTACACAGACGTTGAAGACGCCCTGACAGTTAGTTCTTATATTATACATGCGAAAGTGTGGTTGTTTGTCCTTCCTTCACACTCTAACTAAGCAACCAGTCAACTTGATTATTGGCATAGAGTATAAAAATACCGTAATAAAATTTGACGAAGAACGCGGGTAAGAGCTAGTCATAAATAAGACACATGTGCAGTAATGTTAAATAAAAAACGTGTTTCTAATATCTTAGATAATGAGCTTTATATCTATGTCATAAGGTCCACATTACGACCAAGGGAGATGAAAACTTACCTACTTACTTACTTACTTATACCTCACCACGAGTTGTGTTAGAGGTGGACCAGTAGTTTAACATACTTCTTTAGTAGATCTAAACTAAACAAAAAATTAAGATCCGAGGAAAACAAACGGTTCCCAAGGGATTAAAAAAAACCCTGATTAAAAAAGAATGCCTTTAACAGCTAGTCATAAATAAAACACAAGTGGGGTAATGTTAAATAAAACTCACGTGTCTAATATCTTGGATTATGAGCTTTATATCTATGCGATAAGGTCCACGTTACGAGCAATTGTCATAAAAACTTCTTTACCTCACCACGAATTGTGTAGAGGTGAATCACTAATTTAACATTGTTCTCTAGAAGATTTAAACTAAACAACAACAACCATTAGGTATGTGTAATCTTAGATGCAATCAGGGTTAGGTCAGTGAATATCCGGGGAAAACAAACGGTTCCCAAGGGTTTAAAAAAAACCGTAATAAACGTGGACGAAGAATTAACAGCTAGTCATAAATAAAACACAAGTGCGGTAATGTTAAATAAAACTCACGTGTCTAATATCTTGGATTATGAGCTTTATATCTAGGCAATAAAGTCCACGTTACGAGCAATTGTAATAGAGGTGAACCACTAGTTTAACATAGTTCTCTAGAAGATTTAGACTAAACAACAACAACCATTAGGTATGTGTAATCTTAGATGCAATCAGGGATAGGATCTACACAGACGTTGCAGGGTGTCAGCAGTTCGTTCTAGTTAGACAAATTACAAGCCAAACAGACAGCAACGGGCGAAGGCAAACGTTTAATTTCCTTTTGCACATATGTACTAAGCGGCGGACAATATATCAGCGGCGATTCGTAATTCAGGCGACATTGCAACCTTCCACGATCATAACTGGAGACTGTTTGAAAATAGTTGTAATTATTTCAGACAGTTAATTAAGCCACACACAGAGCAGGTACTGTTTCTTAGTAGCCCGTCATATTATGCGGACTTAAAAGGGGTCTTTTTGTTTGATTGTAAATTCTAATATAATAAATATGAAAGTGTGTCTAATTGTTTGTTACCTATATTCGGCTCAGCCGTAGCAACGTTACACATGAAGCTTGCATATTGCAGATGGATACAGGATAATATTTATCACGGAAATGCAGCTACTCTCCGTGGTAGTTAAAATTTGCATTTGTTACCTTGTACGCTTAAGTAATCTTGGTGATAATTTGCATGGAAATAGTTTGCATCCCCTGCGGGAGAGTGAGAAAAAGAAGATAGACGTTCTTGAGATGTGGTGCTGGAGAAGAATGCTAAGAAGACCTTGGAATGCATTCCAGACCAATAAGGCCATTCTTGAAGAACTTGGCATCACGCAACGTCTATCCTCCATAGTACAGGCTTGTATTCTCACGTTCTTTGGTCACGTATCCAGAAGAGACAACGACTCCATTGAACGTCTGGTTGTCCAAGGAAGAATCGAGGGCACTAGATCACGCGGAAGATCGCCCATGAGATGGACTGACCAAATAAAGGTTGCAGTGGCTGTCCCCTTACATGAGTGTGCTAAAAAGGCAGCTGCCAGAGAGGAGTGGCGACGAATAGTCAAGCGTGCCACAACCCTTAAGTGACGACCACGACCGCTCTGACAAGAGCGAACCGACTAAGAAGAAGAAGTTTGCATCCTGGAGATATGGTGATAGGATACATCATATCCTAGGGTTCCAGCGGGATTTTTAAATACTCTGAATAATAAGGGCCAAATTTCATCATCGGCCGAACATAGGTAACAAAATGCCGACCAACAAACTTTCGCATTTAAAATTTTAATTATAATCTAAAACGCTATCAAACACAGCCTACTGTTAAGTGACGATCGCTATATTAGTAAAGGCTATATTTTAAATAATTTTTTGCGGATGAACCCGCAGGAAAAACCAGCGTTAATTTGAATAGGTAAACAAGAAAAATAAACGGGGACTTTGTAAGTAGGCTGTATTTCCGATAAAGCCCGTGTCATTCCAGCGCGGCAGTCTCCAGACTTATAATAGAATTCCCTTATAGGAGACTGAAATGAGGTCGCAACTGGTCCCCGTAAATGTCCAGCTCCAAAACAAATATAATTATACGAAACACGGATGAGAATGGAATCCTTCGCAAAAATTGGAAAAACCTTTACCTTTTTTCCAATTTATACCCACTATAATTTCGGTTGTTTTTGTGTTTCACATGGTAAAATGTAATTTAGAATAATATTTTTTTAGAAGTGATTTGTAACCGAACCTAATCAACTGAAAAAAATCAGTCGAATGTTGTAATTACTCCTTGAAAACTCTACCTGGTTTTGAAAGTTTCATCAAAATTATTTCCGAAGATTTACAGAAAAGGCAGAACGAATATTTCGAAAACAAGTGATATGTGAATGGTGATCTCTCTATCAAATAATCAAGGTATAATATAATCTATGGTATACTATAATATATTAAATAAATAAATAAATAATAATAGAAGCATATATCGTAATTAGTCTTTAATTATACTTTTAATTAAAAATTAGCTTAACCTGTTTATTAAAAATTAACAAGTTATATTCTGATTAATATATTATTATGTATTTGTAAGGAGTATGTATATAATCAATCCATACAAATAAATAAAGTTAATTTTACTGAGTTTTTATGAATGATATTTTTACGAATTATTTTTTTATGAATTTTTTGAGCGCTCATGGATTATATACATGGATAATAAGTATTTTGAGAATTGAGTTCTGAAAGCTTAGTGAATGAGTATTTTGAAATTGCTAGATATCGTGGTAATGTAATTGGAACATTGTAAGAGGAATAAAACTCAAAGAACAATCCATATTTGCGCAAAAAAATTCTGTAATGCAAGCAGTATTAATATGTAACTTTCCAGTAGTGAGTCCTTTGTTCTGACACGTAAGCCGCCAGCGTGTAGGTATCAGCTGAGGAACTCTCTCGGGAGACAGAGGTGTCAAAGAATAAAGTAAAAAAAAATGTAGCACTTTAGACTAGAGAGTGCAAACTAACAAAGATTGCGTTCCCCGACCTTGCTGAACGCTTTTCAACATACCGTCGATCACTGACAAGCAAGGTAGGGCGGGCAAGTCGTTTGTCTGTTAGTAATTTACTAAGACTGTGGTGATCTGAAGTCATTCGGTATGTTATCTGTTGTCTTTAAAAAGACAACTTGTGTCTTCTTAATACCGTAGGAACAGTGGCATTTGCTCACAGGTAGTAGAAAATGCGAAAACATATGGCCGACTAAAGTCAAATATTTTATTTTCCAATAGATATATTCAAAATCTTTAGCATACGAAGTGCATTTTTGCATATAATAAGTGCTCGCAATTGCTAGGTAAATAGTAGAGTAATAAAGTATATCTACTCGTATTCGTTTACTGAATCAGTATGTATTACTTATTCGTTGCTATCTTGCATACAATAGAGTTGTACTGTAGGTAAAAAAAGCTATGATAGCCGATATTGGTTAGGGATTCAAACTCCCTGTTGAGAGGACCGAGTTTAATCCCCGGTCTCTAACTTTTTGGACTTTTTATTAAAAAAATAATTTGTTTAAATAGTAAAGGAACCTGCGCGCCTTTTTGTTATTTCTGCAGCAAAGCAGCATTGTTTTGTTCCGATCTGAAGGGTGCTGTCACCGGCGTAAAACAGGCATGAGGCTTAACATCTACGCCTCAGGTTGATGGCCACAGGACGGCACTTACGCTTGCTCGGTTCATCAATTATTACTATAAAAAAAATAAACAAAATTATCACGTTGATTGTCTGAGAGTTGTCCGGCGGATAAGTGGCTGTGCACACTTCTTAATGGCCACTTTTGATAACATTACACTAAAAGCTGCATTCAAATAAATTATGTAATAAACAAATTTATTACATAATTTATTTGAATACGTGTGAATAATGCGCTTGCGTTCGGAAGCAGCACGTTTATATAAGGTAAAAAATATGTTTCGTTTATATTTTGCGTAGGTGATAAGGTTAAGTTTTAGTTATTGTATCTTTATTTACTCATTGTATATGTTTACAAAGGTGTGTTAGCCTGAACAACAAAACATCTTAGTTTACGTTAGCAATAAGAACTTATAATATCTATTGTTTAACAAAGAAATTTTCAAACAATAAAAATCAGTAGACTATACAAAAATTCATAAAGATAGATTATACAAAAATTCTGAATGTTGAACGAAAAGCAAAGCATGTTTTCATTATATTACTTTTATTTGCAACGGAATTGACAACGGAATCTAGGGTTCAAGTGCGCTGACTTTTAACTTGTGTGGCAGGTACTTAATTGCTGATAGAATAACTAGACAACGACGGACTGTTCCACCAGTCGAGGCCTAAGCGTGTGAACGTATAATGAATTCCCAAATTGGTTACGTTGCTAACGTTCCTTTAACATTGCTTGGCTTGCGTAGTGGACTTGGGCCAAAACCCTTCTCATTCTGATAGTGGACTTGTGCCCTGTAGTGGGCTTATAATGGGTTGATAACGATGTTGATGATAATCAATCCATAAGTAAGTTTCATAGCAATAGTACCAACCTAAAGAACTTAGACAAGGTCTTCAGAGAGGCCTCTAGTGCAGCGGTGAGCAGAAAGGCAATTTTTTTTTATGAATAATACACATAAACACTTATAATATACTGATATACACCCAGACCCTGAAAAACATTTGTTCTTCACACAAACATTTTCCAGTTGTGGGAATCGAACACACGGCCTTGGACTCAGAAAGCAGGGTCGCTGTCCATTGCGCTAATCGGCAGTCAAAGTGTTCATAATTTTAAGACATGTCAGGTTCGATAAGGCTTTGTGGTTTGGTAAGCATCTGTTGGCCAAAGCGAAAGCTGCTAATCTTATTTTATAAATCTCAGAGCAATAGGTAGTTGTGGCAACAGAGGACGGCGCTGACAAATAACTGAAAACTTTCTTTGAATTCGAACTAAGGAAACTTGTAAGGAAGTACACGCCATTCGTTGCGAGTTAACTACGTGTCTTGAATCGAATAAACACGGAGTAAAAAGTAAAAATGAATTTTACTTTTCCCAAGTATTTGCACAGGTTAAATCATAGAGCGTAAATTTAATAATGGATTAAAAATAAAAAGGTTTGCAACCTTAAAATAAACTACATAAATTATTATTTTACATTACAATTTTTTGCACTGCGGTGAGCTGATGGTGAAAGCTACATACGTTAACTTAAAGCTATAGTTACGTAGGATCCATACACTCCCTTTTGCCCGATTCACTTACTATTCAAAGAGGTGACGGTTCGATTCCCGGCAAAAGTAATTTGGGTATTAATAATTTCTGTATTTACTTAGGTCAGGAGGTTTCGGCGGTAGCTAGTTACCACCATATCGACAAAGACGAGCCGCTAATCAATTTAGTGTTCCGGTACGATGTTGTGCAGAAAACAATTAGGGGTATGGTATGGTATAATATAACTGCCACACTCCCTAACAGGTTAGCCTGCTACCATCTTATAAAATGCATAATCACTTACCACCAGATGAGATTGCACTCAGTGCTGACTTTAAGAGAAATATGAATCGAAAAAACTCTTATGAAAGATTCTATTATTTCAAATAGCGTTATAAGTTCAGCCATTCCGATTTTTGTATTAAACTCTTTTTGGGTTATGTTTCACAACTTTTGCCTTTTTGATATCAATACTTTTAGAGGAACAAATGCACAAAGTGGTCATAAAAGATACGTACAACCGTAACATCAGCTGTGTTTAAATTAAATGTATAAAATGGTTATTAGAAAGATAATCATATTATTTTGTACGTTAAATATAATTCACCCCATTAAGATATAGTTTATTATTTAGCGACTTTATCAATACATAATATGTTATCTAAGTAAACCTTTAAAGATAGACATATGCTGTCGCGGATTTTAGTTTAGCACTTTTAAATCAACTTTGTGATACATCATTTTATCGAAACTTTAACTTTAACGTTAACTCTCAGAAGGAAAAACACTCCGATTTTGGAACAGTCTTCATTAGTGCTATGCACCTTTTGGTCTTAGCATGATGATAGGCGATAGCCATAGTCATACCTATAGCCTTCCTCGACAAATGGGCTATCCAATACTTAAAGAATTTTTTAAATCTGACTAGTATTTCCTGAGATCATCGCGTTCAAGTAAACAAACAAATTCTACAGTTTTAAGTATAAAAGTATAAGTTTAGTATAAGATTTAATATAACAATAATAATCACATCAAGCAATTACCGGCCCACTACAGAGATGGGTCTTCTCCAACGATGAGAAGGGGTAAGACCGTAGCCCACCACGCTGGCCCATTGCGGATTAGTGGACTCCACACACCTTTGATCACATTATGTAGAATTCTAAGGCATGCAAGTTTCTCAAGATGTTTTCCTTCACTGTTGAAGTAAAGTGACATTTTAATAATATAATGAAGGTTCTTAAAACGCACATAATTTAGAAAAGTTAGATGTTCTAATCACTGGGCTATACTCATAAAAAAGTATCACTAGATAGTACTGGATTTTGAGAAATTATCTTTTTAGTTTTTAACCTCCGATGCAAAAATCGACGGGTTGTTATAAGTTTGACTGTGGGTGTGTCTGTCTGTGGCATCGTTTTTCTCGCACGGATAAAACGATTTTTATTTCGTTTCAATTACTTAAAACGCACATAACTTGCTGTTGGTGAGGTGCGTGCTGGGATTCGAACTCGCCCCCCCAAAAATGAAGTCGAGCTCATATCCAATGCGCTATTACCGCTTCAACAATAATAAAGAGTAATAAACGATATATCTCAACAACATATGGAACAATCTGGTGTTACTAATACGTATATTGCAAAAACATCAGAAACAGTTTCTTGAGGTTAACGATCAGTTAGAAACTTGGACCGTACTTGGCAGCTTACATTACGGGGGTGGCTTTGGCGCTTCTCCAGACCTACCTATCTTGCATGTTTCCAAATGTTCTCGCGTATCTAATTGTTCACACACGTTTATGTCTTAATTACTGTGTTTGTCGTCTCTTGCGTTAAAAGTGGGGTTTGACCAAAATGGGTCCAAGAGAGTCACTAAGTGATATATTTATATAAATTAAAATAATGACGGTACATAGTCAACCCATTTTAGAATATTTTATTTCTTTCCAAAAAAAAATATAACAAAATTTAAAATGTGAAGTAATTGTAAACTTCCCGTCCCGTCGTGACCACGATACATGCAACTGGGTCGAAATATCGACAAATCCAAAATATGATCGTGGTATGTACCCGTTGAACTATACTTAAGAAATGTTGATTAACCACGAAAATGTTAGTTTAAAATCTTTAATGTATAAACTTGTTGTGCAGTTTACTAGGCTACATAAAAGTGGTAATCCATTCTAGGGTAACTGTGTGTTATTTTATAGCAAATTACCGAATGAAATCTTTGAGATATAGTTTATGTAAGTTCAAAGGTTTTTTTTAGAAACTATCATAATATTAACGATTACATATCCGATAAAAAAGCTGGGATATGAATTGCTAACTTCATAGCTTATTAATTGACAAAAATAACGGCTAAAAAAAGTAATTTTTGAATTTGATTCTGGGCTATTTGGGAACAGGCGGTTAGTTGCTTTACCCCAATTAGCAGTTGACAGTAATAATTTTACTACTAATGTTCTAATCGGTAATGAGGAAAATGGAAAAAGTATGTGAGCACACGTGTGTTTTCAATGTTTTTGGAATGAATGGCTGAATGAGGGTTCTATATGTTCTTACTTCTGTTGTATTTATGTATATTGTTTATAAAAATATTCATCAGTCATCTTAGTACCCATAACACAAGCTACGCTTACTTTGGGGTTATTTATTTACTAGCGGAACCTAGGACGAAGTCGTTAGTAAATAAATAAATTTTACGTGGTATACTGAGTTACTTAGTTGTCATTATTTAAGTTGAAACATACATGAATCCATCTATACATCCATCCTCACAAACTTTCGCATTTATAATATTAGTAGGATTGTACGCATACATTCGATCGTTGTCCCATATGCCTTGTGACTTGCTATTATTTGTGTCCTTTATCTCCGACAACATGTTTGATAGTATACACTTAAAAGAAGTACATCAAATAAAAAAAGAATAATTAAAATCGGTTAAAATCTAACGGAGCTATGAAGAAAAATTGATAAAAAAATTCATCCCATTTCCTGGAGGAAACTTATTGTTTATCGGGATAAAAAGTATCCTATATGTTGACCCGGAGTATCAGCTACCACTATACCAAATATTATTTAAATCCGGTTAGTCGTTTTCAAGTGATGCCTGGACAGACAGACAGACTGGCAGACAGACAAAAATGAAATCAAAATCTGTTTTGGTCTCAGTATCGATTATAAAGCATCCCCCGGTCAATATTTTCAAAATATATTAAATGTACAGAAATCTTCCAGTTACAGTTTTATTATAAGTATAGATTATCTGGAACCTACAAAACGGTCCTCTTCCGTTTTTATTAATATTATATAATTCCGATAAGTGACTCAGTGCCATTACTATAGTGTGATATATCTTGGGCCATTTTGTATTCGAAAGCCATTTTATTCATAAATCTCTGACGTATTCAATGCGCAAACAAATCGCTCACCGAGAAATACCGGAGCATTAGAATATTGGTGGCATTCCTTTTTCCAGTTTTTCTCAAAGGTATGACGGCGTACCAAAACGCCGAGAGGCAGAAAATAGTTCCATTTAGAATCGTCCGCAAGTATATTACCACTGTTTTATTTTGCAATCTTAGAATCATTGAAGTGTTCCGAAATCCACCTTTTTAATTCCACAACTAGTTAGCTCTAGACAACAATTTCACCTGGTAGTAAGTGATGATGCAGTTTAAAATGGTAGCGGGCTAACGTGTTAGAGGTAAACTAGTTACATTAATGTCACCCCTATATGGGTTTTTTCGCGACATCGTACCAAAATCGTCGTAGCGTGATCATTTATCCTGCCCGAGGCCTCCCATCAGACTGGACCAAAGAACATTCTGGAATTATGGATTTATAAATTGCCCCCGTAGGCGATTGAATCTGGGTCTACCTCTCTGAAAAACACACACCAGGAAGTTCGTCTACTTAAGTGTTATTATTTGCTATAATCTCTGATTGTAGCATTGTTTATTTTTTATCTTCTATACCCGAAGGGTGCCAACGGGACCTTCGCAAGTCTCAACTGTCCATCTGTCCGCCTGTGTAATGTGTCTCACTCATGAACTGTAGATGGTTGAAATGTTATTATTATTAAACTCTTTATTTGTATACCACAACATTTAAAATGTAACAAAAACAGAAACATCGAAAGAAGTAGTAATACAAAAGGCGGCCTTATCGCTTAATAGCGATCTCTGCCAGGCAACCTTAGAATTAGGAAAAAAAAAAAAGAAGAGGAGAATAGACTGCTGGTGGTACAAATATTAAAATACATACATGCAAATAACTACATGCCAATACATAAACTAGTGTGCACAAATAGATAAAAAGTAAATAATATAATAAATAAATAAATATAAAAATAAACTAATATATATAATAACAACACTTACATAATTAAATACTTTAACATACAATAAATGAGTAAGTACATATATACATACTATTAAAAGTCGTTAACAATATAATGGGCCTTAACTGCTCTTTTAAATATCGCCAGTGATTTGGATCGTCGTATGCTCAATGGAAGCGCATTCCACAATTCCACAGCTCGTACGCTAAACGAACGCTTATAAAATTTTGACTTATGATAAGGCATACACAGCGTCAGCGCACGGCACGATCTTACACCAGATTGCTCACCAAGAAAAGTGAACTTCTCTTTTAAATACGAGGGAGTATTTAGATGAAATAACACACAGTACAGAAGAGAAAGTACATGCATATCCCGGCGACGACGAATAGGAAGCCACTTGAGTTTTTGTCGAAATACGGAAACATGGTCATATTTGCGAAGGCCAAATATGAACCGAATAGCCAGATTTTGAAGACGCTCAAGTTTATTAAGCTGATCCTCGGTCAGATTAAGAAAGCTTGCATCCGCATAATCGAGAATAGATAGAAAAAGAGAATGTGCTAGCATAACTTTGGTCGGAATTGGAAGAAATGATTGCAGCCTTCGCAACGAGCTCATCGCCACAAACACTTTCTGACTCAGCTCTTTGACATGCACTGTCCATGACAATTCCCGGTCGAGGTATACACCAAGATCTTTCACAGAGTCACAAAAAGGAATAGCGATGCCATTATAAATAACAGAAGGAATGCTCAGCCAATCAACCCTCGCGATCATTCCTGAGCTACCAATAACGATAGCTTTTGATTTTGCAGGATTGACCTTTAGCCCATATTGCCTGCTCCACTCAGAAATTGCAGCCATATCATTATTTATAGCTGCAATAGCAGAACCAAGATTTTGAAGGGTAGATGAGCGATATATTTGGATATCATCTGCATACATGTGATAGAGAGAAGAGATGTTTTGAGTAATAGAGTTAATGAAAATAGAAAAAAGTAAAGGAGATAACACGCCACCCTGAGGTACCCCAGCCGCTACATCACACCAAGACGAAAAGGACTCGTCAATCTGAATGCGCTGTCGACGGCCATTGAGGTAACTCCGAAACCAGTCTATTACTGATGGAGATATGTTAATAGAGCGTAAAAGACTAAGCAAGATGTCAAAGTCAACTGTATTAAAGGCATTGCTAAAGTCAAGCAGAATAAGAATTGTTAGCTGCTTGTTATCCATCGCCCATCGAATATCATCAGTTACTTTAGCAAGAGCAGTAGCCGTACTATGACCAGGACGAAAGCCAGATTGCAAAGAACTGAGAAGGTTATTCTTATTAAGAAAGAGACTAAGTTGTTGAGATACGAGTTTTTCAAGAACTTTTGAGAGAAATGGTAATATAGAAATGGGGCGAAAATCAGAAAACGATGAAGGGTTGTTTTTTTTAGGTAGAGGAATAATCTGAGCAAACTTCCATTCTTCAGGGAATTTGCTACAGAGAATGGAAGAGTTTAAGATATGGGTTAGAATAGGGGAAACAACGTCAAGAATTGGAATGATCATATTACGGGTAATGCTATCTACACCAACAGCATTCGATGCAATGTTCACGTAATGTGTGCAAATTCCAGCTAATTAAAATAAACATAGTTGGCAATTCCACTCCAAGGATCGTCTGGATGAGATTGTATTGTTTATCGCAATAAAACTCCTTTATCTTTGTCGATATTTATCAAAACATTTTCCAAGAGTAGCTTTTGTATGCAAAAAACAAAGAACTAAATTCTTCAGTATTATTAAATATAGATTAGGTACACTATAAAATGTAGAAATTCGCATACTAGCGTATTTCTTAGACAAACGGAGATATTAAAATATTGTAACGAAAGAAAATATAGTAATATGGCCGTTTCTATGAAAGAATATAATAAAACCCCAGCGACGAGTGTATGAAATAAGGTCAAAGCTGGCTTTTAACAAATTGAACGCAAACCCCGCAATTTCTCCGCAGCAGTATCTACTGTCTATATTGTCCTGTTCGAGAATTTTTCCAAGAACTATAAAAAGGAAACATTTTTCTATGGCCGGTATTGTTGCGTGAACAAGACTATTATTTCATACCAATGCAGCTGGCTTCATTTTGTTCATTGTCTGCTCTTAGTAATGAGTGATTACATTTCTGTAGATGTAGGTATCTTCCTACAGATTTATGTCGCACTATTTTTCGCTAAACAATAATATTCCATTTGACTTTATAGCGGTAATAACAGAGATAGCCTAGTGGGTAAAACATCGACCTTTATTTTAGGGGGACCCAATTCGATCTCTGACACGTACATTTAACTTCGGAGCGATATGTGTTTTAAGCAAATAAACGGTGTTAATTTCAAAGGTAAAGCTTGAACGGTGAGGGTAAACATCGTAAGCAAGCTTGCATCGTATTCTCCATAATGTTCTTAAAGGCGTGTGAAGTCTCTCAATCTGTACATGGCGGCCGTGGTGAACTACATCCACTATTAGGTCAGCGACTACATCCTAAAATTTTTTTTTTTGTATTAATAGCGGGCAAACGAGCAAGTGTGTCACCTGAGGTTAAGTGATCACCGTCGCCCATAAACATATGCAGCACCAGAGGAGCCACCGATGCGTTGCCGGCTTTTAAGGAATTTGTTTATCCGCCCCTTGAATAACCCTACAGTGTATTTTTGAGGAAACACATCAGATGGGAGATTGTTCCATAATTTGCAAGTACGTGGTAGAAATGATCTGGTATTTCGAACAGTAGAAGAATACCAGGCATCCAGATGATGATGGTGGAATTAATTTGTACGGCGTGAAACAACTCTTCAGAACACTCTCTTCAGATTTCATTTCGGAGAATGCCCATGCCCTTTTGTGGGTCGGTAGTGGGTTGATAATGATGATGAGGTTCAGTTGCATAGGGTGCCTTGGAGAGGCCTAATGTATTAAAAATGAAGGGTAAAGATTTTTAATAAAAAATACAAATATGATTATCAGTTATCGCTTCTTCTAATGGGAATTGAGTTTGCTAAATTAAAACTGTTCAGCCAAATTAAATACACACTTTACTTGTCTCTTTTCCGGCAAATTTATTTACTGAGGACGATTTCAGTTTATCTAAAATATCTGCCTCTATACACAATAGTCACTAGTCTGATAGCCGTTCTTGCCCAATCGAAGTCCTTTGGTAATTTTTTATCAGTTGAAAAAAAGATTGTTTTTTTAGACTTTCGTCATTTCTGAAGTGAAAACTCCATAAGCTGGTATGATATGGCTGGTATGGCTTTTTTATGTTTATTTACCGGGACGAACGAGATTAAGTTACATTGTGAATAACATTTTACTAATTTTTGCTTATACGCGTAACGGGGCCCTGTAGCCCGGGGTCCCCGTAGAATTGATGCGGCTGATGAGGCAGTAGCTACGGCCCTGATGATTATGACACTTAAACTTATGAGGGTTTTCTTCTTCTTCTGGGCTTCGGTTCCGGCCGACACAGTACGGAGGCAACTCCGTACTGTGTCGGCCGGAACCTTCCGTTGAACGTAGTGCCACTGGTAGAGCTCTCCGCTGGGGCACTCCAATCAGCTGAGCTCTCTCCAGAAGCTTATCAGACCACTCAGGTTGTCGAGTCCTCCAGGGAGTGATGTTGAGGAGCCAAGATATGCTGGGTGTTGTTCTATTACTCAGTTTCCGATGCAACTAAAGCATTATGTGTGTCGCTGTTTACGACACCCTTTCAAAATAAACATTGGTTTATTTGGCGGAGATACGAAGTAACATTGCCAAAAGGAAAATCTTTCTAGCTTACTCCTAACGATTACTCCTTTTTACTTCGATTGTCTGTCAAAATATAAAATGATAAATTCAATAGACGCTTTGCGAAATGTATCTCGTAAAGATTGATGATAGAGTAACACTCAGCTATTAAAGCCGCTGTCGGGCAGACAAATGAATTGCGCGCTCTTGTCGAGAGATCATAGCGTCACATCACTTTGTACGTTTGTGCACTATGCTATGCTTGCCAGGGATTCAGTTGGATGAGACTTGGATTATGTTTAGTGTTGCCGGATATGATACGAGTACAATGGTGTCTACGAGATTTAGGAGTGTATATTTGTATCTTAAGCACAATAAAGATCTGATTTAAATAGTGGATAATGATTAAAGGTATCGTGACAGAATATTAGGTAAGGCTTCGGCATCCTTTTTAGGGGACCGAGTTCGATTCCCATCACGTGCCCCTAATTTTTCGGAGTTATTAGCGTTTCTGTGAAGTCTACTAATACTCACTTAGCCAGCGTAGTGGAAAGCGGCCTAAACAGTTTTCCTTGCCTGTGTCATACACATATTACGAACCTTATATTAAAGATACGACATTAAAAAAATATACTACGACAATACACACATTGCCATCCAGCTCCAAAGTAATCAGAGCTTGTGTTATAAGTACTAAGACGGCTAATGAATATTTTTATGAATATATAAACATATAATATAAACACCCAGACACTGAAAAACATTCATGTTCATCACGCAAACATTTTCCAGTCATGGGAATCGAACCCACGGCCTTGGATTCAGAAAGCAGGGTCGATGCCCACTACGCCAATCGGCCGTCTAAATAATAAAGATATGTTAGTATTTTTTATATTTGTGTTTAATGAGAAAGGTGCTTATAATGAATGTTGAAATGTAAATTGTTGAGGTTGCAAAAGAGAAGGTCATCGACTGCTGAGTTTGTTGCTGGCTTCCTAGAGGAAGAGGAACAGTGGTTTTTCTGGTGCAGTAGTGAGCACTATGGTCGTGTAATTAATATATACTATATAATATATACTAATACTAATCGATAAAGCGTTCCGGTACGATATCACGTAGAAACCAATTTAATATAGCTGCAATTCCCCAACGAATATTATAAATGTGATTGTGCGCTTTTTGTTTTTTTCGTAGCGTCGTTCAGCTCGGCTCAGTGCGTTCATTTTCATACTAACTTTCTATAGGCTTGCGTTAATCAGAACTTTTACATTTTTCAAGGGACACATACCTACCTAGAAGATATTATAATTCGGGAAGTATATTATTTTATCGAATACGTGTAGAAAAAGATGTAGAATAAGTTTATATGAATTCGAAAAAAGCCGAGTAGAAAATATTTAAATTGTACCTCTTCAAATATACAGATACTTGCATTTTTATACCTATCTCCGATTTTACGACTACCGTAATCATCCCATACCAAATGTGTGTTTATGCTGCGGAACTTTGTGCGATGTGAAGTTACTGCAAATTGAAACCATAAGATGGCTGACTACAAAAGAAATAATGAACTTTACTTTTTAGCACCTTGAATAACATTGAATCTACGTATAATATTAAGAAACTTTATTGTTGTGTCTTTTCTTCTCTTCCATTAAAACTTTTTGAAAATATTTTGCACACAGCACTTTTAGGTTTATGTTTATCAGTGCAAAATGTTTTTCTTTTTTAAATTTCAATCATATTGAATGAATTACTAGTAACTAGTAACAAATAAAAATGTTATTATTGTTTAGAAATTCTATTTTCCTTGTGACTCTACATTCTTGGAGGTTGGTTTTTACCTTGTCAGGTGACGACAAAGCTGTTTAGACAATAATGATTCTGAAAAAAATCAACAGCCCTCCTAAAAAAACAAAAATTAACACGCCTTAGTTTATTCTATGCACCCTATACTAATTTTCATGTGTCATAGTTATTGAGAAGATTTAATGACCTATTTTTGTGTGATATATATATATATATATATTTCACACAAATTGTATTGTATTTCACATAAATGCATAAAAAATATTTATTTTTACCCTTCCCCTTTTTTATATGGTATGTAGCCTAGTAAAGCTTGCTCTTCTCTGTTTTGCATATATGTATATTTCTTGTTTATCTACGTATGGTGTACGTACGATTAAGTGTATTTTCTTATCAATTTCAACTCATACGTTCAGCCCACAAAGTCTTGTTTACTTGGAATACAATGAATAGAGCATAAGCCGACTTACTTATACATAGAGGTACAGAAACATGTATGTAAGCAAAAACTCTAACGACGTTGGTGCCCGGAATCAAAATTGAGATTCAGGGAAGTCGCCAAAAATATCGTCCAAACTATATAATGATTGGTAGATGTTTATATCTCACTGTTACGTCACACTAGTGGCGTGTAAGTATGCTAACATACACGACGGTCGTAAAAACATCTTTCAGATCTTTATCAGTAAATATTGCTTTTATGTGGATTTATATTTCACTAGTAGAAAGATTGAAATATAAGATATTTATACTCGTTTCGTTTTCTTATTTGAAATTGTAATGCTACGTTGTGGCTGAGTCTTTTATGTGTTTATATGTTATTCTACTTGATTAATTTTTTAACAAATACAATTCCATCTGACTTCATTATTACGTAGCCCGACCGTTTATCAAGTCTTAAAGGTCGTAGCATGAATTAAAAAGTTGCACCCGTTTTTGTTTGTTTAGGTCACCGTTTAACGTCCTGTTCGAGGAAAATAAGCCTGTATCTTTACGCAAAATTTATAAAGTAAGTTAAGCTGTGAAAACAAAATCTTTTTTTGAATCCTAAGATTGTCATTTGTTTTTCAGGGATAAAAAGTTCCACCTATTTCCACACATATTTGAAACACATCTAGATAGGCCGCCAAACTTCAACAGAGATCGGCCGAGAGATGATTTTAATAAAAGGAACAAAGAAACAGGAACATTTTAGCATTTATAATATTTAATTTGGATTAAATTTCACGAACCATGAAAAGCTCGTGGTAGAACTGTAAGCCAGGTGCAAGCGTTTAATGGCTGAAAACACTAACGAATGTGTTGCCCAACAAACTTTACTTTACTGATTCAAATTGCAGCAAAACTTAGTATATTTTGTATAACAAACATTGTACTACCACGATCCATATTTATAAATAGCGGTATCTCGCGACTTTGTCCGCGTACAAACTCAGAATAGACAATAAGTACCTTACAGCGACACTTTCGTCAATAGCCTGTAACAGTCCACTGCTGGACTAAAATCCTCTTCGAGCAGGAGAATTTGGTCTTAATCACCACTCTGGAAAGACGGTTGACGATAGAAGGTGCCACTTTAAATGGCCTATAACCTTCCTTAATAACTAAGGTACCAAATGATAAATGTATAAATATTTCTCAAATCCGATTGTAGTTTCAGAGACTATCGAATGCAAACAAACAAACAAAAAACAGTCTCTTCGGCTTTATTAGTATGATATAATATATAGATTGTTTCTCCTTTTTCAGAATAACTGAGAGCAAACGTTAAAATGCTCAAAACATTAGCATTTGCCTGAGCTCAGAGAGGTTTCCTAATATAATACAGCTTCATTTTGTGACGACAGTTGGTGTAGTTACAAGAATCGTAATTTATTTTGTGACTTCATTTCAAAAGTTTTAATAAAGCTGAAAGAATTTATAATCAACCAAATATTTGCATTGTAAAAGCATATTTAATAAATACAATTTTCACATGGGATGCGACCTGCGTTGATAAGTTGGCAGTTTCCCACTTACCGAGTACGTCCAAAAAAGCGGCAGCAAGGTCGAATTTCTTACTTCTCTGTAATGACTACGTTTTTGCGGCGCTTGCGTTTAAGACTCTAGGACTATGGTCTTCGGACACGAAAAATTTACCTAGCATCGTGTCCCAAAACTTGGTCTCGCGTCTGGTGACCCAAAGGGGCAATAGCGCCAGCATTTTGGTTACTATGTCCATAAGTGAACAGATAGACGACTTGTATTTATTGTAAATATGAATTATTGTTATGTGTTTTCTAATCAGAATTACTTAAGATAATATATTTATATTATATTTAATTAATGAAAGTAAAACAGCTGTTTTGCAGTCAACAATTCAATAGACATTACGTTTTATAAACCTACCTAGCCGAGTTGCAGTGGCGTGCATAGAGGTTATGCCTAGAGTATGCAGATGATATAAAATGAAGAAAATCTGCAGTACGAGTTATAAAAAGCCTACCCTTAAGTATTTATAACTCGTACGGGGGATTTTCTTCATTTTATATCATCTGCATACCCTGAGCATACCCTCTATGCACGCCACTGCCAAGTTGCATGTTATTCTGTGCTTGTGATTTATGGAATATTAATATGCCTAGGGTAATGATAATGATTATGGACTGGTCATTAGAATTTTTATCAGAAAAGCCCAATCTTACAAATCTTCTCTTGCGGGAGTGTCATGTTATATGTATGAACGCTTCATTAGTGCTTGTGATAAGGTCTACATGAATAAAACATTTTTGAATTTGAATTTTGAATTTGATGGCTTGGGCCAAAAATTGTTATCTAACTTAAGGTAAAGGTTATTCTTTTCTTTTTGGTTTATTCTACTTAAAGTTAGCCTTGACTGCAATTTCACTTGGTTTTACTTTGTTTGAGATTGTAGCGGACCAATTTCCTGTTAGAGGTATAGCAGCTATATATCCATACCCCGGTTATAATCGGTTGCGCGGCATCTTTTGCCAAAACACCAAATCTTCGTCGGTAAAGTAACTCGCGACGGCCTGTAGACCAACCAGACCGAATTTGTTAGTTATTAGGTTTTTCTGTGTCAGATTTAAAAAATTGTTCCACTTCTTAATCATAGCTCAGTGGCGTGCATAGAAGGTATGGGTTACTAATTTTTAGTAAACGGCACAACAAGTCTATTTTTACTCCTTATATTAATATTGTTATTATAGCGTCATTGGCGCACAGAAACCTGAATGTTTTATCATTTAAGTGTAAAATTAAGGAGTTTTTACTTAAAAAGCGATATTATGATATTAAAGAATATTTATGTGACATTTTATAGAACTTTGACATATATTTTATTAATAGATTTGTTGTATATTATTATTATTTGATTTAAATACTGGATAAGAATTTAATTAAAAGAGCATTGTAAAGACATAGTTTTTAAGAAATCAAATTTGCATGCCAATCGATGGCGATTGTAGCACTATTATATTATTGTGCCCACCAACTATGTAACTCAATCTGCAAATAAAGAAATTGAAATTGAAATTAAAATTGAAATTGTTACAGTCCACCTTATTTTTGAATTTTGATATATTTTTATGTACATAAATTACATTTTCAAATTTGTTTTGATTATGCAACGACATAAATTTAGCTTCTTTAAATTTATCCCTTAACGAATCTCTATGGCCCATTTTATATTATTTACCTATTCTACAATACAAAAATACAATCAATATAATATGCCATAGAAAATAATTCTATGATAGTAACTGAAATATACAAGCCTGGCAGTTTCTATATCTGTCATAAGACGTATATTTTTGACCGCGTTTGCTCCAGGGCTAAGTCTGTTCGTAAATTATTTATATGTAGACCCCATTCAAGTGTAGCATCTAATGTTATACCTAGAAATATGGTCGTATCCACCAGATCCAACGATGAAATCATCGCTTATAAACAGAGTATCGAGTGTCAAAGAACCTTAGGCGTAGGTGTTCAAAGTCAAAGTCAAAGTCAAAAATATCTTTATTCAATTAGACCCATATGTGGCACTTTTGATGCGTACATAAGAATTACACGGTAGTGAGATGATGGCGATAACCACATTCGTAAACTTAAAACTAAAGCTACGAGGGTTCCAAACGCGTCCTGGTCTAAGAAGAAGCCCACAACAAACTTAGCCGGATGTTTTTTTTTTGTTATCACCATCTCACAATGTCATTTAAAATTATTGGAAGAGCAACCTGGTTAGAGCAATAATTCACACCCAAGCTTTTTATCGATTACGTAGTCCTTTATACTATAATAGGACTTTTCTATAAGCATGTTAAATCTCATGTCTCTGTAATTACAACGGCACCCACGCCCTTGAGACTGGAACACAGCAATGCTACTTGGCGACAGAAATAAGCATGACCGGTATTCCTCTCCCGGACAAGTTTCATCACAAAAAGCTTTACTGCTAATTTGTTGAACATTTAAACCTCTTAAACGCATCTGTAGTAGGATATAACATCGTAATTCCAAAGGCCCCTTTGAATTAATAAAGAAGGCAACGTTATTGTCTGGAAAAAGTTTTTTTTAAAGGCAGCAAGCAGGCAGTATATACTGTAAAAAAATAACTTATCTCCTATCGTTAGTCCGGCCTACCTATTTCTTCGGCTCAAGTTATGGTATTGCTTTTTTTTCTAAAGCACCTAAGGGTACAATATTTATTGACCATAACCGCTGAACTTTCGCAGTTAGCGAGGGAAGTTAATATTATACGAGAAAAATAAACTCGTCATGAATACATGATAACATTGTTTTTTATAAATCTGATTGGTAGTAAGCTAAAAGGAAAAGTCTGGTACAAAATTAAAAGTAAGTTTATAAAAATCATCACCACGGAGGACTAATAATTCGGGGGTTCGATAACCAGCAAATTTTTGAATTTATTATTCCTATTTTATCTGCATTCCAGCTGTTGCACGCCAAATATATTTTTTTCCTTTTTTAAAACTCACGGCAACCGTTTATTTTGACGGGATATGTATCCTACGTCCATCTCCAGGATTAACGCTACATGTGTGTTGAATGTCATCAACATCGTTGCAGTGTTTGATCCGTGTATATGTAACAAACAAGAAAACAGACACACTTTCAAATTTATTATATAAATATGGGTTTCTATTACAATTTTAAAATGCAAAGATTATAACCGTTATTTCCGTTTCATGTTTCATTTTTCATCTTGCGGATCAGAAGCATTTCAAATATATCTTTTTAACGAGACATAGCTCCATGGTTCTTCGTATTTATTTTTACTTCGTGTATAGTCGTAATTTTTATTTTTATTAACCTAAATTTACCTACACTTGGAGGAAATATAAATTTTCACAGTCTCTATAAGACTCATATGAAAGGTATTTTATACTAATTTTGGCATCGGTGGCAAGTATGAGGGCGAGTTTAAGGGCGCTCAGGCCGCCTTTGCCATAGAGCCGCAGGTTCAAATCTTGTAGGTTCTGAATAATTAGTATTCATTTAAAAAACATTATATAACTTTAAACTTAAACTTGGTATTGTATAAGTGAATAGTGGCCATGTTGGCTTAGGTTATCTTAGGCCTCTACTTCTCTCACCTTCGAACGGTTTTTTGTTGAAGAAAAATCGGTAGTCCATCACACACAGTGGCGTGCACTGAGTTATTTACCAGGGTATGCAACAGCAGGAAGATTGCATGAAATTTCAAAAATCCTCCTCCTATACGAGTTATATATCATTTTTAGGTTAGGCAGTGCTTTTGTGCATGTATAGAGTGCACGCCACTGATCACACATAGTATAATTTGTCTGGCATGGTACGCCCTGAAAGGCTAAACAGGTTACTACGAGCAGGGTCCACTGTGATGGACGTGGCACGTGGACGTATGACACTTCATACGTCATAGTTTTAGGAAGTGAGAGACCGATAAAAACTATGCGAATCTCTGTGACATTTGAGTGAATATTTAATTACTCAGCCAAAATTCCTACATAAAAAAATGAATTACCATCACCTTATCTGAAAGTCTGAACAATAACATCTCAAATTTACTTTAAATACTATTAGTTATAACAATAATTAAGGTAGGTATCACAATTTATCACTGCCGGAATAACTCAATTTCAAGTTCCGAGCAAAGTGCTCATTAAAATTGCCGACCAACTACTAAGTGAATTGGTAGACAGCGTTCTCTACAATTAGTATATCCTACGCGTTCGTCAAAAGGAGGTAAAAAATAAGTGTAGTGTTTTGAAGATAAAAGTTACTGATTTATTACATTAACGTGGGGTGGAACCGTTTCATATCAAATATTGGAAGCCAAGTACCTAACAAATTCCTGGAAAAAAGGTGGTCGTGGAGGATACTACATCGCGGTTACCACACAATTGATGGCTTTTTAATGACAAGGTTGCTTGGAAGCTGGCCGCTCCGCTTTCATAACTATCAAACTGTAAAAGTAACTGCTGAGTAACTAGCCGGCTTCTTCTCGGTAGAATCTGCTTTTCAAACCGGTGATAGATTCAAAACAAACCGACGAACTTAACGATTCAAAGGTGCATATAGATTTGGTCTAAATGAATTTTGAATTTGAACATTTGGTCTAAATGAATTTTGAATTTAGAATTTGATATAAATGAATTTTGAATTTTAATTTTGACTACGAGGACGCCGAACTCCAGCGTGCCATTCCCGGGTTGGCCCATGTGTTATGTATTTCACAAAGTTATGAAACAGGTGTTGACCACTCCGTACTTTAGTAAGCAAGTTGTGCCTTCTGTCCCGGTTAATGCCACGAGCATGTGATAATAATTGTTAAAGCCCGCCATCACTCATTGGAACAGCATCGTGGTTCCCAGCGTTGGGTCATATAGGCTGAGGATGAGGATGTCTGTTAAATAGATTAAAGCTTAAAGCGCCTTAGGTATGTCCCGTGCACAAACAACAAGTTTGATATCAAAGCAAATCTTATCCATATATTCCGCATGATATTTCCGAAGCGACTGCATATACCGAGCTTTACTTAAACAAGACACAAAGGGCATCAAAGACACAGTATGCAAATCCTCCACACAAACAACGTCCATATCATACTATGATCTCTCTTGGAAAATAGGCCAACCATTTGTTTAACTAAACACACTGTTGCTATATATAAATAGATTGTACCAACTACCTACGTAATACGCTGAAGGACTTCGACTTCACTTTCAGCTGAGTTCGAATTCCAACATGCACCTCTAACTTTTCTAAGTTATGTGCGTTTAAATAAATAAATATCGCTTCAACGGTCAAGGAAAACATCGTGAGGAAACCTGCATGCCTGAGAGTTCTCCATAATGTTCTCAAAGGTGTGTGCCAGCGTGGTGGACTACGGCCCTAACCCCTTCTCATTATGGGCTGGTAATGAGTAGATATGATGACGATGATGACATTATACGAGCATATTGTGGATATTTGCATATCTATGGAGCTCGCATATGCGGATCCCTTTCAACCTCTTTGAATGGGTATTAGGTAAGTATGTGAAATCTGATGACCCCACATTATCGGGACTCGCAGGTCTTAGCATACTGATATCATTCTCAGCCCATCAATGTTCCACAGCTGGAGATATGATTCTGATTGCGTAACAGAGAAGGTTTTAGAGCATAGTTCCACCAACGCACCACGCTGCTCCAATGCGGGATTATTATCACATGTTAGTGACAATAACCTAGTACTTATACATTTTCTAACCCTTTGCTATTACTAAGAACACATTATTGCCAGAAAAATTCAATTATATCCTAATGGTAGAACCTTTAAATTAATAACTTATTAAAGGTAAGCTAAGGACATATTTTATATCGACAAAAAATACCTTTGACAAATCTAGACAACAACGCGTTCTTCTCCGCAGCTATATAGAAATAAAGCTGCGATGAATTGTAACCTGTTGTCGGAGACGGTTACGCAAGCAAGTTCGCTGTAAAAAGCAAGAAGGAATGCTTGTTCCCTTTCGTAATCTCTCTAGTCGGTGGCAGAAGTTCTTATTACTATTTGTCAACGCTTTGAAACTAGTTTCTTCAAAAGTAGCTTCTCGCTGTAAACTTAGTTACAAGAACGGCTTCGATCGATCGTTACAGTTAATGCGGGTTTACATTTAGTAGGTATCTACTAATACTAGGAGTTTTGCGAACAGTAGACACGAGCATAAACTTTTTGGCAACAATATGGCTCCACTGGTTTAAATGTAAAGGTGTTTTTTTTTTTTTTCATAATTTAAAGTATCGTGAGTGAAGTCTTACGACGAGCTGGTCAGCGCGAACTTTGGGAAACCGTCAAAGTAAAATGATTTGGTTATCTGGGGCATTGGCTTTGGTTGCCTGGAAGAGACCGCTATTTAGCGATAAGGCTGCCAAATTGTACGTACCTTATAGTGCTGTTGTATTTGTATCTCTGTAAATTTTCTCTATGGTGTACTATAAAAGTGTATTCATTCATTTATTCATTTATTCATTCATGTGCTTATTCAGATACGGGTTCCTGTAACCACTAATGATGGGCAAAGTTGCTGGGAAGGGGCGCATCGGTTGCCTGAGGAAGTCTCGGTTGCGCAACACGAAGGAGTGGACTGAGATTGCGAGTGCCGCTCAGCTGTTTAGCCTCGCAAGAGACAAGGCGAAATATAAAAAAAAAACTAACGGTTAGAGAGACCCCTAAAGAAGAAGAAGAGTAATGCTCATTTTAAATGTGTAATTGAACAACAAACGCGAACAAGCTCATGCCTAAGAGCCCCGAATGGGTTCGTAACTAGTCGGGCAATCACTGACAAAAATTCACTTTGACACACAAAGACACTGAACAATTTACTGCGTTTTGTGGAGCTCATTACCCTACTGATTGTTTTCGTACGTTTACGATTGTTCCATTTTTTTTTAAATTCATGGAGGATCCTAAGTGAACAATGTATATTTGCTTTTACAATTTGTCCCTGCTGAGGATCAAATCCGAGACCTTCTCCTTCCACACGTAAGACCGCAGCCCTCTGTGCCATGAGTTTCACTTATATAACTCATCACTTTTATATATGTTGATATAAAAAAGTAGATAGGGAGGATCGAGTCAGGAAAAGTTTTGGGACATATTGACGGAGGGCATTTCCTGTCATGACAGCACACCCTACTAACGTTGCCATCACTTGAACTTTTTCCATTTAGCGAGCACTTCGTTCGCTTTTGATTTTTCGTGGAACGTATTTAAATTTTCATCGAAAATGTTCTATTTTAATTTTTATCTTTTATATATATTTTTTTTATTTGAGCAATAAAGTATTGCTTTAACAGTGAAGGAAAATATCGTGAGGAAACGAGGAGGAAGGGCGTGTTAAGTCTACCAATTCGCACTTGGCTAGCGTGGTTGACTACCACCTAAAGCCTCGTCTTTCTGAGAGGAGACCCGTGCTCTGTAGTGGGCTGGTACTGGGTTAATGGCGGGAATAATTAAATTGTGTGATTGTGTGAGAGCGTGCGCGTATGCGTGTGTGTGTTTGAGTGTTTGTATGCTTGTGTGTGTCTGTGTTTCTGAACCAAGATGACCGCCGCCATCTGCCGCCGTAGATTCAAGAGGCGAACGGTGTTCGTCGATATAAAAATCGTTGTGTAGATATAGCGGAGTTCATATTTTATAATAATTATTATAACATGGTTTCAGAGGTAACTTTATCTCGTCTGAACAGGTGAGCTGAATGAGGAGGCACGTAATTGGCTCTCATTATACGTTAAGCCTTAGGCATGCCTTCGCACTGTATTTACCTCTCTATTACGTTTATATAAAATACCTGTTGTAATAATTTCAATAATCCTTTTTAAAATAATGTAATGGCTTTAATAAATTAGGCTTTTCGTTAGTATGGTTGAAAACGGATCACGTTAAAAACGAAACGTTAACTAAGTTAGAAATGAAATGAAAACGTATGTTGAAAACAAGAAAATAAAACTGTATTTAGTTAAGTGGTTGCTACTACAAATATCCAGGTTAGCAAAACTAAAACATACTCATCATTATCAATGTCACTTCAACCGATTGAAGTCCACTGCTGGACAAAGGGCTTTTGTAGGGAGTTCCAAAATCCACGGTCCTGGGCCGCTTGTTTCCAGCGGCTCCCAGCTACTCGTTAGATGTCGTCAGTCCACCTCGTTGAGGGCCGCAAACGCTGCGTTTACCTGTGCGGGGTCGCCATTCCAGCATCTTGGAACCCCATAGTCCATCGGTTCTCCGAGCTATGTGCCCTGTCCTTTTTCACTTCAGTAACTCTGGTTCTTCTACGGATCTCCTCATTTCTGATTTGATTACGTTGAGATACTCCCAACATAGCTCTCTCCATCGCCCGCTGAGTGACTCTGATCCTTCTTATGAGGCCCATAGTAAGCGAACACGTTTCAGATGCGTAATGATTTTAGACGAAAAGATGTCACGAAGTTTCCCGAACGCTGCTCATCCGAGTTGGATTCGGCGGATTACCTATTTGTAACTCTAATTTATAACCTATCTAACTGGATTGTGTGTCCTAGGTATATGAAGTCGTCTACAATTTCAAGTAAAGAGCTCGCAACTATTACTGGGTGTAGCGGAACATAACGTTACACATAATTTTCGTCTTGCTCATGTTCATACGTAGGCCCACCTGTTGAGAGACTCTGCTGAGGTCATTGAGCATCTTATTAAGGTCCCCTAGAGTCCCTGCCACTATGACCACAATGTACATGCTACAAACATACTAAATAACATACTACGTACTAAAATTTAATTCCTCAAAACTTATAAAAAAATAATAAAATATTCATCAAGAAAGCAACGAGTAATACTCGTAGGTAGATTTGACATTCATTCGACGTCGCGGCATCATTATATGTACCGCTGGAAATACTTTACAGAAGTATGGTCGTTAAAATTGCAAATTCCCAATAACAACTTCCGATACAAGAAATAAAATTGTTTGAGCATTGAGCAGCTAACTTTTAGTTGCAATTTTATGTTCAGCTTATTTCTTCTATTTATGGGTATAGTAAATACGAAAGATCTTGTATGGAATGATCAAGTTATTTAATATTTTTTAAAAGTAAATCATTAGCTATTCATTTTCCACTACTTATATCCCACTTTTGTGGAAAACTATATTTTCATGTTGAATACAAGAAAATGAAACTTTAAGTTAAGTAGATGCCATTACAAATATACAGGTTAGCAAAACTAAAACGTACTACGTACTGAAATATAATTCTTCAAAACTTAAAAAAAAAACTAATAAAATATTCATGAAAAGCAAGAAAGCAACGAGTTTTATTACACTTTTGTTGAAAAGGAGAGTTGTTTCTTTTTAATAATCAACATTTTAAGTAGTTTTAACCACTGATGCCTAAAGTATGTGTTATTTGTACTAGTATGGAAATACTAGCGCCACGCTTATTTTGGCCGCCAAGTACCCACTCATTTTTTACCCACCAAGGAAGATACCCACTAATTTTCGGCAGGACTTGGGAATCAAAGTGATCACCTTGTGATTCGTAATTAAACAAGCCAATCACGAGAACAACGACGAAAAGCCATCGCTATAATCAATATCCACGGTCATCGGTTTGAAAACAAAAAAGTTAAGAAACACTTACTGAGTGGATCTTACTCGAGTTTCCACCGAAGTGTCTCTCGGAGAATGTTTCCTTAAGCCGTTCTGAGTTAGCAAAGTAGTTAGAAGTAAACAAACTTATCTAGTTTAATTGAGGTAAGAAAATTTAAAAATATATCACTTAATGTTTTAGTTTGAAAAGCTAAAAAATAAATTTCTTTCAGTTATCTTTATATATATAATACTTCTTGTGTGCGTGTGTATTTACTAAACTCCTCCTAGACGGCTGGACCGATTTGAATCAATCTTTCGGTATGCGTTTTGGTTCTTCTGACCTAGAAAACTCACCTCAGCAGTCTTATACAGCAATATATCTAAATGAGAGAGATTCTCGACTATGCAGAAAACACACCTTAAAAAAGTTGATGCCAGTCCAAAGATTTTCTACTTCAAACTTACCTATCGAGTTCATCGAGCTACCGGATAGTGTTACAAATTACTAATATCAAAATTTAATAAAAACTTATATCCGTGCACTTACGCTCGCGAATGCAATAACTAGCTCTTCTGTGAATTTGTGAAGAAACTGATATTACTTTTCAAGTTTTACTTGAAAGGACGCGTACGTACCGCCTTGTTAACTTTGCAACTTGTGCCGCCGAGAAACTTGCCTTATCCAGCCATCTTATTAATGTACTTAGATATTTAATAGGTTCTTCGAATGACTGAAATATAAACACAAACAACACTAGTATTTATAGGGCTTTCTGTGACAGAACTCGTCTGGGGAAGTGCAACCGTTAATTCTGCCGGAAAGCAACATCGTTGTGTTCAGTCCATTCTGAAAGGCGTATTTGCCGGTGTATTTACAGGCACATCAGGTAAGGTTGCACACACCGGGGGCACGTTGCACGCAGTTTGCCTGGCATGATCTGTTAAGGGTTTGCTCTTTTTTTCAGACTTACCATCAGGTGGGCTGTCAGCCTTAATTATAACTAAATATAATGTAAGCATGGTGGTAGTCCCCGGACGAGCTCTGTCTTAAAAAGCCCTACAACCACTAGATAAAAATATTGTTCCAAGACATAAAAAATTGGTCCTACAAAGCGAAATTTTAAATTCGTTTAGTGCCAACCTACTAGAAGCCACGATTGACGTGTCGTGACGTTTGACGTTCTAAAAATCGTGGTCCTGGTGAGATCTCAGCTTCGAACAGGTGAATTGTTTCAATCAGATTCTGTTAGAAGCCATTATGGCTTTGCTAACCAACCGAGAGGATTTATTTTTCTTTTTAAAATGGCAGCGAACTTTACAATCTATTTCCAAAGATCCATATTTCAACTTTTTATAAATTTATTTTTACTATTAATACTAATAGAGAAATGTAAAAGTTGGTAATTTTGTTTCGATATAAGTAAATGTGTAAATAAGATTTCCTGTTAAATCCCAAAAATACACACATGGGAGTTACGAGCAATTAAGTCTCTTTTATTTTCTAAAGGATTAAGCGTCACTTCGGCGGGCGAGCTATTGTAGCAACTTGCAAGCGGCCCGGAGGCATCGCTTTAGCAGCTAACGAGGCGTGGCACAATGCAACAATCAGAAAATAAATCAGTTATCCCATCCAGCTTGCTGAGGCTTTAAAACTGAAAAGTCATACAAACATATAAGACTATATTTTGAAAGGAGTCCATCATCATCATATCAACCCATAACCTGGCTGGTAATTACAGTGCGCGGGTTTTCTCTCACAATAAGAAGGGCTTAGGCCGTAGTCCACCATGCTAGCCAAGTGTGGATTGGTGGACTTCACACGTCTTTGAGAACATTATGGAGTACTCTCAGGCATGTAGGATTCCTCACGATGTTTTTCTTCACTGTTGAAGCAAGAGATATTTGAATTAGGTACTTAAATGCACATAACTTAGCAAAGGTGCGTGCTGATATTCGAACTGGCCCCCTAAAAGTGAAGCCATAGTTCCAATCACTGGGCTATCACTAAGACATAAAAGTATCACTAGATAATACTCGATTTTGAGATATTATCTTTTTAGTTTTTAACCTTAACGCAAAAACGTCGGGTTGTTGTAAGTTTGATTTGTCTGTGGCATCGTATTTTTCGAACGGATCCAATGAATCGATTTTGATTTAGATTTTTTTGTTTGAAAGGTGAAGTAGTCCGGAGTGCGTCACAAAATGGCGAATTACAGTTTTCTCGCAACTCCCCCAATATAGGTGTCCCATGAAAGAGCTTGACTGTAGAATACACTATTAGAAATTTCAAATCCAAGATGGCCGCCACTACAAAATGGCAATCTTTTTTTTTGCAAAATTCCTTCTATATGGTTACCATTTGCAGTGTCGGGGGTTTTTTTATTAAAACAAATGGTCAACCCTCACGAAATGTAGTTACATCAAATCGCATTAAAACGCGTGAGTATGTCCTGTGGTGTATAAATAGTGAGGAACTTTCATACCATGGTGGCATTGCGCATGCTACGTGATGCAGATTTTATTGAAGATGATATTTGCTGATACAGGTAAATAGGTGTTACATAAAATAAACTACGCAGATCTTAACTGTACCACGCCAAATTGGCATGCAAATTGTTGTCAGGGTAGTATTTAAAATTTTAATAGTAGTAACATCTACTAAGTACAATTAAGATATTGGCAATTACAATGTTTATAATAATACAATACAATTAATAAAATAATAAATTACAATTATTTGTTCACATTATTTGTTCTTCTATTATAAAAATAAGTTTGTTTCTATTTCTATAAATTAAGAAATTTTGCATCAGTGTTGGTTGGCACTGTACGAATAAAACATGTTTTATTCCTATGACGACCGGAGAGCTTAATTGCCAGGCGGCACGTCTTTGTTGGTAAATATCCGTGGTCGAAGTCTCCTCCCATACAAAACGTTTAATAAAACTGCCATAATCCCTTACAGGCTGGCCCGTTACCATCTTAGAGGGCAGCATCACCAAGTGAAGGGGTAACTTGTAGGAAGATGAATAAACAAAAAGCTTTTTCAGAAAATTACATGGTCTTAAAACTAACGTTTTGTTTTAACCACTAATCTTCACCCTTTAACTATGGACGCTTTTTTTATTATCATTAAAATATCTGCACGGTGTTTGTTGATAGGTAAATAAATAAATATACAACGACAATACACAAATCGCCGTCAAGCCCCAAGGTAAGCGTAGCTTGTGTTAGGGGTACTAAGACGACTGATGAATATTTTTATGAATACTTAAATACTTATAATATACAGATAAACACCCAGACACTGAAAAGCATTCATGATCATCACACGAAAATTTTTACAGTTGTGGGAATCGAACCTTCGACTCAGACAGAAGGGTCGCTGCCCACTGCGCCAATCCGCTGTAATGAAACCGGATAAGGCCACCTCTTCCTTTTCTGAATATTTGATCGCTAAACTGAGACGACTGCGGGGGATGGTTGGAACTATGTGTTTCTAAGAAATCAACAATAGACAAAGACCCAAACCATGCCGACAGTTAAGAGTTAAAAACCTTTGAAACGCTTTTCGAATGTTTCCGAATACCGTAACAATGGGAAATTAACTTTACAAAATCCATATTGCCGATATAATCCTACGTACGAAAGCCAAACTGCAGAGATATGTAACTGTAGATTGAACAACGCAAGAATCGCTGGTTATATTGTTGATCCGAACTTTTAAAGAGGGGACACAATTTAAAATTTAGATTGGTAGTGTTGGCTTGCTACACAAAATGAAGCCACCATTGGAAATGTAAAGTTCTTTGAGTAACGTATACGTTAGTTTCTGCAGATTTAACGCTCGCACCCGTGGGCTTACTGTCATCGAGCAAAGTAGTATTATTTTAATATTGTTGACGCTCTTGTTTTAGAGTTATAAAAAGTCGATATAAACAGTCGACTAACTAGAAACTCACATAAATTAGTGATATCTGCATAACGTTTTGAGAAAAGTACAGAAATCCTTTGTGGGGATGGGTATATGCTTTTATAACATGATAACGAAGGACCGTAGTATACGTAGGACCCGTCGTTGTCACAATTTAATTAACAAAGAGAATTCTATCCGGAACCAATTTGAAAGGTCATCAAACGAGATGTGATACTTTAATCAGCTAATCGAAACAGAACAAAACGTTTGTACGCAGTATAAACGGATGTTCCACATCCAGTCATAATTACAGCTACCGTCACGTAATAAAGCAGCAAAATGAGGATTTTGCAGCGCAAATATTTGAGCTTTTTGCTGTTTGCTCCCACTTTGAAACAAGGGGCACAATTTAAAATTCAGATCGTGGTTGTACACTGTCTGCTGCACAAAATAAAGCTCCTATTTGAAACTCTAGTACGTCTTTGGAGTCCCCGCGCAATAAAAGCTTGCAACTTGCGAACTAGCTTTTGGTTGCCGACTTTTAAATGTTCCAGGGTTTCTGATAAAAGATAACCGATTTTTTTTCAAACAAACTTATCGCGTGAGCTACCGCTTGCAAGGCAATGATAATGCCTTCGTACACCACCGCAACCTAGACAGCAGCATCCAGACAGTCCCTTCTGTAGGTCCCAGATAAGGGTGTGCCCCGAACTCTAACTGTGGATGACCGCGTATACAGATAGCGCGTTGAACTTCAGGACTTATGTCCTACGGAGGACAAAGAAAAATATACCTACTACGACAATACACACATCCCCAAATTTGTCCCACGTATTTTGTGTTATGGGTACTAAGATGACTTATAAATATTTTTATGAATAATATACAAAACCATGCTTATAATACACAGATAAATACCAAGACACTTATTTTCCTTACTGTGTAGTGGTGTACAAATAAAGAGTTTAAATAATAAATAATAAAATAACATTCTAAGTTAGAAACATTTAACAGGTGTGAGAATCGAACCCACAGCCTTAGGCTCAGAGAGCAGGACAAGAATCCCGTTTCAATTCGTACCCTTCTCATCCGATTTGAGTCGCTTTTAAAATCAGCATAATCGACTAATTTGCGCTGTCTAAATCTTAACGAAACGGAATTAGAAACGCGAGCATCTTATATTTAAACCAACATTCACGATAAAGTTTCGTTATCCACGCTTCGACTAGCCATCTTCTATGTGTAAGTTAAGCTGGAGTTTTATATTGGAAAAAAATCGAACCTGTTTCAAGCGTTCTTTCAGGCTACGTGATTCAATTAAAACTTGTCTATTCGAGATATTTCAGTTAACAAAGACGTTTGATTTTATATTGAAATAGTTCATTCAAATCGGGCCTTTAGAATGCGGATTTCGAATTGGCATTGATTGTTCAGAAATAACCGAGTTAATATTGGAGTCGGTCTGATGTTTAGAGTGCTCAAATTAATAAACAAAATATTAAAATTTAAGTACGAAACGTTGTATTAGTAATCTTTACATATACTTACTTGAATAATCCTCACTTTTTTACCTACTTAATATCATAAATGCGAGTTTGTTTGTTTGTTTGCTTAAAGCCTTATCTAAGCAATGAATCAACTAAATTTTAGGCATTAGGCATAGACTTAGCTGAAAGGGCGGAGAGTAACATAAGATTTTTATCCAAAGAAAACAAACGGTACCTGACAATTTGGGAATTTATAATTTTTTAAATTTTCTCTGGTCTGGTCTGGTGGCCAACCAACAAAGACCTGCCACTCAGCGATTTAGTATTACGGTGCGACTTCGCCTAGAAATCTATTAGGGGTATGACTACCATACTCCCTAACAGGTTAGCCCGCTACCATCTTAGACTGCATCATCACTTACGACCAGGTGAGATTGCAGTCAAGGGCTAACTTGTAGTCGAATAATAAAAAGTAAAAAAAAGGACATTTACCGCAAGTTTATACAAACAAGTGCAAAAGCTTCACGTTTAGCGTTTATTCATGTAGTCGTATAGGTACGAATTGAGATGTCTCAACGCCTGAAAGCCATTAAGTCAGAGAAGTAAGTACGGAGTCTTCGTGAAAACTTAGCGAAAGTAAAGGAACTTATGTATGACATAACGAGTAAAAGTTTCAGCCGTGGATGACGATGTCGTTGAGAAATGTTTTTTGTAACTTTGTGTGTAAAGTGTAAATGTAGGTAGGTTAGTAATTTTTCACACAAACATCGTAGAAATAAAGTTACAACTTTAGTGCGAACAATACAAAGAAGTTGGCGTGTAAGTCACGAGTAAAGGCGGTATTCCATTGGTGCGCGGGTATATACGGTGGTTATTCCCCTTGTGTTACAAATTTTACGGCTTCAGCCGTGGCTGGTTAAAATATCACCTACCGTGTAGTACGTGATATTTTTATGTCATACATCGACAACAGCAGCAATTTATTTTTTTAATCTAAAATATATCTAAAAGTCGGTGATGTAGCTTGTATCCTCAGGATGGGCATTTGGCCTTAAAAAGAATAAAAGGCTCTTGCACCTTAAAAAGAATAAAAGTAAAATATTCTCGACAGCTAAACCGATTTTGAGTAAATTTCGCATAGAAGTAGCTTTGACATCTACTTAGCATCAAGCAGAATTTTTATCCTGGACAAATAACGGTTCCCTCAGGGTTTTAAAAAAGCAACGTGGAATAAGACGCGGCCAATAGTTCTTTTTCTTCTTCTTGTGACCCGATATTGGTAAGCAGTGGCGTGCACTTCATGCATGCACCAAAACACTGCATACCCTAAAATTGATATATATCTCGTATAGCGGGAGGATTTTTGCCGTTTTATGCAATTTTCTGCTGTATGCATACCCTGGTAAGAAACCAAGTGCACGCCACTGTTGGTAAGGTACGGTTCAATTACTATTTTAGTTTTTCCTTCCATAAAGTTCCACGCACTCGTGATTTAATTAAAATTACAATATAGCTTTAAGACTAATTAGTAACATGTTATAAACTAAACTTATACATTAGTTTTTATAGAAGAATTAGGTCCAATGTCCTAGGTGTTCATATAATATCACTTTATTCTTGTAATCTTATATTATTATAAAATATCTATCGTAAGTGATCACATCTATATTAGAATATAATGCAAAGTGAAATACACGTGCGTGGTAATGGAACAGCATCTTAAATAGCAAGACAGATTGTCTCTGTCATGTCCTTCAGGATAAGTTATGTGGTGTAACTTTTTATGCGTTTTCTTTGTTAAAAATTTATTTTCTCCCCAAGTATGATAGAGTTGTTAACAAAACGATTGGATGATAGTTGAAATGAAACAAACCGTGGTAGAAATGGTGTGTTTCAATAAGGTGGATGTTTGAAAAATGGCCTTTAATTTTCATAAATAAGCTGGTACGCCATATGTGATGACTCCCTATGTTATAATATTTTTTTGATGAGCTTTTAATTATATATTCTATTTCATCCCTTTTTAAGCCATTTTTTTATAATTTACCTATCGAGAATTAAAGTTATTTTTGATAATGAAACCTAAAACTTGGGAGCACTTGGCTGATATTATGTATGACCCAAACCTTCACCGAATAAAGTAACGATCGAGTCACATCCAAGACGAGTCCAACAGCAAACAGTTATTTTTTGGGTTTATTTTACCATACCATATTGGGTTTATTTTTATTCTCTTGACCCATGTTCGCCGTTGACCGCAATCTCACCTGGCGGTAAGTGATGATGCAGTCAAATATCGACGAGCTATCTGTTAGGGGGGTGGCAGCTAATTATGCCCATAACCCTAATAAGGTTTCTACGCGGGGTCGTACTGGAACGCTAAATAGCCTAGCTGATATTTGTTCGTTGGGTGGTAACTAGCCACGATAAAACTTTTGCACAAGGCCGGATCAGAGAAAACATAGGCATTTTAAATTCTCAAATTAAAACTTATTTAACCTCCTTCCTTCTTTTTATTCAACTCAGCGCTCAAGGAGGTTGAGAAAAATATTGGTGGCTTAAGATCAAATTTGAGATCCTATTATTAACTCCATATCGGTTTATAAATACGGTCCTTAGATTGGAGCCGGATTCTCCTGGCTTTTCCCCTATACTCGCAATATGACGTATCGTGAAAGGAGCAATCTGCGCATATCGTGTCATCAATCTTAAAAGTGACTTTTTATAAAACAGCGACATTGACAGATGATGGAAAACATTATTCAATTACCCTGGTGTTTTTCTTAGACAATTATATTTATTTGGGTTTTATACTAAATACAAACATCGACTCTTTTTCATAATGTTACAAGTGTTCCTTTTTTAAACGTGCAAAAAGTAAAATATAGCTTTGCTGTACCGCGGCTGGTGGTAATTCATCTTAAAAGTGTGCTACTACCATTAATAAATCGCCACCTTTTTCATTAATAAATCAACTCTTGTAATGAAAATATTCGCCACTACGCGCGCTCGTAGCGTTGTAGAGGTGTCGTAGCAAATGTAGTGTACACATAACTATTTTTTAATGGTGAATTTGGTTGTACAAAAGGATTTAATTAGCTACAAAGTACCTTATTAATAAGAGCGTAAAGTTCATAATTGCGCTTGACAACGTAACGTAACGTAGCTTGTATGTATCCAAATACCTACGAAAGAACAAACAAATTGCGAGATTAGTCTTAAATATTTTTTATTCTGGATAATTCTTCTTGCGATTTCTCAGTAAAGAAGATTCTAGGCCTCAGATCACCATCTTCGTCCGCTGCTGGACATGGGTATTTTGTAGGGAGTTCCAAATACCACGGTCTTGTGCTTGGGTCTAGCGGCTCCCTGCGACTCGCTTGACGACATCCGTCCACCTCGTCGGGGGTTTACCAACCTCAGATAAGTGAAATATAAGCAAGCTCTTGTCCTAACCAAGTCAAGTAACTTCAACTAAATCCTTATCAAAATTAAGCTTAATTTGCTATACTCCGCGAAAAGCAGGAGAATCTGTGACTTAACAATTAATAATTGTTGTTTGTGTAAAGTCAACATCTCCTGAGGATGCTCCGGTTTCGGAGCGAAACATGCGTAGAGGGTATATTGCCGAAGATCTGTTTGGTGTGGAGTATAAGGATTGAAGAAATTATAAATTACACCACACAGATTCTCCTGCTTTTCGCGGAGTATAGCAAATTAAGCTTAATTTTGATAATATATCATGGATTTCCGCAAAGTGCGTTACTTTGCGGAAATCCATGATATATTATCATGCTTCATCATGCTTCTATCCAATATTCAACTAAATCCAGTAATCAATTGTGAATCCTAGTGACCTCACATTACAGGAGCATAGTAAGTAGGATTACGGTACATTTCTCTTAAATAAGAGAGGAGGTCTTTGCTCAGTTGTGGTATAGTAATTAAGTTAAAATTGATTCATTACTCTCATAAAGTTTTTAAATCAATTTCATCTTCTATACTTTCCTCCTTCGACACAGTATAATATAATTTCCACTTCAATTCACAACAAAGCCTCGTCCATCATAAAGTTGAGTTTCCAGCAGCGTAGGTAGTTAGCGTTCTACATTTCAATTGCTTTCAATGTAACATAAAACGTTATTAACTCTTTCCGTGCGATAAAAGTGTCTTGGAAGGTGCAGTTGCATTTGCATTTAACAATTATATAGGAAGAGATATTGCTTTGCGCAGCTGAGATAGGTACGGCAGATGATAATGTATTTTATCTTTGATTTTCACGATTTTATACCAAGTAATGAGGTGTCGTTAGAATTGTGTATTTTTAAAGGAGTAACTTTGATGTAACATTTAAATTTATTTAAAATAGCTGCTCTCCGCGGTTGCATCCGCGTTAGTTCAATATACCGACCCCCTACGCTACATAATATTAAGTTTGAATGAATGAATGAATGAATGAAATTTATTTATTTGCCCACAAAATAGCTTACAATTATAATACAAAAATATATCCTAATAAAAGCATGTGGACAAATAGGGTTCCACCTCAGCACGAAGCCGCAGCGAGCTGCAGCGCTGGTTTTCAGGGGGACCCTGTGTGCTCACAGACGTGTTTGCGACTACATCATCCATGCCACAGTCTATACAAAATAAAAATAAAATTAAAAATAAAACATGGTGCGGAATATAAAATTTACAGATCTAAACCAAGAAGCCTACCACAGGCAGTGTCCATGGAAACGCTAGATAATTCGTCTGTATATACGCCAGAAACAAATTACAGCCCTGCTACTATAGTGTTTTTCACACACAAACACATACGGAAAAAAACGGAAAAAAACTGATTCAAAGAAAAGCCTCATTAATGTCGATTTAAGAACTATAAATTTTTTGTTGCTGTAGCAAATGTGCTTTGAGTTTTTCTTTAAATAGCCGAACAGTTTGTATATCACGTATGGGTGGTGGCAAGTCATTCCAACACTTAGTAGCAGAGAACTTGAAACTGCCGCGAAAGGCGGCAGTTTTATGTCGTGGCATCGTCAAAACGATTGAGGAGCTTCTTAACCGGCCAGTGCAGCGATATTCTATCCACCTCAACTTTTTGCGTAGGTATTCCGGGACACCGTTATTTATCACCCCAAATAGCAAAGTAGCGAAGTGAAGTTTTCTTCGCTCTTCCATTTTTAAGAGGTTTGCGTTATTGATATAAGGACTGATATGACTTCTTGGTGGAATGTCATAACAGAAACGGGCGCATGCATTTTGAACACGCTGTATAAGCTTCTTAGTTCTACCCAGTAATCGTGCTCCAAAGACAGTATCAGCATAATTGAGCTTCGATAGGACCAATGACTCGCACAGTTTATTTCTAAGGTCCACACCAATATACGGTCTTATTTTATATAATAACTTAAGCCTAAAAAAGCAATTTCGAACGGCTTCCAACACATGGGATTCAAAGTGCAGTGAAGAATCAAAAATAACACCCAAATTTCGAGCCTCATTAACTCTTACAATATTCTTATTATCTATATTTATGTTAAAACTGTGTGTACTAAGACTACTAATACAATGCTTAGAGCCCAGAACCATAAACTGCGATTTTTTTGGATTCAATACTAAACAATTCCTCAATGCCCAAATGTGTATGCGATTCAGATCGCAATTTATTTTGTTTACAGCCTCTTCTCTATCTTGTGGGTAAAAAGATAAGTATAACTGTACGTCATCAGCGTATAAGTGGTAGTCGCAATTATGAAAACAACTTGTGATGTCAGATGAATATAACGCATAGAGCAGTGGACCCAGTATAGATCCCTGGGGAACTCCTCTGTTAACTGAAGATAGAGCAGATTCCATATAAGTGTTATCGCTATTTCTTACTTCGACATACTGCGATCTACCTGAAAGATAACTGTCGAACCATTTGATCGTGGAGTTATCAAACCCATAAAAGGATAGTTTAGACAGAAAGAGAGTCGTGTTTATCGAATCGAAAGCTCGAGAGAAATCAAGGAGGACAAGAATAGTACACATTCCCTTATCCTGCGCGGACAAGATGTCATCCACAACACTAACAAGTGCAGATGTTGTACTGTATGATTTCCTGTAACCTGATTGGTTGGCTGGTAGGAGATTATTTTTTTCAATGTACTCTGTAATTTGAGTAACTACTACTTTTTCTAGGATTTTGGACAAACAAGGTAGGATGCTAATAGGTCTTAAGTCCTTGTATGATGTAGGATTGTTACATTTTGGAAGCGGTTGCACCTTAGCTATCTTCCACAAGTCAGGGAATGTAGAGGTTAAAATTGAGTTATTTACTAAGTTGGTTACAGTTTGTAGGCATTGGGGCAAGGATAATGTAAGCATTTGCAGTGAAATATTATCGACACCCATAGCCTTTGACTTAAGACCCTGAATAATTTTGGCAATAACTCGTTCATTTACCGGCTGCAGACCGAACGTGCTATTACCGAGCCTATGGTACTCATAGTAAGTGAGGTCTGATATTGACACAGAGTTATTGCCAGGTACGTCAAGGAAATGTTTATTTATTAAATCCGGGTTTCCAAGCGCCATAGGAATATCTCTCATTTTACTCGCTACTGTCCCGTTACTAAGCCAGACTTTTTTAAGTTTTTCCATAAGACTTTTGAATTTTTGATAAAAGCGTTAATATATTGCACGTGATAAGCTCTCTTTTCCGATTCGATTGCATTAACAACTACAATTTTCATATCTTTGTAGAACTTTTTATGCGCTGCCATTTTAGTTCGCTTTGCCCTCGCGTGACTTTGATTTCTTAGATGAATCATTAGTTTCACGGTTGCAGTTATCCAAGGATGTTGTTCTTTTATAAGTATTCTTACTAACGGCGCGTGTAAATCGAAAACATTAATAATTGAGCTATTAAGATTTGCCACAGTATGATTCACGTCAGTACTATTATTTAGTAAACTCCAGTCTATATTATCTAAGTCAACATTCAATCGCGACAAATTTATATTATTGAAAGATCTAACCGTGATATAATGTGGAGGAACTTTATCTTTCTTAAGGTTTAAGGTAATGGCTAATAACGCATGATTGCCCAACTCCGGTATGTGGCTAACGGAAATATTACGTATATTTGCATCTGTACATATGATGTCTATAAGTGTAGTGCTATGTTCTGTGAAGTGTGTGGGCTCAGTAACTATTTGTTTTAGATTGGTGTAGTGTAAAAATTCATCAAATAATTTTGCTTTATTTTCATCCCTATTCATTAAATTAATATTAAAATCCCCAAGTAGCACTATATAGTCAGCGTTCGAGAACGAGGCGACTGACTGTGTCATCGCGTCAAAAAAATCATTTATGTTTAGCCAAGGCGGGCGATAGGCCGTTCCTATGATAAGACGGCGGCTGTTGACGGTTAAGCTTACCCACATTTGTTCGATTGAGGGTGACTCTGGTTGTGGATGCCGGCACATTCGCACATTTATACCCCTGCGTATGTAAAAACCCACACCCCCTCCACGACCACCTCGAACATGTGATGGCCGTGGTATATGTTTTAAACTATAACCGGGCACACAAGGTGCTCGTGCATCTTCATTTTCTCGTAACCAAGTTTCATTAATTGCAAGAAGATCTAAGGAAAAATTCCCTAACATAGCGATAAATTCATCATGCCGCGTTCCCAACGACCCTGCATTTAAAAACCCAACTGTTAGAAACTTCTCCTCAATCATCTTAATTTTTCATAATAATTTAGGTACATAAAACAAAATTGAAATAAAAATGAAAAAACATTAATAAAATAGAATAATAATTCAGAGTAAAATTTAATATTGGGTACTATAAACAACTGGTTGCAAAGAAATACATCTACAAAAAATATTATAATTAAAAAATACACATTAAAGGCATGGGTCGAGATTAGTTTAGAATCCTGTATATTATGTAATAGTAAACGGCTGCAAAGATTGCACGTATAAGAATAAGAATCGGACATACAAACTACAAATACACAACATTCCAACACCACCAATACAATTTCAACTATATTGTTTTATTATAGGTAAATTTACCTATAATAAAACAACACACAACGACATAACTGAAATCTACGTGATTGAGGCTCGAAATTTGTACACTTGCAAAGTGAAATCTCAAGGAATTACTTAATAATTTATAAAGATAACTCATAATACATATTACTACTACGCCCCGTATAAAATAGGTGGAAAGAACGTGTATACATTTAAACTTTCGTATCACTAACATTGACGTTACCAAAAACACGCGCACAGTCTTCTTCAGTACGAATCCAATGGGCGCGTTTACCATCGCCCTGCCGCGAGTAAATACGGCCGCGTCTGGTCCAAGTGTACTTCCATTGATGATGCCGTGCTGTTTCCCGCACAAAGTTAAATAATTTCCTATTTGCCGCTGTGAGCCTCTCGTTAATATAGTAGCGTATGGCTGGCCCGTCCCAACCAAGATCAGCAGAGGTCAAATTACGACGCACACGAGCATGCCGTAGGAACTCATCCCGCAGGTCACGACGCGACAGTCGGACTATTAATCGCCTATTTTGCTTGTCCGGGCAGCCTCCCATGTACTCGACTGTTTTACCGACTCTCTCTGCGAACACTATGTCCTCAAGCTTAAGTGTCATCCCAAGCTTCGTTGCCAAAACCGCAACAGTTTGCACGGAATTTTCGCCCTTATTCTCAGGTAAATATGAGATTTCAATATCAGCTTGCAGAAGATCCTGTTCACGGTCGTTTAGATCATACTTGAGTTGATTTATAGTTTTCTCCAGTGTGCTCACTTTAGCGATACTTTCACCCTCCAATCTAACTTCCATTGCTGTCAATCTATTTTCAAACTGGTCCATGCGATTGTTACAGTTAGCAATCATACCGCGCAAACCCGCAATATCATGTCGAAACTCCTTGAACTCCTCTCGGACTTTACGCAGTTCTTCCCGGAAAAGTCGTATCTCAAGACCCAGGTCCACATTACTTAGCTGGGTAGAGTTTTGCGCTATAACCGCGACATCTTGGCTCGTAGAGGGAAAGCCTTGAATGCTTTGATCAGTAGGCGTCAACGTACTCTCAAGTACACAAGCGGATGGGCTTAAGATAGGACTATAACTACCTACTAATCCTTTGACCGGAGTTGCAGCATTATTGCCTTTTGGTATTTTGCTCTTGCATTCTGGGCAGGCCCAGCTAGGATTCAATTTAATATCTTCAGGCAATGCAACGCACGCCTTATGATAGACAGCCGAGCAACCACACGCAGCGGCTAAAGAAGACGAAAGAAATTTGCCACAGGCTTTACACTTTGCCATGTTGACTGTAGAGAACCGATTTATTCAATCGGATCTTACTATTAGGTACACTCGTTGCACGCAGTGCCGCTAGATGACGTTAGTGCCGTTCTCAGACCGTCGCGCTTCAAACGTTGCAGAAGTCGCGGCGCGCAGCGTTCGTAGCGATGTAGTTTGTAGTTTTACCAATAGATGGCTCAAGACCACTGTGTGATGTGGTGATAACTTTAAATGAGGGTGGGTATACTTAATGTTCGTCTCAGATATCAAAAACTTACAGCTTACTCGGAGATAATTACCGGTATATAGAAGCCTATAGTTTTTATTAAGTATCCCTAAAGCTGTGCGATCAATTAATATTCTATTATCAATTAATATTCCGAGGCTATTTATCTATCTATTATTATCTATCTTTATAATTGAGTTCATTACCGGCCCACTACAGAGCACTTGTCTCCTTCCACAACGAGGAGGACTTAAGGCCGTAGTCCACCATGCTGGCCCAGTGCGGAATGGTGGACGCCACACACCTTTGAGAACATTATGTAGAACTCTCAGGCATGTAGGTTTCCTCACGATGTTTTCTTTCACCGTTGAAGCAAGTGATATTTTAATTGCTGGTCGGTGCGTGCTGGGATTCGAACTCGGCCCCCCTAAAGTAAAGTCGAGCTCCTCCTAAATGCGCTATCACCGCGACGCGATAGTTAACTTACCCTTTTTTATTATGTTATACCTAAAAATGACGATTCAAAATTATATTTTTTTTACACAAAATGGCTTTATTTATATAAGATAAGTTTATTTCGCGAACTTTTTTCAAATCGTCTTCAGACCAGTATATTTGTAGGATATAATATTTCTGTATGGTTGTTGCTCAGTTCGGATAAAACATTTTTTATTCTGGCTTGCTTTGAAATTACCAGTATTTCAAAATGAATTCTTATTATTTCTGTAGTTCTTTGTTTCTTTTAGATAAAAGATCTTTCGCACTATTAGTGCGAGTTTTAAAATTCGGTTTTAAGTTAAGCGATTTAGCGTTCCGGTACAATGTCGCGTAGAAACCAATTGGGGGTAAGGGTTTTATGTAGCTGCCATACCCCTCACAGGTAGGCCATCGTAACCATCTTAGACAGCATCATCACTTACCATCAGATTGATTGCAGTCAAGGGCTAACTTGCAGATGAATATATTTTTCTTTTGATTCGGAAACATACAAGTTTAAATAAGTAGTATAGATGAAAGCGTAATAGTCGTTTTTATTATAAATGCTTGGTATATTGTGGGTAATTATAATTATTTGGAATTTCCACCGGCTAGTATTTTGTACTGATTTATCAGAAATGCTTAAATTGCGATGAAAATTACCGCTCGGAGCGAGTGCACTCTATCGAATAACGGGAAATATTTGCTTAAAGGCCTTTGACAAGCCCGAACTTTAGCCGGGTAATTGACTCTTGTCATATTCATGTAAATTGACTTTTGACGAATAGAACTATTGTTGATCGAAGGAATTGACGTTCATTTACATCATATTCGTAGCAATGATTGGGTGAGAAGACTCTAGAGGCCGCATACGACCAAATTACTTTAATTTTTCATTGAAATAAGTGGCCATTAAAAAGGCTATACGTAACATAAGATTCATCATCATCCATACCAACCCATCATCGGCCCACTACAGGGCACGGGTTTCCTCCCACAATGCGAAGAGGTTAAGGCCGTAGTCCACCACGCTGGCCCAGATTGGTGGACTCCAGACACCTTTGAGATCATTACGGAGAACTCTTAGGCATACAGGTTTCCTCACGAAGTTTTCCTTCACCGTTGAAGCCAGTGATATTTTAATAGCTTAAAACGCACATAACTTAGTAAAATTAGAGGTGCGTGGGATTATACCCACCGAGCTATCACCGCTACCTTTTCCACTTTTCTCTTTTTCCTTTAACATAAGATTGCTAGTATACAATTGGTGTTATTTAATTAGTTCAATACCAGTTAAAATACCAGTTCGGTCAAAGTACTTGCTATTCGATTAATAGAGTCTTTAGTCGTATTTGTATGTGAAATAATTAGTAATTTAACAAAAGAGATAAGAGAGAAGATCACTCTATTCATTTGTGCGTATGCGTCACAAAATATCGTCTCTATTATAACGTAGCATTTAGTTGTAGAAGTAGAGCTTTTAGTGACATAGCTCGTTCGGGGAAGTATTGCTATGCTTATTTCTGCCGCGCGTGGTGAGTGGGGGTGTGGATGGGTGTGGGTGTGGGTGTGGATGTAGGTGTGGGTGCGGGTGTGGGTGTGGTTGGGGTTGTGGGTGTGGGTGTGGGTGTGGGTGTGGGTGTGTCTGCGGGTGCGGGTGCGGGTGTATGTGTGGGTGTGTGTGTGTGTTTGTGTGTGCGTAAAGCAAGTTTATAAATGACGCCCCAGTCTCAATAAGTTTAAAAAAAAAAGGCATATGATAAAATCGGCATGGGATAAGGATCAACCGATCGAACCCTGGCGGTTCCGAAATTTGTAAATGTATTTTAAATCCTATATGTTTAATATTTCCTGTATACAAAATTATATGCAAAAAAGAAAAAGGAGTAAATAGTCAAGCGTGGTAAAAGCCATGGTAGTGGAAGATAGTAGATGTTATCCGTACCTATCGGTTTTATTTAGTGGAGGACTACCGCACGCAATTAATTTCCTCGACGACATCGTTCCTTTCATTAGTAAGGTTTTACAATGAGAGTGCTGAAATTCTTAGAAGGAAATTCGTAGTAAATGGCTAATTAATTAACAATTCTCATTATATCACATACAACAGTAGACGTGCCTTAGGTGAAATTATATTTCTATCTATACTCTGAATTAAATAGCAGTGCCTACTGCATGATTGACTAACTGACAGACAACATACAACCTAAACGAGTGGATCTAAAGATTTGGACTAGGCACGTAATCCTTATAAGAGCTATAATAATCTTTTAAGTGCCCACCATGTTGCTTTAATAAACGTGGATACCTCCACACATATCTAACCAACATTGTGGGTCCAGTCTTTAATTCCTTCAACGAAACGTGAGAGTTAGCAAAGAGTTCCTGTTATTTTAACCAAAAATCCAAATTGATAAAATAGAATAATAAAATAGGTGGTAGGTACATGTTGTAACGTAAATTTTTAAGAACATCGGGTAAACAAGAAAAGTTCAATTTTTCGTTTAATCCAGGATAAGCCCTTAATTGCACGGAGTTGCGATTTACGAGTTTAACCGAGCAGTAAAATTGTATTAAGATAAATAATGACAGTTATTGTAACGTTATAAAAATACTGCGTATTAAGCGTTTGATGTGTAAACTTTTTGTTTTAAAGCGAAATTTACTCTCCACTTAGAGTATTAGTAAAATCCAGGTTTCCTCACTAGTAGATATTATAGATGCGAAAGCGTGTTTGTTTGTGTGTTCTTACGTAACGCCGATTCAATAATTTCGACGACCTCGATTTTTTAATTTCTGAATTGTCTCTGGTTTGGTGGGAGGCCTCAGCCGTGAATACCATCTAACCGATAAAGACTAAGCTAGAGATTAAGATTTAGCGTTCCGGTACGACGTCGCGTAGAAACTGATGAGGGGATGGGTTTTATGTAACTGCCTTACCTCTAACAGGTTAGCCCGCTACCATCGTGGGGCGGTAATGAGTTGATATGATGATGATGATGATGGTTTATAACAATATTGTATTTGTATGACAACATATTGGTCTATAAAAACAAAAAGTGGCTATAAACAGTCAACTTACAAGAAATGGTCATAAATTAGTAACATCTGCATATCATCTGCGAAAGGTGCAGAAGTCATTTGTGGGATTGAGTATACGCTTTTATAACATGATTCCTAAGGTAATTTTGGACCTACCAATGCATAAGTTTAAAGAATGTGTTAAAACACATTTATTACAGCGAGGGTATTATACAATTGATGAATTTCTTAATGATAAGGTTGCTTGCTCCACTTTCATCTCTCACAAGAGAGAAAAATGAAGTTTAAAATGTAAAATGTAAATTGTTGATATTGGAAAAGAGCAACTGCTGAGTTTCTTGCAGTCTTCTTCTCGGTAGAATCTGCCTTCTAAACCGGTGGTAGAGTCACTACACACAGACAGACTTGACGTTTCAAAAGTGCTTATATTAGGCCTACTTGAAATAAATTAATTTTGAATTTTTATTTTTGAATTTTTTGAACTGATGATAGTATTGCCACATTGGAAAAGGTGTGCCGTCAAGCGAGGTAACGTTTCACGATTATGGGTACCCGAGTCAAGGTAGCTTTGAGGGGTCCATGCTCTTAATCTTTTTCTCCTATGACAGAAACCTGTGTCTATATTTGTATGTGTTTAAATTGGGATTTATGGCACAAAAAATTAAACACCAGGAGTATTGTTAATAAATGTGCCACATAGGTATATAACATTTAGACTTTTCATCTTTCTGTCTTCCTTTGAATTTTTAAAGTTTACTCGGACTCCGGAATTACCAGTTAATTAATAAGTAGCGATCTTTGAATAACATTTCTCTTCTAGTAAGTAGGTACATGTAAGCCACTTAATAAATTGCAGGTTAAAATTTCAGTTAGAAATTGCACGGGAAATTCATTTATGAACGTGTTAAAAGCAATCAGTATTCATAAGGCGCTAAAACACATTTAATTAGTTACTTAGTGCACACGACAGTGACTTTTTCTTGTCTTCTTGCTACACGCTAGGAATTTAAAAGAAAGTATGGGAAACCCAACAGTACCTAAGACATTTTAGAAAACTACTAATTCACTATAAAATAAATGTAATAAAGTTTTAAAGTACTCGTAATATCTATAAATAATTACTATACGCTAACAGACAACAGCCGAATGACTCATGCTATGAAATTACACATAGTTTATTTTTTACGTAACAATGCTACAGGAAAGATTTTCCATTCCTTTTTAGTTCTCAAAAGTGATATTCATTTGAACAGGACAATATTGAAGAATAGCTGTTGAGAAGAAATTGCAGGTTTTGCTTTTAGTCTTTTAAAAGCTGGCTAGTTTTTGCTTAATTTTTATGGAATTTTTAGTGCTCCGGAACATGTTAAAGTCATTATTTCGTACACTAACATTTCTTTTGGAAATATGTTTTATTTTATAATATTCCACTTGCGTGTCTTTTACAGTTTTACCTAGATGGGTATAACAGAAACAAGTGTTATAAAGAAAGAAGCGAGAAAAACGAAAGAAAAGTTTTTACTACTTAACACGGAGGTAGTGAGACCTTTAAATGATTCTTTTATTTGACTTGATGTGTTTGTAAAACAAAAAGGAGTACCTAGTTCCTTAAACGTTGTTAAAAAAAATTAGACAGTTCGAACTTTTGCATAATTTGTGAAATACGAAAATGCGAGCTCCTTTCTGTCTCTAATACAACTTATTCAGTCTAAAGAAGGCAATCATATGATAGCTCGCTCAATGAATTAAATTATTTAAATTTTGTTTAGAAAATAAGTTTCTAAACAATATTTTAATTATCTTAGAGTAAATCCTTTTGAGTTGGTTGTGAATCAACAAGTTTGAAAAACACCTGAGCCCAATTTTGTTTTGAGCACTTTAATATAAAATTCTAGGGATTTGTAAGTTGGCAAACAGTGTGCAAAAATTTACACAAAAGAAATGAAAACGAATTTTTCGCTATTTGCTGCGAAAACAACAGCCGAAACAAAGCCGTTGTTATGAAATAATGCGCGGTCTTGTTTATAGAAGAATGCCAGATATTCTGATATTGGTTCCTTGTTTAGATTCTCCCTGAAGGCATTTGAGTATTTCATTTCAATTTGCTGAAAGCTAGGACTGACATTTTATACGGCTTTCTGTTTTTATAATGAACCCAGAGGGCACATTTCCTTCATTTGAGACTGGAGCTAAAAATAACTGTACTGTTGATATGATTATTTATTATATTTGGTGCAGCCTTTCAAACGGCTTTATTTAGCTTGCATAATTTAGAATTCAAAAGTTTGTTTCGGATTTATACCCGAACGATTGTTGAAAGGTTGATCTGATATTTGGTACACACCTAAAATTTTCATACCAGTACAATTTCATGTATTCAAAATCACTCTAAATCCAAGATGGCTGCCACTACAAAATGCCGGATTATATTTTTTTTCACAATATGAGTATCAAATGAAAATGCTTGATAGAGTAGGTACTCTATGAAAAAAAGTGCTGCCAACAAAATGGAGGGTTACAAAGGTATTTGTTTCAATATTTCTTAATAAATAGATAGAATACGAAAGAAAGAAATAAATACTTGAAATAACATACCATCAATCATCATATAAACCCATTACCGGCCCACTATAGGGCACGAGTCTACTCCCACAATGAAAATTTATTAAGGCCGTAACCACCACGCTGGCCAATTGCGGTTTGGTGGAATCCACACACCTTTGAGAACATTATGGAGAATTTTCAGGCATGCAGGTTTCCTCACTATGTTTTCCTTAACCATTGAGTGTGATATTTTAATTGCTAAAAACGCACAAAACTAAAAATGCAAATACAATGGTAGTTAGTTAACGATCTCTTTCAGGCAACCAAAAAAGGTGTGATTGAAAGATTGAGCAATAGATCTGAAAAGATAGGTTGAAGAACGCATGTGATGTTATGTTCAGACCAGCGTTGTAATTAAAGAAAATTAAGATTAATTTCAGCCTGAAACTTTGAAACTCGGGAGGCGTGTAGCTGACGTCATCAATCAGGTGGAACTTGAAGTTGCACAGCACTTGGTCGGTGGGCTTTGCGAGTGTTTTGGCGCTTCTCCAGAATTGCGCACCTTCTCCTGTTTGTTCGCCAAATATTTAAGCATTATTTGTTTACATACATTAAAATGTCCCGAAACTTTACTGAGATAAATGTCGTAATAGGCTACATTTTAAGATTTTCCTTTTAAGTAGGTATACGAGATTTATCAAAAAGTAATTGGTTCGTGATTTTTGGTTAAAAGAATTTTATGGTAATATGAAACCATAAACGCAAAATTCATTTATTTCAAGTTGGCCTACTTTATAAGCACTTTTGAAACGTCAAGTATGTATGTTTGTCTACCACCGGTTCGGAAAGCAGATTCTACTGAGAAGAGCCGGCAAGAAACTCAGTAGTTGCACTTTTCCAACATCAACATTTACAATCATTTTTCTATCTTGCGGGAGATGAGAGCGAGGTTGGCTGCTTCCAGTCTAGTCTTGTCATAACTTATTTCAATGTGCCTATTTTATATGAGTTTATACAATAGCACTATAGAGTTATAGAGTAAGATTAGTATTTTTTATTTTATTTCTGTTACTAATTTCAGAGAATAGACTTTATTATTCAAGTGCAGATCCACCATAATTTTGTCTAACTGTAGTAAGTAGTAACTCAAAATAAGTACGTTATTTGAAATGTTTTGTAGAGGACTGTCTAGAATCAGTGAAATGGTTTATTTCCTAACATGAGTTTTCCGGATAATGATTTGAAAACGAAGTGATTATTATTACTCAATGAAGTTATCACCGGCTGATCGGTAGGTCTTTGTATCAGCTTGATTGTAAACCTCCCATTGTTTGCGTTGAAAGCTGAGTATGAAAAAAATAAACGATTTTCTGCCCGCAGCGGTTTTCCACAATAATAAGTCACTTGACGCAATTCCCTTAGGCGCCATTTCGACCAAATTACGAAGCCATTGTTACTGAGATATTGTTCGTCACCACTTGAATATGTGCGAAAGGAAATGAAACGGTTCCCCCGCGTCCGTCGCCGTTTGTTTAGCCCTCACGGATGAAACGGAAACATGGGCGGGCTCCATTCAAAAGGTGTCATATTAAATGACGTCCCATGCATTACGCGCGATTGCATGGAATAAGCACTGCACATATTGCGGGTATATTATATATGTTTAAAGCCTCCCTTTCGGGGCGATCGAGTTTGATCTCAGGACTTCTAACTTTTTGGGCTAGGTACTAACGTTACGTACGTTATATTGAAACGATGATGGCCGAAGCAGTGATAGCCAAGTGGATAGGACTGCTTCGGCCTATCCACTGGGCTATCTTCACTTCAGTGGGTGGGCGAGTTCTAACTATGCGCGTTATAAGTTATTAAAATATTTATTCATTTATTCATTAGACACACCAGCAATTAATTGAAACTACATTCATAAAAAAAATATGACATGCTTCAACGGTGAAAAAATCGTGAGGTTCTTAAAGGTGTCAAAAAATCCACCAATCCGTACTGGGCCTGCGTGATGGACGGCGTTAACCCCTTCTCGTTTTGGCAGGAGACCCGCGCCCTGTAGTGGGCCAGGTAATGAGTTGATATGATGAACGTTATAATATTATCGGTAATAAATATAATCATCGGTAAATGAAAACTTCGTGAAGGAACCTGCATGCCTGAGAATTCTCCATAATGTTCTCAAAGACGTGTTAAGTCTACCAATGCGCAGTTGGCTAGCGTGTTCAACGGCTTAAAACAGAGAGGTGACCGGTACACTGTATGGGGCCAGTAAGGGTTTTATAATAATTTATTTATTAGTACGATAATAAATCCATCTACTCTAATTAACATTATTATTCTCACTTTACTTATGAACTACACGAACAATAGGTATTTTTATTGGCAAAGTAAGGGTACAAAAAATAGAAAAATAGAAAGAAATCCATTAATAATAATGGTAACAACATTAAAAAGAAAACAAACAAAAATTAATAAAAAAAAAATTCACAATCAAATTAGCTAGTCAGTTAAATTCTTTCACAGAACTGAAGTTATTGGTAATGATGCGTATGCAATGTCCATCTGGCCAGAACGGGTCAAAATTCGTTAGGTTAGATTAGTTATAAGGTGATTTCAGATTATCAGCTCTGGTGCGGAATAAGGAAAGGAAGAAAATATAAATATTGTTGTGTCGGTTCCACCTTTTATCACTTACATATTGTATTCTTTAAAGCTGGACGGGCTTACCCATATTACAGCATCGTGGAGGGTCAAAACTCCTCACGCCTATGAGATAAGGTCTATGACGAGCAGTGGGAGATCTTTGAAGGTATGAAAGGATAGGATGTCATAGGAACCAGGGCGGGGGACGACCTGGGAAACTGCGGAGTCCAGACGGTTTTTTTTGTTACATTTTTAATTTGACAGGTTACACATTAAATAACACTACAGGTTACTTACTAGACAGGCTATGGAACCTCTACTGTGAACTGTGACTGCAAATACCAGTATGAATATTAAGGCATTTGCGCGATAACTCCCATACTCCATTATACTAATACTTATTGCTTACAGTAACCCAAACAACCCCAAGGCTTATTGAAGCGTAACTTAGTGAAGTTAGGAGAGGTTTTACTATTCCAGTTTAATAAACTACGTTATACGTTCAAATGTTCAAACTGCAGACCTGAACCCGAAACGCGTAAACAAGTTTACCTTGATCGCGTGTAGTTTCAATTGTAAAGTGGATATAAGTATCGATAGGTAGATGACCTTTCGCTTCGATCGACAGCGTTTCTGATTTGCATAACTATTAATTTTATTTTTGTATTTACTACGATTCATAGATTCAAATATTTGTTATACATTCATCATTGAATGACAACATGAATAGAATATGCAAATGAGTTCGTGCAACCAAAGTTTTGTATTACTCTACGAAGTAGGTGTATAAAAATGCAATAGACAATAAATCATAACAATGTCGGGAAATTTTAAAACGCTCTGTGAAGAATATAAACAAGGAAAGTATCGATGAATTATACATTTCGAACCGGCGGATTGGCACCGTGTCGAAAAAGTTTTCTTCTTGGCAAATACTATCTACTCAATAGTGTTTCTGTGACACTTTAATGTTAGTCAGTATCCACTTATATACCTAAGCGGAACTAAGTACCTTTTATTTCAACGCGTCCTTTGTTTGACAAAGCATCCATTGAATTTTAATTCAATCGGCAACTAGAAAAATCAAAGTCACATATTTCTTTATTCAAATAAACACATGTGGCATAATTGATGCGCACATAACATAAAAATGTTTACATCGTAGTGAGTCGATGGCGATAATTACATTTGTAAACATAAAACAAAAGCTAAGCTAGGTTCCAAAAGCGCTGGTATAAAGCAGCTTAATAGTAGTATCAGATAGGTAGATGACCTTACAAGGACTGCCTTGTAAGGCCATCTGATTGAGAAGTTCTGCCGCATCGGTTTGTTGTTATCTGTGGTTTAACATTTCCGTTGCAGGTTTGTGGTTTCATTTTTCATATGTAGTCATAGCAAAGTTATAACGGTTTTACTTCTTTTCGTTGGATGGATATTTCTTATGTGAAAACCTACCGGACAGAAACCTCCAGACAGAGTAGTATGAAAAAACTGAAAAAATGAATAAAAATGATAAAAAAAGGTTTGGCTAAAAGAACCTTATACCATTAAAATGCAAGAATACGTTTGAGCACTTGACAATAAAATCGCCTCGCATATTATAGGAGTAATGCCCCGTAAAACAAGTGTCATAAAGGGTCTGATAGATGCCATTATGTGCACAAGTGGCGTATTACTATCATATCTCTGTGAGGCTCCAGAAAGACGCGCGGTGACCCGGGGCGGCTAACATCGCTGGGCGTAATTCCTGAGGGTCATCAGGAAGATATAATGCCATTTCTGTACCCTTGATGTCTTTTTAAGTGCGGACCCACTTAACCCTAACGTGGACTGCGCTATTGGATACGCTTCGGAAAACATAAAGGTTCTATTCGATAGTTTCTTACCTCGAATTATAATTTCTATTGATTTGATATAACTGACGAGGGTTGCTCGTTACTAAGGCTCTGTAGGCTACTTTAGGTGTAATTAAATAACTTATATTAATAATTGAAAACTAATATTATTAATGCGAAAGTGAGTCTGTTTGTTTATTTGTTACTCAACACCTAAACCAATTTGACAGATCTTCGTACATTTATAAAACACATCCTGGAGATGGACATAGGATACTTTTTATACCGGATTAACATTCCTGGAGGATTTTATAAAGCACAGCTAAGTATACAAATGTTGTCGAAATTATGCGTTCCGATAGTTTGCCGAAACCGTAAGAACCCACGGTAAAAAAAAAACGAAAAAAATATGGGCGAAGTCACGGCAACAGCTAGTTTTAAATTATAGTTTTTTAATCCAATCTGCTAAATGCACCTTATCTCTTTCGCGCTATATAATGGCGTGAGAATAAAGAGGCTCGATATCCGCCACCTTTTACAAATCTATTCTTTAATTGTGCGGTTTAAGATATGAAATATGAAAACTAATAAGATGAGAGCTTGTTTTGCTTTTTATCTACTGTGAGAAATTACAATTTTGTAGGTACCTAACTACTTCCCCGGCTAAGTTTGTTGTGGGCTCTTCTTAGACCAGGGCGCGTTTGGAACCCTCGTAGCTTTAGGTTTTAGTTGGCGAACGAAGTTATTATCATCCCCTTACAATTATGTAAACATATATGTATGAACGTTCATAAGTGCCTGTGATAGGCGTACATGAATGAAGAAATATTGAATTTTAATTGAATTTACTCTCTAGAGTCTACAGCAATCTCAGTCACCATTATCACCGGTGAGCTTACGATATCTAGTCCTCACCAAATTATTAACGTAACAAATAAACAATATGTCAAATTTTCATATATATTATTCAGCAAAACATGAGCCACCTCGCAGATTCAATTTGCGAGATTGATTCCCACGTTGATTCTCATTTATAGGCTCTGTCTTCATTTGGGCAAATATCGTAAACCTTTTTCATTTTCATATCTAGAGAGTCCCTCCTATAATAAATGTAAAAGTGTTTTTGTTGGTTTATCACTTTTACACGCAGTAACAGCACCGAACAGCACTGAGCAACGATAGTTAATAAAGTAAACTGAGCACTGAGAAACCCCTACATTTTTTGCTCAGAATCGCTGAATGGATAATGATTAAAAAAGGTATCTTATGATCTTAGAATGACACACAAAATTCTATTTATCCCGAAAATCTACCAATATTATAAATGCGGAAGTGAATTTCTTACCCTTCTTTAATCCTAATGAATCCAGTCATGCCACTTTAAATTGCAGGTTTTTAAAATTTCATAACGTTTAATTCAGATAAAACTCTATAGCTACAACAATAACAATTGTCTTATTTACTATAAAATTAATAATTAAGCATCTCCTAACTAAGGTAAGTAAGGTTGAGCGCTTGGTGTGTGAGTGTGTACCGTACCAACTCAGTGCTAAAGCGATCCCATTTATTGCTCAATATTTCAAAATATGCCACCGTTTCAAAGATGCAGGGTTTTGCAAATTCTCTTTTTAGCACATTCGTAGTGTTACTTCACGTTAAGAAAATATGATTCTAAGGGACCAGTCAAGTTTCGTTGAATTTTTTGACATTTGTACAATGTTGGTTATACAACAATTATTTGAACAGTTTTGGTTTTCATATGACGGCTGATTGGCGCAGTTTGCAGCGACCCTGCTTTCAGAACCCAACTGGAAAATGTTTGTGTGATAAGCATGAATGTTTTCCAGTGTCTGGGTGTTCATATATTTTAAGTATTTATGTATATCATTTATAAAAATATTCATCAGGCATCTTAGTACCCATAACACAAGCTACGCTTACTTTGGGGCTCGATGGCGATGTGTGTATTGTCGTAGTATATTTATTTATTTATTTGTTTATATACCACTTATGTCTTGCTACTTGTACTTATAGGCCTATCTCTGATGTGAACATTTATTTATTTTTTTATTTATTTATTTATTTATATTATTATTACATGGTACCGTTATGTAAAGCTCGGGTAATTGAAAGAAAAGAGCGAAAATCCACTTGAGATTTTATAAGCGAGACAATAAGTTGCTAAGCTTAATTCAAAAGAAAGTTAATAAGGTAGTTTTGCTGTGACAAAACATCCCAGCGACCGACGATAAAAATAGTATAAAACATGTCGTTTCTTCGTGCAATTGGGGCTACACTTGGGATATTTTGTCATGAGGGTAATGCAATGTATCGATTTTTTAGAAAGGTATCTATTTATTTCTAGGTTTGTAAGCTTTAAGGCATACATTCACAGAGAAACACATGTTTTTAAAATCCGATCGAGAAACAAAATGTACGTGAAACAAGTCATATTGTTTCAGAAACAGCAATTTGTTTCAAAGTTAAAAGTTCCAAGTTAAATATTTATTTATTCAAATAGGCACATAGATGGTACTTCTGATGCGTACATTACATGTGAGATATGACATAGAAGTTGATTGCGCTAGCTAAATACGTCAACTTTAAACTAAAGCTACGAGGGTTCCAAACGCACCCTGGTCTAAGAAGCCCTCAACAAACTTAGCCAGTTGTTATTTTTTTTTTGTTATCACCATCTCACATTTAAAACTATTAAAGAAGCAACCTGGTTAGAGAAATAATTTACACCCAACCATTTTATTCTTTGACGTAGTCCCTAATACTATGATAGGACTTTTGTATAAGCTTACCTTTAATACAAACTTTGAACTTTTTCAGAGACATCTCCTTTAAATGTATTACTTATTTTATGTAGTCTAGCACTGCAAGTTTATTTTGCTACGTGTTTATCGGTATGTTTCCATGATCCCCGAATGCGACGCCAAATTCAGAAACAAATCAGTTGCGAATCAGGGCATGCGAGTTTATAATATAAGTACCTAATCGTACCTCCCACAGCAAAACGTCAACGGGATATTTTTCTCTCGGATCCCTATCACTTACGAGTTTGTACCGAAATAGCCTGATGTACGAGCAACGTTACTTTGAGCCGTTGAATAAAATATGCGAATTCACAGGTACCACTTATTACAACGTAAGTCGTTCTACTCAAACTCTAACATTGTCAGAATAAGATACACGATTTCGTATAAGCAGTAAGGTAAACAGATGAAAATATACAAATATTTGATAAGAGGATATATACACACGACACCACATGTAGAATGTGTTATGTTACTTATTCCCAGGGCTTTGAAACCAGTAAAAATTTCAAACCGAAATATTATACCTTCTGGATTTAGAGAAAGCATTATAACTTAAAATAATGGTAGTATATATTTCCGTATATTCCAGTTTTTAAATAAAAGTAACCACTAAAATTTTAACAATCTATTTTAAATGAGGTTTAAAGAACTTTTAATAAATATTCTATGGAGTTCTTCACTTTAAAAAGAAGTTTAAATGAATAACATATATCTTGTTATTCATTTTTAAACTTTTTTCATTTTGAATATTCAGCTGGTTCGCTTTTCAAGTTTATAGACATTACTGAGTATTTGTGTAGTTAATTTTTTTTTTATTACTAATTGATGCTGATATTTTCTCCTAGTTGGGTAGGTGTTTACGACAATTTAATAAAAATATAAAATTTAATTTGTGATGAACTTGACGACTCATCAAATGCATCAAAATTTGCAAAAAACATACCGAAATTAATTCGTCATCTTAAAACTGTATTCCCGCTGCAGACGTTATGAATATTTAAATTCATAACAAATTTGTCTGAAACCACAATTTGAGTTTTCGTAACACAAATAGTAATAAGCTTTGGAAGTAGCTTGAACTTCAGAGGATTTCAGAGTTGCGCCAAACAATCCAACAAAGCGACACTAACTTGAATATTGTTTGTTGGATGTTCTGGAGCGATGGAGTAAATGATAAAGCATTAAATAACAGGGCCCGTGGAAGTAATGAATTTAAGTTCTGTAGCTCTTTTGGGGTTATTAATACACCTAGAAGATAGAGTGACTTAGTTTTGAAAGCGCACATCATTAGCTTACGATGATTGGTTAAGTAACGTGATTGACCGAACTGTCGATTTTTCTGTATCCTAATGTTCGCCGTGAGAATGCTAGAGAATTTTGTATAGAGATACTCGTAGCTTGCATTTGGACATAGGATACTTATTTATCATAATAGGTAAACACAACACAAAATGCGGACGACGTTGTGGGAAACTTGTAGCTGCGTTCATTCATCCGCAGCCTTTTAACGCCCCACTGCTTGACACAGGCTTCGTCTCATAGGAGAGACGGTTTTAGAGCATAGACCCACCATGCTGCTCGAATGTGGGTTGTTGGGCTTTAACTACTATTACAACATTAAAGTGATAATAACCGGGTCTAACGGCTTTACGTGCTCTTCGAGGCGAGGGGGCTTATACCAATTTCCCAAATCCGGGCTGGTACTGAAAATTCTTTCATAGAAAATACACAATACCTTATATTATTAGGCCCGACCCGGGATGCGAACTCGGAACTCGGGATCCGCAATCTAATATGGTTACCACTAATCCAACGAGTTAAGCAAGGCAGCCAGGCTAATTGCTAGTTTTTATAGTTAGTTTCGAGACAAAGAAATAACAATTGTACCAAATTCAGAATAGAAAATATCCCTTCATCCAAAGCTTTGTTTTTGGCAGGATTCTCTTTTCTAGATACGTTTTCAGTTAATTTAAGCAATAGGTTTTCAATAGTCGCGCTAAACTTTATAGTACCGTATTCAATTACATTCATCGAATGCAAATCTCTGGCCAAAGTCAGGCCCCGATTGAATCGATTAAACTTTTACCTTTTCCATTCGATTTTATACAGAGAGATACCTTTCTATTCGTGATACCTTACTAAGAATAAGTTCTTTATGTATTGTGTCTGTCATCCAAAAGGAGCACTGAAAGTACGATTAAAATTCAATTTTATCATCATTTATTAAATACCACTAGTATTCTTTTAACGTGGCGTAAAACACATGTTTTTTTTTTAAATCCTTTAATAGATTTATCATCACTACATTGTTTTTATCCAATTAAAATAGTTGTAGAGTTTTTTGTAACAGAGCGCGTCCGGGGAAGTACTATCGACCTAAACACAGCATTGTTACAATGCTGTGTTTAGGTCGATAACACAGCATTGTTACAATGCTGTGTTTCGGTCTGAAGAGCACCGTTACCAGTGTGAATATAGGCTCATGAGGCTTAACACCTGCACCTCAAATTGATAGACACTGGTCGGCATGTCGCAGCACGTGTTTCGTGCATGCCCTGTAAAGTTTTGCTATGTTTAAAGGCAATGGGTTTTCACTTTTCAAATTCAAATTTTCTTTATTCATGTAGGCCTATCACAGGCCGTACAATTTGTCTTACAAATACAAGTTGTGTTTGTCTTACAATTATGTAAACATTTATATATGAAGCGTTCATATATAAATGTTTACATAATTGTAAGGGGATGGTGATAACTTCGTTCGCCAACTTAAACCTAAAGCTACGAGGGTTCCGAACGCGCCCTGGTCTAAGAAGAGCCCACAACAAACTTAGCCGGGTAATTTTGTTTTTTGTTATCACCATCTCACAGTAAATTTATAAGCTATGAAGCTAGAGCAATTCACACCCAAGCTATTTTATCGATTAAGTAATCCTTAATATTATAATAGGATTTTTCTGTAAGCTTACGTTTTATATAAACTTTGAACAAAAGCTTGTAATTGATGTATAGATGCAGTTCGCCTTTAATTGTTAAAATGGTAAACGTTTATTTCTCGAAAGCTACTGCCTCCAGGAAATGTTGTGCAACAAAACATTTTCATTATCATAAATGCTTTAAACTCCTATAGTAATAAATGAAATCATAAATTAAATTTATTTGTAATTTTCCGTGACCGCGGTAAGCGAAAATACTTAAACGCCGAGGTGAAATCGTCTATCTACCACAATGTTTCATTCAAACCTCGATACAGTTGATAAAAAGCTTTTCAGTATAAATGTTTCCGCATCGTGTCCCATTGAACAATACGTAACGGTAGTAAAACATTTTAAAGTCTTTCCGAGAAGATTTCTCCTATATTTTTCACAAATTGCACTCGCTTCGGAGATCGTTACTTACTCGGAATATAGGTAATCCACTGAGCTCCAAGACGGGGTCCAATTTTTGGAAATGCCTTCAATTTAAAATGTCAAGTATACTTACTTACGTCGTTATGTATGACTATAATGTATGATCGCTTCGACACAGATTGTTTTAAGTGTATTTGAACTTTTGAGTATACAGTCAAACCTGGGTAAGTAAGAACTGGATAAGTGAGAAAACTCTATAAGCGAGAGTAATAGCCAGGACCCGTCATTTTAAGCTCCCAAAACCTCTATTAGCGAGAAACAGAAACCTTTGTAAGAGAGAGTCGTTTTTCCCTCACGGACCTCCGTAAGTGAGACTGCTACTTATCTATACCTCTATAAGCGACAGTCGAGCAAGCAATATTCGACAAAATGTTATGAGTTAGAGAAAAACATTCAAAATACAAAAACAGAAACCCAAACGAAATTCACGGATTTTTTTAAATGTAAATAAGTTCTAAATAAAATAAAATTACATAGTGCATGAATATATGTCTTGTTATTGCTGCGTACCTCTATAAGAGAGAAACGCTACCCATGTACCTGCATTAGAGAGAAACTCGGGTTAGTGAGAAACCTCTATAAGCGAGAATGAGATTGTGCTCCCTTGAACTCTCGCTTATCCAGGTTTGACTGTATTTGTTTTTTTTTGTTATAGTTATAATTGCTGATAATATACATTGGCTTAGGAATCTATCTTACAGTGATCTAGAAAATATAATAAAATGATTCTTCCTACTTTAACTGATTTTTTAAAATAGCACACGCATAGGCGCACACACATACACAGACACACACACATGCAAGCACAAATTAATACACCCATATACACTAAATAAGTCGCTGCATGTTTTTATTGTTTTTTTTTTGTATTTGAACCTTGTCATTGCTTTTATTTATCTTTGTTTAATTTACTAACCTGGCTCTAACTTTTTTATAGGCATTTACTATGTTCTACTTTTGTTTTATTGGTACTATACATTTATTGATTAAAGGAAATTTCATATAATTCTACAATAAACTACCCATTGTCATCTTGGAGATGTCTCTTAAAAAGTTCAAAGTTTGTATTAAACGTTATAGAAAAGTCCTATTATTTAGTATAGAGGACTATGTAGTCGATAAAAAGCATGGGTTTGAATGATTGCTCTAACCAGGTTGCTCTTCTAATAATTTTAAATGACAATGTGAGATAGATGGTGATAATAAAAAAAAAAAACACCCGGCTAAGTTTGTTGTGGGCTTCTTCTTAGACCAGGACGCGTTTCGAACCCTCGTAGCTTTAGTTTTAAGTTTACGAATATGGTTATCGCCATCATCTCACTACCGTGTAATTCTCATGCAATGCAATGTATTGTACGCATCAAAAGTGCCACTTATGGGCCTACTTGAATAAAGATATTTGACTTTGATTTTACGTAAAGTCTTCGTAGTTTTTGTGATGTTTCTCGACATGTAGGTACCTAAATTCCATACAGTTTAAAAGTCTCTCTACAGTTCTCTTCAGCTAAAATTGGCTAATCACTTCGTTAGGTTTCAATGCTTCGCTAGCTAACGAATGGTGGTGAAAAAAGGAAAGTAACAGATCGTCGTTAAAATTTCGCTCGCAACACGAAAGGCAGAGCGTGTGTTCTACGTTCAATTCGAATTCGAGAAAATATGCTTCGAAAATAGCCGTAGTAATATGGATTGTGTAACATATATCTTTCGTTCTTAAAAAACAACGGTGGTATAAAAAAACCTAAGTTTCGGGAAAACATGAGAAACAACAAAAACTTTTTAATCCTTTTGATTCAAAAAATTATATAAAACAATGTTTGCTGACATTTCGTTATGCAATACGAGCAAAATACGCGGCCGTTCGATGCAGGGCCTTTCCGATCAGAATCTTTCACTGAAAAGGACAATCATATAATTTTTTTTTACCGCTGCAAGTTAGCCCTTGAAATCTCACCTGTTGGTAAGCGATGATTCAGTCTAATATGGTAGCGGTCTAACCTGTTAGAGAGTCGACGGTAGTCATACTCAGTGGCGTGCATAGAGGGTATGCACAGGGTATGCAGATGATATAAAATGAAGAAAATCACCAGTACAAGTAATAAAAAACTTAAGGATAGGCATTGTAAGAGTTATAAAAAGCCTACCCTCAAGTGTTTATAACTCGTACTTACCCGGTGCATACCCTCTATGCACGCCACTGGTAATACCCCTAATCGGTTTCTGACCGACATCATACCGGAACACTAAATCGCTTAGAGGCTCGTCTTTGTCGGTAGTGTGGTAACTAGCCACGGCCAAAGCCTCCCACTAGACCAGACAAGAGATAATTCAGAAATTATAAATTTCCAATTCCAAACCTCCTACTTAAATTCAAACCGCTCACTGTTGCGCCAGGGAGGTCGTCATATGTCTTCTCTTTAAATAAATAATCTGCATTAAATAAAAAGCTCATTCCAGAAGCTTTATTTTTCCTTTCGACGGACCAAGCAGATGATCCACTTGATGGTAAGTGGAAAACCATCGCCTATAAAAAGAGCAACACTTTTGGCATACAGGAAAACGACCTAAAATGTGCCGCCCTATGTCCATCAAACAGTAAGTGAGTTTGTTTACTGACGAAACTTAACAAATAACGTTGTTTTTCAAAGTCGGTTAAAACTGCATGGTTGCCGCAGTAGGTACGTGCTTTAAATCATTTCATCAAAGCCAGTCATTAAAGCACGCTGAATGACGGAAATGTGCATAATTACTTAATGCCAGCTTTGACGAGCTTCACTACGATGAGAATAAAATGCACTCCCTGATGACATAAATTTTATTGACGGCTCTTAACAATTTTACGCTCAACAGCCATTGTGGCATGTTTTTACCGCTTAACGCTTTAACTCCTATGCTCGGAGTATCTATGCGTGATCGAATTAGGAGTGAGAAGATTAGTGTTAGAACCAGAGTTACCGACATAGTATTGCAAAAGACCTATCAAAATAAAGTCCCGCAGTGGATGTCAATTGGTTAACATGATGAGTATAAGGATTCGTACAAGCCATCGAATTGTGGAATGCGCTTCCTATGAACATACGACAGTCAAAGTCACTGGCGATATTTAAAAAAGTCTATAGGCCCTTATTTTATTTGAGCTTACAAGCAACGAAAGCGCTGGATTGGTACCTGACGGTCAGTGGCGTGCACTGATTTATTTACCAGGGTATGCATTGAGCAGGAAGATTGCACCAAATAGCAAAAATCCTCCTCCTATACGAGTTATATATCAATATTAGGGTGTGCAGTGCTTTTGTGCATTTATGAAGTGCACGCCACTGCTGACGGTAAGGTGTTATTAATAATTACAATATCTGGCATAGTTTACAAATGTGTTGTAATGTGGGATGCAACTTGTGTTGATACCCTAGCTGCATCACACATCCAGGCCACTTCGTCAATGGTAGGTGCGGCTGCTTCCAGTGCCGAGCAGGCCAAGAGGCGTAAATATGAAAACCTGGATAGCAGCTTCATTTTTGTGCCTTTTGGTGTAGAGACTTTGGGACCGTGGGGTCCGGAGGCAAGAGCCCTTTTCAAAGAATTATCGAAAAGGGTTATCGAGTCTACCGGTGATCCTAGAGCGGGCAGTTACCTTGGCCAACGAATTAGTTTGGCCATCCAGAGGGGAAATGCTGCCAGCATCTTAGGAACTGTGCCTCGCTGCGGTGGTTTCGAGGACGTTTTAGATTTTATTTAGTTTTTAAATAGTTTATTTTAGGTTATAGTTATGTAATAATAGTGTGAATAAAAAATATAGTTTACAAATAAAGATATTACTTGCTTACTTCTAAAAAAACTAATTAAGATTAATTCTTGTATTTCTAAATAAAATGGGAGAGGAAAAAGTAAAATGTTGTCTCTTATTACATTTTGTGAACTTCTCTGCTTGCTAGGGAACTTTGCTTGAGATACGTTTGTGCTTAATATAAAGTTGTAATGACTTCCAGACAGTTATGAGCAAACTTTTGTGTTAAGATATTCAAACATCTATGTTTATTTCACCACGCAAGCGGTTAGTGTAATGGAGAATACATTTAAAGGCTTTGATCTGTTCTACTTATGTAAAAGAGTCAAAATATATTATAAAACGTGTAAGTTAAAACCTTAATAATACTTTACAGGCTTTAGAGGCAAATAATGTACTGTCTGAAACTGAAAACCTAATTAATAATTTCACGATGTCCTTCAGGGGTAAATAAGCTTTAATATCTTTTGTTTGTTTATATATTATATTCTATGTTATTGTCCTTTTTTATGATTATTTTGCTATTGTTTAGTCGCGAGGATTTAGTGACGACGATGAAAATGGGGCTGACTCAAAACCAGTGCTGCGCGTTTTAGTATGCAGCTTTACTGAGCCAGCTCCTTTGTCACCCTTTTTTTTTATTCTTTAACAATTTACGACACAAATGTAACATTTTACACAAATGTGTGACAATAAAGACGATTTTTCTTTCTTTCTAATAGTTCTTGAGTAAACCACTGCTATATTTTTTACGAAAGGAAATCAGATACAGCCCTTACATTACATGCAGAATTAAAATCATGTGACTCCTGACACTTTATTAAGGACGCGTCGGTACTATACGCGTGTCGGTATTTTATCTTCAATAGGGTTGTCACAAGTAAACACTTAGAATGATTTGAATTCGTTTATATGGAAAAATAAATAAGATTCTTTCGATTTATTATTTTTACAGGGTTGATACCTTATTAAATATACTCATTAATCCTTCAATAATATTTCCTAATTCTGTTACATGTTGTATACTTAATATATTAATAAATGTATTACAACCGGAGACTTGTCAATCTAGCTAATTGGTCTAAATATTGGTAAAAAATATTGGAAATTTCAATGAATCTTCTATTATTTATTATTATAAATTCGGTGCTGTAAAAAAAACCTTTAATTAAGTGTCAGTGAAGCGTAGCGATGGCAGTATGCATCACTGATTTTAAATTGTACAAAAGAAGTCGGTGCAGTAAAGCACTGCAGTACTAATAAGATGTAAATAAATCAATACCGGATCTATCCAATGGATCATAAACTGTCCTTTTTACAATAGATAATTGTATCTTGTTCTAGACGTACGTAACGTATTTCCTAATTAGTTTCTTCGTATAATATTTTAAATCTTCCGACTATATTTACGTATTAAATGACAAAGGCCTCAAAACTCATACGGCATCTTCGCGAGATTTTATCAGAGAATCTACGCACGTAATTAATTTTCCTTGCGACACCGTTCAGGCTATTAATTAGGTGAAGCGCGCCCCTGGAAGTGATATAAGTGGAATCTTCCAAAGTTAATTGGTTCATACAACTTTTACTAGGAATAAGAATTTAATTTATGGATTATTCTCTTGAAGTGTTGAGTTTATTTCGAAGCTTTCATCTAAGTTTGTCTGGTGGATGGCTTCGGATGTGGCTAGTTACCACCCTACGAATAAAAAAGGCTGCTAAGCGATTAAGTACGATATCGCAATAAGGTTACTGCCATATCTATAATAGGTGGGCCCGTTACCCACTAGACTGTATCATAACTTACCGTCAGGTGAGATTGCAGTCAAGGGCAAACTTTTAGTCGAATAATTAAATGATAAAATAATCTATCGCTATTACATATTTCGTTGTTACATTAACTATCTCATGCTTTAGATGTCTGTCTATGTTTAAAGACACATTAGATGCTCGGTTAGATAAATCTCGGTTAAATCTCTTTAATTTATTTAATTTTAATTTATTAAACTCTTTATTTGTACACCACTACACAGTTAGGAAAATAAAGGACGAATAGAGAGAAACACAAAGACTGGAGTAGAATGCAAAAGGCTGCCTTATCGCTTAGAAGCGATCTCTGCCAGGCAACCTAAGGATTAGGACAACAAGTGCGAGAACAAATAGGTTGTGTGAAATTATTATGAACCTACAGTCAAATAAATACATACGAATACATAAACAAAAATTACACAAATTTTATATATATATATATATGAAATAAATATAAAAATAATACACTAATGTATATTATTATAAGCTAAAGATAAATAGACGGAGAATAAAACCATGATAATAAGATTTAACTGCGTTTACGATTACCTATTTTATCGAAGAGAAAAACTGAAAGTGTTTTGTTTTGTGGGATGATAGTATATGTAAAGAATAACGCGCTTCGGAATGGTTAGTTAAAATAAACAAAACAGTGATCGTCAGTTATATTATTTTATACCCCTGCCCCCTAATCGGTTTCTACGCGGCATCGAATCGCTTGGCGGCACCGCTTTGTCGGTAGAGTGCTAACTAGCCACAGTCACACCAGATAAGACCAAGAAAATTCAGTAATTATAATCACCCAAAATGTCCCCTACCATCGAACCCGAATAGCACGATAAGTGGACACAATAAGACCTCATCGCTCACCAGGGAGGTCGTTAATATGCTTAATATTCGAAATAAAGTTTTAAGAAAAAAAGAAGGTACTTGTTCCTATGAGCTATTTGTATTAGGTCAGGATAACGCCAGGCTTGGGTAAACAAATGACAGTGGAAAAAAAAAAAAAACTTGTGTGTACTTATGTAGGTACACGCGATAGAAGTTATATTTCTTTGGCGAAGAAGATAAAAATGTATTCAAAAATTACGCCTTCGTATCTTACGCCTTATTATACGTTTGTAGAGAAAACGACCTTAACAATAGAAAAAAGGTATTGTTGGAATTATTGAAAGTCAACTGCCAAATGTTGGCTATAGCTAACTTCATGGTGTCGGTTTACTGTGACGTTGTCATGACGCGATGACGCGATGACGCGCTCATCGTAAATTTACTCTTACCATTCTTCCCTAACACGCCAAAAGAAGTATAACTTCAAAAATATATAAAAAAAGCTTAAATATATGAATGAATACACTTTTATTGTGCACAGAAATATACAGGAAAAAATATAAAATAACTAGTTTACACGATGTGTACAATTAGCCGGCCTTATCGCTAAATAGCGATCTCTTCCAGTCAACCGATGACGTAACACACAGCACAAGACGAGATGTAGGTGGTACATATAAAATAAATACTATATATATAATAAATTGATATACAATGTATATAATATTTGTGAAGTGACACAGGTGTCTTTGTGAAACGATAATGAGAAAGGAATATTATTAATTGAAATTCACGTAATACAGTATGGGTATTATTGACTTTAACAGTTAATTAAGCTATAAATCATGGAAATAAATAAATTTTAATTAATAAATATTATCGCAACGGCCGCGTTCGTGTACCTGTTTTCCATTTTAATGCTCATTAACCTCGATTTGGTAATTTCCACAAAGGGGTTTCGACCAATTATATTATTCATCTGAGTATCTCTACTTTATATTAACACTAGAGGTTCCCCGCGACTTCGTCCGTGTATAACTTTTGCTAAGCTTCCCATACAAACTTTAATCTACTATTCTACAGAATTTTGGGCGACTTCCCCATCTGTGTTAAGCGATTTGGTCGTGGCCACAGAAGAGGCATGTGGTAATTTTATCTTACCCTCATATATAAAGCTGAAGAGTTTGTTTGTTTGTTTGCTTGAACGCGCTAATCTCAGGAACTGGTGGTCCGATTTGGAAACTCCTTTAAGGGAAGGCTATATATATCATCACGTTAAGACAAATATCAGAATAGCACCAATGTGTCGTCAAGTCACGGGCAACGGCTATAATAATCTGCTTGTTCTCTTGTCTGGGAGGCTTCGGCCGTGGCTGGCCTTTTTGGCACTACGTTGTAAAGAAACGGATTATAAAGGTGTGGGTGTAATATCACTACCATAGCCCTAAACAAGTTAGTCCCCTGACAGACTGGAACATCACTTACCACCAGGTGAGATTAATGTCAAGGGCTAACTTGTATTGCAATAAAAAAAAGTATGTCCTCACGCCGGTGCTGGGAATGTATTGTTAGTAAATCGCAATATCCAACTTTTAATTTTTAACCTTGCCAACGAGGCTGAACATATTCAACTACGGATCACTAGGTCCTGGGTTCGAATCCCGGGTCAGGCTAAATTATATAAGATGCTTTGTATAGTATAAAGGACTACGTAATCGATAAAAAAGCTTGGGTGTGAATTATTGCTCTAACCAGGTTGCTCTTCTAATAATTTTAAATGACATTGTGAGATGGTGATAACAAAAAAAACCACCCGGCTTAGTTTTTGTGGGCTTCTTCTTAGACCAGGACGCGTTTGGAACCCTCTTAGCTTTAGTTTTAAGTTTCCGAATGTGGTTATCGCCATCATCTCACTACCGTGTAATTCTTACGTACGCATCAAAAGTGCCACCTATGGGCCTACTTGAATAAAGATGTTTTTGACTTTGACTTTGACTTTATATTCTATTAAGGAATTTTCGATACTAGCCTTGAGTTAGAAAGTTTGCGGTTTCAGCTCCCGTGCCTTGGAGAGCACGTAAAGCCGTAGATCCCGGTCTTTTCAGTTAATTGTGGTAATAGTCGTCAAAGCCAACCGACCCGTATCAGAGTGGCGTGGTGGGTCTATGCTCCAAAAACTGTCTATGACCAACGAGGCCTGAAGTGGGACGTTTACATGCTTCGAATGGTGATATCTATACAAACTGTAATATTCGTGAAAGTTCTGTTGGTAATAGCGAAATTGATTTTACATTATGTGTCACAGTTTATCGCAGCCTGAATGGCCTCATTTAAAGTTCGCGAGCAAAGTGCTCATTAAAATTGCGATGCAACTACTAAGTGAGTAGGTAGAATAAGGCTTTTTGTAGAGTTCGAAGTTTGCATGTAAAAAGTTTCAGCGTTTGGATAAAAAATAAGGTGAATCCCTGAGTCTCTATTGCATTTGAATCCTATCACACAGCTCCTAGTTCTTAACAACATTTTGTGACGTAAGATTTTCAGATTTTTTTTCCAACTACAAGTTAGCCCTTGACTGCAATCTCACCTGATGACCTGTTAAGAGACGACGCAGTCTAAGATGGTAGCGGGCTAACCTATAACGGAGTTATCTGTACCACAAATATTTTAAAGGAGTATTGCAGCAGTGGCGTAGCTTAGTCGTGGAAACTGCCCCTCGCTTCAGGCTAACGTTTAGTAACGTTAGCTAACCTTGTGAAAGGCTTGTGGCTGACTTGAGGCTGAACATCGAGCAGTATACCGCCCCCTTTCTCCCTCCCCCACTGCCCTGAAGCTTTTTTAGAGTAATGGAGGCTTGTCCCCACTTCTGGGCTCAAGCCTTCACTCTTATAATATCAATAATTAAAGAGTTTAGGCCCACCACGCTGCCCCAATGCGGGTTGGTGGGCTCTGACGACTCTTATCGCAAATTAGTGTTAAGCACCGGGACCGACGGCTTAACATGCTCTCCGAGGCACGGATTACACTTCCAATTGCCTTTCTTCTGGTAAGGTTATGTAGCTAACATATTCTAGCCCGAACCCAGGGCCATCTGTATTTAAAGATGCTAATTATTACACCAGCGAAGCAAATAAAAACACAGTCAGCTTTGAAAATCAACTCTCATTTACATTACAATAAAACCTATTGTACCCAGTATGGTACTATTATACCCAGGTGGTATATATTATAAAAAAAGGTTATATATATGTGGTAACTCTTTCTTGTTCTTAGTAGTGCACTCTTGGCAGAGTGGTCGTGTCTGCTGAGATGAATTTCATGGCGCTAGTCTTCTCCACTTTTGGCGGTTGGAAGCGTGTCGAAAACATTCTACCACAGTTGTCTGGGTCAGCGATTTCACCGTATCTATCCAACGAGTAGGTGACAGGGGGTATATATTATAAAAAAAAGGTTATATATATGTGGTAACTAGTGGTGGTATATATATAAATAAATAAATATAAATATACTACGACAATACAAGCCTCTCACCAGACTAGACCAGAGAATATTCAGAAATAATAAATTCCCAAATTGCCCGTACTGGGAATCGAACCCTCCTTCTTGACAGCCGATTGGCGCAGTGGGCAGCGACTCTGCTTTCTGAGTCCAAGGCCGTGGGTTCGATCCCCACAACTGGAAAATGTTTGTGTGATAAACGTGACTGTTTTTCATTGTCTGGGTGTTTATATGAATATTCTAAGTATTTTATTTATAAAAAAAAATATTCATTAGTCATCTTAGTACCCATAACACAAGCTAAGCTTACTTTGGGGCTAGATGGCGATGTGTGTATTATTATTACGTAGTATATTTATTTATTTATTTAATTAATTAAATTCACCGTTGCGCCAGGGTTGTCAAAGATCTTGCATGAAGACGTAAATATAGTACTGGGAAGTACTAACGCCACGCTTATCTTGTCGCCAAGAAGAATTGCTGTGTTCCTGTCTAAATGCCACGGTTGGCGGTGTAATTACTGGCAAATGCGGCTTAACCCCTCTTCAGGTTGGGGGGGGATACACAGGGCAGCACAATGTAGGACGTGTTCATTGCATATCCTACGAAGTGTTAACACACATAGGGCGGTAATTTGTAGGACGGGTTCATTCCATTCTATTTATTATAGCGTGACCTTTTTTGAAACAGGACCGTGAAGGCTGTATGTCTCGATATGGGCACCCCACTGTAGCTTACAATCCAAGGTAACTACAAAATACGAACGATACACACATCTCCATCCAGCCGGAAAGTAAGTTTAATTAATTTACCTATTGTGAAATTTCAATTAATTTTAATACTATCTTTTATATCCCAGATTTGAAATAATGTTGTATTTTAACTATGTGTGTAATTTAATGTTGAGAGGTCGTCTAGTTGTGCTGTTGAATAGAAACTTGCATCAAAAATGCGTTTTGTGTAAGAGCGGCCAACAAATTCTCCAAAGTACCGCTCTGTCAGTGCAATCAATTTGTCTAAAACGGCTTACAGCGTGCCTAGAAGCGACACTGAGTTTAACGAAAACTGAACGAGCGAGCTTTGAATGACAACATGGATTTAAGTGAGTAAAAAAAGGCGTAAAAAGTTAAAAGAGAATATTAAAGCGATTGATTTTTAATTTCAATGAAACATATTTTATTGTACCATCTGTGGAATAAATAAATTATGTAATTAATGAAATAAATTTTAACATTATAACGAAGCTGAGTTCCAGACTGTCCTATATATGCAAAAGGAGCTCCATTTTACTCGTTACATTCTATGACTTTCCGTTTCAGTTTTCCGAAGATCCTTAAGAAGAGCTCTTTTTGCAGATTCAGGAAAAGTTTTAAACTCAGTTTTAGCGAAATGTCAAAAAGTTCCCTTTTTCATCAGCACGGCAGATATTTCTTCAACATTATAATTTCGACGTCGGGAACCGCAGGTCGAGCATTTCTGATGGGATGGTCGATTTTTAGCTTTTTACTATCAAATTCAACTAATTTTAAACATAAAAAGTGATAAAACGAGCAAGCGGGTCCTCACTGCCGCCCATAAACGTTTAATGCATTATCGGAGGGTTTTGCTTGTATGGGAGGATTTTCTACAATTCTACAAATCGCACTGCAGTGCGAAGTAAACAAGGTCTGGTAAGTGTAGTAGAAGTAAGAATACCAGGCATCTTGATGGTGGGGGTGAAATTGTTTCTACGTCGCGAGGTGCGGTCAGAGAACAGTTATGCTGTAAGCCACTCTTCAGCAAGGTGTGAGATGTGCGTTTAGAGATAATTTTCTCTACCTAATATCTCGTACGAGCTCATAGAAATCGAGATAATGGTTGACAATAGACATAATTATCCCATGTCGCGTATATTAGCTAGAACATCTCTTCTATGCTCTAGGGAATCCAAGGTAAAAGTCAATACACTTTACTTGGTGTTTAATTGGTACAGGGACATTGACTTTTTATTGATTTCATAAATATAAAAAAAAAACAAATTTTCAATATTTAAAAACGTTTTATTCATGTAGACCTATCACAGGCACTTATGAAGCATCAATACATATATATGTTACCATTAATGTTACTTGATGTTGATAACTACATTCGTTAACTTAAAACTAAAGCTAGGAGGGTTCCAAAAACGCCCTGGTCCAAGCAATAAATCCGAAACATGAATTAACTGAATATATTCTTATCTAGCAGCAAAAAGCAGAGCGTAAAGTTCAAAAAACTAACTCAAAAATAAATCTTTCTTCAAAGTTAGCGGTGTCTGCGAGTACCAACCCGCCTGAATAATATATTGTTGGGAACTCAAAGTGCAAGAAGTGGTTTTACTTTATTGCCGCGTGTTACACGAGTGGCACACGTGATCTCGACTCACATACGATGTTGTAAAAGTGAACGAGCGCCGCATATCCCTAACAACTTTAATAAATTTACCTTAAACTTCTTAAATTAGCGTGTACCGAACACACGGCCAAAAACTTTTATGTTCTCTGTTAAAGAATTTTCAGTACTATCGAATATATACTAGCGAATATCTACTATAGAATATTCGGTTTTTAGAAAATCTGCGATGCCAACCCCCGTGCCTCGAAGAGCACGTAAAGCCATTGGTCCCTGCTATTATCACTAACTTGTCATTTCAGTCCTTATCTTACATTTAGTTTCCTCTGTAACATTAAAATAAAGGAGTGTCAATAAAGTTTCTCCTTTCATAAACAGGGATTTATTAAAATAAGTTATATATATTTTACACAACTTTGCACTAGGGTTTTATAAACATGAGCGTAAATAGCAGGAAAAGGTTTTCATTTATTACCTAGTGCAAAATGACTAACATGTTACGATGTTGTAAACGTGAATCAGATCCTCATATCTGTTAGGCCTTTTCATGTCTTGTGGTACGTTATTTGTATCATGTCATTTATTTTCGTATTTCTGGAGCCAAGTAGAATTGCTGTGTTCTGGTTTAAAGAGTGTGGTTGCCGGTGTTTTTACAGGTAGGTAAACGCTTAACACCTTCACCTCAGGTTGATCGACACGGGGCAGCAGTTTGTAGGACGTGTCCTCGCATGCCCTGCGAACTGTGTTGATAGTTCAACTTACCATCAGTTGCTGTAGTACAAAATTTGCTCGGTCGGAATCGAGTTGTCGTTTTGGAGTATTAAACTCTGTATCGTCAAAGTAAAATGAACTTGATATCACTCTTGTTAGAGTCGCAAAGCCTGTACTTCTGGTCTTTGTTTGAACTAAAGAGTTGTAGGTAACTTGAACTAAAGAGTTGTAGGTAACTTCAGACTATAATACAATGCAAATAATATCCATTTTACTCCGCATTTCAAGTGATTTGATACTCGAGAACATCTCCTCGTTTGCTAGGAGCAAATCTTTTACTAAGGCCACAGTTTAGCCATCTGATTTGTCTGTTAATGATAGCAGTAAAAAAACATTGCAGTGGCGATTTATGATATTTTTTTCGTTCTTACACCTATCCAGTTTCCGACTGGGTACGGTGATACAAAACCCGGCACCCTCGTGTCTCTGACAACAATTTAATAAAACATGTCTCATATAGCACACGTGTTGCAATAAATGAATATATTGCTGGCAACTTGAAATGCAATAAGTGGTCTTAGTTTATTGCCGTGTGTAACAGAAGTGGGAATAGCAATCTCCAGTCGTATACGATTTTATAAATGCGACCAAGTTCTTCATATCTATGGGGACTATTAAAGTTATATTTATTGCTACGTGATTTACTGCAGGACATAAAGGTATTTATAGTGTAATTTTTACTTGCTCTACCTGCGGCTTTGCCTTCATTTACTATTGGCTTGTGCAGAACACGCCTATAGGGTATCCTTACTTGCCTACTATTTCTTTTACTTAAAGTTATCCGAGTAAACGCCGGTATCTATATGATATTTTACTCGCACTTCTCGTAGCTTCAACCGCGTGTATGTAGGTACTATTAGCAAGTAGAGTACATGCAAATAGCAAGTACATTGCAGTAAACATTAGCAGATTTGCCTACTAATGTTTACTGCAATGATTTACTGAAGGATATAAATCACTAAATAATCTAAATACAGGCATTTTCAGTACTTTTTTTACCAGTTACCTACCCGCAGTTTCGCTTATGTTTACTATTAACGTGTAGAGTAGATACATGCAAATATAAGTATCCTTGCTTTGTTTTAACCTGTACATTATTTTCTGCAGTAAGAGAAATATATCGTTTTCGACACGAGCCTCAGCTTTGGAAGGCAATTTGTATGAGAAAATTTTACTTACCTAACTGAAATTAATAACGACTAAATCGTGGATAACTGCTACTCATCAATTTATAATGCGTTATCGACGGTATTAGCTGAACCCGAGCTGGGTTACGTTCTAGAAATTCAAACTTATGAAGTTACTAACTCTTGCCTGCGGCTTGTCGCGTAAATTTCATAACGTGTTGTATGTTATAATGGGAGTTTGTGAAATAACGCAATTTGCCCTTCGTTAGAACGCTAGAGTGGCGTATTGTGTTGCATATTGAACATGCTTCGAGGAGGCGTAGGAAATGGGTAATATGAAATTTCTCGCTTACACTCATCAATATCAAGTTTAGTTTGTTTATTGTTTCAGTTATAAGGTATCGCCGTCATCATCTATATCGTGCTAAAGTTTAGGGTTGGTAATGAATCTTTTTGGGTTATGTTTTCTTAGTCGCCTCGTACGACAGATGATTCGCCTCGCATGATTATCCATGCATCCATTATGTATATTTTGCCATAACAGAGAAATGGCAGCAGTGTCGTCTGTGCTACTACTACAATCTACTGCGATCACTAACTCAGCGTCAGATGATTTTCGGTAAACCCCGCCTTATAGGCTATAAGTATGGGTGCCTTAGAAATTTATAATTTGAGAATTTTATCTGGACTTATTTGTCGGAATGCTTCGAGCGTGGATAGTTGGTCACTCTATCGAGAAAGAGGTGCAATTTAGTATTCTGGTACGATGCCGAGTAGAAACAATTTTTTTATAAACTGCCATACCTGTAACAGGTAAGCCCGTTACCACGTTAGACTGCATCAGGGTTTACCACATGGTGATTTTGCATTCAAGGTCTAAATTGTAGTAAAAATAAATAAATGACAAAGACAACATTATTAGTTATTAATGATTTCTATTTATTGACTTTAATTGATTGAGCTGATATTTTTTATTATTTTATAGGAAAGTAAATTATTATTTTTGAATCGGAATTGTTATAAAATATTAACCACCGAGCCGCGTTAGCCTTAGGGTGAACAAAATAAAAGTGACTTTTCACGGTAGACGGTCAAAAGCAGTTCAGTTGAGCGGCTCTCAGTCAGTCCAACCGACTGGCTAATCACTCGTTACAAAACAAAGCCTGGCCTGAGGCAAAGTGTTTAAAGGAATTGCAGTTTTATTGATGTTCAATTTTTATACGGTACAACCAAAAAAGTAAATTTTTTGTTGTGAACTTATTTAAACGATTTCTTAGAATCATTTTTAAAGTAAAACAAATTCAATTGTCTAAAAACAATGTTTTTTTTTTAAATCCTTTTTAATGTTTTTTTTTTTTATTGCACAACCAAAAAAACGGTTTACACAAGGCGGACTTAATGCATTTCTACCAGCCAACCTTCGGATGTGCGAGAAAAGCGAGTGTGGGTGCGGCAAAAACAAAACATACGATTTTATAAAGTTTTACAGGATTTCGTTTAAAGATACGAAAAACAAGATACGCAAAGCATATCTATCAAAGATTTAAAAAAATGATAACCTGTAAAATAATATTTTTTATGCAAGTACATAATATATACTTGCATAAAAAATTGCCAAGCTCCTTATAACACAATAATTTGTCACAACTAAATAAACATTGTGTCAACCCTAAATAAATTCATAAAACAGTAAAGAATCTTCTTTCAAGAAAATGAAACAACAGCTCAGAATCTATAGGTTGATAGGTAATGTAAAATATTAAAAGCAGTACGTTGTGCCCGCCCAACGCACGTACAAAGTTACTCTATACCAGTAGCTAATTGTTGGTTACTAAACGAAGCTTCGACTAAGGCTGTTTACAATATAATATTTTTACGATATTTCATCATACATTTTGTACAAAGCGACTATTTTTTTGTGCTACAGCAGTAACCTAATTCATCTGTGAATATTCATTGCAATAAATTACGAAATAGAGCAAAATTCAATTAATAGTTTGGTGTATTAGTGATATTGAAAGGAGTAAGTAGTTTATAAAAGTTACCAACAGCGAAATGTGCACTTAGAGAATAGCATTGAAGGTGTGTTGCTATTGTGCGTTAAAATCAAATGGTTTAAAGCCTAGTACACACTGTTGCAATTTTAGTGTCTGCGACGTGTCAAGTTTGTCGTAGACGTGTCCGTAGACCAATCCCACTACCAGGCCCGTATCCTGTTGCGAAACAAATCGCTCGTAGAGGATAATTACGCTTTTTTTTTTGCAGCATTTTTGCAATGTTGTGTTCCCGTTTGAAGGTTGCCGGTGTAACTACAGGCTCATGAGGCTAAAAATGTCATGTCATGGCATATCCACCAATCCGCACTGGGCCAGCGTGGTGGACTACTGCCTTAACCCCTTCCCCCCATTGTGGAAGAATGGACCGGTGCCCTGTAGTGGGCCGGTAGTGGATTGATATGATGATGTGCAGAACAACTTCGTGTTGCTGGAAACAGCAGGGCATGTTGTAGGACGTATTCCTTGGATGCTATCAGTTGGGATGTCAATTGCCATCAGTTTTTTTCTATGTAATTTTTGTGGTGTGCAATAAAAGTATATTCATTCATTCATTCATTCATTGGGCTGTTTGAAAAAATGAACTCTAAACCAAGGCAGTGATTTGAACAAAACACTGCCTTCCTGCAAACTGCGAAGACAATACTTAAAGATACTTGTCGTAATGTATTCACATTACGACAAGTATCTTTAAGTATATTTAGCTAGATGGATTAAGATAAAGAAAGAAAATCGCGCAAAATAGTGCACCTACTAGTGTTACAGTAATTTAAAAAGTGGTAATTAATTAATGTATAAATATTAAATTATCTTGCCAATATTAATCTATAAATTTATATTGGCAAGATAATTTATTAAATTTAATAGGTTTTTTGAAAATACGCTTAAAATTAATATGTAATTAATGAATAGTTTTATCAACCAATGTTCATGACATTGAGTTGGTGGGTATTTCGATATAAATACGACTGCATTAACGATACACTCCAGAATCCCCCCCGATGTCGTCGAGTCTTCTCATGGCGAGCTTTCGCGCTCGCCCCACTCCCCCGGTGACGCCGTAGCAACCCCTCAGGTGGTTATCGGCAAGTGTCCTTCCGAAAAAGCAAAAAAGATACACTCCAGTCCTTCATGGACTCGAACGATGCAAAGATACCTCCCGGTGTGTCCTCTCGCTAGTGAGTACTAGGCGTAAGAGTACACATATAAGAGTGGCATAAAGTTGTAGTTGAGTTCGAAAGGTCCCCACGGCACTTTGGCTAAGTTCTGCAGCGCGCGATTGTATATTGAAAGTTCAATACGTGATCTGCATCGGAGTGAGGCAACGAACTCGTGAAAGATTTAATGAGTGCTCTTTTGTTATCCCCACAATGGCTTTCACTAAAGCACAATGTGTGAAAATAATAACAACTTTCCTACTGTTTTGAAGCCTGTGACTCGGCTTCATAATATATCATTGAATAAGTAACTAAAGTTAAATGCCTTTTGAGATAAACCTGTTGCTTCTTCTCTTAAATTGCCTCTTCTAACGAAGTAAGGCAACCTGAACTTTGGACATAGCATCTCTGAAAGGGTGGTTGGTTAGTAACCGGTTTATTTTATGTACTGCGTTTTACCGGTTAAATGATCGAAGGAACTGAAAGGCGTTACCTTACTAATTAAGCGATTTGATAACGTTTATTAAACCGTAAATTAACCGGTTTATGCAAGAATCGCCAATCCCTTAGCCTAGTCTTGTTCGTAGTGCGTTTGAGTCCTACTTTTTTTTTATAAATTATACATCTTTTTAAATAGCCTGATGTCGATTTTTATAAATCAAGATGTTTTAATAGAAAAAGCATGATTATATATGAGTAAGTAGGTACAACGTTCACATCCAACGTTCGCAATAATATGTAAAAGCCTTACAGAGGAGTAACAAGCAGATTGAAAGCTTTGTTTGACCTGATTTTTGAGCTCACTACGTTTTATTACGTCGACTTATCTCTTTTCCATTTCAATAATGAGAACCAGTGCATTGAAATTTTCATGATTTCATAAATTCAATCGCTTCTTTCTTTGCTTGAATTTCCATACTTATGATGTCGACTCTCCTTACAGCCTTTAGTTTATTTTACTAAGGCAAAAAGGTTAGTTTATTAAAAATGTAACATAATAATTAACAATTGGGCAGTCTCGAACTTATGTCTTAGAATACCGGTTTGAAGTGAGTAAAAGTTATAAAACGGGAGTTCAAAATTAGAAGGCAGGTACAAAGTAGGTTATCTTTGTGGTATTCATTAAATTCACCGGAATTATGTTGCTGTTTCGTAGATAATATTAGGAACATAAATGTGAAAAAGCGTTGTTCCTTGTAAAATATTGTATTTTAATTAACTGCTCGATCTGACCACGTGGTTCTGGGTTCGATGCTCGGATCTAGCCAAAAACTGGTTAGTTATTGAGTTATCCTGACAATACATTTTTACTATGAAACAAAGTTGGCAACGCTCGCGCTTTATAGAGCCACTGGTTATTTTCTTATACCTAATTTGTTCCGCCAAACCGCAATTGATCTTAGCCCTAAATCCATCGTTCCTATGAGAGTTTGGGTCAGGGATAAGCAGTAGGTCATCATACTAATGATGATGCCATCATGGGGGATTATCTTGTTAGGGACCAGTGGAACCGCCCTAGATAAGCTTGTTTAGCCACGTATAACGACTGGGTATCTAACCTAGTCGAGAACCTGGATTGAGTCAAAAATATGTTTTTGAGTTTTGTCTCGTAGGGCACGTTAAACTGCCGGTATAGGTATACATATTATTTTTACCATTTGTGCTCAGCCCGTCAACACTTGTTGAAGCAGCGTGGTGGGTTTATGCTCTTAAACCACTGTCCTAAGAGAAAGGAGGCCAGTGCCCAGAAGTGGGCCGCTAAAAGACTAATTAATCAATTCAACAAATTGACGTCCACTGCTGGACATAGTCTTTTGTAGGGAGTCAACAATCCATAGTCCATGCCTCCAGAGGCTCCCAGCAACTCGCCTGATATGGTCTGTCCACCTCGTTGAGGGCCGACCTACGCTGCGATTACCGGTACTGGGCCGCCATTCCAGCACCTATTCTTTTCTCCATCCGTACAAAGATTTTCCCGGTAATGAATCCTACTAATAGAGACGGACTAATTAATAGACGTAGATAATATCAATGCCATAAAATATAACATAAATAGCCTATAAAAAGCTAATGTCTTCATCGGCACAGGCCTCGTCTCTCACAGGGGAGACGGTTTCAGAGCCACCACGCTGCACAAATGCGTGGCTCAATTGGTGGGTAGACAGTGTAAGTACGCATGAATGATTATTTTAAAATGTCTTCCATCCATAGGTATTACTTTATAATCTGATTGAGTTGATCTCAAATATCGCAATATGACAAAATAGATACGAATATTCGAAATCTTCTTGAAGTGTAATATACGCACTCTTCTTAATAAATAATACGATAAAAAGTCAGCGTCGCTCACACATGAATGAGGAAAAGGGGAACGAATTGCCGTCAGTATTCTAATACCTCGATATCTCTTTACTGAGCATATTTTTCGATTTGTTTGAGCGTTGGGTGCGTCAGTGATTTATACATGAAACGGTTTTGCCATACACAACGTATGAGAAAAGATATATTCGGTCGTAATATAGCTCTGTCGTAACTGATCGTACATCGTTCACAAGCCATTTATCCTATACCTCTGATGGCTTACAAAACATTAACACAATGGAAAAAAATCCGCCTTAAATGCGAGTACAAGGTTCGCGTACCGATGGTTTCGTACATTAGGATGAAACCGTATCTAAAATATATTTGTGAGTAGATGAAATGGTTTAGCTATAAACAACGTACTCTTATGAGAAAACATATATATTCGGTTCAATAACAATGGGGTGGTCTTAAGTGATCATACATCGCTTACCTACATGCCACTTACCCTATATTTGCCACTAAGACGTTTGACAATCATTGATTTAGCGATGAAACTATTTTATCAGGCAGGGGGCACCGAATGCAGATAAGGTTGACGTTTTGGGCCGAGTAGATGTTGTCGTCGTTCTCGCTTTTAACCCCAAAATATTGAATTTTATTGCTTAAATTTTGTATCCTCTTCTTGTGTTATAAAGCTTACGTAAGTAAAAGAAACAGAACAAATACTTTAACTCATGATGAAGATAATAAAAAGCTACAAAGTGGCTGGTTGCATTTCTGCATAAATAAAACACATACCGGTGCTCTTGATTCGTTTAAGTAGCCTGTATCTAGCCCCGCCTGAAAGCCTGAACGCTACTCAAAGGTAACTAGAATAAGCTGAAAGTAGACTTTTTGAATAATGAAACAAACCATAATATTAAAGCTAGAGACAGACTAGAGGCACGTCGCAACGTAAATTTTACGTATTGAAGTGTTAATACGTAAAGGGATAAATAATTTAGACACTGACTATCTACTAATAATTTAGATAATGTAGTGGCATAGTAATACAGGGATTAAGTCTTACATAGTAACAATGGTTGTAATGGTGATTTCGTATATATTAATATAAAATCACATAAGTATCAAAATTAAGTGAAATCGCAATTACGTGCTAACACAGCTTCCTTACTATTTCCATACATACATACATGCTTTTTTCATACCTATATATTTATTTTTGGCCACAGCTATGTGTGCCTAAAGTGTATTTTCGTAAATTGAGATACACTTTTGTAATTTTTAAAGGAATGTTTGCTACATGTAAGTTCAAGAAATACATTGGTGACGCGCGAGGGTACACTACGAGCATCCCCTCCACCCCATGCTGATCTGGACGTCGCAGGTCGTCGTTGCGGGGGAGGCCTATTATTGCGTTGCAAACTATACCTCTATTAGGTATAGTTTGCAAATTTCTATTTCATATAGGTCAATAGTCTTAATATCTTAATGCGTTGCATACGTTGCGTATTGGGATCAGTTTGTCTCTAGCTTTATCTGCTGGCAGAAGTCTTTTTGGCATTGATTGCAAAAAATGCTGCGATCTATTTTACGAAACCACGGAACAGGTTTTACAAAAAAATATCCAAAGCCATCAAATTTCCAAATAACCATGCTTTGAATATTTTAACGAATTATTTATTCCAGTCTGTCCCCCTTTTTTAGAGTTTCTTAGTCAACATGTAACGCCTAAAAGTTTCACCATGGCTGGCTAGCTGTCCGTCCGGAACTATATAACTCGTAACGGATGGATTTTTTTCGCATCTATCTCATGGTGTAGACCGTGTAGACTGTAAAGTGCCACTAGACAGGTCTTTAAAAATTGTAACCCAACTCTCGATTCAGGGATCCGTTTGCGAAGTTATAAGGTAGGCGCTGACCTTGACCTTTAGTGTTGAATTCAAAGAGTTAGGTGTCCATTCGATTGTTTTAGGTAATACTATCAACCCGCGATTTAGGTAGGTAATACTAGCAACAAATGATCTTAACGATGGTAAAAAACGCACGAAAATCCGTTGCGATGTTTATAGGAGCTAGCGAATAAACAAACAGACGCAGGAAGCGTTTGTTTATGGATTATTCTTTCTGTAAGTTTCAAGGTTTATCTCAGTTATAACTGGGCTGTTAGTTTTAATTTGTCCTGAAGTTTCAAGTTTTTTGCTATTCACTGAAGTAAAACCATACGAAATTTCATCTAGTGGAGTTTGTTCGAGACACTCCGTTGACGCCACCGCGTCGTAAAATAATGTGACCACGTAAATACTTACCATGAGAATGGTGAAGGTACCTCGTGTGCTGAAAGAAGTAGTGACAATACTGGGAGTAGGTATCGTAATAAGATTACGCTCTTTCGATACCGTATAACTCGTAGTTAACTTTCACGCAATTGAATATGTAAACGTAGGTAGCAAATCTCACACTTGGCACTCTGATGGGGAAATACTAGCGTAACTAAAACTATGTCTACAAAAAATATTTTGAAGAGATAGTATCACTAACATATTGTTGAATACAACAATATGATAGTCGCAACAATAGCTGCGGTAGGAGTGGTTGATCCCTGACTTTGTATTGTTGTCGGAACCTTTGTTTGGGATAGATTTGGTTTTTAGTACAAAGACAAATTTTTATGAAAGTTTTGTTATGCCATTAAATATAAATACGAATATAGAGGATATCATAATTTTATTATTATAATTAATTGATCAATATGTATGGTAGTATACCGATTCTAAATCTAGAATAGGTATACAGATTGTTAAAGCGGTGATAGATGTTAAGGGGGCAAGTTCGATCCCCGGTACGTACGATTAGATTGTATAAATTAAACATGGCCTGGTCATCTAGAAGGTTTGAATCTCATTTGTTTCTGTTTTATTTTTTATGAATTCCAAACTCTTAATGAAATAAACTGTATCACAGTGAGATGAAAAAATCTTTTTTGCATTTTAAAATCCTATTCTAAGGTAAGTTATTTAATATTACGTAGCTGAGCAAAAATAAACAATTCAAAGAATTACGAGTATCTACGTTTTAAAAATCAAAGATTTGCATAATTTTTAAGTATATTTAACAATTCCGCTAATTAATGAACTGAATAGTAATAACAGTCAACAATATTGCGCTTAATATTTATACAATTAATTTCCCGATTGTCAACATTATTATTATTAAGTATACTAGCTGTTCCGTACGGTTTCACCTGCGCTTACCAAGGATTGTAACGTAATAAGCCTCGTACTCATTGATGTAAACTTACCTCTAAAGGGCAAGATTTATACATAAGAGTATATACTTATATAATGTTATTTTTCTTTGTGAGGGAAATTAATGAACAATTTTTGTATTTAAACTTTTGTATGTTCGTTTGTTAGCTATATTTATCAATAAAAAATGTAAACATTCTACATTTAAATCATTATATCATAATTTCAACCGCTAGACGTCCACTGTTAGACATAGGTATTTTAGGGAGTTCCCAATTCCGCCTGTCCACCTCGTTGGCGGTCCACAAACGCTGCGCTTACCAGTTCGGGGCCGCCATTCCAACATCTTGGGACCCCAACGTCCCATCCGTTCCCCGAGCTATGTGCTCCACCCATTGCCACTTCAGCTTTGCGATTCGTTGAGCTATGTCGGTAACTCTAGTTCATTTGAATATTCGGTTGAATTTCGACCATTTAGTGACTCGTTATAATTATCATTAGTTTATCAACCCATTACTGATTGACAGCCTAGCCGGTTGGCGCAGTGGGCAGTGACCCTGCCTTTTGGGTCCAAGGCGGTGGGTTCGATTCCCACAACTGGAAATGGAACAACTTTTAAGTGTTATATGTTTATCCGTATATTATCAGTATGTATTATATTCATAAAATATTCATCAGCTATCTTAGTACCCATAACACGAGTAAGATGGTAACGAGCTAACCTTTAGTGAGTATGGCAGCTATATTAAACCCACACCCCAAATCGGTTTCAACGCAACATCGTACCGGAACGTTTAATCGCTAAATGTCTTTGTCGAAACTTTGTCTTTACCTTTTGTAGACTACAGTCATAGATAAAAACGAAAAGTTAACATTACATGAGTACATGTAACGATAACAAATCTTTGTTTAAAACATTCATCACAGCGGGGTAGTTATAAATCGTATTAACTAGGTAGTTTAAACAATTTACTATGCATGACGCTAATGAACTATAGCTAACTAAAGCCTACAGTGTTACAAATTAACGATATTGTTTGCGTATATGTTTCACGTGATTTTAGTTTGATGAAAACCTTACAGCCGAATTGGGCAACTCTGCTTTTCGGTGGAAACTTGAAAATAAAAAAATAGTTGCACACTAGGACGATTGCAAGGGACCTGGTATTTGGAAACAAAGAAATATTTTCCCATTCCTTTCTAAAACTTAGACAACGTTAGGTTAGAGCATAAATAATTCATTATGTGCCCTTAGATTCCAGCGGGTAAATTAATACGTAGGTACACCTTGTTCGGATGATTGTAAAAACAAAAAAAAAAAATAGTATCCTTTCTAATAGCCCTGAAATTGTTGAAAACATAGAAGTACATAGAAGTACTACTATGGTATATCTGTTAAAAGTCACACTAATTCTCAATTTATAATAAATATTATAAATTATTACTTATATAATAGATCGTATACTACGTACACAAGAAACATTTAATATACTGTCAACTCTATATTTTACAACGAATCAACTTCACATTATCACATGCAAGTGTGTGCTTGTGACCGTGGATGTGTGGAACGTGGTGTATCTAGTAGATCTAGTAGGATTTAAACCCCTTTTTCTGGTGCCTCAGTACTTTACAGTGGCGAATTTATTTGATCCTAAACGTACCTACACAAAGCTGATGTTTGTCACTGCCAATTTTTAGTAAATTATTGCACAGATAGAAGATTTTAACGATTATGACGTCACAGCCTGACGAGCGCAGATCGTTTGGAAGAGCCAAAACTTCGCTGGATAGACTGTAGACACTAGAATACTAGACCAAAATGCATAAGCCATCAGCATACGAAACTGCCGGACATGGGCACAAGTTAGAGTTCAGTGGAGAAAACGACTCGAGCAGACCCGGGCCTATAAAAGGCCGTATTGCCAATGATGATGATGATTGTTCATGGAAACGAAAAATAAAATAAATATATTAAAAATTAGCACTCCACAAGCAAAGTCCATATTAAAAATAAATAGTAGTAGTAGTAAATATTTAAAATATTTGACCAAAGAAAAATAATTTGAAGCAATGCTTTTATTTCGTAAATGTTTTTTTTTTTATTTTGGGCATCCCCAATAAAATCGGTTTCCCTTTTATAAGATGTCTTACTTATGTTTTGAAATTCATAACATTATTTAATTTAAAAAAATGGCAGCTCTATAGAGCACGTGTTTTCCTTCGCCGTTGAAGCAATTCATATTTTAATTACTTAAAACGCACATAATTTAGAAAAGTTAGAGGTACGTGCTGGGATTCGACCTCGGCCCCCTGAATGTGAAGTTGAGCTATCGCCGCTTCCACTGGACACTTCCACTTCTACAATACCTGTTAATTAAACAAAATTATATTTAAAGTGAAGTCCGCCAATACAGTGAGGGCCAGCATGTTGCACGGCCTAAACCATTGTGTTAGTGGGTCGTTAATAAGTTGATATGATTATGAAGATGATATTCGAAGTGGTTTCTCTAATTTAGCCAGTTAAACAAACAAAACCGAAACCGTATCATTATCATTAAGATGCTGATACTATGGTAAATGACGAAACCGATTATATTTATTTTCTTTTATAACTTTGTACAAACTTTACTTATTTAATTAAAATTAAAAAGCAATGTTGCTAGTGCTATGTTTCTCTAAATTACAATTTTTAGCTTAAAGCCGGGTATAAGCTTATTTTCTCTTATTGCAGAAAGAATTATAGAACTTAATAACACACCACACTGCACCAACGCTATATGTTAGCCAAGTTTGCAATAAAGTCACAAAGTTACATATAACAGTAACAAATAGGTTACCTTCTATTTATTACACTTAGTTCACCTTTTATTTTTCTTTTAAAACTACGATTTCGGAAAGCAGTGAATTAATCATTTATTTATTTATTAAGAGCACTAACATCATGCATATTACACGTTTTTTGGACTGATATGCACGTCAAATACAAGTGCACATAGCATTGACAAAGCGTCATGCAAAATTAACTTGACAAAAAATTCAATTCACCCATAAGTGTTAGGTGAGTTTTTTTCCTAAAAGCTGTGGGTGGGTCAAGGAAGATATCATGTCATGTATCTTTTTGGATAACTCGTTCTATTTCGCACATATACGTATAATAGGCGCTTGTTTTCCGAATGGGATATTTGTGGATACATTTTGTGGATTTACAACTTCTGGTGTACAGATGCGGGACAGCCTAGGGATATATGATTGAGAAGGTTGTTACATTTAATTTGAATTTGTAATAGCTTATGTAAAAAACACAGAAAATGTTTAGAATTACAGCCTAGTTCTTACGAATTTTGGGGGACCAGGTTCGAACAACGAACGAAGCTAAAATGTATACTTGTTTTAAAAGTAAAGGAAAACATCGTGTGCTAATGTGCATACCTGATATTCTCCATAATGCTCTTACAGGCTTGTGAAGTCTACCAATCGGAACATGTACATGGTGGTGGACTACGGCTTAAACCCTGGCCATTCCGAGGGAAGTCTTGTGCCCTCTAGTGGGCCGTTAATGGGTTGATACTTGATAATAATGCTGAACTACGATTTGTTAAATACAAATATGTTTTAACACTAACGTTTAGAGAAACGCCTAAGCCGTTGTTAAGCAAGGATCATTAACGAAGTTAGTTATTGCGATTATTTAAATAACTACGAGTAGATTTTGTCTGCAACTTCGTCCGCGTTTGTTAGCCCGTACACAGTTTATTAGGGAGTTGTGTGGCATTCCTCTAAGGTGAAGTTAATTAAATTTTTTTAAACTCATAGCGAGAACTAAATTAAATGTCCAATTGGAACGAATAAAAGTATTTTACTGCTATATAAATACCTTTGACGATAAATTTACTTATTTAAATAAGAATTTATACTTCGATACTAATATCACACATTTTTTTTCACCGGCGATTTAATTGAGATATCTCCCTCGCGGACTTTTTTGTAGGTAATAATTATTAATGAAATCTTTTAGTAGAACATAATTTTATCTAACATCAATAGTTTTCTATGCGCACGCCAAGTAATGAATTTAATAGGTAAAATGTTACTACTCATAATTTTTGATTAAAAACTACTTAATATTTAATATATTTTTTAATATAAAAAACTTTTATTACTTAAATATAATAATATACTTTTGTTACTTGGATATAAAACTTAAACATATGCTGTCGCTGTCTTTTTTGTAGGCATTAATCAGCTCTACAACTTTTCCATAGAACTCAATCCTAAACGTTCGCAACATTTTCGTTCGGCCGTTTTTTCTCCTACTTACTTTGCAAATTCTAGTACCACGAAAAGATATTTTCAGTTGTCAAATTAAACTAACAAATAATGAGGCCTTATATTTTTACAAGTCATTTTTAAATTGGTTGAGAAGATCCAGTGATTGCGCCCGACAATCTCACCATCTCAAAAACGCACAAACTTTTCCTATGTAGAATATTTATTTAAATTATTTCAATAATTAAATTATAATATTAACTAGCTGTTGCCCGTGTTAAAAAGGCCCTTAGGGTAGAGGTAAAGAGAGATACAGAGCTGGACTCTCACATCAAATTTGTCAGGAAATAAGGCTTAATAAAAAAAGGCGTGGTTTTCCTACATAGGAAATAAATAATTGATGGTGATTCCATAAAACCAAACTGTTTTATTTCTCTTTAAACGTTATTGTAGAAAGCAGTTACTGATTTGTCTTTTACTTTACTTCTATTTAAATTTTATTAGTATTTTAAATCTTCAATAAATGATATGATTCGACTTACCAATTCGGAAACCTAAGTCGAGGAAGAATTCGGCAAGAAACCTGTTAGAACTGCTGTGATTCTTTCGATATACAAAAGCTTAGAATTAGTCTCTAACAATCAATCACACAAAGATATATTATAATATATTTCAATAAAACATGATAATAAGAAATAACATCATATAGCAAATTATCTGAACTGCAATAAGATCTTACAAACAATATTTATAAAGTAACATCTCAGCTACTTTACAAAATACACAAAACCTTAGAGTTTGTCTCTAACGATTATAATATCACGATATATTATAATATCTTTCAATAAAACATGATACTAGGAAATAACATCATGTAGCAAATTATCTGACCTACAATAAGATCTGGGATCTTATACACAACAACAAAGTAACTTCTCAAACAGTTCACTAAAATGTAAAGACGTGATGTGTACCCCACACATTATTAATAAATATAAAATACACAAATGGGTACACACAAATATTTAAACATAAATAACATCATAATAACATTTAGCAAACACTAAGAATACTTATCTTTATTCTAGCAGCATGGCGACATAGCTCACCCAATTATAACACAAAACTCGATCCTTTTTTAGATTTGCACCGTGTTTTATAACTTTGAAGGTAGGTGGGAAACTACGTCCCACTACCTTCCCATCGAATATATTTTATTATACAAGGTGGTAACCTAAGGACCACTATAACAAGTCAATTGTTTAATATTATAATAACTTTAACTATTATATATCCTTCAATCTTACTTAACCAGTACATAATATTATGGCTCATATAAATCAAAGTATTTCTTAAATGATTATAAATTGTAATAACTTTCTCTATATTAATTATTATTCATTTAAATAATATCCAAGCAGTTGCTGTATTTTAAATGTTTACAAATAACATTAATAAGAATAAATAAAGTAGTAATCTGCTACAGTTATGGTCTACCAACTGCATAGATAAAACAGTACAAGTGTTGACACACTTGTACAACTGAATAGAGATTCCATACTCAATAATACCACAGAGTAACATTGACAGAACTTTGTAGAATTATGTAACCAATAATATTCCAATATTTTATTACGGAAATAAATATACTTTCTTATAGTCTCTTGACTATATTCTAACACCCGCGATTTTCGGCCACTTTTATTATGGTTTTCTACGGATTCCGCAGGCACATCCGCAGGCTGCTTGTTTGTTTCTTGGAAACAAATGCGGATGATAAACTTTTAATTGTAGCAAGGATTAGAGCCATTTTTTTTCGAAATGTCTGCAACACTTTTTTAAAACATCTTTTTTATTTGTTTATAGATATTTAATAATATTAGCGTACTCCACTGTACACTTTTTTTTTCTCTGAAAATCCTCATCCAAATGCCAATCTAGCTCGTAGACTCGAGCAACTAACCAAATGAGCTAATGAGCTAAACTGAAACTAAAATTTTGCACAACATTTGCAACAGTATAGCGGAAACTCGTTCGCAGTTCAGTTTTCGCTAAATGATGTTCACAATTCTCAACTTTTGCTCCAACCAAACGCGCATCCCACTGTGACAGTTCTGGTTGCATGCGGTTTGCTTTCGCCCGGGCTCCTTTATTTTGCCTATTAATATAAGTTATAAATTGAAAGCATCTCTAACAGTTAAAATTATTTATTAATTAGACATGTTTGTCAGCTTTTTGAATTGATATATTTTGCCAACAAGGTAACATTTTTATTTAAAGTGTACGTGTAGGTACAGGTTGCAGCCCACTGGGTAGGACTTCAATTTCTCTAAATTTTTAAGTTATGTGCGTTTCAAGCAATTAAAATAGTACTTGCTTTAATGGTGAAGGAATTCACGTGCTCTGTAGTGGGCCGGTAATGAGTTGATGTAAAGATGATCAGGTGGGTCAACTGCTTAGTCCGTCCACTACTGAAAAAAATGGTGTTTAGTTAGTGTAGGTATTACAATAAAACGGTTAATGTTAAGTACATCTATCTATATATATAAAAGGCGAAGGTGACTGACTGATCTATCAAAGCACAGCTCTAACCAACTGACGGATCGGGCTAATTGTGCACACAGATACTTAGTTATTACAACTTAGGCATCCGCTAAGAAAGGATTTTTTTAAAATTCCAACCCTAAGAGGGTTAAATTGGGGATGAAAGTTTGTATAAAACCCTTCATTTACGAATTTATTTTTCAAGTTACATATAAAACTTTGATTTTAGGTTTTCGATAATAAGTGATACTTTAGAAAGTAGGAACAGTTAACTTTACATTTAAAAAAAAATTAAACGCATTTGAAGTCACAGGCAGTCTATATCTTATAAGTTTATGTTCTATGAGCGTGACCCCTCAAGTGAGCAACCTTCGCACATTTTCACTGAGACTTTTTTTATAAACAGCGACAGTGATAAATTACAGCATTTACTTAACAACTTAATACGACGAAAGCCTATTTTCTTGTTAATGCTGTTTATACCAACTTAACCAATTTTATACTTACCGTTTTTATACTTACACTAGCTTTTGCCCGCGGCCTCGCTCACGTTAAGATCAATTTTTGATTTGGTAAATTTTAACTACAAAGGTTAAAAAAAGTGTTTTGCTGCTAATAGAGAAATATGAAAGTAAATTACTTAAAATATCGTTAAAATTTGTGAAACACGTATTTCTTAATATAATTTTCTTTTTAATCGAAAACCTAAAATCAAAGTTTTATATGTAACTTGAAAAATAAATTCGTAAATGAAGGGTTTTATACAAACTTTCATCCCCAATTTAACCCTCTTAGGGTTGGAATTTTAAAAAAATCCTTTCTTAGCGGATGCCTAAGTTGTAATAACTAAGTATCTGTGTGCACAATTAGCCCGATCCGTCAGTTGGTTAGAGCTGTGCTTTGATAGATCAGTCAGTCACCTTCGCCTTTTATATATATAGATAGATGTACTTAACATTAACCGTTTTATTGTAATACCTACACTAACTAAACACCATTTTTTTCAGTAGTGGACGGACTAAGCAGTTGACCCACCTGATCATCTTTACATCAACTCATTACCGGCCCACTACAGAGCACGTGAATTTCTTCACCATTAAAGCAAGTAATATTTTAATTGCTTGAAACGCACATAACTTAAAAAGTTAGAGGCCCCCGAAAGTGAAATTGAAGTCCTACCCAGTGGGCTGCAGCCTGTACCTACACGTAAATTTAAATAAAAATTTTACCTTGTTGGCAAAATATATCAATTCAAAAAGCTGACAAACATGTCTAATTAATAAATAATTTTAACTGTTAGAGATGCTTTCAATTTATAACTTATATTAATAGGCAAAATAAAGGAGCCCGGGCGAAAGCAAACCGCATGCAACCAGAACTGTCACAGTGGGATGCGCGTTTGGTTGGAGCAAAAGTTGAGAATTGTGAACATCATTTAGCGAAAACTGAACTGCGAACGAGTTTCCGCTATACTGTTGCAAATGTTGTGCAAAATTTTAGTTTCAGTTTAGCTCATTAGCTCATTTGGTTAGTTGCTCGAGTCTACGAGCTAGATTGGCATTTGGATGAGGATTTTCAGAGAATAAAAAAGTGTACAGTGGAGTACGCTAATATTATTAAATATCTATAAACAAATAAAAAAGATGTTTTAAAAAAGTGTTGCAGACATTTCGAAAAAAAATGGCTCTAATCCTTGCTACAATTAAAAGTTTATCATCCGCAGGCTGCTTGTTTGTTTCCAAGAAACAAACAAGCAGCCTGCGGATGTGCCTGCGGAATTCGTAGAAAACCATAATAAAAGTGGCCGAAAATCGCGGGTGTTAGAATATAGTCAAGAGACTATAAGAAAGTATATTTATTTCCGTAAAAAAATATTGGAATATTATTGGTTACATAATTCTACAAAGTTCTGTCAATGTTACTCTGTGGTATTATTGAGTATGGAATCTCTATTCAGTTGTACAAGTGTGTCAACACTTGTACTGTTTTATCTATGCAGTTGGTAGACCATAACTGTAGCAGATTACTACTTTATTTATTCTTATTAATGTTATTTGTAAACATTTAAAATACAGCAACTGCTTGGATATTATTTAAATGAATAATAATTAATATAGAGAAAGTTATTACAATTTATAATCATTTAAGAAATACTTTGATTTAAATGAGCCATAATATTATGTACTGGTTAAGTAAGATTGAAGGATATATAATAGTTAAAGTTATTATAATATTAAACAATTGACTTGTTATAGTGGTCCTTAAGTTACCACCTTGTATAATAAAATATATTCGATGGGAAGGTAGTGGGACGTAGTTTCCCACCTACCTTCAAAGTTATAAAACACGGTGCAAATCTAAAAAGGGATCGAGTCTTGTGTTATAATTGGGTGAGCTATGTCGCCATGCTGCTAGAATAAAGATAAGTATTCTTAGTGTTTCCTAAATGTTATTATGATGTAATTTATGTTTAAATATTTTTGTGTACCCAATTATGTATTTTATATTTATTAATAATGTGTGGGGTACACATCACGTCTTTACATTTTAGTGAACTGTTTGAGAAGTTACTTTGTTGTTGTGTATAAGATCCCAGACCTTATTGTAGGTCAGATAATTTGCTACATGATGTTATTTCCTAGTATCATGTTTTATTGAAAGATATTATAATATATCGTGATATTATAATCGTTAGAGACAAACTCTAAGGTTTTGTGTATTTAATAAAGTAGCTGAGATGTTACTTTATAAATATTGTTTGTAAGATCTTATTGCAGTTCAGATAATTTGCTATATGATGTTATTTCTTATTATCATGTTTTATTGAAATATATTATAATATATCTTTGTGTGATTGATTGTTAGAGACTAATTCTAAGCTTTTGTATATCGAAAGAATCACAGCAGTTCTAAGAGGTTTCTTGCTGAATTCTTCCTCGACTTAGGTTTCCGAATTGGTAAGTCGAATCATATCATTTATTGAAGATTTAAAATACTAATAAAATTTAAATAGAAGTAAAGTAAAAGACAAATCAGTAACTGCTTTCTACAATAACGTTTAAAGAGAAATAAAACAGTTTGGTTTTATGGAATCACCATCAATTATTTATTTCCTATGTAGGACAACCACGCCTTTTTTTATTAAGCCTTATTTTCCTGACAAATTTGATGTGAGAGTCCAGCTCTGTATCTCTCTTTACCTCTACCCTAAGGGCCTTTTTAACACGGGCAACAGCTAGTTAATATTATAATTTAATTATTGAAATAATTTAAATAAATATTCTACATAGGAAAAGTTTGTGCGTTTTTGAGATGGTGAGATTGTCGGGCGCAATCACTGGATCTTCTCAACCAATTTAAAAATGACTTGTAAAAATATAAGGCCTCATTATTTGTTAGTTTAATTTGACAACTGAAAATATCTTTTCGTGGTACTAGAATTTGCAAAGTAAGTAGGAGAAAAAACGGCCGAACGAAAATGTTGCGAACGTTTAGGATTGAGTTCTATGGAAAAGTTGTAGAGCTGATTAATGCCTACAAAAAAGACAGCGACAGCAGATGTTTAAGTTTTATATCCAAGTAACAAAAGTATATTATTATATTTAAGTAATAAAAGTTTTTTATATTAAAAAATATATTAAATATTAAGTAGTTTTATCAAAAATTATGAGTAGTAACATTTTACCTATTAAATTCATTACTTGGCGTGCGCATAGAAAACTATTGATGTTAGATAAAATTATGTTCTACTAAAAGATTTCATTAATAATTATTACCTACAAAAAAGTCCGCGAGGGAGATATCTCAATTAAATCGCCGGTGAAAAAAAATGTGTGATATTAGTATCGAAGTATAAATTCTTATTTAAATAAGTAAATTTATCGTCAAAGGTATTTATATAGCAGTAAAATACTTTTATTCGTTCCAATTGGACATTTAATTTAGTTCTCGCTATGAGTTTAAAAAAATTTAATTAACTTCACCTTAGAGGAATGCCACACAACTCCCTAATAAACTGTGTACGGGCTAACAAACGCGGACGAAGTTGCAGACAAAATCTACTCGTAGTTATTTAAATAATCGCAATAACTAACTTCGTTAATGATCCTTGCTTAACAACGGCTTAGGCGTTTCTCTAAACGTTAGTGTTAAAACATATTTGTATTTAACAAATCGTAGTTCAGCATTATTATCAAGTATCAACCCATTAACGGCCCACTAGAGGGCACAAGACTTCCCTCGGAATGGCCAGGGTTAAAGCCGTAGTCCACCACCATGTACATGTTCCGATTGGTAGACTTCACAAGCCTGTAAGAGCATTATGGAGAATATCAGGTATGCACATTAGCTCACGATGTTTTCCTTTACTTTTAAAACAAGTATACATTTTAGCTTCGTTCGTTGTTCGAACCTGGTCCCCCAAAATTCGTAAGAACTAGGCTGTAATTCTAAACATTTTCTGTGTTTTTTTACATAAGCTATTACAAATTCAAATTAAATGTAACAACCTTCTCAATCATATATCCCTAGGCTGTCCCGCATGTCCCCCAACAAGGCTGTTACACCAGAAGTTGTAAATCCACAAAATGTATCCACAAATATCCCATTCGGAAAACAAGCGCCTATTACACGTATATGTGCGAAATAGAACGAGTTATCCAAAAAGATACATGACATGATATCTTCCTTGACCCACCCACAGCTTTTAGGAAAAAAACTCACCTAACACTTATGGGTGAATTGAATTTTTTGTCAAGTTAATTTTGCATGACGCTTTGTCAATGCTATGTGCACTTGTATTTGACGTGCATATCAGTCCAAAAAACGTGTAATATGCATGATGTTAGTGCTCTTAATAAATAAATAAATGATTAATTCACTGCTTTCCGAAATCGTAGTTTTAAAAGAAAAATAAAAGGTGAACTAAGTGTAATAAATAGAAGGTAACCTATTTGTTACTGTTATATGTAACTTTGTGACTTTATTGCAAACTTGGCTAACATATAGCGTTGGTGCAGTGTGGTGTGTTATTAAGTTCTATAATTCTTTCTGCAATAAGAGAAAATAAGCTTATACCCGGCTTTAAGCTAAAAATTGTAATTTAGAGAAACATAGCACTAGCAACATTGCTTTTTAATTTTAATTAAATAAGTAAAGTTTGTACAAAGTTATAAAAGAAAATAAATATAATCGGTTTCGTCATTTACCATAGTATCAGCATCTTAATGATAATGATACGGTTTCGGTTTTGTTTGTTTAACTGGCTAAATTAGAGAAACCACTTCGAATATCATCTTCATAATCATATCAACTTATTAACGACCCACTAACACAATGGTTTAGGCCGTGCAACATGCTGGCCCTCACTGTATTGGCGGACTTCACTTTAAATATAATTTTGTTTAATTAACAGGTATTGTAGAAGTGGAAGTGTCCAGTGGAAGCGGCGATAGCTCAACTTCACATTCAGGGGGCCGAGGTCGAATCCCAGCACGTACCTCTAACTTTTCTAAATTATGTGCGTTTTAAGTAATTAAAATATGAATTGCTTCAACGGCGAAGGAAAACACGTGCTCTATAGAGCTGCCATTTTTTTAAATTAAATAATGTTATGAATTTCAAAACATAAGTAAGACATCTTATAAAAGGGAAACCGATTTTATTGGGGATGCCCAAAATAAAATAAAAAACATTTACGAAATAAAAGCATTGCTTCAAATTATTTTTCATTATAAGACATGTTTGTCAGCTTTTTGAATTGATATATTTTGCCAACAAGGTAAAATTTTTATTTAAATTTTACGTGTAGGTACAGGCTGCAGCCCACTGGGTAGGACTTCAATTTCACTTTCGGGGGGCCTCTAACTTTTTAAGTTATGTGCGTTTCAAGCAATTAAAATATTACTTGCTTTAATGGTGAAGAAATTCACGTGCTCTGTAGTGGGCCGGTAATGAGTTGATGTAAAGATGATCAGGTGGGTCAACTGCTTAGTCCGTCCACTACTGAAAAAAATGGTGTTTAGTTAGTGTAGGTATTACAATAAAACGGTTAATGTTAAGTACATCTATCTATATATATAAAAGGCGAAGGTGACTGACTGATCTATCAAAGCACAGCTCTAACCAACTGACGGATCGGGCTAATTGTGCACACAGATACTTAGTTATTACAACTTAGGCATCCGCTAAGAAAGGATTTTTTTAAAATTCCAACCCTAAGAGGGTTAAATTGGGGATGAAAGTTTGTATAAAACCCTTCATTTACGAATTTATTTTTCAAGTTACATATAAAACTTTGATTTTAGGTTTTCGATTAAAAAGAAAATTATATTAAGAAATACGTGTTTCACAAATTTTAACGATATTTTAAGTAATTTACTTTCATATTTCTCTATTAGCAGCAAAACACTTTTTTTAACCTTTGTAGTTAAAATTTACCAAATCAAAAATTGATCTTAACGTGAGCGAGGCCGCGGGCAAAAGCTAGTGTAAGTATAAAAACGGTAAGTATAAAATTGGTTAAGTTGGTATAAACAGCATTAACAAGAAAATAGGCTTTCGTCGTATTAAGTTGTTAAGTAAATGCTGTAATTTATCACTGTCGCTGTTTATAAAAAAAGTCTCAGTGAAAATGTGCGAAGGTTGCTCACTTGAGGGGTCACGCTCATAGAACATAAACTTATAAGATATAGACTGCCTGTGACTTCAAATGCGTTTAATTTTTTTTTAAATGTAAAGTTAACTGTTCCTACTTTCTAAAGTATCACTTTAGAAAGTAGGAACAGTTTATTTGCTCATACTTACTTAAAATTATGCAATTTATATCTTCATCAGGACTCTATATTTTTATCATGCGGTAATGGAACCCCAGTGCTTTTCCAGTATTTCAGGTTAAAAGTGTCCGTCTCCAGGCTATCTCTGTGCCGAATTTCATCAAGATCGGTGAAGGTAAGTCTATTATAGACAAAAGACATACAAATAGATAGAGTTTCTTAATCAACACAGTAAATCGCAAATGACCGTCCCGTGGACCTCCTACGGTTATATCTTGCATTATCTTAAGTACTTTATTTTTATCCCCAATCACAAATAACTGCTAACAATCGAGAGAGATGTGCCCTAGGAGCATTATCAAAAAGTAGTCAATTACGCTGGATAAGCAAACATTAAATGAAGTCAGTCAATGGATGGGTGACCAATTGAATTGAGTTTATAACCAGTCTCTAGGAATGAAAAAAATACTTTGATGTTCCTTAGTAGAACCATATTGAGCGTTTACGGGTTCTTACTAGTAGCTATGAATTTGTAACTAAAGTATTGAAATAAGCCAGAAAGGCTACAGACAGCATGGCAAGCATGGGCAGTAGACATTTTCTCTCCTGGTAAAGGATAAAATGTTATCTTCTCCCGCAGCTTTATAAACTTTCCGAGCAACGGAATAAACGTGTAATTACTAATCGGGGGTAAACTTCTCCTTTTTCCTTTTCCTTGGAATATATCCCAATCAATATAATTTTTGTCTCAAAAATTATCTGAATCGATTATACCCCAGAGAAGGGATAAAATTAACGTGTCTACCTACCAGAACACCAATTTCAGTTGTGCGCCAATGCTTGAAGCGTTGATAAATCTGTGGGAGAAGATTAAATTTCCCCCGGGAGGAAAATATCTCCTGCCCATGCAAGCCGTGCTGCAGGACACAAAATGTATATCCCCTGGCAAAGGATAAAATTAACGTGTCCATCTGCCAAAGCACGGCAACAGGGACTAAGAGAAATTTCTGTACGCCATACTCGGACAGTTGATTAAGCTGTGTGAGAAATAAAATTCTATCCTTTCCACGTGGAAAAAGTATGCCTTGACCCCTGAGAAGGTACAAAATTAACGTGTCCAACTACCAAAACACCAATTTCAGTTGTGCGCGCAGGGAGAAGATTAAATGGCATACTTTCCCCGGTGAGAAAAATATCTCCTACCCATGCTAGCCGTGCTGCAGGAGACAAAAATTACAACAGAGACTAAGTAGGAGAAGTTTACCCCCATTTATTATTACACGGATATAATTTGGATGTTATTTCCACTTGTGCGCCATGCTCGGAGAGCTGATAAAACTGTGAGAGAAATAAGATGTTATCTTTCCACGTGGAAAAAAGTGTGTCACTACTACCCATACTAGTCAAGCTTGTAGAACCATAAGCTGGCCGATAGTAGCGTTGGCCGAAAGTACAGAAGTGATTTCGGCAGCCGTTCATTTCTGCGTATCAAAGTAGCTCCGGTCAAAGCTATCATTAAGCAAATATTTCCCGATATTCCGGCGGAAGAGCCGGCCAACTGACTCAATTAATTAAAGGGCCGTCTAATTAATCAGCCGAGCTCAATCGGCAATAGACATGACACACTAGACAGTCTGTGCGATCTATTGGGAACCTATTATCGTCGATTATGTGTCCAATTTGGTGATTATGAAGTCTGACAACATATTATCATTATGTAGCATACTATACATACTATTATGTAACATATTGTACATATTAATATATTTTTATTTATTGAAGGTACTTTGTGCATTGTGTTGGTAGTGGACAAGCAGTCACTGCATCTGGTCAATTGTAGATTACAATCCATTTTTTTCTAAACTTGTTTTAGTCATTTCATTACTTTTTCATTTTCATTACTTTACATTATGTTTTAAAAATACAAGAATGTAGTAAAAAATATAGTGTGATAAAATTAATAAAAACAAACAAAATCATAAGATATTTTCTATATGTGAGTTTTTTTTTTTCATTGTAGCCATTTTTGAGACGTGGCTTAAACAGCCACTTTCTCGTTGAGGACAAATTAGCCTTTAAATTCTGAGAACTGGAATAAACATCCAAATGATAAAGGGGCAATATCACAAGTTGGTAATTCTAGCATTATATAAAGTCCAACTGTAGCCAAAAAGTTGTGTGTAGTTTAGCATAGAACACCTAGGCGAAGCACAAACTCGCAGTTACAAACATTTATTGCACGGAACGACCGGAGTTTCGCACAGCTTACGCCGCAGTTGTTTGTAGCGTCACTTATTTCGGCGCCCTGCATGGCGCAGTGACCATACGTCTTAAAAGTGGGATGCCCTCAAACTCTTCATGGGCGTGGTACCCAAAACGCTGGCGCTATTGCGTCTTTGGAATTGTATATTGCTTTAATTTTATTAAAAGTTAGCCCAATACTGCAATCTCACCTGCTTGTAAGTGATGATGCAGTCTAAGATGGTAAAGAGCTAACCTGTTAGTGGAACTCATAATTGGTTTTTACGCGACATCGTACTGGAACGCTGAATTGCTTAGAGGCACGCGACGTCTTTGTCAGTCTACATACGACTGCCAAAGCCCACAAGACTGTACTGACTGTATGGCTAGACTTAGCGTTTACCCTACTTCACTGAATAAACACTATTTTTAAAGAACGTAATATCGAGAGAAAATCGGACCTCATAATTTTATTTCGTAACAAAGTCCAATCAAACCTGGCTCAATAATTAAGTTTAGAGACGTACTAAAATATGGCATTGTAAAATAAATACATTTTAACAGTTTAATTTTTCATATATGCGATGATGTGTAAAGGCATTGAGGATGCAAACGTTTGAGAGATAAAATACGCACTACTGATAATTTCAACTTTTAAAGAAGTGGAATATGGAAATTACGATTGATTCCTAATAAATCGTTTTTCTCTTTACGTTGTGTTGTGAACGGAGTGTTATTTGAAATAATGCAACGGATCGATACTCTAATAGTTGAGTTAGAGTACCTACTGCATCACACTGTGATGCTATCACGTGATGCAATAACGTAGTAAACCTTATATGATTCTGTAACATGGTAAACATAATATGATTCTAATCGGTTGTGTTATGTTAGGCTGGGTTTTAGGACTGTGGCATACTAGTCCCCCCAGTGAGCCTCGCCCTGCCTTGACGTCTAACGTACAGATACCCAAATGCAGAACGCACTGCTTTGAGGTACACTCCGTGTTATCAGCACGAGAGAGAACATAAGATCCTGGAGGGTCGAAGTGCAACCGCTGAAGTGGGCCTCACTACAAGATAGATAAAAGGTACACTCCTGTGTCCATGCGCTGTCAAATTTAAATACGCGAATTCACAATCGACTTGTTTCTAGTCCGAGCTCGGGAAGGAGTCCACCGTTGCGTAGCTTGTGCTGGGCCTCGCAACTACCATTATTTCAATAAGATATATTGGTACCATAAAGACTCCTTCATGTACTAAGAGGAAGGAAAAAGAATTAGATAAGATATCTAATTCTTTTTCCACTACAAGTTAGCCCTTAACTGCAATTTTACCAGGTGGTAAGTGATCGTAGCAAGTTCAAGATGAGTTCAAGATGGTAGCGGGTGAACCTGTTAGAGTTAAGGTAGTTATATGAACCAGTTATATTATACCCCTAGGATGGTAACTGGCAGTGGCATGCACAAGATTATTGACCTGGGTAGGCATAAAGCTGGAGAATGGTATAAAATGGAAAAAACCTCTTCTTATTCGAGTTATATGAAGTTTTAAGTGAAAGCAGTACATTTTTGCTGATACAAAATGTACCCCACTGGTAACTAGCCATAGCCACACCTTCAGATCAGACCAGACAGAGAAATTTTAAAAATTTTAAATTTCGAACTCCTAATTTCCCAACCTACCTACTATCTAACTACCGGGCATCGAACTTGTGTCTTCCTTAAAGGATCAAATCGCTCACCTCTATGCTGGCGAAATTATCGAATACATCTCATCATACAAAGTTACGAGCATCTGCTAGTCCTATACTTCATTACACAAGTGTTTATGTAAACCCCTGACTTTATTGCGGAAAAAGGTCCGGTATCGTGGGTACTTCTAAAAAAGCTGGGACTTTTATAAACATGGGCCCTGGCCGTAAACTGTTTCCGCCATCACACCGTAAACATTTCCCATGTACATGAAAGTATATCACAACTTAAGTGTTCATAAATTTTGGTTGTTTGCTCGCCGAAAGGAACAGATTTTTTCAACGGTCTACAAATATGTTTATTAGAATGGTCAATGCTCGAGTTATTGGCAGCCTTGAGTTAGTCTATAAGAAAAACAAACTTGACAAGATAATCATTAAAATTTAATGACTCTAAGTTACTAATACCCGGTTCTAACTAACTAAAATTGCTCTTTGTCAAAATCAACATTCAATAAATTGATCAATTGTATTGCAACCTTGCTAAACTTAAATGACTCTGAGACTTAAATACCCGGCTGTAAAGCAGATTCTACCGAGAAGAATCCGGCAAGAAACGAAGCATAGCTCTTTTTCAAAATCATAATTTTTCTGTTTCGTAATGACTACCAAGAAACCGTGCATAATACAATGCCAGATCCAGTCGTCAGGGTTGGCAGCGGATTCTTGTCACCTCTAGCCCCACCGTTACCATAACCGCTGCCAGAGCCAGGAATAGCGGAGCTGTGGCTTTCTTTTCTCCATCTAAGCAGGCGGGTTGGTCATCGCAGGGCTGGGCTGGCACCGGCGTCGCTGCTGCCCGACGGCCGACACTGGTCCGTGTCATTTATTCAGTCTAGCCAATTCGAAGTGGTTATACCACCACTTGTCGGTCACCAGAGCTTCGTCGGTTAGAAAATCATCAGTTTTTTCCTGGTGTAGTTAGTATATAATTGTATCCAAACTGTTGGTAGAGTCGTTAACTTAGCGGGTATTCAGTTACTTGGGAAAAAGGCTACTTTAATCTTAGCTCCGAGGATTTTGCTGCAATTTCTCTGATATATTCCCATAATACGACACTCGCAAAAAGAGGAGTGCTGGTGACAACTGTAGTATGTAATCTGTCGTGACCACACGGCACGATTTGTAAATATATATTTTTTTAATTCATACACACGCTCCTAAGCACTCACACGTACGCAATGTAATCGAAAATCTTCGCATAGCAGATTGAATTTAATAATAATAATAATAAATCTTTTAAAAACAACACAAAAAACAACATACCCAAAAAGTACTCGCTAAACAAAAACATATCAATAAGATCATAAAATAAAGAAAAGATCTTGAAATTAGGTAACTAACTAAAATTAAATAAACAGAAAACTAATAAACATAATGCTTTATTGTGACATAATACTATGTAACGTTAACATATCTGTAGTGTTGTTTCTCCCAAACAGAGTATCGTCACAGCATTATGCCACTAACAGTGATTTAGTGATCACTGCTATAGCGATTTTCAGGGGACTTCTCTAGTAGAATTAAGTAGTCTTGTAGTTATAAAAACAAAGTTTCCTTCACCGATTTCGGCCACGGTGTGACCACCATGTGACCATCGTGGCCGAAATCGGTGAAGGAAACAAAACCACAGATATGTTAACGTTACATAGTATTATGTCACAATAAAGCATTATATTTATTGGTTTTTTGTTTATTTAATTTTATTTAGTTACCTAATTTCAATATATTTTCTTTTTTTTATGATCTTATTGATATGTTTTTTTAGCGTGTACTTTTTAGGTATGTTGTTTTAAAACATTTATTATAATTGAATTTAATATCATAATATTATTATTATTATTAAATCTCCAGTAATTTTTTTTTTGTTATAATTGCCAGCTAGTGGAAAATATCAAAATCAAGTAGGATTATTTATTTCCAATATTTTCAAACGGATAAATTGCGAATAGCAAAGTGAATATTATACACATTTTTGTATTAGGTTGATTATTAACTTAAGTGTAATTCGCTTGTAATCTCTAAAGGTTTCACAAAAACAGACAGAGAACAAAGTTTGGTTCCGGGTTTTTCTATTATGAGACGTGACTCATAATAGAAAATTCAGCGTGCTGAATTATAAAAATTTGATCTAAACTTATTTGAAAACGGAATTTTATAAATGTAAAGTAAACTCACTTGAAAAGTCTTATCTCACTGTTAAATTAAAGTTTATCCATATATTATACAATTTAAGATGCGGAAGCAGCAACGTTAATGGCAAACTGATAGATTCCCAGCGCGCTGTAGCGTGATCTCTAACGATTTTGATTCCTCGGAGCAGTAACGCGATTTTGATGAGCTCGCCAAGGATGCAGTAGCACGAGATTTGCAATCGTCGATATTCATTCAAACGCAAACTTGATTATAATAAAAAGTAAGAAGAAGTGCAGAAGATTCTAGTTAGATGTGACATTGCCAAGTTCATTTATTAAGATCTTAAATCAATGGCCTTGGGAGTAAAATCATGCCAAACGTCATGGCATCATGCTCCACCTCCAACTCTATAGCATATATTCTTATTTGTGATGATATTCCGAATTATCCTCACTAATATTATAAATGGGAAAGTGTGCTTGTTACACAAATTCAAATTCAAAATTCATTTATTTTAAGTAGGCCTCATGTAAGCACTTTTGAAACGTCAAGTATGTCTGTTTGTAGTGACTTTACCACCGATTTAATTCAAATTCAAAATTTATTTATTTCATGTACGCCTAATATAAGCACCTTTGAAACGTCAAGTATGTCTGTTTATTGTGACTCTTCCACCGATTCGGAATGCAGATTCTACCGAGAAGAAACCGGCAAGAAACTCAGCAGTTGCTTTTTTCCAACATCACTTTACAATTTAACAATAATTGTTATATCTTGTGTGAGATGAAAGCAGAGCGGCTTGCTTCCAGGCATCCTTGTCATTACAGACAGACCTGAGATAGACAGAATGACAGACGGAGGAATGGACAACGAAGTATCTTACTCTAAAGGATTTGTGTGGTTTCGTATCCGAGAAGGTTTTGTTTTCTCATTTTTAACTTTGGGATCCCTAAAAATGGTACATATTATATACCTTCTGCCAGATGTACCTACGCTACCAGATAAATTAAATATCACAACGTTGAAGTGAGAATTTTAATCAAGCCCCCATATCGGCATAATTTGTTTTGCGCCCTAAATGAAATGATAATGAATCACGGGGCATCATTTAATCAAATTATATTTTCAGCGACAATGTCGTTGAAATAAATTTGCTTTCCGATATTTTACAAAAATGTTATATTCAGGCACATATATTCCATCAGGGCTTAGATACCAGCTAAATATTAAAACTGGTTAAACCTTAAACCATTTAATCCATTAACCCAGGTTAATTAAACGTTATCAATTATTTTGGTTCCATTAATTAATTCTCATATAATAAAAGCGGTTACGAGCCCTTTTTTCTTCATGCATTATCAACTGTTGCAAATTACTAAAGTCATCAATTACCTGCCTCTTGGCAACTGTACATTTTTGCCTTGGGGCACATTGGCACCCCTCCAGGATCGTGAATTTCACAGATATCATAGCTCATAACTTTGTAACCTACATAACAGTGATAGGTTCCTATGGCAGAGATGAAAATGAAGTCATATTCAAGATAGGAAAAAAAAATTCTGAACATCGTAGTAAGTGAGTGAAAAAACAGGACTTAATGTGGGAAATTATGAAAAACACCGTCTTGGGTGATAATTAATATGTTTTGGACTCCGGGGTGCTGTGCTGGGCTAAAAAGAGTCCTATGAAGGTACAAGATAGATTTGTGCCAAATTTCATTATAAAAAAAAACAATTAAAAATTTAACAAACCCCTTTAACAAATATTTCACATTCATCAAAATAGTGTTCATTGACCTACTAGTAACAACCATTATTTTATATACATACTGAAAATTCGTAAACCACCATTTTCACAGCAAAAAAACAAAATAAAATCTGTTCATCTGTTTGGAACCTACGATGCCTCAGACAGACACACGCACAACACATACAAGACAAACTGAATAATAACACCTTTGAAACAGAAAAAAAAACACAGTAAAATCTGTCCATCTGTTTGGAAGCTACGATGCCTCAGGCAGACACTGCACACAAAACAAAGGCAAACTGAATAATAATGAGGACGGTTTATTATCATTTACTTTCCTGTACCTATACGAAAATGGGGACTATTTTGCAATTATCAAAATTAATACGAGTATAGGATTAGTATAATCCTTTTAGGGTTTTATCTATTCCGTTAAGCCGCGTGCTGGAAATTGGGCTGTTCGGAATACGTGTCATTGTTTGAAACTAATTAGGTACGATTAGAAATAAATTTAGTATGTTAAAACAATTTTGCGTTTTGTACACCAGTACGTTCTAAATTGGGCATCACGAGAAAATCATGTCTGCCCATTATCTCGTCTTATTTCAAACAAACAGGACTAGAAAATCGTAGACATAACTATCCTGTGGCGCACAAGGTTCCATGAAGGTTTTTGGTTAAAATAACAGAACATGTATTTGATACAATGAAAATTTAAAGAAAAGTATTTCATATTTAAGTTTTATCCATAAGTTTAGTATGTTGACTTCTATTGCTTCTACTTCTATTTGCTTTAGCTTTGCCTGCAGTTTGTTTTTTTTATTCCACTACGACTTGACTTGACGTGATGATGCAGTCTTAGATCTAGTGGGCTAACCTGTTAGGTTGTTTGCCAGTTATAAGCCTCCATTTGGTTCGTCGTGTTGGTTGGTCGTGCCGGAACGCTAAATCGCTTAACGGCACGTCTTTGTAAGTTGGGTGGTAATAAGCCAGGGCCTAACAGCCTCCCAACACACAAGAGCAGAGAAAGTTCAGAAATTACAAATATCCAAATCACCTCTGATGGAGATTGAACCCGGCATGTCTCGCTGATAATGAGGTGTGCAATTGTCAATTCTAAAGTTTTACCTATTTATTGCATACCTATGTGTCGAGATATTGCAGATACCGTTAACCCAGATTTCGTTGATATTTTTAGACAAGCGGTATTATTTTTATCAACTTCAACAACTTTTGAGTTAGAAGCACGACGATTTTGAATAATCATTTTTCTATTAGTCTCGTGTAGGGCTAAAATTATGCATCATTTTCCTACCTAGCGTATTTAAATTTTGCAAATGCCTAAGGGCATAGGTTGCTTTACAGTTGGCAGCTGCGTTGTTACCTCGCGGCTTTGGCAAGTCTCCAGTACCAGGCTTTACTCGACCATTATCTCTTACTACTTCATATAGTCACAAAAATATTAATCAGAAATTTTTACAGACATCTGAGTGGCCAGATGAGATGCGAGTAAGCAGATTGTACAAAACTAAATGTATATAATAAACTAAAAACAAGTAGTGTTTCTATTCTCTTTGATTTAAACTAGCCAAGAATTTATTGTTCATTTTTCTTACAAACACTGCGAATAATTTTATTGATCCCGGTAATTTTTTTTTCACATTAAAATGCCTATTATTATGGTAGAAAAAAAATAAGTAAATAAAATTAATAGTTTGGCTTTATAAGCATCCTATATGGATTGCGGTCTTTTCGTGCAGCAGAAAAATATATTCTTCTTATAAGTGATAAATTTTTGAATAAATTTACACTGCGACTTATTTTATTCAAACCGGTAATGTAGTCACATTATGGGGCCTACTATTCATTGGTAAATAAAAAACAAAAAAAAGTAAGTAAATTAAATTAATAGTTTGGTCTTTATAAGCATCCTATATGGAGTGTAAGCAGCGCGTTGCGGCGGGGGTTTCAATATAATCCATTGCGGTCTTTTCGTGCAGCTGAAAAATATATATTAAAATAAGTTACTAATTTATTTGATCAGCTCAATCCAAATTCCTGAATACAGAAATGAATTTTTGAATTTATTAAACTGGTGCTGTAAACATCAATTACATTTTAAACATTGCTTAGGTCGGTAGGACTAATAAGTGATCGTCATCATAGAAAACACGATTTTACAAAAATAGCAGAGTGATGCAAGGTATCTGTCAAGTTTAAATGATTACTTTTAATAAATGTAATTTTCACAATTTTTAGTATTTCCTACCTCATAAATGACCCCCTTTTAAGAAGACTCTGTTGGGTAATCCTTCGTCTGTATAACGCTTCGAAATAGCTCGAAACACCAAGCGGAAACTTATATTGTATGATACTTACTTAGTCTCTTATAACTATAAAATATTCAATTTCATAGTCACGCAAAAGAAGCCATTAAATTACTTATTATTAAAATCTATCATCATCATCTTTATCATATCCACTCATTACCAGTGCACTACAGGGTACGGGTCTTCTCTAAAAATCAGAAGGGGTTGAGACCGTAGTCCACCACGCTGGCCCAATGCAGATTGGTTGACTCTATGCACCTTTGATAACGTTACGGAGAAAACCCAGCATGCATGTGTATGCATGTGTCCTAACGATGTTTTTCTTCACCGTTGAAGAAAGTGTTATTTGAAAATGAAGTCAGTTCATTAATACAATACAATTTACCTATTTCTATCTATTTACCACCCTTCCGACAAATATCTGCCGCCATATGCAATCCGGTAGAAACCGTAGGTTTAATAAAACCGTCATACCTCTTAACAGGTTAGCCGGCTACCATCTCAGACTAAATCATCAATTACCATCAGGTGAAAATATAGTTAAGGGCTAACTTGTAGTAGAATAAAACAAATTACTTTTAACGCAAAAAATATTATTAGGATTATTATAAGGATTTTGTCAATACATACGAGTATGTCTGTCTGCAGTCATACTACAAAAAGCATCCCCGTTATTGCCGAAAAGGTTTTGTCGGGTCAGCGGATGCTTGAGTCGGATTGATTGAGGGCTTTACCCGTCACCACAACACATCCTCGCGTGCGAACGCGGTAGACACTTACAGTATTCCATTTTTCAAACTATGTTTCCGAATTTTCAGTAGCCATATGCATATTCTTTAACTGAGGAGTTTTGACGTTTAGAAGTTTCGATTCAATAGGAAATCCGCCAAATATATTATTTAGTTGGGAAAATATTAGTCAGCATCGCCCCATTAAGTGGAACACTACAGGGCACGGGTCGCCTCTTAGAAAGAAAAGGGTTTACGGTTACGGTTAAAGACCTACGTTACAGTTCACAACGCTGGCTAAGTGCAGATATATGGAGATCTCTCAGGCATGCAGGTTTCCTCGCGATGTATTCCTTCACCGTCAAATCAAGTGGTATTCAATTACTTAAATTTGAAACGCACATAACTCCGAAAACTTTTGACGGCCGATTGGCGCAGTGGGCAGCGACCCTGCTTTCTGAGTCAAAGGCCGTGGGTTCGATTCCCACAACTGGAAAATGTTTGTGTGATGAACAGGAATGTTTTTCAGTGTCTGGGTGTTTATATGTATTTTATCAGTATTTATGTATATTATTCATTGAATAAATACTCATCAGTCATCTTAGCACCCATAACACAAGCTACGCTTACTTTGGGGCTAGATGGCGGTGTGTGTATAGTCGTAGTATATTTATTTATTATTTATTTAAAATTAAGATGCGCGTGCCAGGGATCGAACTCGTTCCCCTGGAAAGAGAAGCCGAATCCTACCCACTAGACTATCAACGCTCTGTATATAACATCAATAGCCTATAACGTAAACGGCTCTGTATATAGCATATAATCTTTATCATTATTATCATCAAAAGGATTTTAGTCCAGCAGTTGTCCACTGCTGGACAAGCCTGTTGGTAATGATAATGATTTTAATGAATGTTTGTTTGTTTCTTAGTTTGTTTGTTTACCTATGTTTGGCCCAATCACTGCACTAATGTTGACGGAAGTATTTCAGAAAATCAGTATTAAAACTAATAAATTAATTAATATACTACGATAATACACTCATCGCCATCTAGTCCCAAAGTAAGCGTTGCTTGTGTCATGGATACTAAGTTAACTGATGAACATTTTTTATAAAAAATATACATAAATACTTATAATATATAGATAAACACCCAGACACTAAAAACATTTATGTTCATCACACAAATATGGGCAATATTTGTGTATCAGTTGTGGGAATCGAACCCACGGCATTGGAATCAGAAAGCAGGGTCGCTGCACACTGCTCCAATCGGCTGTCAAAACTATTTGAGGTTAAAGGTTTCAAAAGGTATGCCCAGATTAAATAAATCTGTTTGATGCAAGCAGAGAAAGTGATTGGCAAAGTTGTTCAATTCCCTTTTGAGGCTTAGGGCAGGCTAAACGAATTCATTACTTATGCAGATATATAAAGTTACAAATAACAAAATAATATATAGTATATATAAGTGCGAGGTAGTGCCAAGCTAACGATTATTACTTAATCTAATTTATATTTTTGCTAATTTCACGATATACGTTTTCATCCTAAAAACTCACATCCTTATTCTGTTTAAATAGAATTTTAATGCTGCAAAATAAAAACCACAAGTTAAATGTAAAACAGCGGTATTTGCTTGCAAATGTAAATACCTTACCTTACTTCAGGAGAAGCTCTTTGTGAAGATATTGGAATTCTAATCGATAGGTAGCGTTTTATACATTATTGCATTTTGGAAGACTCAAAAGTCTATAAAGTTTAAAGGAAACTATGCAAGATAAAAACAATATACTTAAAATAGTATTTGGTCTTCATATTACCACGGATATACAACGTTTAACAGAATTACAAAATAATGTTGCATATTTCATAAGGAATCAAACTGTAAAAAAAAATATGAAAGAGTAAATAAATAAATATACTTCGACAATAAACACATAGGCATCTAGCCCCAAAGTAAGCGTAGCTTATATTATAGGTATTAAAATAACTGATGAATATTTTTATGAATAATATAAATAAATACCTATAATACACAAATAAACACCCAGACGCTGAAAAACATTCATGTTCATTACACAAACATTTTGCATTTGTGGGAAACCAAGGTCTAGGACTCAGAAAGCACTGACAAGACTGGCTCAGTGGGTCGCTACCCACTGAGCCAGTCGGCAGTCAGAAGCATATTTATTTTTCCATACAAACGAATTCAAAACATTCAAAGTGTTTATTTATGGAACCCTATTGTAGATAAAAGACCGACGCGGGCATAGTACCTACGCTACGCGACGCATACCTAATAAAGTGACGATGATTTTAATTTTGCATGTGATGTAAGGGCGGTTTGTAAGCCTTACAAACCGCCCTTATATATTTATAGATTATAGTATATATATATATATATATATATATATATATACTATAATCTATTATATAATATATTATATTATATATAAATATAATATAATATATCTTTTAATAAAAACTATGGCAGTGAATTACTCAAAAACTATTAGGTTTTCGGATTAACAGATAAGTCTCTGAGACATAACATAATATTCCTCTAAAGCCTGTGTAGTATTATTTTGGTTTTCTTTTACACGTAGTATATTTACGTGCTGTCCACTGGACAATTTGATGTGTATAAATGTATAAATAAAAGTTCAAAGTTTGTATTAAAAAGCTTATAGAAAAGTCCTATTATAGTATAAAGGACTACGTAATCGATAAAAAAGCTTGGGTGTAAATTATTGCTCTAACCAGGTTGCTCTTCTAATTGGCGTTGTGAGATGGTGATCGAAAAAAAACACTCGGCTAAATTTGTTGTGGGCTTCTTCTTAGACCAGGACGCGTTTGGAACCCTCGTAGCTTTAGTTTTAAGTTTACGAATGTGGTTATCGCCATCATCTCACGACCGTGTAATTCATATGTATGCATCAAAAGTGCCACCTATGGGCCTACTTGAATAAAGATATTTTTGACTTTGACTTTGACTTTATAATATGGATAGCATGGCGATATGAGAGCCGTAGGTTAGGGGAAAACCGTTCAGGCCGCGATTGCTAGGGAGTCGCAGGTCCAAATCCTTTCCAATTTATAAAATATAACACTTAATAAAAGATATAAAATATCGTATTTCGCCTGATTTTATTAAAACTCATTTAGTATCAATATGCAAAATCGGACAAAAAGCCGAAACCAGTAATATCGCTAAAGAATAATAAGTTCACCCTGGTTAAACACTGGAAAGATGCTGATATAAAGAAGATGAGCTAGATATAAGGTGCCGATTCAGCGATAAGTAGATTTTGTTTAAACGCCTGCACTTGGGTAAACTTACTCAATTAAGTGCGCTTAATTGATAAAAGCTCACCAGTGTAAATGGAGCGTATATATTAGCTGAGTCACCTTGGTTTTGCACGGATGTATTTTTAATCTATACTTATAATATAGAATTTATAAAATGAAAAAGTATATAAACTGTTTTTTTACACAGCAATTTCCGTGCACAATTTCGGATTGCCCGTCAAATTAAATTCGTTTCCTCGGAAGCTAATGCCTATCTCTTGAAATCAAATTACATTCTACTGGCCACAAGCAGTCTACAAGTATGATTATATATGGTTCTTGCGTCTTGACCTGATCTTCGATTACGTTCTTTGCAACCAATGCAACGTAGGCGCATATGGTACTTTTGGGAATGCGTTATATTTAAGTTTGGAGTAAATTAACGTTCCTTCAAACAAAATTACATATTTAAGTAATTTATTTGCTGTGACCATAGTATACAGGCTAAATATATCACAACATATCGAAAGACTCAACTATGCATATTTAACGAAAATTAGTTTACCTTTAAGCGATTTTTATGTGTCAATTATTGCAGATAAGTTAACGCCTTCAAATAAAAAGCACACGGCGTTTTGTCTTTACTGTGTACTAAGTACCTACGTGTGTGTGATGATTAATTTACGTGGCCTATTATGAGGCGTGAAAGGAAAGCTGACGTGTCAAACGCAATTATAAGACCCGAAGAGCGTCTTTAATTAGTTTACGACAGCCGGCGCAGTGCTTTATAAGAGCTCTTCTATATAACTACTTCTATGGAAGAGACTACAGAGGTTATAGGACAATGGGTGTACTTACCTAACAATAAACCAAATATCATCTTCATCTGATGGACGTTTACTGCTGAAAATAGCATCTTTTATACCTTTCTTTTAGTTAAATAAAAAATACCAGAAAGTTGAAAGTCCACCGGTAGTTGTTTAAAATAATATTTTTTTATTCCACGCCTTTTTGTTTAACTCAATTGTTTGTGAATTATTAAATATTCAATATTTTACATAGATGCTCTACTTGTTACTACTCCGTAATGCAACATCGACAACAGCGCGCGAACCCCGAACGAACGGTATGATTCAGAAGTAACACTTCTGTAAGGTGACATAACACTGTGCGATCATCGATTTTTGTATGAATTGTATTATTACTGAATTTGGAAAAGTCGTAGAACAAAAGTAGTTACTTTTAATGACATAAACCACAAGGCCCAGCGATTTTGGTATTTTGTATTGAACCCTGTATAGGGATTAACGGAAACATATATTCTGACTGACATATAACTCAACGAGTTGCGAAGCTAAATTGGCTAAGAACGGGGCGCATAGCTCGAGGTACTAATAAACGTTGGGACCCCAAGGTGCTGGGATGGCTGGCGACCCCACACCTGTAAACGCAGCGTTGGTCGACCTCTAAAGAGGTGGACAGACGACATCAAGCGAGTCGCTGGGAATATCTGAAAACAAGCAGCCCGTCCACGGGATATTAGAACTCTCTACAAAAGATGATGATTGTGATGATGATAATATAAGGATTATTATATTGATATTTTCACACTCCAAGGTGTTTGCCGTCTGTCCATCTTGTGTGTGGTCTACCACGACTGTTTATTCATTAGGAATACAACACCACAAGCATTTTAGGAATAAAAATTTCATTGTTCTCCCGACCTGAGGACCTGAGCCGTTGCTTAACCATAACAGAATCCGAATATCAGGGTAGACCTGAGCCGAATAAGTAGATCTAAATTCCAAAAACCTTGTCTCAGCTGTGAATCCAACCCAGGCCTTATAGTAGCCATATAAGGCTAGGATTGAAATGTCCGGACAGACCCCAGCACTGCGCAAGGAAGTTAAAAAAAATGTATTAAACACAATTTGCACAACTTTACAAAATTTCCAATCAATGTCACTCAAAACCATATTATGGCTGGTTATTAATCCAGAGATGGCGGCACTGACGCACTAAAAATGCAAGAAATCATGCAACGTCGTTTACATGATTTCTCGCATATTTTGCTAGTGCGTCAGTTGTAACGTTGTAATTCAGATTCGTATGTACTAGGAAATGTACACAGACTATATCTTACACATAATATGGTAGGTACTTGAATTTTGTAAAAAATTATGGGAATGGGTTAAACCTTATTTAGGAGTAAATAAACGGTAAAAATAATGACTAACTTGGACAGAAAGAACATTAATATAACCGTTAACAACACCACTATAGAACAAGTAAGGAAATATGTCTATTTAGGGCAGAAGATCAGGATGCGCAAGGATAACCAAAATAATGAGATTCACAGACGAGTAAGGCTCATGTAGGCGGCCTACTCCAAACTGAACTATATTTTTAAGATGAAAATCTCAGCAGAACAAAAAGCCAAGATTTTCAACCAGTGCATCCTACCAGTGCTCACTTACGGAGCCGAAATCTAGGTATTCACCAGGGAAATCATCTACAAGTTGCAAGTGGCCCAGAGGGCAACTGAACGAAAACTGGTGGGCGTGACACTGAGGGATCATAAAACAAATGAATGACTTCGAGATCAAAGTAAAGTTGCAGATGTATCAAGACAAGTAGCGTATGGACGTGGGCCGGACATATAGCTTGGAAGGAGAACGCTTGGTGCAAACGTCTCCTCGAATGGAAGACATGGGGAGAAAAGTGCCCTCATGGACGACCACAAATGCGCTGGAAGGACGACGTGAAGAAGGTAGCCGGTTCGAATTGGATCCACACAGCTCAATGTCGCGAGAAGTGGAAGATCTTGAAGGAGGCCTAAATCAATTTGGTTGAACAAGGCTAAAGAAAAAGAAGAAGTTTACCTTCAGCGATTTTTATGTGTCAATTATTGTAGATAATTTAATGCCTTCAAATAAAAAGCATGTAAACGACGTTGCACTGTGTAATTCAGATTGGTAGTAGGTACGGTTTTGGAAATAGCGCCATGAGAGGTGACGTTGCTTCCATGTAGGAAATGCATATATCTACATGAGCTCAGATACTTACGAGTAGATATATCTGTTCTTAGTATTATAGTCGTTATATTATTATTACATTATCTTTATTTACCATATATCTATTCTAACATACTTTTGTGTTCTTTACACAACGACACAAATTTATAAATTCAATATATTTTTTATGGCCAAATATTTACTATTTATGTATATAATCATAATACATATAATAATTAATATAAACTAAAATGATGGAATAAGCCGTTTACTATTATTAAGTATTACTCCGAATTGCCCCATTCTCCTGTACATATTTCAGTATCACCAACCAACAAGTTCATACTCTCACGGCTCCTTTACACGCAATATGTGCCTATTCAAAAATTTAACTTTCTTGTTCGCATGTAGGTTCTTCGCTTCGGGTTCTAAATTATTAATAACAAGCTAACGTGCGCTGGTTATGGGTGACTTTACGTGGTATTATAATGTATAGGCTCACCTACCTAATTTGGAAAACGGTGCTATACACACTTTAATAAAAACTTTAATATGTTGAGCACTTTTTGATCAGCGCTTTTAATTATAGAGAGCAGTGTTCGTGCTCAGACCTACTAAAAAGTAGGTATTTGCATAATAATAATAATAATAATATTGCTAGCTGTTGCCAGTGGCTATATCCTCGTTTTCCCGCGTTTTTTTTAAATCCCGGGGAACCGTACATTAAAGTAGCCTGTGTGAGTTTCATGTGTGTGTAATTCTCCTTTTCAAATTTCAGTCAAATTGGTTCAGTAGTTTTCGTGTAAAAGACTAACGTTCAACAATCCATCGAAATATTGACTGATTGACTGATAATTAGAACTTTTCCAGTAGTTCTTGTATGAAAATTTATCTATGCATCCTTACAAATTTAATTATTATGATAAATTAGTGGATAAATCATGATTATGTTGATCATTAATTTGATGATTTGACTGATAGTATGTAGTATGACACAATACATCACAATCCACCCAGCTGTAGCACGCCACAGCAAATAAAACTATAAAGCTGAAGATTTTGTGGGGGTCTAGTTAATCTCAGAAATTTTCAATCTGTAAAATTATTTTCGAAGCTCGCTCATTGAGGATAGCTTTAGGTTTAACATTAAATAGCACTTTGATTTACAGCTTACCCGGGTAAAACATGGCAGCATAGCTTTATTTATTTATTAATTTATATTCTTATTCTAATACTATCATTACAGAATACTCAAACCTAATGCGACGGTGTAGCTTTTTAAAAGAAAATCTTAACATCCTTATGCTATATCCTATGCTATATAATTACCTATTCACTTAACAAATAACCCACATTGCGAATTGTCCTTGTGAATTCACTCAGAGCGCAACAATACAAATCACATTGATCTGATATGACATTGAGGATGAAAACTACTCCCGGTTTAAAAAAATATTTTTCATCTGATAGCTCTTTCACTGAGGAAGATTATAGGATACATTTTTTAAGAATAGCGCGGCTGTGTCAATTATATATAAAGACAAGATCTTATTTTTTCTATACTTTACTACGTTTCAGCAAAAGTTAAATATACAGTTATAATTCTTTGTTTCTCTTTCGTTTTTGGATTATTTAAAACGTTGCACCTTTCTTTTCTACCCGACTAGAAAGTAATATGTTTAATTTTCTTTGCATGTATTGTTGTTTGTGACGACCCTATGAATCGATTTTGGTATATATTTGGCTTCCTCTCACAACCAGAATAATGTTCGTCAACAAATTTAATTTGGCGGATTTGACAGTCCATAATAGGCGAAGAAAATAATTATATTTGAGAAAAAAAGTTCTGAATTTATATTAGTATGAAATGAAAAATCTCAATTTGTATATTCCGAAAGTTGTACATAACATATATTATGAAGTTAAACTATTTTTGTCTATTCTGAACCCTGTTTTGAACCCTGTTGTGAGTTCCACTAAGAAGTGGAAAGAGAGCTTTAAAAATATTAAATTTCTCCGTAGTCGGGTTACAATTTTTGATCTTTAATATTTCTCCGGCAGATCAGAATACAGTTGTCGCCAACCTCTCTGCCCGCGGGTGTAGAACGATGCCAATAGGGAAATATAACGGAGTACGGGCAGCAGAGTTCTCTATGACAAGCACAACTACCATCTACTGCGGACACCAACCCGATTATGGGCAAATCCTCGCTTTGGTCCGGCAGTGAACTGATATTGATTATATGTTTCTTGTTTCTGTACGTATAATGTATACAAGTGTATTTTCATTTCATTCGAACCCCATAGAGACGAGATACTCGTCTCAAGTATCTACATCCTAATCTCCTGGCACGAATTTCCAAGTCAGAGGCAATCAGGACGAGCTTTGCTAATTACTTTAAGCACCCGGCGCGCGACTCGCACTTGCTACTTTAATAAGTTTACACAATATTTTAGACCTACTACTATCAGCTGTTAAATGTACAGACTTCAACAGATAAAGTATATTCAGTCTATTTTTCAAATGTGTTATAAACTCTTTATTGCAACAAAACATAGAGAATGAATACACCAAAACAAACGCGAAGGGTGCGAAAGCAACCTTATCACTAACATTAAGCCGGTAAAAATATTTTAAGAAACCTGGTTTTTCTCTTAAAAAATTTACGTAGCAACGTATTAACTTTGAAAGAAAAGGACACTGGGCATATTGAACACTAGATATTACTTTAAATTAAAGACATACTACAAAAGCCAACATGGTCCGACAGTTTTTAACCTAAAGTTAATCTAATACTACAAGAATGATTAAATAAAAAAATATCTGTCAAGCGAAAACGAAGAAATAGAACGAGTGGGCGTTGAAACTCGATATATTTTTTTAATTAAACGGCGGATGAAACCGCGTTGCAAAGCTAGAATAAAATAGTTAAGGACCTAAAAAGGCCGTATAAAAGGGCCGCGGTGAGGGAAAACAATAAAAACTTAATGTCGTGTGTAATCCGGGATAAGACCCTAATTTCACGGCCACGATTTACACGTTTGACCCAGCCTCGGTGAAGTAGGTATTATTAAGGTAAATAAACCGAACAATTAAAACGGTTATCTGTTTTTACATTTTATGTTAAACTACAACACGTATAAAATAAGTAGGTTACAAAGTAAGTTTAGGGCAGATTTCCGAATGAATAATTGCATCTGCTACGCCGTTCGTGACCAAACTTATCACAGTTTAGTAACTTGAATCTATGGACCTTTATATTACATTATATTTTACATGCATTTTTTTACTTAGGAAAAGCAACTAAGAACCCGTGCAAATTTGAATAGAGACAAGTTTCAATTCTAATTGCGGACATAAGGTCATTTTTAAACCGGGAAAAAAATCGGGTTGCCACGGGATTTGGAATGAGTAGTCCAATACAATTAAACATTCTGTCCCCAGATCTAACTATTCGTAAGTACACCATTTTTGTTCCTTAGTTATTGAGAAACCGTAATGTTGATATGATCCTTATTTAGTGCACCTATAACGTAGGTAGGTAGGTACCTCAATATAACGACTTCCTAGATTTAAAAAAATCCTTCGTATTCCCATTGAATTGACCATAAGAGTCAATATATAATATTCTTTATTTTGCGAACTTTTAATATAAAATATTATATATTATTATAACGTATTTTTCACCATAAAAAAATAAAATTAACGAATATATTTATTTATTTTTAGATATAAGCATTAACAATATTTAGTATTAATTGATTAATAAACTATTTTTTTAACCCTATATAACAAATTTTAGACCAACCTAACCCCAATATAACGAATTCCTTTGTATATCGAATACTTTTTCCCTTCCGAATTATTACATCGAGGTTGCACTGTATTTCAAAACAATAATAATCATTTATTTTTTCTAAATAACAATGTAAACAGGTAACCAAAGCTTAACTATTAAATAAGCTAGAGGCCCTGATAACTAAACTGAGTATACACTCGTATGATAGTTATCAGTGCTCTCCCCAGTTAACAGTAGCAATAAGACATAGGCTTTGTGCTTATAATAACAAAATTTCGAAGTACATAATAATTAATACCTAGTCTATCTATTAATAGAAGTTTTGTAAGTATGTGAATGTGTGTATTTAAGTGAATGTGTACGGTAGGTATTTTATTCTTGTATAGAAAGCAAATTTTCAGTCTTATAATCGAAATCTAGGCCAATTATTTATTTGATTTTTACAATTTCTCATTTTCATACCAAGTTGCCCTACGAATAGGGCTTAGGTAAGGTTTTTTAATTAGTTAAGATTTTTGATTTTTTTTTCCTACCACAAGTTAGCCCTTGACTGCAATCGCAACTGCAGTCTAAGATGGTAGCAGGCTAACCTGTTAGGGAGTAGTCATACGGTCATACCCCTAATCATACCCCTAATCTGTTTCAACGAGACATCGCACCGGAACGCTAAATCGCTTAGCGGCACATCTTTGTCGGCAACAGACCAGACCAGAGAAAATTCAGAAATTAATTATTCCCAAATTGCCCCTGCCGCAAATCGAACCCGGACCTCTTTTACCGACCGGACTTATATTCACAGCGCTCAATAGAGATAACAGTGAATCATGAATAGGTAAGCAAATTTAAGAAGGAACTTCTAATATATATTTCCTAGCTCTTTTTAACATCCTAAGTAAGTAGAGAGCTCGTTGTGGAAACAGCCATATCAAAGGGATACAAAAGAATTTCTATTTTCCTTGCCGCTAAGACAACAGTAGAAATAAAACCGCACTGTTATTTATAGCCAGTACAACGCCAGATATTGCTACCTCGTTCAGCTTTTCTCGTGAAAGCATTTGCGTGAGTTATTTGATTTCAATTTCTTAAGATCCAGTCAAACTCATTTCGTGAGAATAAAAGATTTTGCGATACATTTTCTCGTAAAATAGCTGGTACGCAACCGCTTTCAAATTAATACTACAATTACAAAATGTAATCTCACCGAACAGAAAACCGAGCAAAAATTGCCGCACAGGTAATGATTTTATGCACAGTTAGTTATTAGGTTTGGTTATTATTAATGTAAGTAAGTAAAAAAGTCTAATGTTTTTTTATTCTTGATTGGATTTATAGCGAGTATTAGAGCTCATAACTTGTAATGGAATAATGGAATAGGTGGACTACCAAATATATATTTTTCAGACTAACTTTTAATAGTCATAACATATTAGGCCTTCATCTCAGATCATGAATATACATTCAAACCTGGGTAAGTGAGAACTGGATAAGTGAGAAAACTCTATAAGTGAGAGTAATAGCCAGGACCCGTCATTTTAAGTTCCCAAAACCTCTATTAGCGAGAAACAGAAACCTTTGTAAGAGAGAGTCGTTATTCCCTCACGGACCTCCGTAAGTGAGACTGCTACTTATCTATACCTCTATAAGCGACAGTCGAGCAAGCAATATTCGACAAAATTTATGAGTTCGAGAAAAACATTCAAAATACAAAAACAGAAACCCAAACGAAATTCACGGATTTTTTTTAATGTAAATAAGTTCTAAATAAAATAAAATTACATAGTGCATGAATATGTCTTGTTATTGCTGCGTACCTCTATAAGAGAGAAACGCTACCCATGTACCTGCATTAGCGAGAAACTCGGGTTAGTGAGAAACAAAAAAGAAAAATGAGAGTGTGCTCCCTTGAACCTATATCTTATCCAGGTTTGACTGTATTTAAAATAAAAATATTTTTTTATATAATATGAGAGCACGGAGTGAAATACCTCGAAAACCAGCCTGGCTCCGATACCATTTTTTTTCTAGTTTTATGCGTTCTTTAATGAAGGTAATTTAACGATATCCCAAATACATTGTAGGATCAGTTAAAAACATTTGATATTGACGGCCGATTGGCGCAGTCAGCAGCGACCATGCTTGCTGAGCCAAGGCTGTGGGTTTGATTCCCACAACTGGACAATGTTTGTGTGATGAACATGAATGTTTTTCAATGTCTGGGTGTTTATCTATATATTATAAGTATTTATGTAAATTATTCATATAATTATTCATTAGTCATCTTAGTAACCATATCACAAGCTATGCTTACTTTGGGGCTAGATGGCGATGTGTGTATTGTCGTAGTATATTAATTAGCAAAAAAAAATAATTTATGTTTGTCTAAGTTATCTTTAATATGACAGACAGACTTATGCTCGGCCTTATGAGTATAATATAATATAGATTCAGGCCATATACTTAGAATAGCGTAGAGTGATACGGCGTAGAAGAAAAGTTCCATCGTTCGTTGAGGTTTTTCCTAATAAGCAGTAAAGTGCAAACCTTTTATCTCCCTCCGCAATCATGACTTCTGAGACATTCTATTTAATAAGCCCGTAAAAAGAAACTACGCAAAAAGATATCTTAAGTTGGTAGGTAAAGAAGACTTTTATTAAAAGTTATGAATTTCCTTAATAAGGATTTTTGTTTTCTAAAAGAATGCTATGCTATTATCACAAAATAATACTTAAAAATAAAAGCGTAGAAAATCATCTTTAAAGTTGGAACTTTCAACTTCTTTTAAAACAAAGCGGGTAATTTCTGTAGAAGAAAATTAGTTGAATTAAAAATGTTTTATTGTAAACATTAGTTCTACGGAAATAAAAAATAGCGAGTAGAATGAAATTTTAACTTATCTGTTAATTAAGGAACGAAAAGTCCTAACGTTTGATAAAGTAATAAGCATTAGTAGAAGTGTCGTCTTTTAATTTCAGCCCCATTTGCCGGCTGATTTCTTTTTATTCGGTAATTACATTTAAAATGTCCCGAAGGCAACCATTAGGAAAGTTTAGAAGTGAAAAGGAATAAAACGTTTAAAGAAAGAAATCGTTTTGCTCTCAGGATAATTGAGGATTTATTTTCTTTACCAAGTTGTTTCCAAACATTCCGAAGCATACCATAACACAAATAAAATAAGAGAGTACTAGACTTGCGAATATAAAAAAAGAAAAGTTACATAAATTGAGTATTAAAACCTAAACAAAGTAAAAAATTCTTACAGATACTTACCACAAGTATTGCCCAGGTGAAGACGAAATAAATGTAAGGCAGTATTGTTTTTTTCAAAAAATTGCACATCTTATAAATCCTTTTTTAATGTTGCCACAATTTCGAATAAAACTTAACTTAAAATAACCCATTTATAAGCATTCTCGAAAAAAAACCAATACCAGTCTTTGTTACAGCTAAATATCGGTGTGCAAAAAAGTTGACAATTCTGATGTGTACCTCTGACTCCAGGTCTACCAATATGCAAAAAATCATGTTTATCTCTTGCTCTGTTACAAAGAATAAGAAATCTGTCCCACGGGCATAGTACATTTCCTGAATATAATCTATCTCTATGCTAAATTTCATCGAGATCGATTTAGCCGCTCTGGCGCGATTGAGTGACAAACTTCAATTCGAACTTTTACATTTTTTGTATTAATTCTACCTTTTGCTCGAGTTCCAAGCCAGTTTGCTTCGCTTGACAAATCCCGTGGAAGTCGTTTCTTTTCCTGCGAAAGCATATATTCGTCTAATTCCTCCATAACTACGTATCAAAAGTCGCACCTATGGGCCTACTTGAATAAAAATATTTTTGACTTTGACTTTGACATTTCAATAACTCTATGCCAAAAATCTAGTCACACATTTGTTACAAACGCAAGCCATTTAAAAAAAAATCTAGACTATTGGTAAGGACAAGCAAACAAAGAAAGACACTTTCTCATTTATGATTAAACAAATACAAAAACAATGTACTGTGACAATACACACTTTATTATAATTAGACAGACAATATACAATTAGTATGAATAAGAAAGAACTCAACTTAAGTAAATTTGTGAAGATTTATTTTAACGTCAAAGTGTCTCCTTCCATTTTATGTTACCGACTACAGGTTAGCAAAATAAGAAGGCGACGTTACACACACAACCAGAATCACCCGACCATATTCCTTAAGAAAATAAGCTTCAAAAACTTAAAACCTAAGACGCTCCACATCGCTAGACACATTTTCCGCCGACAGGTCGTATTTACTTTGTGGCTCGAGGTGTTCGCCGGAAAATTTACGAGGGCATTTTCATATGGGAGAATGGCGAAATTGCATACACAAAAAGTACCAACAAAGTGAAAATCTTTATAAAACTGGGATTATCATCATCAGCTTTAAGATAGACTCGCGGTTTCCCGACTTCGTCCGCGTCCTGGTTAGTTTCCAATACGAATTTTCTATCACTATTGTACACGATGCACTAGAACCCACTGCAACGCGCTTCCCACCAATTTACGAATTTAAAAAGTTATACTCAATGCCTTTCGCAAAAATAGGGTTATACATATAATGCGAAAAGTTTTTCAGCAGCAGTCAAACAGAAAAACAAACTCTTCAGTTTTACTATTAGTACCTATAGATTAACAAGCTTGGACCCACCACGGACTAATGGGTTTTTATCACATCTGTGATAGTAAACCGGGCCCGACCGCGTAATCTTCTTTCCGGGGAAATGGGTTGGAACAACACAATTCCCAAACGCAGAGCTCGTATTGAAAAAACCTGGACCAAACAGCACAACGCCTAATGAGCCTGTAATTTAATTTACAGGACTCGAAAAGGAAACCTCGTGGTTCGCAATTGAACATTCTTATTTCTAGATAAACGAAGCAAATGTACGTACGAGTACTTACTCAAAAAAACAAAATATGAATTCTCCTAAAAGCGTTTCCGTTTTACTATATGTGACAGCGAATCGGTGAATAGCCCAGTGGGCAGGACTTCAACTTCACTTTCGGGGGGCGAGTTCGGATCCCAGCACGCACTTTAAACGCACGCACGTTTCTGTTATTAGCAATTAAACTTTTACTTGCTCGTGAGGTAACCTGCATGCCTGAGAATTCTACATATTGTTTTCTAAGGTATTGGTATTGGTAGGTCTGAATTGTGGAATGCACTCCCATTAAACATAAGACAGCCGAAGTCACTGGGCATATTTAAAAATGCTGTTAAGGCTCATTATCTCGCTCAGTAGAGACGACTATTATTATTTATCTACTCAAACTCATATTTAAGTATATATAATATGTATTAGTTTATTTGTTTTTTATATTTATCAATAGTATTTGTGTAGTCTGGTTCGCTATTAGTATGTAGACATTTGTATGAATGAATACACTTTTATTGTACACCACAGAGAAAATTTACAGAGATACAAATACAACAGCACAATAAGGTAGAACGTACAATTTGGCGGCCTTATCGCTAAATAGCGATTTCTTCCGGTACCTTACAGTACAGACCTTTCCATTTGTATGTATGTGCTAAATAATGTACCCCACCTATTCGTTTTTCTTTTTAGTTTTCTTAATCTTAAGGTTGCCTGGCAGAGATCGCTACTTACCGATAAGGCCGCCTTTTGTATCCTGCTTCATTTTTCATGTGTTTGTTCTTTTTTCTGAGTGGTGTAGAAATAAAGAGTATAAATAAATAAATAAAGTGAGTGGAGTCCACCAGCCCATACTGGACCACGGCCTTAACCTCTTCTCATTGTGGGAGGAGACCATGCTCTGTAGTGGGCTGGGAATGGGTTGATATAATGATAACTGCCAGTCGTTAGGTACCGTATTATTTTATGAATATTGATGAATGAAAACACTTTATTTTACATCTCAGTAAACTAGCGGATTATCGCTACATACATGAAGGAGATAGGTGATACCCCAGAGTGTAGGACTTCGACTTCACTATCAGGAAAGCGAGTTCTAATCCCGGCACGCACCTCTAACTTTTCTAAGTTATGTGCGTTTTAAGAAATTCAAATATCACGTTCCTCACACGTTTCCTTCAACAGAGAAGGAAACAATGTGAGGAAATCTGCATACCTGAGAGTTCTCTATAATATTCTCAAAGGTGTGTGAAGTCCACCAATCCGCATTTCGCTAGTCTATGGTGGACTACGCCCTGAACCTTTTTCGTTCTCTGTCGAGACCCATGCCCTTTCGTGAGCTAATGAGCTGATGGTGATGATGATTCTTATCGCTACATAGCGATTCCTTCCAATAAACCAAAGTCATAAAAGCTATAGATGCAGGAAGTAATATTATTTCTATCACACATGTGATCCAAACATAAGGTACTATCGATAATTTGAGGTCGTTCTGATCGGGTACGACCCGGAATGGGGGCCAACATCGGTTGCCCCAATTCCTGAGGGTCATCGGGAAGTTATAATACCTAACATTTCTGTACCCTTGATGTCTTTTTAAGTGCGGACCCACTTAACCCTAGCACGGACTCAGCAATTGATTCGCCTACGCTTCGCACAAAAGAGGAAACTCGGAAAATGCCTAGAAAATACAATTCTTTTATTATCGAAAAGGCTTTGCATGGTTTACGGTTGTAATGGTATAATAGTATTCTAGTAGGCATGCGAAAGGTAAAACTTTGGTACCTACTTGGTAAAAGTAAGTGTGAATGTGAATGAAAGTATAGTTTCGTAGGCAGGCGGGTATTTTTTTTTCGTTTTACTCCACTAGTGCAGTCTAATATGGTAACCTGTTAAAGCTATATTAAACTAAGGTTAAGCCCATACTCCTATTTCTACTACTCCGGTTTCTACGCTACATCGTAGAGGCAGGGTGAATCGCTTGGCTGTTGTTTGTGACTGATCGGTAAAGAGGTCATCGTATTTTTCTATCTGCGTCATATTACAACCCTCTTTACGAAACAAGAAGATTAATTTTGCAAGAAAGTATTTATGTTCAAATATTCTTTATGAAGCGTCCAAATATGTATATATGTTTACCTAATTAGGAGGGAGTTGGCAAACGAATTTATCAGCATTAGGTGTTAACTTAGTTTGTCACATTAAACCTAAGGCTGCGAGGGTTACAAACGCACCCTGGTCTGAGAAGAGCCCACAAAAACCTCGCCGTGTAATTTTTTTTATCACCATCTCACAGTCAATTAATATTAAACTATTAAGCAATTCACACTCAAGCTTTTGTATCATTTAAGTAATCCGACAACACCTTTTGAGTTAGTGAATAGTGAACAGTGATAGTGTAAGTGTGTAAGTGATGTGCTCCTTACACATGAAACATATTTGAACATATTGCGGTAACTAGCTACGGTCGAAGCAGTCACCGCCGTAGCCACCATCAGACAAGGCTAGAGAAAATTTCCCCCGCCAATAATCGAACCCAGATTTGCCACTTATAAAACCTCTCTCACAAAGCTCACTACTGCACCAGGTGACCAGGTAGGTCATCAATAAGTGCAAATGACATACAGTATTAAAATAGCTAATATTTGATTGAAGTTCATTGGTCTTTCGATTCATAAATGCAGCTATGTGACTATTATAGAATAGAGTCGACACTCATTGTCTCAAAACTATGGCCTCTGGGCCCTTGGACATCTTGTTACAACAAAGCGAGTCGATCGCGCTGAAGTGGTCTCTCTAAACGGCCATCAATAAACTCCGAACTTCAATTTACTGCTAGACTTTGACTCTCCAATTACGAGTCGTCTCGCGAAGCTCGAAAACTCTCCGCTCTAACTCACTATGTGACCCAAGGAGTAAAATTATAAAAAAACTGTAACAAGAGATTTTTTTATGGTCTTTGTGTACAATCCTTACTATTACTATAAATGTGACAGTGCGTTTGTACGCTTGCCGGTTGGCGCAGTGAGCAGCGACCCTGCTTTCTGAGTCCATGGCCTCGATTCCCACAACTGGAAAATGTTTGTGTGATGAACATAAATGTTTTTCAGTGTCTGGGTGTTTATCTATATATAAAAGTATTTATGTGTATTATATTTATAAAAATATTCATCATATCTATCTTAGTACCCATTACACAAGCTACGCTATGTTTGAGGCTAGATGGCGATGTGTGTATTGTTGTAGTATATTTATTTATTTAATCATTTTAACAATTATTTGGTTTACATCGTGAGGTTAGTGTGTATAATTGTTACATCAGCCGTGCCATCTTAACCACACACTCTTTTTTTATTTTAGTTTTCTGTGTTGTATACCATAAAAGTATATTCGTTCATTCATTCATTCACTCATTCTCTTTAGCTTAAAATTAAGCAACAACAATCAAATGAAAATGAATTGTAAATAGTTGAGAAAGTCACTTTAATAATCTCGGAAGGCAGTTTAAAACTTATTTTCGTGTGATAGTGAAGTCGACAAACAAACCGACCGACTGAACAACTAAGTGGAAAGTAATCAAAGGAGACTCTTTCCTGCTCTTTTAGCTTAATGGACAAAAAATGTAATTATCTTTTCGATATTTTATTAGGTAGGTATGCATAAAAGAGAGTCAGTCAAATAAAACAAAATTGGTACTATGTTTTTCTTTTTCATTTCTTGACGACCGATTGGCACAGTGGCCCTGCTTTCCCAGTCCAAGGCCGTGGAATCGACTCTCATAACTGGAAATTGTTTGCTTTTTTTATTTAATTTTTTACTACAAGTTAGCCCTTGACTGCCATCTCACCTGGTGTAAGTCATTACAGGCTAAGATGGTAGCGGGCTAACCTGTTAGGGAGTATGGCAGTCGTACCCCTGATTGGTTTCGATGCGACCTCGCACCGGAACAATAAATCGCTCAGCGGCACGTCTTTGTTGGTAGGGTGGTAACTAGCCACGGCCAAAGCCTCCCAACAGACAAAAACATGAATGAGTGTGATTAACATGAAGTGTCCGGGTGATTAGCTACCATTGCTTTGGGACTAGATAGCGATGTGTGACGTGTGTATTGTTGTAGTACCTACTACTACAGTACATATATTTTACGTATATGTTTTTCTTCGTTTCTAGTTTATTTAATAAGATTTACCTTCAACGAACTTCAGCCGAAAAACCCGACTTTGGACGACCTAACCTTTTTTGTAACTAAATCTTTAGTTTCAGTTACAAACTTAAAATAGCTAAAATAGCATTTTAAGTTTGTGAATAGCCTGTCAATATAATAATAGTCTGTATAAAAATAGTCTGTCAAGAAATACTTCGTCGTTAGTGCTTAGCATTTTGGATTTTATTTATTGGATTTGTATTTTATTGGATTCCAAGGTCACCGAATGTTCGACCAAGCTTCGACCGAATATTGTAATTATAATAATACTAGTTGTCCCGGCGAACTTCGTACCGCGAATCTTTTTTTTTTTTTTGATGAATGTTATAATTTAATACTTATTATCCTATTTCGGACTAAGAGAAATCCAAAAAATCAAATATCTTAAAAATTGGTCCAGCCATTCTTGAGTTATAAATGGTGTAACTAACACAACTTCCTTTTATATATATAGATATAATAATTAATATATAAAGCTTCGACCAACATTTTAAGAAGCTTTCGCTTGGTTGTTGGTTCAAGGGTCGGATACAGAAGGCAGTAGTCCTTGAAACGGCGCGTATTGTGAGGAGGTTCTTTTTTTTATAAATTTTTAATAGTGTTTTTTAATTAGTTTTTAAGCATTGTTAATAATTAAAAAAAATAGAATAAATGATAGAGATAAAAAATATAATAATAAATAAATTTATGAACCAAAATTCACAAGTAGACTTCAAACTATTATGGTTTAATCATAAATTCTTACGAATTTTACCGTACACCACCGTGCCTTCGACAAAAGGTAACATCTAAGGAAATTAATTAACACCCACCTACTCACTACATGAATCAAGATGATGATAGAATTGGTAGTAGATAGGCAGGCACTATAAATATATTTTAATATTAACTAACAATCTTATTTAAAACTATTTACAAAAATCTTAAGTGGACAGAAAAGCAGGTAGCTTAAAAATGTGACAAATTAATGCCACGAACGTCCAATTTGTTGTTACTGTTAATGAAAGCCCGTGAACCGGTCAGTTTAAGTTAAATAATATTAGGTACTTACTACTGTAGTCGTTAAAACCGGTGGGTTTTGTAGATGCAGGTAGGTGTACCCGCATTGGAGTAGCGTGGTCGGGTCTACGCTCTTAACCTCTGTCTCCTGTGAGCTAATGTGCAGTAGGATCAATCAATCAATCAAAAATACTTTATTGCACACAAGAAAAAAAAAAAAAGAGACAAAAACAACAAAGGTACAATTAAATGTGTGCAACAAAGGCGGCCTTATCACTTATAGTGATTTCTTCCAGGCAACCATTGTGAGGAATTGGCTCACATATGAATCCTTATAGCGGTGCGCAAAACTCTAAGAATATACATACATATTAATAATTACAAAAATTACAAAAACAGTACATATATAAAATAAAATAAAATACTATATGGTAAAATAACTAATATTAAAACTATATATGTACAGAGACTGAGGATAATGCTACCGGGCTAATGAAAAAGGCAACTTTATGCAATATTGCTTAAAGTGAGTTTGCTCATTTTCCAGATGCAAGACACATCTGAATCTCTTTTTCAGATAAATGTTATGAAAATAGATCAGAAATATTACCTAACCTTGCATGTACCAACATTGTACACTCACTAATTACTTCGTGCAATAAAGACTATCTTTATATCTAAATAAAATAGATCCCAGCGGGTACCGCCCTTATTGCGATGTGGATTTTGTCGATGAAACTCGGTTGACAAATGTGATAGTCCTTTAATTAATTGGAGCAGTCGACCGGAAGTTGGGATACGGGTGCCTACCGGTAGTCGAATGTAGGGCAATGGTAATGACACCTTCAATGCGTATAATTACTGAGCCCAATTTAGTTAAACGGTTAGAGAATAAATCAAATAATTGGCATTTATTTGCTTATCCTATCTAGCAGCATACAGCACCAGCCCGGATAAAGGTTAATAAAAAGCATCGTGCTGGCCATGGGATTGCGACGCGACCGTCGAAGCGTCTAGTATCTGAAACAAATGTATGGAAATATACCAAGTATGCTATGTGGCAGCGGCAACCGCTAATGCGGCTATCCATACAAACATTTCCTTTTTTTCCTTGTCCTCTGGCCAGCACGTAATAAATGTAGCTACGAAGTTTCCAAACGCGCCCGGATTAAGAAAAACAAATCCACAACACAGCCGGATATACTTCATGTTATCACCGTCTAATACTGTACTAACCAAGCTTTTCCATCATTTATGTAAACCTATGTATAATAGTTAGGTTAGGACCTAAACTTATGTAACTAAGCTATGAAAATTAACCGATATTATTAGTCGATTTTAAACACATTCCGGGCAACCCAGCCTCCTACAGTTCTTGTGCTAAGTTCCCTTAATCCTTTGCGTTGTTGTTTCACTCTCGACGACCGAACTTTATAGCTAAGTAGGTCTTCACTCTTCATACATTATACTTAAACGTAATATCCATTACAAACTCCACTGCGATTACGTCCTTGAAGCAAAACTGAAGTTACGTAATACAAATACGAGTAGGTATTAATAAACCGGCGAAGTCTCTGAAACTTGAGACGTGAGCTCCGAAGTTTCGCCAAATACCTATTACACCAAAGCGACACTAGGTAACTTAAATGTTGTTTGTTGGACAATCCCCTATCGTTGCATTGCCTGCGAGTTTAACCTCTTTTAAAAACCCTTGGGAACCGTGGATAATAAGTCTGCTTTCCATTGTTGGTACGTCATCTGGGCCGAAAGAAGGTTATTACTTAAATTAATGTCTCGATCATTTAAAAAAAATCTAAATTCATTAATTTGACGTCCGACTAGGCAGTGCCCCTGTTTCTGAGTATAAGGCTGAGGGTCCGATTGTCCACTACTGGAAAATGTTTGTGTGATGAACATTAATGTTTTTCAGAGTGGGTGTTTATCTGCATATTATAAGTACTAGCTGACCCGTGCAACTTCGTCGGCACCATATCGGTTATTACCGAAAAATCACGAATAACTGGCATTTTCTAAAAATGAATCCCCTGAAACCTTGTATACTCAATTTCATGAAAATCGTTGGAGCCGATTCCGAGATTCCGATTATAATATATATACAAGAATTGCTCGTTTAAAGATATAAGATTTATAATGTATATTATTCATGTGATTATTACCCACCACACAAGCTACGCTTACTTTGGGACCAGATGGCGATGTGTTTATTGTCTTAGTAAATTTTATCCCGGCAGAAACTCAGCAGTTATTTTTTTCAACATCGTTTCACAATTTAACAATCATCGTTCTACGTTTCCAAGCAACCTTATCATTAAGAAATTCATCAATAGTAACCTCGATGTATTTAATGTTTTTTTATTCATTTTTTAATCTCAGGTAAAAGTAAATCTAATATACCTATCATGTTATAAAATCATATACTCAGCCCCACAAAGGTTTTCTGCTTCTAAGACGATTAGCTGATGTATTATTAATAATAATATTATTATAATTATTATATATTAGGAAACTAAATATCAGTTGCTTCAACGGTGAAGAGAAACACAATCCGCACATGGCTAGCGACTAGAATGGTAGACTACGGCCTAAACTCTTTACATTCTGATGGGAAGCCCACCTTCGTCCAGATCCTTACACACACACATACACATTCCTTGCCACACGAATAAGCACGCACACACCTCCACGCGCGCACATACGTTCACACACACAAACACATTTACTCATACACAGACTCACACACATCCGTACGCACATACATCCACTTACTGCATTACCCAGTCTCACAAAAAGACACATTTTATTTATTTTTCTTTACTATTTAACATGTTGCATGTTAGTTAAATCCATATCTAAGATAAAATATACTTGTCGTAGTCCTATGTTTTTGTATGAATAATTATATAGGGGAGAGCACTGATATCTATAGTAAGAGTTTTTACTCAGTTTAGGTATCAGTGATTCAACCAAACATATGATTTCTATCACTATTTCATAATCGTGTGAATAAATGATTTTTATTATTATATTACCAACAGTTAGATTGCAGTCAAGGGCTAACTAGTAGTGAAATAAAAAAAAATAACTTGGATCATGCAACGATAGAGAATTGTCCCACAAACAAAAAAAAATTACCTTCATTACTTAGTTCAGTATATATTTAAAGTGAATGTTGTAAATGGCCTCTTAGCACTCTCTAGCTTCTACGCCGTTTCCATTAAACTTTATTCTTTGGATTCAATTACATTCATTGAACGCTAATCCCTCGAGAATGTTCCGAAATCCCGATAGAATTGATTATCCTTTTACGTTTCACTTGGATATTTTAAGGTATTTTTTATTTACCCCAAACTAAAAACTCGTGCCATATTAATATTTTGTTATACCTGCAGTGTTCACAAGAAATGTTTTACGGGAAATAAACACAATTCTATTATTTATTTATAGTTATATTTTGTAATGTTCAACAATGTTAATTATATAAAAAAAACACAAATAAAAAAAAAAAAAACAGCTTTTGAGTACCCAATTAACCGGCGATCAGGGCTCAAGAGTGAGGAACCTCCTTACAACACGTTTCAATTACTACTGCCTTCTATATACGACCTTTGATCCAACAACCGTATGTTGGTCGAAGCTTTTCGCGAGAAGACCATTGATTGATGCAACTATCGGAACAGTAACGGTCGACTTAACGTAGCAAGCTCGGAAAAAGTTCCAAGTATTTCGATACTTTTCCTTTTTAGCTTTAATCTTAGTATCGTCATGTGGAATAGTAATGTCAACAATTATTGCACGGCGTACTGATCGATCGTCCCGCACTATATCAGGTCTATTAGCTGCAAACGTGATTAAACGTTTATTATTAGGGTTCCTATTTTAAAGATTATCTATACGATGATATATTTAGACAGTCGGTTGGCTCAGTTGGGAGCTTTCTGAGTCCAATGCCGTGTGTTCGATTCCCACAACTTGGTAAATGTTTGTGTGATGAACATGATTGTTTTTCAGTTTCTGGGTGTTTATCTGTATATTATAAGCCAACTTAGTATACAAGCTATGCTTACTTTGGGGCTAGGTATCTTTTGTGTATTGTCATAGAATAAATAGTAAGTATAGTATTACTTAAAAGATAGTTTTTTCAATAGCAATATTAGACAACAAGCAAATTGACCACATGCAGGTGGAAAACCGCCTTAAATAGATAAACTTTACGGGCTTGCAAGGAACACATCCCACCAGCCTACCCGAGTCTATAAACCTGCGGCATGGGTCACAGCCTTAGGTTTATATACTCAAGTCTGTCTCATCATCATCATCATCAAAGCTCTACAGCCCTGGGTGGGCCTTGGCTTGGTCAAGCATATTTCTCCATTTGAGGCGGTCAGAAGCTGCTTCTTTCAAGCTCCGAACTCCCAGAACCGGCATATCCCTCTCAACTCCATCAATCCGCAGACTTCTACGACCTCGGCCTCTACGCCCCTCCAAAGTTCCCTCCATCAGCCTTTTTGGAGCTCTCGTGTCTTCCATGCGTTGCACATGCCCTACCCATTGCATTCTTAACAGTTTAATAGTCTTGATGACATTTGGTTCTTAAAAAGTTCGTATAGTTCGTGATTATACCGAATGCGCCAAAAACCATTATAGCACCAAACACTCGTCGCAAGACCTTTCGTTTGAAAATGAGCAGACTGTTTTCGTCTTTCTTGCTTAAGACCCAACACGCAGAGTGTTGGGTCTTAAGCAAGAAATGTAATGCTTAGTCATTATGCCATATGTAAGTCTTAGTCTGTCTGTAATCATTATAGTCTACCTTCTACAGTAATTCGACTTTGCGACAGAAATAAGCCTGGCGGTATTATTTCTACTAGGTGACTTTGAGAATGTTTCTAAAATAACTACTATTTTCAATACTCAACCTTTGTTATCAAGGTAGAACTATAGAAAAATTTTTTTTTGAATGCGCTTGTCTGAATATAACAATCGGAAAGGTTATTTTTGCATTATATAGTTTAATTATTGCGGAAGATAATTTTATCACGGCTATTTGCTATCACGCTACGACCATCAACAGTCGCGTAACGCAAGGGTGATGTGACGCGGTAGTTTCGAGAACATAAGTTTATATGGGAGAAATTAACTTATCAAAAGTTAATCACGGTAAACCGCTTGTGCTTACCTGTATATCTGTAATAGATAAGTTACTTAGTATAAGTACGTTGTAAAGAGGGGCAATTATTGAGGAATGTTGTACTTATGAATTTAAGAACATTATAGTCCCAGAATTGTCCCTGTCGGGGATCGACCCGGGGCCTCCCACTTATAAAATCACAACGCTCACTATTCTCCAGGAAGGTTGTCAAAAGCACCAATTTGCTCGATATACTTATAAAATAAAACGACGATAATTATATACTTTTTAAATCATTTAATAAAATAAGTGATGTATTAATTTCTCATAAAGAACACATTGTAATAGCAGTCATTTGAAAAATGATATCTCGTATAAATTCAAATGCATAGAATTGTACATGCAAAATGTATAAAGGGCCTTTGCAGCGAGTGAGATTTCTTTCGGAAAACTTATTTAAATTATATTTTTGATCCTCAAGCGACAATATAAAAACTAAACATTATGACCTAGTGTATATAAATGAATACAACTATACAATTTAATGAAAATATATTCCGAGCCCCTTAATTAAAAATATACGTAAATTCATTATTCGTAAATAAATCAAAATTTTTAATACGGAATTTTCATAATTATTTAGACTTTAAAACTAGAATGTTGAAACACAATTTCTATAGAAAGTTTTAAGGCCATTTTCTACGTAACACATTAACCACTCCACAATCCATCGAAAACCTCGGAAGTGTAGACATAAAACTCTAATTCTATAAAGCTTTGTTTAAAAAAACAAAAATAATATATTTATATTCAATTTAATACATACATATAAAAAACATTAATAATTTACACTTTATTCAAATATTCACTTCGTAGTTTTACAATATACATAATCTATTTATCGTCGGAAATACAAAAAAAAAACAAGTCGGGAAGTTTAAGTACCAACATCTATTACACATAGTTCTGTTTTATCAATCAGACCATATCCCTCGCCAATAAAATCATGCGTATCAAAATATATTCCGAATACATTTAAGTTTGTTTCACTGTGCGGTAATTACTATTCGCACTCACCTTAACACCATAATATAAATTGAGTCCAAATCCAGAAAGCATTCAAAAGGTAGATACAAAATAGTTTATTTAAACTAAAATTATTGAAACAAAAAGTGCCTACTTTAATAGCAATATCAATACTCCGTAGAATGCATTCGAAATTTGGATCTCTAATTTCAGTACACAGCTTCAGTGGTAAAAGGTCAATAAGTCAAAAAATGCATTGCGTGCGCTTAAATGGGTAAACTATATAAAAAAAGTTTGTAGAAAAAGAGCCTTACCATATTTAGGAATATTTATATTGTTCACAATTAATGGGCTGAATTGTACAACATTAAATTAACTAAAATAATACGATAACTTAATAAAGTTAATAGGTAGGTATAGCTGCCGGTCGACGGTTCAAGGTAGGTTCAAATATATACGGTACATAACGTCAGGGGTTGAGAAGTATGAAAAAAATGCTGGCATCCAATTTCACGTTAACAGTATTAAACAGTATTATTCTTCAGAATTAAAACACAGTTGAAAAGAGATCAAGTTATGTATATGATATAAATATGTCTCGGTCAAAGTAAAGTCTGATAAAAGTCAAAGCTCTGCAGTCGGTTATACACCAACCAACAGTTAGCGCGTTCAAAATGGCCTGCCTGTGCAAATTCAGTTTTTAGAAATATATTAGTAGTCTGAAGTGTCATTTGTACATGGTACTATCCTCTAGACGAGTCTACAATATCTCTCAAAACTCCAAACATCAAATATAACTTATAGTACAGTACAACTTTTCTGAAGTCCGGAAAGCTGACGTTGATATATTTGAACATACCCTAAACTATTGCATAAATTAATAAATAATTTAATTTCATTGTATTTCATTTCACATCCAAGTTATGTTTTCAGAAACGTCAAGTATTATTCTTTTAGAGGATTTTAATGATTAAGGTCGTCAGAACATTTTCCTAACGTAATGTAAATAAAATTAAAGGTTTTTTTTTAAGACAGTTTTTCCATATTGATTTACTATTATTGGCGCCTGGTTTTTTCGACAATCTATTTGAATTTCCATTTAATCAAATTAATGTTTCAAAGTCAACTCGCCATTTTTCAAAAAGTGTTAGGTTGCTGGTATTTTCTTACGTCCTTAATTTTTTTTCGCCACGTTATTTTTATGGTATATTTTATTTTAATTAACAATGTAAGCGATGGCACCGAGGGACTATAGTGTTGAAAATAATCATCTAGTTATATTAGGTAGTTAACTATAAAATTAGCTATAAAATGTACAAATTGTATCAGGTACATACATGTAGAAATACTAATTTAAGCGTTTCCGGAGTGCGCGTGGAATGAGATAATTCTGATTACACATGAATAGGTACGCTTTTAAAAAAAAAATCTTATGTCCCATTTCAATTTCATAAGCGCGTGTACGGACTGAATGCTTTAAAATAGTTAGCTAGTTGTAAATTGCAGTTTTTATGCAGTTGACATCATAGCATCCAAACTGCCAATAGACTGTGCTCAGTCCAGGTACATTTTGCAGATTACAGTACGCTGGATTTGTTCGCAGTCAACTGCACGATGAATTATTGCAGTCTTCTACCCCTAGTCTTGTAGATGTTGGTTTGTAGTCAACTGCAGGTTTTATATCCAGTCAACTGCACGTCAGAATGCCGTCCAAATGCAATCTGCCCATAAACACTCTGTAGGTATGCCAATTGTTATTTTGATCTGGATCTCGATTAAATATAATAACAAAAACAAAAACAAAAACATGCGAACAATTCATTCAAAATGTAAATACCATGTAATTATTTGCGCGTTTAATAATAATCATTTAACGATTTTAATTCAGATGGGGAAAATAGTACTTGTAAATAGTAGCTTGTTAATAGGCTCGATAGCTCGTTCAACGCTTTTCTCTGAGATAACTAGAAATGTAGAGAGCCGTTTTATGTGAGTAAATTGTCGCAAGACATTACGAATTAAGGTAAATAACTGCTTAGAAAAGTCTGCTGCTGAATCCCCCATTCACAATAGATACTAATAACAAACGCACATCAATCATCATATGTCATAACGCAATTATCCGATTGGTTTAACTGCATAAATATTACATAGTCTAACATAAAGGTGTGTCAATGTTCGGGTTAAAATCGCGTCGATAAAAGCGAAGTCTCTCAAGAACATTGCAAACGATATCTCGAGGTATTGAATATTGGATATTTTGTGAGGCATTCGACAGTAGGCAAATAGACGCAATATGCCTTTGTTGCAGCAATTTGGTTAGAATATCTCAAATTGTTTGAACGCACCGTACCTTCTCGTAATAATTTATTGTTCTAATGATAACTAGATATCGCAACGTATCTAGATGCATATTTTTTAAATCATGATTATCGATTTATATTATATATTTTTAAAATAAACCTCGGGAGGGTTCCATCCCGAGGTAATCCTGGAATCAAGGTAAATGCATAAATATCTAACAATAATCCACTTTAACTCACCACACTTATAATAAATATCGTAATATTTTGCGACAAATCTGTCACTTAAAACGGACCATAAAAGTTTTAGTACCAAAACATTATATTTTACTAAACGGTGCGTTACTTAACGTAATAACGAGTAGCACCTATACCGATACCCTGCAAGTCTAATAAAAAAAACTACTTCGTATCAATGAGTAGTTATTACCTCTAGAGTATAAACGTTTCAAGGTTAAGAAAAACGGATGTACCTAATGATTCATGCTTTTACAAACTTCTTGGCGCAATGGGGAGCGCAATGGTGTGTCTTTTGGGCTATTTGAGAAATTATAATTGGAGACTGGCTGGGGCTAGTTACCATCCTACCGACAACGACATGCCACTGAACGACAAGAACTTTAATTTAGTGCTCCAATAAGATGTCGCGTAGAAACTCATGAGGGCTATGTGTTTATGTAAACATAACTCCAAAACCCCAATTAGGTCAGCCAGCTTCCATCTTAGACGACATCTTCGATTACCCTAAGAGAAATTGCATTCAAGGGTTGATTTATAGATCACTAAAAAAGGGCTAAAATTCTACTAATAAATGTCTCTCTATTTGGCACAGGCCTCCTCACTGATTTAAAGCAGTACGGGATTTAAAGTGCCCTGATAACACGGTGGGCAATTTCCCTAATTTGAACTGGAACTAAGTAAAAAATATGTATCTACAACTTTGGCCCGAATCCAGGCATCAAACCTAGGACCTAACGATGATTAACATTCAAGAATACATATTATTTACTCTTTTTATACTATATTATTTACTCATGTCACATTATCGCTGTTATGTCGTGACAGTGAGACTCTACGAGGTAATAACACTTCACTGCTTCTCGTTCTGCGTTCAGATGTATTGTAATATTTAAATTGTTGTGTATACTCAATATTTTTATTTATGAGACCGTAACAGCGCATCGGTGCGTAATGGCTAAATAAAAATACAACTATTATTAAAAGTATAGGGCAAGCAAAATCAATATGTACTCGTAACATTGAAATCCATAATAATATGAACACTGTAATCTTAACAAGTTTAAAAAAAGAGTTAGACACAAAAACATTCCATTCTCGATTCGAAAGAATGATATATATAATTTTTTACTTTAAATATCTGAAACTTTTACTTTACAAGACTCCATAGACAAAGATATCTCTCAACAATGATACTCTCACATTGAAAACACATTAAAAACAACATTTTACGTATTGCTATGCCCATAGTTCATAACTCGGACCTGTCGGGCCTGACTTCCGGTCAGGGTATCGCCACAACACAGACTCTGATCAGTCCATGCACTTTTATGTTCAGTTCCAACCTTTTAGGTTGTGAGAACTGCTATCCATTCGAGAGTTCGTCTTTAAGCCACTGGGGTACGGGCCGTCCAAGCCTCACGAGTAACTTGGAAAGGGCCGTGTTGTGTGGCGTGTAATAACGCCTTAAGAACTTGACCGATCGGTCCTCCATTGGCGGGTATATCCGCCCTTTGGACTTGCCGAGACATTTTGTTTTCTCATTGCTGACCGCTTGGCAGAAGAAACCTTTTTTAGGGTCATATCTGAAACAAAAATTTCCACTTGACAAACATAAACAAATCTTCTTTCTATGAAAAAGAGATCGGAGGAGTTTGAAGCAGCCCTGTTATTAAAAATGCAAATTCAATTCCTCTGTTCATGGAATCGCCTCCCATTGGAGGTTTATTGGATACTGCATATCAAACATTTGAATGTTCTTAAGCCAAGAAATTCTACTTCGTGCCAGCGATGTTACTTGGTATATTATCTAAAGGAAGTCGATGAATAACAATTCTTCACGATATGGCAGAGTTGTTTAAACTGCAATTATGTCGGGGTCTTAAAAATTTTAAATTGCATTATAAGATCGGATAAAACACTAAGTGTTGCCCGCGGTTTTAACCTCGTATGTTTCGGATTTTTAAAACCAGATTTGTTTTCGCGCATTAAAAGTATCCATTTAGAAGATACAACCTATTTTGATCCAAAATTAATTGAATATCGGCTTTACTTTTTAAGCCTTGCTTATGCAACAATGGTTATTTTGATAAATCCTGCAGAAACCGTTCTTCAGTGCTTTTATAAATTATACCTAATAAGTATCCTTTGTCGGATTGCTTCAATTTTTGTCTTGAAAATTGTTAAATTGAATTAAGGGATTAAAGTTATGCTAGCCTGGTAGCCTATATTTGGTAATTGCATATTTTTCTGTGGTTAAATAAATCATCATTTCAAGTCGACTTTATTTTTGTTTTAATATGAATGTTACGCGATTTTTATGAAGATTAATTTATTTTTGGTTTGGTATGCCATACCTCAGAGGTGGTCTCATTTCAATTTGGTAAGGATTTGATAAATAAATACATTGGTATTTAATAAAACTGACTATAAAATAAAAAAAATAAATTAAAAAAAGCCTTTTCTATATTACCAATAATTACATTATTGCATTTTTCTTATATAACATTATTACTAATCATAATTACTAATTTGAATTTATTTCATAAAAAATATATAAAGTTAATTTTGTGACTATAACAACATATAGAAACAAAAATAAAGTAGAGTTTTGAAAATCCTCCTTAAAATACTTGATCCCTAGACACTTGATGTTTGCTTTAAAAAGTGAAAAAAAGTTTACATACTAAGACGAGCAATAAAAAACGGCCAAGTGCGAGCCGGATTCGCGCACGAAGGAACGGAGCGTACCATTATCAATAAAAACGACAAATAAAATCACGTTTGTTGTATTTTAAATATTTATTTTATTCTTTTTGGTTTTTATAGCGGCACCAGAAATACATCATCTGTGAAAATTTCAAATGTCTATGTCGGTTCATGAGATGCAGCTTGGTGACAGATGGACATACAGACAGCGGAGTAATAGTGTTCTGTTTATACCCCTTGGAATGGAAACTCTAAAAAATATTATGTATGTAGTAAATTTTACTAACCCCGTCACGAAAACGATGGGTGTTATAAGTTTGACGTGTCTGCCATTAGCATGCGGCATCGTAGGTCCCGAACGGATGGACTGATATGAATTTTGATTTTTTTTGTTTGAAAGATATTGAGTTGGAAAAATTTTTAGCTGTGTTTTATGAAACAAGAAGGCCGCCGTTTTCATAATAAGACGCGCGATAAAAAACAAGACTTTAGAATACTTGTCGTATACTTACTTGAGAAGCTTCTGGTAATCGAGATGCGGTATCTTGAGGAACTTCTGCAGTGCGTTCATAGCAGTGGCTGGTTCGGCGCGTAGTAGCGAACCGTCTAACACGTGCAACTGGTGAGCGCTGTATTCGCCCAGCCATCGCTCTAGATAGTGACTGTATTTACCCGGGTTGAGGCAGCGGTTCCTGATCAAAAGCAGAACAACGTAGTGATACACACACACACACATGAGTGTTTATCTGTATATTAAAAGTATGTATGTGTATTATATTCATAAAAATATTCAACAGCTATCTTAGTACCCATAACAAAAGCTACGCTTACTTTGGGACTAGATGGCGATGTGTGTATTGTCGTAGTATATTTATTTGACGGCCGACTGGCGCAGTGGGCTGCGACCCTGCTTTCCGAGTCCAAGGCCGTGGGTTCGATTCCCACTACTGGTAAATGTTTGTGTGATGAGCATGAATGTTTTTCAGTGTCTGGGTGATTATATGTATATTCTAAGTATTTATGTATATCCGTACTAATATTATAAATGTGAATGTAAGTTTGTTTGTTACGCTTTCACGCAAAAACTAATAAACCGATCATCACAAAACTTTGTACTCATATTCCTGAAGGTATTAGAAGTAATGTAGGATGCTTTTTATCCCGAAATTAAGCTCAGTTCTTTTGGGAGAGGGGGACGAAAGTGTTTGACGATTTTACACCATAACGCCGTCAAATGATAAATTTAAATTTAAAAACTACACCAGTTCTATTTTTATAAAAGAATACACAACTTAAAAATTTCAGTACAATTACACCTAAATTGAATGCCACATGTCTTTCGAAAAACAAAAATAAACGCAGACGAAGTCGCGGGCAACAGCTAGTTATTCATAAAAATATTCATCGGTCATCTTAGTACCCATAATACAAGCTACGCTTACTTTGGGACTAGATGGCGATGTGTGTATTGTCGTAGTATATTTATATTTATTTATTTAGAAGCATATTAACGTCCCACAGGTCTACGCACAGATCTCCTCTCTTCCTTTTTTCTTTTCTATTCCACTACAAGTTAGCCCTTCACTGCAATCTTAACTAGTAGTAAGTGATGACGCTGTCTGTTAGGGAGTATGAAGGTCATACCCCTAATCGGTTTTCACGCGACATCGCTTACACGGCACATCTTTGTCGGTAGGGTGGTAACTAGCCACGGCCAAAGCCTCCCACCAGACCAGACCAGAGAAAATTCGGAAATTACAAATTCCCACATTGGCCCTGCCGGGAATCAAACCCGGGACCTACTACTACTTCACAGCGCTCACCGTTGGGTCTCATAGAAGAAAAACGGTTTTAGAGCATAGACCTAAATCATAAGTCAGTGATACACACACACATAATAACCGGGATCGACGTCTTAACGGGCTCTCCGAGGTACGAGGGATGACAACACCAATTCCCAAAAACCAGGCTGTACCTACTAAGAATTCGCGACAACCAGATATTGACATAGACCCTCTGTCTATGTCTATGTTCGGCTGTCGCGAATTCTATAGTCTATAATCTGTATTTATATTTATATATATTACGTATATTTATTTAAATTATCTATGTATTTGTATCATTACACTTTGGTATCAGTTCTTGGCAGTATCCCGTTCTCTTGCTGTAAGTCCTATCAACAAAGGTTGCCTGTAAGAGATTGCTTACTGCAATAGGGCCGCCTTTGAATGTCTACATTGTGTACTGTATAATAATCAAAATAATCAATATTAAATTTAATTATCCAATTTTTACCTCAGGTCCCGAAGAGGTTTCGGCGACGAGTCGTTGGCCGTGATGACAGTGTGGAAGGTGTAATTGTTTGCGATGGGGTCGCCATGCGAACGTATGTGCTGGTACCACGAGTAAGCTCTAAAACAATACATATTCATATAGCAGTAGAAGAGCTTTTAGTGGCAGATCTCGTCCGGGGAAGAACAACTACAATGCATATTTCTGCCGCTAAAAATCATTATTCCGATCTTGCGGGTTCCTTGCATACCATGCGAAGTGTTGCTCTGTATACAACGTGTAACCGAATTACAATAATGTTGAAGGATACATAAATATATTTCAAACACAACATAACAATACATAAGCATATTTATTATTCCATTAAAACGAATTCAAACTTTTGTATAAGACAACCCTATTAAAGATAAAAGACCGACACGGGCATAGTACCTATGCTACGAGACGAGTACTTAATAAAGTGACAGGCGTCACATGATTTAAATTTTGCATGTGATGTTAGGGCTGTATCTGATTTCTTTCAGTAATTTTCGGTTTCAGAGATAAGCCTCAGAGACAATACAAAACGTTTATCTAAAGCTAGTGAAGTATTCTTTCGGTTTTCATTTATACGTTGTATAGTCGGTGGTTCTTCAGTAACCATCAGGTGGGCCATATGATTGGGTCGTCGATTATTACTATTAAAAAATAACGATTTAAATTAAAGTTATCTCCTGGAATGGGGGGAGGAATGGCTGTCATCCACATGAGATGAAATGAAATAACACTAATTGTGATGTGCCACGGAGCGTACGACAGTGAGGTACGTACTGAGAGTTTTTGAAAGAAAAATCTAATTTCGATCAAATTGCTCCGACCCAGAAACTCGTCACTCGTAATCAATGCCTCAGAAATACCAAACTGGTAAATTTTAAGTTTTGGAGGTGGGCGTGATCACTGTTACGCAGTTTCATACTTTTACAATGATCATCGTTTCATTGATTAGCGGTTAAGTTATGTTATTGTTCACAAATAAATAAATAAATCCAATGTAAGTTGGTTTGTTACGCTTTCACGCAAAAACTACTTAACCGATCCTCATGAAACTTTGTAAACATATTCTTGGAAGTGTTAGAAGTAATATAGGATAATTTTTATCCCGACATTAAGCTCGGTTCTTTTGGGAGAGGGGATGAAAGTGTTTGACGATTTTACATAACTCCGACAAATTATAACCGTTTTAAATATTTTTTTTTTGTACTATATAGAAGTTATAGTTTATGTTTACGTGTTTGTAGTATTTTGCCCAAACTTTGTGTAGATCTGATGACTGTGGTTGGAGATAGAGGACAGAACACATCAGCGGACAGCAGCAAACCCCTCATTTAAGACGATACTGAATACTTTAAAAACAAAATCAAACGCAGACGAAGTCGCGGGCAACAGCTAGTACATAATAAATTTTGGGGGTTAGAGTAAACTTAAACGACTTTTACTTAGCTAATGGTCAGTGAAACGTTGAAGGAAAATATCGCAAGGAAAGCTGCTAACTGAATTCCATCCTGCAATGTTCTCAAGGGCACTTGGCCAGCGTAGTGGATTTTGGCCTGAACCCTTCTCATTCTGAGAGGGAGACCCGTGTCTTGTAGTTGGGTCGATGATGATGAAAGAGTGACCACTCTTTTATCAGTTTGTCTTCAGCAAACCTAGAAATCGTTTCGAGAGAAATATGGAGTTAGGAAAATAGTTAGGGCGGGATTAAGATTGTTTGCTCGGGGAGTGTGCTATAACTTATACCTGGCCAAATTAACTTTGCCACCACTTATTTCCTAGAATTGAGAACATCCAAATGAGTTTTTTCATAATAGCGCGGTTAGCTCTGATATTTATGTTGCTATTTACTTGCACCTGAATTACCAGAGGAAAACGAGAATTAAGTATTTAAACCGCGTCTTTTGATTCGAGCTTTATGAAAGCAGTATTCCTTTCAGTAAACTTACATTTTGTGTAATATAGCCCCGCTTTTGTAGAATAAGCAGTTTCAAGATTTCGCAGTAATTACGTTGTCTTTAGATGAAAGCTTATGGTTTAATTAAGGTTGTGTCTTTTTTTTAAATCTGCGTAGTCAATTAGAGCTAAGCATGATTTTATAACGTGAAAATAAATTGAAATAAATTATACACTTCTTATTTATGATTTATGGAATCCTTTGAAACGATGAATAAATTAATTTGAAAAAAAAATATTTGAGTTAAGTTTCTAAGTAACCAAGTAACGAACGTTAAAGTTCATGTTTTCTATACTGTAAAAGCGAAATGTATGTCACATTACCTTTTTGAGGGAGAGATGAGAATCGCAATTATCTTCGCATTTGGTAGCAGCGCGTGCGCACGCCGTGGTACCAAATCGCCATCGAAGTACGTAGCCGACTTTTCGAACGTCAATTGCGAACTGTTGCTGTGCTTGGGTGGGAAGAAACTCAGATACCTGTCGGAACAAATATCATTTTACAGAAATATAGTCAAAAATTCATTTTTAAAAACTACGTCGATACATCGCGGATTAAAATAACTAAAAATTGGTTGTCTGTAAAGTCGGCTTACTGACGATAGTTGAACGTGACAACGTCGTAAGAAAATACTGATGGAATGGTTGCATTTTTCAAAAGAAATTTTTTATTTTATTTGTTTGATAGATATTATCGTTGCTATAAACATTTGACACCACATTCACTTTTCACTGCACTTCATCCTTGCCGAAAACATGTATTATTGTATAGAAGCTGTCCACGCGGACGCATCGCTCACTCATATAGGAGAGAGACAGATGTCGAACGCGGAGGCCGACTGTGCCTCTTTGTCGCTCGTTCCGCGCTCTCGCTTGCACTTGAAGCCTTGAATGGAACGCCTCAGAGCGAGGTAACGCCGCATACGTCATGTTTTTTCGTGCGTGCAGCCGGCTCCATCGAATTATAAGACGTTGTCACGTCAAAAAAAAACTACTACTAGTTTTTATTTTTAGTAGTAGCAGTAGAGCTTTTTGTGAAAGGGCTCGCCCGATATTTCCCGCCAAGCAGCATTACTGTGTTCCTGGGTCTGTTGGCTGCCGGTGTAAAGACAGGCTCGTGAGGCTTCACCACCTACGCCTCAGGTTTATATACCCCATGCGCCACTTTCTAGGACGTGTTCCTAGCATGCTATGTGAAGTGTAGCTCTGTTATGTTTCTCCACTTAGCATCAGGTTTGTCTGTTAATTTTTACTAAAAAAACATAGTTCCGAGCTGAAGTAGGTACTTGCTGCATTATATTCCATAACTTAATCGGCTCTGAATTATTTCTGATACCGTGAAATTACCGGAATCCATCTGGGAGTTTATACATTTCCGAAATATGCTCGTATAATCAATGGTATGTAATGAAACGAGTTTGAATTAAAAAAGCTGGTAATGAGTTCCGTTTACATTTTCATTGCTGCTCGTACAAAAAGCGACATTCATAATATTATTTTTTTCATTTCCAAAGTAAAGTCGTTAAATAAAGGGCATAAAAGTCTATTACTGCAGACGGGATATTTTAAAACAAAACTGCCTAAGAACAAAAGCGAAACGAACACTTAGAGGCTCCATCAAACATTCGTCTGGGAAATTCAAAAGTATTTTAGCGGTAACAATAAAATGGTTTATGAACGTCGTTTTATTTACAAGCACTATGTAGTCGCAGCGTGGATCGATGGGGGACATTTGATTCGGTACGCCTGTCACAAAGTTGCGTGCAGAAAATACAACCGCTTACTTTGTCCTTGCCAAGCTGGCACCACACGAAGAGCGTTTAGAGGGCTTTTACAGCTCCCAATTAAGTAGTTGCATTTAAAATACTCTCGTAATTTCATATACCGCAGCTTTTGTTCTGTCGTAACAAAGTGAAGTAGGCTCTTAATAAATCATAAATGGATCTGAATTCAATACCAAAGTTTTAATAGACTTTTATAAAGAGAAAAGACCCTTTGTCGTAAGACTGTTTATGTAATCAGTTGACTAGATTTGTGTAACGCAATATGGATCGTTATAAATATTAGCCGGGTATGGTACACATAAACATAAACTGCCCTCCCGCGTGGACACGTGCTCGCATTTCTTTAAATTTACATTATGTACTTATCTCCTTCTTTCTTCTTAGAAGGTGTATCTCCTAAGCCATGTCCAAATTGCTTGATTCAGCTCTGCTGACTTGATAGAAAATGCATTATTTTTATTATAAGGATTACTATTCCATGCCTAATTATGACGAAACATTATAATTTTTAAATTATTTTAAACGTTAAGTGTGATAGAGTGGCTTTTTTACAAGAAATTGTATAAAGTAGAGGTATAACGCTCCCCGTGCTTTTTTTTAGATCTAATAAATACCAATATTTTGTCATAGTCAAATGTTTGAAAGCACGTACATTTTCGATAGAGTACGCCGGATAGTTCTCGACCAGTTCACGGGCCTTTCTTGTTAAGTGTGTCTCGCAAAAGTAGTTTAGAATTTAATTAGTCATAAAAATAACTTGTTAATAGCTACATTAATGAAACCTGTATTATTTATTGCTTGGTACCAATTAATCTTATAAATAAAAGGTGCGTGAACTAGTAAGTGTTTACTACACGCGAAAATCGTAATCGACCTATGGGTTGGGTCCGGTGCGTGTTATTTACGGGTATATCGCAAAAGGATTAGTATTTTATGGTTAATAAACTAGCTAACCTTCTGTATTAATACTTCGGCCAATAAAGAAATAAAAAAACTATTTTTAAATACGTCATAGGCACCACCATCGAGTTTAGATCATCATCATATTCATTATCAACCCACTACGGCCCTCTGTAGGGATCTGCTCTTATAATGAAAATAACTCTAGTCTACCACGCTGGCGAATTTCGGCCGGCTGACGTAGGAATTTTGACCGGAGAACGCTTTTTTAGACCCGCAGTAGATGAACACAGTACATCAATCGAGCCATAGGTAGACAGTGAAGCGAGACAAGTGTCCAGTATTGGACTCCAACGAATGAGACGAAAGTTCTCATAATAACAAATAAGTATGTAAGCGAAGCTTTTGTTATGGCGGCATTAGAGAACGTGTTGACGTTTGCCACGATGACATACGAATTTATTTTACGCTCAAGATGCGGCAATGATGTTTCACATATAAAATCCTAATTAATATTATAAAAGTGTGTTTGTATGTTCCTTCACGCCCTAAGTAAGCAAACAATCCACTTGATTGTTGAAATAGAGCTATTCAATTTTTTTTTTATTCCACTACAAGTTAGCCCTTGACTGCAATCTCTCTTGATGGTAAGGGATGATGCAGTCTAAGATGGTAGTGGGCTAACCTGTTATATTTAAACCATACCCCAATATGTTAATACGTGAAATCGTACCGGTAAGCTAAATCGCTTAGCGGCACGTCGTAGTCGGCAGGGTGGTCACTAGCCACTGCCGTAGTCTCCCACCTGACTAGACAAGACCAAGGAAAATTCTGATATTACAAATTCTCGAATTGCTCCTGCCGGGAATCGAACCCGAAACCTACAGCTGTGGTTTTCAGCTGTAGGTTCCGGATTCGCCGTTGCGTCATGGAAGTCGTCAAAAGGACGGAGAGTGATATAGGCTACTTTTACTCCCAGGAAAATGAAAGATGCCCACGGGATTTCCAAAAAAGCTTCGTAAACGCAGACGAAGAAACTGGGTAGCTACAGGTAACCTTTCCCGTTTATGTTTGTAACTGTCACTTATATAATAGAAGGTTGGATACCGTGTTCATATAGCATAATAACAGTTCGACTGAAATAAATTGAGCCTTGTCATGTCTATCACGAGAGGTTAACCCGCGGAAGGGTACGTGCAAAATGATAAATATGACATCTTTTGTCAAAAAGTTATTACACGTAGCTGGCGATAAAGTTACAAAGGGTATATGTAAATGAACACATCTATTATATTGTAATAAAGTGCTTTATTTCACTGGGACAGTATTATATCGGAGGGAATACATAAAAAATATTTACGTTCCTTATTACAGCTACTTTCGCCAAAGGTTGTCTGGGAGAGATAACTTTAGCGATAAGACCACCTTTGCACATCTAAACTAGTTTTATATTATTTTTTTATTTTATCCATTGTGCAATGAAGAATTTAATAAAAATAAATTTTGTTTGGGGAGATTTTTTGAGATTTCTTATAAGATTCTAAAAGATTTCTTAAAAGATTATTTTATAGTTTTTACTGAAAGTAATCGGATACAGCCCTAACATCACATACTAAATTAGAATCATGTGACTTTATTAATTAAGCGTTTCGTATAGCGTAGGTATTGTGCGCGTGTCGGTCTTTTATATACAAAAGGGTTGTCATAAGTTAACACTTAGAATGTTTTTAATTCTTTTTTTATGGAAAAATAAATATACTTCTTTTGATTTGATAATTTAACGCGGTGAATCCTTATGAAATTCGGTTACACGTTGTATTGCATGTATAATATTTACTGTTTCGAGGATGTAAATCAAGTGTACATTATTTACATTTGCAAATAACAGACAGCTAATATTATTATAATACCTGTAGCTAAGGCCTTGTTCCTGAAATTGGAATCACAAAAGCCGTTAGTTACATTGCTCTAGGTGAGTTTTGTAATTGCTTTTCAAACGACTACGTTGAAGGTAGGGAAGGGGTGTTTAACAGTCTATGCATTATATATAGAATTTCCACTGAAGCGTCGAACCCATCGGGCCTATTCTGATACCTGGGGTTGTCAATCGATTTGCCTTTATTACAAGGATACCATGCGCTATATTGCCTTAGAATAGTGTAGTTGTTATAGTATAGCTTTTATGACACTCCGTAAACGCTAATGAGTGCGAGCGAGAGAGATTGATAAAAATAATTATGACTAATTCTTACAAATTTTATAAATGCGAAAATGCGGCTAAACTGCTTTTTGTTTTTATGGGCATAAAAGGACAAAAACAAATCAACTTTTTTTTTTATAGAGTAAGTAGAAAGGCTACTTTTTATCCTGGGAAAACAAACGATTCTAACGGGTTTGTTAGAAACCGTAATAAAGAGGCACAAAGAACGCGGGCGACAGCAAGTAGATTATAAAGGCGGTGCAATAATATTTAGGGCTTTAGCAATTTGATCCTTTTGTACCTATACTTGGAGATCTAAGCCTAGTCGTAAGATCTGTATTTCTTTACGTTTTCGAGTGAAACACAAACACAAATGAACCTACTACATATATCTGAGAAAATGTAAAGAAAAGAGAATTATAAACCATAATGCCTATCACCTGTCAATTTTGACTTTGACTTCATAAGATGACCCGACGACAAATGAAAAAGGGAAAGCATAAGAAGCAGTCATTACAGTTCAGAGCTCAGGTAAAGGATTCTTAAAATAAATAAATATACTACGACTATACACACATCACCATCTAGCCCCGAACTAACTAGCTTGTGTTTTGGTTACTATAATGGCTTATGAATGTTTTTATGTATAATAACATACATACATTCTCATAATATACAGATAAACCAGAAATACCCAGACACTGAAAAACAATCACGTTTATCACATAAACATTTTCCAGTTGTGGGAATCTAACCCACAGCCTTGAGGACTCAGAAAGCAGGATCGCTGCCCAATCGGCCGTCAGCCAGTTCTCAAAAAATTCAAAAATTCAAGATGCAAAATTATTTTTTTTCAGGTAGGCCTGAAAAAAATTATGAAGCATTTGTGAAACGCCAAGTATGTCTGTTTGTAGTGACTCTACCACTGGTTCGGAAGGCAGATTCTGAGAGAAGAAGCCGGCAAGAAACTCAGCAGTTGCTCTTTTCCTAAAAAGGAAAATGCTTGCAGCCGATAGAAAAAACCCCATCCACTTATGTATTCATCTACTTTGGGGAATTGTTCTGATAAATCTAATTCATTATCTCTATACGTTGCAGTTTTTTGATTATACTAATTTTGGTGATTGGCGGTGTAGGTGGCCCATTCTCGTCGTCACTTGTAGGATCTGCTGATAGCGTCCCCTAGTCACTGGCTCGGCAATGCTCACGAGCAACTGTCACACGTCTACTCTCGCCTGCGGCTCGGGTAATACTGACGTAGTAACATTGCTCAGGAACACACGAGACAGTGTAATCACATACACTATGTCCGGTCCAACCAGAGTCCAGATTGTCCACCTGCTGAAAACATCGCCTAAGTGCCGCCACGTGTCCATCACCCTTACCATTTTGCCTTAAGCCTCATATTACTGTAGTCTAACTACACGACCTTGCTTCTTAGCGGCAGAAATAAATATGGCGGTATTACTTTCTTAGACCGGCTGTCACAATAGCTCTACCTCTGCTGTGGTAAACACTGCTAGCCACTGACACTGAAAAAGCACATACTTTTTTACACTTTTTAATATAGCAGAACCAAACTGGTATACATAAGTGTCTTTTGGTGACTGGGTTTCCAATGAGCGTACTTATTTTTGTCTAAACTCCTGAGCGATTGAAATTAACAAAAAAAACTAATTAATACACTCGTATTACGTAGTAATACAAAACAACCAAATTCGTTCACTTTAATGTGTGAGTACACATTAAAGTCAAATAATTGTTTAGTTGTTGTTAAAAGAATATAGAGAATGTGTTTATACTAGTAAAATCCATTTCATCATAACATTTGCACATTGTTGACGTAAATGTGTTTTCTGGCGTATTCAGAGCGGAATAGTCAAACAAATAACTAAACAATGTAGCATAAATAAATACGGTGCAGATTGAATTGGGATCAAACATTTACATTACAATACAATAGTTTCGCTCTTTTACAACTGCCGTTCGATTTCGATTACTCCGGAGCCAGATATTGTAGAACCAGCAAATGAACTTGCACCGAACTTGTTAAAGTTCGAAAGTTTGGCACCGGCTGGCTTTAATCTATTTTATTTAGTAGGTAGTTAGAAAGAGCTAAAATTCTAACTGATATATAATTAAAACTGTCTCGATAATATAGTGGTTAGCATAGCTACTGTTCTTGAGGTATTGGATTCGATTACAGGGTTGGGCCGAGAATTGATAGGTTTCTCAGGCAGGAGGGGAAAAAAAATGTCTTACCAATTATTCATTGTAAGATCAACATCTCCTGAAGATGCTCCGGTTTCGGAGCGAAACGTGCGTAGAGGGTACATTGCCGAAGATCTGTTTGGTGTGGAGTATAAGGATTGAAGAAATTATAAATTACACCATACAGATTCTCCTGCTTTTCGCGGAGTATAGCAAATTAAGCTTAATTTTCATAATCGATCACCGAAGTTATCACTTCAGTTATAGACGTTGTCAACGGAACGATTAGCTAACTTTGCACAATAATTCCATTTTTCTGACTACAAGGGATTGGTTTAACGAGATGAAAGTATTGGCAGTACCTAGGTATGTTACCGACTTCAGATCAATTCTTCTTTTATAGCGAAAAATAAAAACCTACTTCAAGTATAAACACTTTGAATTATGTAAAGTGGACTACGAGTATTCGACTACAAGTTCGTTTCATATCTAGAATATTTAGAAAGCAATCGACTTGGCTTCTACAGGTAAGATCGAGTAATGGCAGGTAGATATTATTAAAGGGTAAAATATTGACCTTTTAGTATTTTCGGTGGAAGCTGATAAACAAACCAGTGCTAGACTACTTTTCAAAAGTGCCTATAAAGTGACCTACTTTACAGGCACTTTTGAACACTTTCTTACTAGATATACATTTTTTAACAAAAACAAAGCCGACGTCTGAAATAAATGTTCCAACTAAAAAGGATTTTTTTTTGTATAAATCAAGCTTGACTACTATGTGTTGAAACTAAATAACGGAGTTATATGCTCGAACATACAAATACAAAACATCCGAATGTTTAATCTTCTCCTTTTTGAAGGATGAAAATAATTGGAAGGTTGAAAATAAACGATTTCGTTTTTCAGTCTTCAATCTGTTTTACAGATGCATTTACAATGAAAATATTAAAAACAACAAAGAGGCTGCGAACAAGAACAATAAAGTGAAATAAAGCTTAAAAGCTGAGTGAACTACGCCGGAAGTAGAAAAAATAATATTTTACATTCGTAACAATTTTTATCGTCCATACGTGTCGAAGTGCCAGCTTGTACTAATAAGGTTCAAGGTTTGTAGCGCCGTGAGGGTACTTGAGAATTTCATATTTTATTCACGACCCTCATAGTCAACCTGCACGTAACATAAATCAGGTTATTTATCTTTATTATGTGTTGAGAAATGGCGTAGACTCGGGCGAATTACGGAGCACGCCATTTGTTGAGGCGCCAAACTAGTGTTACGACAGCTATAGGGTTCCCTAACTTGGTACAATGTACCGGAGGAAGGTTAATGTATTAAAAGTATATGTATCGGCATTATCATGTCAACCAAGGGACGTCCAATGCTGGATATGGATGTTCTACTGGTCTGCCTACCTAATCGGAGGTCTATCAACGCCGCGTTTCCGTTGGGAGGTCGCAATTCTAGGATCGTGGGACGCCAACGTCCATCGGTTCTCTAAGCTATATTGCCTCGCACATTACCACTTCAGTTTCGTGCCTACTTGAACTAATACTGTCATAGCTGTTTAATAACTGCATCTCTGGTTCTTTAGCAGATATCTCCACATTCCTAATAAATATACCAATAAATAAGCCAAGGAGTTTATTTATTATTTGAACGCGCATATTTCTTAACCTAGCAGTCGGATTCGCAAAAAATATTTGAAATAGCTTAATTCTTTAGTAAGATTGACATCACGTTACGATAGGCCAAAAGGATAAGAACGTGGCCGGGCGATGCAACACGGCAGGTATCGGTAGGTATATCGATAGAAATTCGATTGAAAGCTTGTAACGGAATTTCTTTTCCTATACGTGTTATATAGTACAGTGTATAGGCAGTACTTTCGAAGAAAAATACCTTTTTTTTACTAAGAAGTCATTAAAAACTTGTAATATTGCGGATACGGGAAAATAAAGATAAAGATAATATTTTATCGAGATTGGTATTAAAAAGAAAATTTTAATTGATATTATTCTGTGGATTCCATTAAAAGGTAAGTAGGTATTTTTCCCGAAAGTAATATTGGTATTTGCGCTGGATAAACAACCAGGTTGGCTTTGGATTCCTAGTAAAATCAATTTAGAGAACCATGTTGTTTACATTTACCCTGTACTTTTCATATGGTATCTACGGGTGCGGCTATTTGTAGAACTTATATGAACTTTACCAATAATTTCCTTCTAGACTATTCTATAAAGCCGATTACAAATTATGAGAATAATCATAGCATTTTTAATGTGGACTTTATAAAAGAAACCATCTCCTAGAAAAAAAAAACATACCTACTCGATTTGTATTTCTATTAAAAAATACTCGTGAGGCAGCCTCAGCACATATGGGATGGCGACGGGTCTACAAGGAACGCACCAGTGCCTCGCACAACGCACTTTTTGCTATAATAGCATTTTGTTCTACAGCAAGCAGCTGTCGTAGGGAACAGCCAGACCCAGTCTTAGCGAAATTATACCTAAAGCGGTGCAGGCGTAAATCGCGCGTCGGTGCAAACTTATTCCAGCACCGATTACTGATATATACTGATAGCGATGTACGTGTCTTGACGTTCGTATTTGTGATTAAGGATTCCTTCAACACATATACGAACCTCAGTGATTTGTTAGTGCACTGACCGCTAAATAAATCTTTCTGTCTTTGCTGCTTCGTTAAATGGTGCCAGCAGCACCTTACGTGAGTTAGCCCTAATTCTAATTCTATTCAGTCAGTGTATTCAGCTATATACAACTTATCACCGAGCTGGATTTTACAGAAATGCATGATAATGACGTCATCAGAATTCTAATAATTTGGCTGCATAGTGATGTTGTAATATTTTCTCTGACCTCGCTGGTCTATTGGATGGTTAAAAAGAACAAATCCCGCGCCAAAATTTCAGAAAAATTGGGTTTCGGGTTTCCACTCTAGAAATATATTATTGGAGTTTGTAGAAATTTGGGTTTATTCATAGCCTTATTCCTGTTATTATGTTTTAATCACACATGTGATAATGCAGTAATAATCATTAAGGTTCTTGAACCGCCATTAGAGCAGCGTGGAAGCTACGCTCTAATTGCCGCTCTTCTATAACAGGAGGACTGTACCCAGCCGTAGGCTATTAATAGGCTGATAATAATACAATTATGTAAGGCATTTTTTATGAAGATTAACGGAGAGTAAGCTTGTAATTCGTAAACTTTCCAGGATGTACACAGGTACAATAAATATTCTATAAAAAATCACATAGAATTTACAGTAAAGATGTAATAAAAACTTACCAGTCCAATCCTTTCAAATAGTTGTTATTATTGAAAAACTGCAATTCTTCGTATGTTGCCGCGCTCGGTAGGTTCGGCACCAAATTGGGATGCATCGCCAGGAAGGTGTAAAGTGCTGTGCTGCCGGTTTTCTGCGGTCCTATCACGAGGACCTTTGGCAGCGCGTCCAATGTGTCGCACGATTTGCTCTTCGCCCAGATTTTTTTGTGACGGATGTCGTCGCATGGATTCTGACAAATAAATTCAAAATATAATTCATATCCATAGTTGGGGTGCACCCGCGCATAAGTAAATTAATAAGTTGTTAGGACATGAAAGAAGGAAGATATTTACTGTACTCTTAGAGAAGTATATGTTAATCTAGGTCCTAAAGTAACCTATGCTACTCTCCGTCCTTTCATTTAACTCTATGACAAAAATCGAATAGTTTCTTCGATAGCGCATGACACAGGACAGCCAAACAAATAAACAAACTCAATTTCGCTTTTATAATATTAGTAGGTACTTATGAATTCTTAGAACAGATAACAAATTTCTAATCTTTATTGTTAGTATTACAGATTACTGATAATTCTTGTTTACTTAACTACATACGAATGTATCGTATGTAGTTATTTGAAGTTTATTATACGAGTACATTTTTCTCACTTAAAATTTTTGCCTGGCAAAGATCGTTACGAATCGATAATGCCGCCTTTATCATTCCATATCTTTTTTCTTTTATCTCCTTAAAATGCACAAAGAGTAGAGATAAATAAATATTTTTAACAAAGTAGGTACAGTTTTTAATCCGATTATATTAAAATTGAACAGTTACAAACATTGTACGTAAATTTTCATTTGGTAAAAAAATATCCAGGCCTCCGTAACAATAATGTATTCGTACGAGCGGATTATCCGTTTCGTATTCATTTATATAGTATTGAGTGGGCCTTATATTTTGCGAGCTCGACGTGAGGTAAAAATACCTATGTTTATACCGAGTACAAGTATGACATAAGTCAGCATGGGAATCAATTCTGCAAATTGAATCAGCAGCAGCAGATTAATGTCGATGAATATCTACATTTTATTTTATTTATTTATTAGGGAGCCAACGTGTATATAACCTATCTTAATATATGGACACATTTAAAAATTGTTTTATAATGCTGTACACTCCACTTAAAGGCTAACTCAGCATGCATAACACAAAATACACTCTCTTTGTTTACAACCAAATTTTGTCATATTTAACCGCTTAACAAAAGAAAAATAAAATGGAAAAAAAAATACTATAATAGGTACATACATAACGAAGAAAAAGATATTATATTAATGACAATTAAGTTTCCGATAATTTTGTGTTCGCAAAAATTTAAAAAGAGCAGAAGAAGGGAATATTGAAATTTGAAAATATGAGAATAAAGCTTAATTTGCTATATTCCGCGAAAAGCATAAGAATCTTTACGGAATTATTAATACGGAATTTATAATTTCTTCAATCTTTATATTCCACACCAAATAGATCTTCAGATATTTACTATCTTCTCTGGAACTGAAACTGGAGCATCCTCCGGCGATAGTGACTATAGTTACAACAAATAATTGTCCCCACCTTATCTATTTAGACCCCGCCTACCTCATTAGTACCCCTGACTATGTATAATAAAAGTGGTTTTCACCTTTATTAAACATTTCCAAGGGTCGTTTACGGTACAGGGAGGTAGCATATAAAACGTGTTGAGAAATTTAAAAAAATATTAATTTTCATAAAAGTGTGGATATCTAGCGAAAATGATTTGAACGGGCTTCACACCTGGAGCGGTTTATTGTGCGGAAAACAAAACACGGCATTCAGTGTCACTATAAAGACTTATCGAATCGCCCCGTCGCTAGATGCCCCTGAATATTCATTCACAAAGCTCTCGAGCCTCGAGGTTCAACAATAGACAAGCGTATCGCATTGTTATACCCGTCTAGTGCGTGGACACGCTTTGTACTACAGCTCTGTATAACACCGTCGGATATTCTAAAATCTTGTATAGCGTCCAAAAACAATAAAAATGTTGAACTTGTTTGCGTTTGTTTGGTTACCGGTTTTATATAAATTGAAAGTTGAATAGCTTTATTTTCTTTTTTCGTTTTTTAGATTGTAAATCCACCAAGCTGCATAGAAGCAGTATTTCGGGTATAAGCTCTAAGTTACTCTCTTCTATGGATTGTGACGATACGAAGCTGATGCGGATGATGGTGATGATAACTAAGTATTTGAACAATAGGAATAACTTTTTTTATTGCACGGCGTACAGTTTCGCCCTAAACTACAATCTTACCTGGTTGTAAGAGGTGGATGCGGTGGATGGGCTAACCTGTTAGGGGTATGACAATTATGTTAAGGCCGTACCCATAATCAGTGTCTACGCGACATAACTTTGGAACGTTAAATGGCTTGGCGGCACTTCTTACTGGGAAGGGCGGTAACAACGACTGAAGATAAATAAAGAAATATACTCGTACTACGACAATAAAAACATCGCCATCCAGTCCCAAAGTATGCGTAGCTTGTTTTATGGGTACTAAGATAACTGATGAATACAAAATTAATTATAATATAGCTATACATATACACCCAGCCACTCAAAAAACATGTTCATCACACAACCATTTTTCCAGTTGTCGGAATAAAGTGACAGCATTGGACTCGGAAAGGATGGTCACTACCGACTGCGCCAATCGGCCGTCTAAACCAAAGCATACCACTGAAAATTCTGAAAGAGAAATCGGAAGTAATCTGATCAAGCCCGTGACTTCCGACTTATAAGACATAAGCGCTCACCAATGCGCCAAGCAGGTCGAAATAAATGTCTTAACGAAGATTGAGTAACTAATAACTAATATATATGTGTATTAAATAAGTAATATTATTTAGTATACTCACGCCCCAAAGAGGGTTAAGCTCGTCAGGCCGTAGTTGGAAGTACTTCTCTGCGAGTGCGAGCGGAGGCGCGGACGCGAGTCGCACATTGGTCCAGCATCTCAGGAACTTCACGACAGACTCGAATGTGTACAGCGCCAGGCGGTCGTTGCCGTAGTTGGACATGTGCGTCATAAAAACGTTGATCTAGAGGAAAAAAAACCTTTAATAATTTTTTTTTATCATAAAGTTTGTGTTAGAAATATCTACTAAAAGTAACTAAACAAATGGGTATTTGATTAGTATCCAAAAATGTGAAATGAAACGAACAACTTTACCCACTTTTTTATGGATTTGATTGACGGACCAATCGAGTAACCCAAAGTGGCGTGCATTTCATACATGCACAAAAGCACTGCATACCCAAATTATTTTATATAAGTCGTATTGGAGGGGAATTTTTCGATTTTATACCATTTACCGGCTTTATGTATACCCTGGTCAAAAACCCTGTGCACGCCACTGGTAACCCCAGCCTATAAATAAAAAGCAAAACTTTACAGGGCATGCAAGTAACACATCCTATAAAGCACCGCCCCGTGCCCATCGACTTGAGGCGTAGGTGTTAAGCCTCATGCCTATAAATAACGCTGGCAACCACACACTTAAGACCTAGACACAGCATGGCAACAATGATGTTTAAAGGCAGAAATACGCATAGCGGTAGTACTTCCCCGGACGAGCTGTAACAAAAAGCTCCACTTCTGCTAATTTATTTACTTAAACTCACAAAATCTTTCCACTTAAAATAAATCATACGTAACTAACAATACTAAGTTTCATTCTTGACGGCCGACTGGCGCAGTGGGCAGCGAACCTGCTTTCTGAGTCCACGGCCGTGGGTTCGGTTCCCACTACTGGAATTTTTTTGTGTGATGAACATAAATGTTTTTTAATGTCTGGCTGTTTATTTTATTTTATTTTATTTTATTTATATTATTCATAAAAATATTCATCAGTCATGTTAGCGCCCGTAACACAAGCTACGCTTACTTTGGGGCTAGATGGCGATGTGTGTATTGTCGTAGTATATTTTTTTTTTCTATTCACATAGAAGCTAATTTGTGATATTGGATTAGTACCAAACCGGTTATCCAAAAAATATCCATTATTTAAATTTAAATTTATTCAGCACAATACATAATTTTACATTTATAATACAATATATAAAATAAATCTAATTATATAATGTAACGTATGTAGACAATAATAACACATGTATGTATTTCAACCGGATGCGGAAAATCCAATATAAAATGATCGTAAAGTCAGTGGCTGATAAAAAATCAAACAGTTAAAGACCAGCAGTGATTTCTAGTTCGGAGGTTATAAATGGGTCTCTACAGCCAACCTGGGCGGCTATCTTTTTTTACATAGATAAGAAAGCGATCACAACGTTCCATTGCCAAGAAGTTCAACGCAAACGCAATTTTTCTCAGTTTCAAAATCAAAATCAAATATTTCTTTCTTCACATAGATGGAATTTTTGATGCGTACATTACATGTAAAATATGACATAGAAATGAGTTGATGGAAATAACTAAATTCTTCAACTTAAAACTAAAGCTAACCCTCGTTACCTACGCGCGCTCACCTAAGAAGATGCCCACAACAAACTTAGCTGGTTTTTTTTGTTATCACCATCTCACAATAACTTACACCCAAGTATTTTTAACCTAGTCCTTAGTACTATAATTTTTTTAATTGAAGTACAAGGCAGATGGCCCACCCGATTGTAAGTTGAAAATCATCGCCTGTAAATAGAGTAACACTTCGCAGCCTGCGCAGGGTATGCAAAGAACACGTCCTTAAGACTGCCGCCCAGTGTCTATCAACCTGGGGCTTAGGTGTTAAGTCCCATGTGTCTGTTATTACACCGGCAACCACGCACTTCAGACCGGAACACTGCGATGGTGCTAGGCTGCCGAAATAACCATGTAACCAGTAGTCTTTCTCAAAATGAGCTCTGTTAAAAAAAAAGAGCTCTGCTGCTACTATGTTTACTTTTACTTTTTCTAGATACTAGATAAAGCCATTAGGTAATATGGATTTTTTAATGACAATTTCTAATCGTAGTTTAGAAAGTAAGAATACCTACTATTAAATTTGTGAAAATAAATAATAATAATAAATAAATATACTACAAGTATATAGCTTGTGTTATTGGTACTAAGATAGCTGATGAATATTTTAATGAATATAATACACATAAATACTTACTTATACTATACAGACGTAAATGTTTACTTCTGCTATATTTAACAATTTAAGTTATATTATATATATTACTAGCTGACCCCAGCGCCATCTGTCGGGCTGGTTTGTTAATCTAAACCATCCGGGGTGCCACCCAAACGCATACCGAAAAATTCATTCAAATCGGTCCAGCCGTCTAGGAGGAGTTCAGTGACATACACACGCACACAAGAAATATGTGTATATATATATATATATATATATTTATTGAGTTAAGTAATCAAGAAAAATAAGACAATCTTCTTATAGAATGTAACTCACTAGCGGGCCAAAGTTTCATTACTTCAAGCTTGTCAATAATAATTTTGAGCATAAAAGAGCGGTCAGTAAAAGCTCTTGTGTGGATAATCTTGCCATGTTCTTTTGGTTAATTGGCTTTTACCGAAATGCTAAGAGGCTTGAGGGCTAAGCTTTGTTACTAGAGGACTAACAACCTTAAGCCTCCCGCCAAAAAAAACACCTAGGCCCGAGCCAATTTGGGGGCGAATTCCGTAATTGGACTACCTAGGAAATAGAAATGAAATCTGTTGCTTTAAAAGTCGGCATTCGTAGTTTGTGCGTTAGGTATTTGACACGGGTTCATGTCTCGTTCCTAACCTAACCTAAATACTTGAATCTCCATACAAATATATATTTAGTCATTCATTCAACTTACACTTCACTCATAGCCAAACGAAAGCTTCATAATTTTCTTTGCTTATAAATCAAAACAACAAATACAATATACATTATCAGCAATAACAATTAATAATAGAGAATGTATATGTATAGTATAGTTTTGTAATAGTTTTAAACGATAGGTAGGTATATGATATGAAGATTGTCAATAAAAGTCGTCACTATAGTCGTTATATAACAGCATACGTACAGCAAACGCTTTATAGTAAAACAGTTGCTGCATTTAGAAACATAGTTCAAGTGCTTACATTCCAGTGAAGCACGAGCTCAAATTTGCCAACCACAATTTTGAATGCCAATGACCGCAGGAAGTACTGTCTCCACTTAACCTGCACTAGCTGAGTTATTATGGTTACGCTTCATAATTACCGCTTATCTGATGCAACCTTATTGTGGCTAAAAAAAACGTATTCCAGCTTATTCTTACACTCAGAATCAACATAAAAGTGACATGGATTTGGTGGCCGTACATTCAATTCTGTGGTCTTTGGGTTTTCAGTTATCAGGGTCTCTATGATGTTCGAAATAAAGACTATATTTCAAAATCATAGCTGGATGAAGATCTCATTGGCGCAGTATTTTTGTACTATCACGTTTTGTTTACATCTCTAGTAATAGCAGTTTCGTTTATGAAAAAAGCTCGGGTTAGAATATTCGGCAACGGTAACAGAGAACAAAATCCATTGACATTTCTTAAGCATAGATCAACGGGTACATACCACGATAATATTTTGAACTCGGTCGTTTGAATCGTTTGAACTCGGTCACGACGGGACCACGATCCATGCAACTGGGTCGAAATATCGAAAAATACAAAATATTATCGTGGTATGTACCCGTTGATCTATGCTTAAGAAATGTTGATTAACCACGAAAATCTTAGTTTAAAATCTTTAATCCATTAACATGTTAATAAGCGATTCCACGCGTAAACGTTGATTGGGTTGATTGACCGCTAGTGTTCGATCACATTGTTAGAAACTCCCGCCGAGTTACACACATACATATATCGATTGCCACTAAAATTCGAGAAGTTTTTTAATGTAGTTTAACTTTACTCACCGGGTTATTTATAAGGGTCTGGAACAACTCTCCACCCTGGATGGATCGGTCGAGACGCTGTCGTCCACCCGGGTACCGCTCCAAAAGCAACGTGTGTGTGAAAAGCCCGCACGTTTGACGCGGCAACACCATGACACCTCTGTGGCGGAATCCACGACGTAACCTAATATAAACGAATGGGATTGAAATTGCCAGTAGAAAAAGATATAATTTATTTATAGTTTTATATGAATAGTAATCAGCACTATAACTTTGACATATTACTTTCGCTCTACAAAATTAGAAGTAGAGCAATTAACTTTAAAAAAAAACTTAGAATTAAATATGCAAAATTTTAATTCGGACAAAGCTTCTCCAGTTAAAACTGGGTCCTCTGCGATTTAAATTCAGCCTGCATTTTCATTCATTTAAATAGCAAAGTAAACAAACAAACAGCACTCGGCATCCCGACTAGAATTCTCTTTTCAACAAATGCGTGGACATGAAAGAGACATAAAAAACCCTGACCACAACATGTTTACTTTACATATTTGACAATACAGGTTTATACTTTACGGTTGCGCTTAGGCGAAACATTGATAATTTATTCTTATATTTTTTTTGTTTGTTTCATATATGACTTCTGTTCAAATAATTATATGAGTTAAATAAAAATCGGTGATTGCATACAAGCAGGCGTTACTTTGCCGAACTCTATTATATATAATACAATACAAAGCGGTTATAGTCGAGTGCTTCGAACTTTTCGTAGTTATGTGCGTTTTTAATTTAAGCAATTGAAATATCGCTTGCTTTGTTGGTAAAGGAAAACCTCGTCAAAAATCCTGCGAGCCTGAATTTTCTCCATAGCGCTATCTCAAGGCTGTGAAGTCTACTAATCCGCATTTGGCCTGGGTGGTTTATTCTGAGAGAAGATCCGTGCCCTGTAGCGGGCCGGAACTTGGTTGCTAATGATGATTACATACAATAAACGTTAGGTCTAATTTGCTGTTGAGATGGAAATGGACAATAATTGATAATATAACAAATTAGAATATAAAGGAAAGTTTATTTATTTATTTATTTATTTATTTATTTAAGAGCACTAACAACATGCATATTACACGTTTTTTAAACATAGGACACACACAAACACATGGACTGATATGCACGTCAATGACAAGTGCACATAGCATTGACAAAGCGTCATATAAACTTAATTTGCAAAAAATAAAAAAAAATTAACACAAAATTTAACTCACCGATAAATGTTCGGTGAGGTTTTAAAAGTAGCTCCAGTGACAGGAGGTGAAGTAATAGGCTAGCATGGTATGGTCTGTTAGGAATATGTTTGTGAAATAAGAGATGGATGTATTGGGTGAAAGAGAATATGCGTGTAAAAGGAGTAGATAATGTGATGATGGCAGATAGAAATGAATAGAAAAATACCCACATATAATGACAACAAGAAGATTAAGGTAACTTATTTGCTAATTTGTTTATTAATAATCTGCGAAAATCCTAAAAATCTGTTAAGTGCATTTTATATATTTCTTCAATCTAATTACACCAAGTAAATCTTCCAGAATGAAACCTCTATAACGCATTATCAGTAGATGTTGACTTTGCAATGAACAATCGTTAGGAATTAAACTCAAGGTTTGATTATTAGGTCCCCATATTACATAATCAGGCGCAGGTTAGGTAGGTTGGTAATATCAATTAAGCTAGTAGATTTGGTCGAACATTGGTAATATCTGGACGGAAATGCGTGTACAATGCATAGTGAGACGTAGCCGCAACGCATCGCTTGCGGTGTATAGCAGTTTGCTAACCGCAACACGGTGCCCGCAACACGGTGCCAGCAACACTGCCCAATAATGTGGTGCCTATTCGCTACGAAATAATCTAAGGAAATTGATACTTATTCGATGACGATAGAATACTAATAAATTTTTAGTTTGGATAGAAAGATAGATAGCTATATACATTATTGCACATAAATTCGTTAGAAGCACTACAAATAAAGCTCTTAAGAAATTTACACGAACACCTATAATTACAAAGGCGGTTTTATTGCTAAGGCAATCTCTTCCAGACAACCGTCGGGGGTAACTCGTAAAGGCTAACTGCACACATACATATGAAATATAATGACCAGAAATAAAGCGATGGTGAATGGAACATCATGGTATAAAATGTTTAATATACCAAGATGTTCCATTCACCATTGCTCAAACTTCCAAAATCTATCCATGATTACCACGCATATTTGATTGGAGTGAGATCGATTTAGACCTTAGATAGGCTTCTCCAAAGCGTGTCGGTGGACATTAAAGGTTATTATTACATGATAGTAACCGAGACTGGTTTAATCCATCGTCAACTCGTAACTAGTGGGAATTTCTTGACAGAAACACAAAACCTTTTTTTTTTTGGGCCGACCCGGGAATCAATGCTAGGATGCTAACTTAAGTAGTTAGCATAAAGGCTGTTGACCAACCATTGCAGAGTAAGAATTCAGATGTAATAAGTGGATTGTTATTTATTTTGACTAGTTAATTATGACTAGGTATTGTGCCCATTCTGTTGTACACAAATGTCTCAACAAAACTAAATTAACAGGTCTATACGCAGGGCGTGTTGCCAATGATGACTTTAGGCCCTGAAACGTGTTCGCTTACTATGGGCCTCATAAGAAGGCTTTGATTTACTCAGCTTGAGATGGAGAGAGCTATGCTAAGATTACCTCTACGTGATCCTAGTGAGGAAATCCATATAAGAATTAAAGTTACAGACAGCTCAGCGTGTCGCGAAGCTGAAGTGGCAAAAGGCGAGGCACATAGCTGGGAGAACCGATAGACATTGAGGTTCCAACTTGCTGGAATGGCGAACCCGCACCGGAAAATGCAGCTTTGGTCGACCCCCAACGAGGTGGACCCACGACATCAAGCAAGTTGCTGGGAGCCCCTAGTAACAAGCGGACCAGGACAGTGGGTTTTGGAACTCCCTACACTTTTGTACAGCAGTGGACAACAATCGGTAGGTGTGATGAAAAGTAGGCCTATCTTTTTCATAATGCTCCCCGAGGAAAAGGATAGCTCTATTTTAAGGTCTATTAATTTAGTTTCGTTTAGAGATTGTGATGTGTGCAATGAGAACTGGCGCTAATTTCTTAATGAAAACAGGGACGGGTTTTAGTTTTTTCGTATACCTAGTAGGTAAGTCAACCCGGGAAGATTATTTAGAAGACTGGTCTTCACGACTGAAATTTATTGCTGGCCGAAAAACCGATGTACATAAGGTTCGTTGTAATACTTTAGATTTCCCAAGGCTACATCCCAGGCATAATAAATTTTCACGATGACATTTACGTATTTTCATAAAAAATTTGGAATAGCTTTCGATATTTCTGATAATAATAATGTAATGGATGATCTTAGTAAATATCTTAGGTGTATAGGTATTACGCTAGTTGTATGTTAAGAAAAGTCGTTTCTGAGAGTGAAGTAACTTTTTGAAATAATTGGGATGGAGTCAGTTTTCGTTGCGCTTTTTTTTTATAGCGTCTTCTTGTCTTATTCCATATCAAATAAAAATACTATAAAACTAAAATGAGTAACGTTCGAGTGGTCATTTTTTGTTATTTATCTACCTTCCTAAGAAAATGTTATGAATTAAATTCTGCTTGGTGGTATATCACTAGAGTTCGTACCTATACTTTTATAGGTGACCAAATATAATTTCACTCATTTTCTGTAATTTAATATTTCGTTTAAAAAATAACCTAATTTTATGAGACAGATGATCTATCATAACACTGTGCTATAGTTTATGAAATGTTTATGATGTCTAAATGTAATTGTTGAAGTATGAATGAATGAATGAAATACACTTAATTGTACACCAAATTAAAAAAAAAAAACAAGCATTAGGAAAAAAAAGGAGAAAAGGTACAATAAGCGGCATTATCGTTTAAAAGCAATCTTTACAAGGCACTACATGATGTTAGGAAGAAGGGTTAGGGTGTACACAAAGTAATACTTAAATAATAAACATAAATTACAAAAATATACATACTTCATAAAAAAGAAATAAATAATAGAATTTTTATATATAATATATACAATATATACCTATATGTCAGCCAGAAAGGAAAAGAAGAATAAAAAAAATAAAAGTAGTAAATAAATAAGTAAAAATAAAAATTACCTCGCTGGCCGTAAATGTGGATATTCCTCAGTGCTGGTCACTTTGACATCCCAAACTTTCCTCCAGGCCTCATAGAGCGGTTCATGTACAGGATATACGCCGGAATGATGCGGCGATACCGAATAGCACGAGTTAGTTGGAATGCCGTGTTCAAGGGCGAACTGTTTGTTCAACATCATTTCAGCTTCGAGCTGGGACACGTTGCTGTATAGATGCGGCTGCTGGTGGTTCCACATGTGGCAGAACCTGTTTGGACAATTCAATTTGTATTTTACAAAAAAGTACTAAAAGTTTGGAGATGTCCATCAAAAAGATCAAAGTTAGTAGTTAGTATATTAAACGTAAGCTATTACCAGCCCGGAGTTTAGAAATTGGCGGTGACCCCCGTGACTCGGAGAACACGTGAAGAGAACAGTGTCGGATCTGCCGTCCGGACTCTATCGGACTATGTTAATGAGAAAATAGAAAACGCGCCTGTGTTTACAGACACACTTGTAGATTAAAATATCTCCCCGTAGTAGGAAAATCTATCTGTAGATTGACCACCACCGGAACCGGTCAAGTAAACTGTTCAAATTCAAATTCAAAAATGTTTTATTCATGTAGACCACACATTTACAGAGGCACTTATGAACAGTACATACATATAACATGTTACACTATTAAGAGGTAATGGTGATAACTACGTTCGCAAACTTAAACCTAAAGCTGCGAGGGTTCCAAAGAAGCCCTGGTCTAAGAACAGTCCACAACAAACTTAACCAGATTTGTTTTTCGTTATTACCATCTCACAGTCGAAATATTTGTTGTTACTGTAAAGCCCTTAAGTATATACTCGTACGTACCAGTTAAAGTGTACCCGATTCTTCAACAGCGCGTCGTCTCCCCTGTTTTCTAACGAGGTTCCGTGGTGGTAGTACTTCGCACTGAACCCAAGATTGAACCGGAACCCTGGTACTAATCGCTGAAGAGCAGCTTGTGACGCCATCAAGGCTGATACATCTTCTTCGTGAAGGCGAGTACCTGTGTAAAGAGATCAAGTTCAGTACATATTTGAAAATTTAATTAATGTACATAAAAATATACTTTACAAAATTTTATATAGAAAATGGAAAGTAACAATATAATTATTAGAAGTAAAAATAAACTCGTTGTCCGGTTTACTGGGCTACATAAACCTAATTACCGAATGAAATATTTGAAATGTCTCTCAACAAGTTCAAAGTTTATATAAAACGCAAGTTGATACGCAATGCAATTAAGGAATACTTAAACCATAAGCTTGAGTGTGAATTTCTCTAACTTCATAGTTAAATATTAATTGACTGTAAGATAACAAAAAAAATACCCAGCTACGTTTGTTGTGGGTTCTTCTTGGACCAGGGTGCGTTTGGAACCCCCGCAGCTTAAGGTTTAAATTTGCGAACTGAGTTATCACAATCACCATATATGTCAACATATATGCTTTCAAATTACTGATCAAGATTTTATGAAATTTGGTAATTGTACGCAGCATACTTTATCACGGGCAAATCCACTAATTATTGTATATCTATAGGATTCAAATTTATATCGAAAAAATTATACAAAGATCCTTTTTTTGCTGTTTTTGGAACCGAAATAAAAACACGTTCATACTAACATTTTTTTTTTAATAAACATAATGTTGCAAAAATGTGTTTGATTAGTGACTCCTCGTTTTACCACTGTAACTCCATAGCTTATCTATTGTACTAAAAACTTTTACGGATGCTTAGGAATATAGAAAATCTGTGTACATTTAGTGTTGAGTGCGAAATTTCAAGAGTAATTATTGAAATTCCCTCGTAAATATTTTCACAGAAATATAAGAAAAGAAAAGAAAATCCAATAAAAATGTTCCCTTGTATTTTTATTCTGGAATTTACTTTAATAATAGCAGCGGCGATTCCTTAATTTCATTTCCATCCGAATACCAAGCAATACTGAGTACAATAAATTTGGATTTCGCAACGAAAACGTATAAACCTAACTACTTCTCGGAATTTCAGACATCTTATAGAGTGTAGATAAATAAAAGGGAGATTCATAAAGGGGAAGGTCTGTGCATTGTTACGTGAGTAGTATAGAAAGTACTACACTAAAAAAACAGTACAAAACACAGACAATATATTTAGGTATATATGTACCTAACTATAGCGCCTTACCAATAAACGTGGTATAACATCGGAATAGTTGTTCAGTGTTTGGTCACACTTCAACTGACAGCATCTTTTAAATCCCAGACCGTGATAAAACCGTGCATCGCTTATCACCAGGTAAGGTTCAAGTCAAGAAATGAGACCTTGTAGTGGAATAACTAAAATTTTCGTAAATATTAATACGAGGCTTCTATTTAAGTATAACGACTTACAGTAGCTTCGCAATATATTTATAGCGTCTTTGTAAAACCTGTGTGTCTGTGTAATCTTTATAAAAAGAAGTGGATATAAACAATCGACTTACTATAAATTAGTGATATCAGCATATCGTCTTAGGAAAGCGCAGAAAACTTTTGTGGGGCTGAGTTTATGCTTATGTAATTTGATACCGAAGGTAATACTAGATTTACCATTATATAAGTTTAAAGAATGTATAAAAGCTCATTTATACATCGAGGCTAGTATACTATTCATGATTTTTTTAATAACAAGGTTGCCTGGAAGCAATCCCATTCGCTTTCATCTCACACAAGATAGAACAGTGATTGTTAAATTGTAAAATGATGATGCGAAAGAACAACTGTTGAGTTCCTTGCCGCCTCCTTCTGGGTAGAATCTGCCTTCTGAACCGCTGGTAGAGTCACTACAAAAATACATACTTGACGTTTCATAAGTGCTTTTATAAGGCTTACTTGAAATAAATGAATTTTGAATTCGAATTCAGGTCAGGTCCAGTCAGTACTGCCAATTTCTATGTAACTTAACAAATCATTAAGCTAATTCATCAAGTTGATAGATCTAAAACAGTTCTCTATTCTCTAGCTCTATCTAGCTATTCTTTTTAACAGGAAACACTGTGGCGAAGGATTGATGTGCTTGTAGACTTTTCAATTTAGTTAAGTTTAGAAAGTCAACGACATAATTGGCACCAGTACCTTAAGTCCATCCGCAAAGAAGTAAAACTGGTACTATCCGGACGTACTCTATCTCATAAAGCTATTAAGCACTAAAACTTAATTAAAATAACCATAAATATAATAGTTTGTGAAAGATTTTACTTACGCAGAATTTTACAGAAGCATATATTTATATAAACAAAAAAAAACATCCAATGGAATTATTAATTGCATTACATCAACGACTTGTGGTTTATCCATCGAATAGCGCGTTCTGCCATGCGTAACAGTTAAATTACGTCACTACAGATTAATACAAATTGAACTGTACCTTTATAAAAAACCGATCGGGTCAAATAAAAATGGCGCGGAATAAATGACCGGGTAATAATAAAATCGCCCGACGGAAGATTTACATGGAAGGTTAATTAAAACAAAATTTTAATTAACTCGACTTTGGGACTAGGGAATTACATTTAGTGGTTCACAACGAACTAATAGCTCGTACTACAAGGAAAAACCTTACGGAAGTACCTTTCTTAAGCTTTTTTTATTTTTTTGATATTTGATTGAGGAAATTAAATAAATTAGGTGTACAACGTGTAACCGAATTCCGAAATACCTACTGTTAAAGGGTGTATGAGTATATTTCATAAGGAATCACCCTATAAAATTATAAGTGTTTATGACTTCAAAAATTATTCATCAGTTATCTTAGTACCCATAACACAAGCTACGCTTACTTTGAGACTAGATTCATACATCAGTAGCTAAAAAGTATAGGTTGACCTACATAATATTTTTTTCCTCTAATTAAAAAGTTTTTCAAACGTAGATAACGTATTATGTAAGCTGTTGAGTGTAAAGAATAAAACAATTATAAAATACGTTTATTTGTATTGTCTGGTTGTCGCGGATTTTAGTTAAACAACATCCATCAATATTGTAGTAGATGTGCTGTCAAAGTTTCCACGAAAAAAAAGGAATTCACACACATATCGGGAGACTTCTTCTGGTAGTGATAAAGCTAATGTGTTCGTGCTTGAAGTCCAAGAAATCAATGAGAGAGACGGACATCTTATTTTAAGTAAGGAAGTACATATAATCATTTATAACAGAATCATTATATCCACCCATTCGCGGCCCACTACAGGGCACGGGTCTCCTCCAAGAATTAGAAAGGGTGAAGGCCTCAGTCCAAAACAGACAGCCAGGCCAGCCCATTGCACACAGACTCCACACACCTTTGAGCATTATGGACATCCCTCAGGAATGCAGATTCCTCACGAAGTTTTCTATCACAGTTGAAGCAAATGGTATTTTCATTGCATAAAACGTACATAACTAAGTTCATAGCATCTCTATGCGAGCTGGGAAAGTGAAGTCAAAGTCCTACCCATTGGGCTATAACCGCTACCCACATACATATTATAATATATATAGATACTAGCTGTTGCCCGCAACTTCGTCTGCGTTTGATTTTGTTTTTAAAGTATTCAGTATCTCTAAGCCTTAAATGAGTATAGTAGTATATATCTATATTTATAAAACAAAGTCGTGTTAGTTACACCATTTATAACTTGAGAACGGATGGACCGATTTCCATTATTATTGAGTTGTTTGATTCCTGTTAGTCCGGAATAGGATAATAAGTATTAAAACACAACTGACAGCGCACGTCATGTTGTCTATACCTAATCGTAAAACTGTTGATGACTATACATTAATAGTGAGTTTTACGTATTGTACTTTATAAAAATATCGAGATGTAAAATATATTAAGGCGTTATGAAATTCGCGGGGACAGCTAGTATCTATATATATATAACACGTGACTGACAATTAATTATAGACAAATAATTTGCAATAAAATAAAATTGCGACTATAATTAAAGATCCAAGCTATCCTATCTTTTAAGTTGGACCAGACTGCTCACGGTGTGCCAATTTAATTTAAAATCGGTTAAGTAGTTTAGGAGTCCATCGCGGACAAACATCGTGACAGGAGATTTATATATATTAAGATATTAATTAAATATATTTAAACACAACACCTATAACAAGTAAAAAACAAAAACTGCTTGCTTTATGCTTAAGATTTCCTATAGGACTGCATGTCTAGATTGTTGATCGGAGTAAAATAATTTTGTTCACTGTTAAGCGAGGATTTCCGCAAAGTAACGTTTCTATCCAATATTTAAAAAGAGAATTGTTTGAACAATATGAAAGTAGAAACGATAAAGAGAGTTTTCAAAAGGTACGACCGTTAACGAGCAAAGCAAAAAGGAATTAGATCATCGACCCACGTCATATTATGGAATAAAACTGAATCAGTCACGTTTCTATAAAGGATTGATTTCGAACCTGTGCAATCAGCTTTTTATACTTCTGCCTGTATTATATTTATTTATGATCGTATACCTCTGGTCTAGTGGTGAGCATGTTCGACGGTCGACGCAGTCCTGGGCTCGATCACCGTGTGGGGCCAATGAAAAGTATTAGAGTTGAAGAAAATCTTAAGATTAGTCCAGAGTTTGGAAATTAACGGTGAGTCCGCCTGTGCCTTGAAGAGCACGTTAAGCTGCGACAGCTTAAAGTCATCTCGACAGCGTAGCGGAGCTTTTAAATGATTTTTAAAATTATATTTTTATTTGCTTTAGAGACTTCCCATAATGTTCTGTTTTTTCTGGCGTGTGAATTCTACCAATTAGCACATGGCCAGCGTGGTGGACTTTTGATTCTGAGAGGAGACCCCGTCATATGTAGTGGATCGTGAATAGGTTATAATGATGATGATTCAGATTAAATCCTGTAGTTTATAAGTTTATAAATATATTTAAAAAGTTTTTGATTATAAAACAAAAACTTATCATAAAACCTCATTGGTCATAAGATTCAGATTTGGTGGCGTTCGATCTTTTACCCCTTATTTTACGGGATATAAGTGAACCAGTCGCGTTAAACTAAAGGGGTGAACTCGATCCTAAACAAACAGCTTTTATACGCATCGCTGTTTTGTAGTCATAACTACGCGTCGTATAAAACATTGTAAGTAATGGATGTGTATATGTGAATTGAAAATGGGTAAGTGGATTTTTCTGGGTCACATAGAATGTTTTCAAAACGCTCTCGATATTAACGGGGTGCAATAGAAAAGGAATCGTGGATCCGCCCGTTTATATATAGGATAATTTCAAACCAGTCACGTGCTTCTACCTCTAGAACTAACAATCTACAATTTCACACACTCAAACGTATAAATTAATACGTTTACCTTTACGTTAACTAATTTAAAAAATGCCAAATTAATTATTTGTCCTGCCCATACAACCCCAGTAAGCAACCAGTGGATTTGATTTCATTTTACGGACATAGTAAGAGAAACGTACAGTAACGTATGAAGAACACGCTACATAGTTGAAAATAAAAGCGTAAAATTGAGTAATTTACTAAGTAAAAAGCGTTCGCGTTGTCTGTCTGTTTATTGAAATCTAGTAAGTATTTATATTTCTGAGACTTGAATGTTTCTTAATATTGTGTAAAGATAAAAATAATAACTGTTGTGTAGAAATTTGATTAGAAAGGTTTTTTTTAACGATAGATTATAATAAAAAGATAACAAGAGTCCACCAAACCGCATTGGAACAATTGAAACGAAATTTTATGTAATGATTAGAATTCAAATGTAACAAGTCGCGTTTCCGAAAAAGAAAAAAAAGGTTCATGATATGTATATCAGTAGGTATGTAGCAATGTGATTATATATAATAATATTATGTTAATTGGAATTCGCGCTCTGATAACTGAACTGGAGTCCTAATGAATTGTTTTAATCAAATTATTTCACAATAATAACTTACATTCATTAAAAATAGTTTCCTACTTTGATGGAAAATGAATTCATATATACGAATAAAAACCAGATAAATTTACTAATTACTAACTAATATTTATATTATACTATTTTTTTCAGGTTCGCAATATGAATAACGTAATTATTTGCATAAAAATTGTAAAAGAGAATGACATAGTAACTTTCCTTATTATTATTTCGAGAAACGAATACATGTCGAAAAAGTCGCGTGCAATAGCTTGCCCGTATAATATTAAAAATGCGACGGTCTGTTTGTGGTTTGTTTTTAATCACGCAGTAGCAGATAAATAAATGTATTATTTGCATGAATATTATATGGCCATCGTTATGATGATAATTTAGGCTAATCAATATCTCCCAAAAAAACACGGCTTCCACTTCCCACAAGGTAGATCTGGAACGCATTTATTTTATCATATTTTCGTGTTAAAATCGCATAATGGTTTTGATGTGAATAGGCATTTATATCCAGCGTTGAAAACTACATAGGATACATTTTATTTACCTATGATAAAAAGCGGAGATATGCCTAAAATGTGGTAATAACCATGTAGTTAAAACTACGGCCTCCCCTTCGGAGGGACCGAGTTCAATTCCCGGACGTCTGTAACTTTTTAGAGTTATGCAAGTTTTAAACAATAAAATATTACTTGCTTTAACTAACGGGTAGGAAAACATTGTGAGACAACAGGCATGCCTGATAGTGCTCTACATTGTCCTAAGAGCGTATGAATTCTACCTATCCGCACTCAGTCAGATTGGTGGACTACGGCCATTTTCTATCTCATTCTGAGAGGAAACCCATAATGAGTTGATATTGATGACGATGACGATGATAATCAATTACTATTATAAAAGCAAAAATGAAGTTTTTGGTTTTAAATTTTTGACGTTTTAACTTTCATCTTTACAATCATTAGTTGGGAAGTACCATCTTTATCAACCCATTACTGGTCCAGTACACAGGGCACCTCTATTGGTTAGAAGAATTTAGGAATTAGTACCACGCTGGCAAAGTGCGTATTTGTAGACTTCACATGAACATTATGGAGCACTCTCATGCAAGCAGATCCCGCACGATCTTTCATTTCTTTCAAGCAGGAGATATTTAATTGCTAAAATTAGAAACGCAGAAATTCCGAAAAGTTAAAGATGGTCCGGGGATCGAACTCTCTCTCCCGAAAGGGAAACTAAAGCCTTACTTACTAGGCTATCCTCCTTCATCGACTAACCGTTATATTTAGCAGGAAGACACACTCATTATATCTATTGACACCCAACAATCAGGTGATATAACTTTAGTTTCCTGCTTGTACTAGCCCTGCTGATGGAAATTGCAGATGTGGCAAGATGGGACGCGCTTGAGAAGAAGATGCCTATTCACTCTAGTTCTAAAGATCCCCAGGTTTTATAAAGAAAGATAAAAAGAAAAGATGCAAATCGGTGCGAGATTTTGGAATATTGACAACAGACGGATGTGAATCCGCACGGTGTCCTGCGGTGCGGTGTACAATGGTGAAGAGGGAACGACATCGAAAAGTTCCTGAGCACACTCCCCTATAAATCCTGCCTTAAGACGATGATCGAGACTACTACCGAAGTGATAATTGCGTAGACGGTCATTGCGTGTGACGTTAAGTCGGAGCATTTTCATCTCCGTGACTCTGAGTTCTTGCACATACCTTGTCAGAGTACCTTACTTACCAGGTGACAAGACAATATATATATAATATTCAATTAATATCACCGTGAATTTCGTACATGTGGAGTAGAGTACGCGAGAGAAGCCGAAGGCTGTCAGATTTAATTTATGTTTTATCCGAACTGACTAGTTCGGGTAAAACATAAATTAAATCTGACATCATAAGACTTTTAATATGACCGCGGTTTTAGCTATTTATAATATGCGGAAAGCTTTCATCAAATTAAATTAATTTGTAATGTTAACTTCCACACAATTGCGGTAAGTGGCTACTTTTATAAAATTCCGTTTGGCGCTGTATCGAACATTGCAAATTTCGCGGTTGGGCGTAGACAATGCGGCTCTCCAAACTTTAAATTTGCATTTAACCGCTATGTTATATGTGTTGAAATATTTAATTAATTAATACATTAATTTGTCGAAGGCCTTTTGTGCATATAACCTATATTGTACCCAATATTTTAACACAAAGCTGGGCACTTCAATGAGTTGAAATAAATAGGTTTTCTGAAATAATTGGGACGTAGTCGTTGTTTTAGTTTTGGTTTTGATTGAATTCCTAGTAATTATTGGAAGGTTTCTTTGTTTGTTTCAAGAATGTCCTCACTGCTATGCTAAGAAGCACGTTGTGTATGCGTTGGTACAAGACAAAAAAACCTGATTACACATATGACACAATTTTTGTCTATAGGTACGAATAAAAACGCATTTTTGTTAACTTGAGTCACACTCAGATTCATATTTATAATATTAGTAAATTTTAACTAGCCCCCTGGCGCAGTGATGAGCGCTCTTATAAATGGTCCCAACTTCGATTCCCGAAAGGGGAAAATTGGGAATGAATGGACACGGTGCGGCATATTGCAGGACGTGCTACTTGCATGCCCTGTGTCTCAAGTGTTGGTCTGTTTATATGCGATGGTTTTCCACTAACCATCAGGTGCGCCGTATGCTCTATAAGAAACCGCTTGTTTTCGTAGGATAAAAAGCCTATTTTACTCTCCGTCCTTTCAACTAACTCTATGTTAAAAATCAAGTTGATTCGTTGCTTTCGTATTTATAATAAGGATTATACAGATTTGACTCACCTCGTTCGCCAACAAAGATGTCATCAATATCGACTAGTATCCATCGGTCGAGGCTCAGGCTCAGCTGGCCGTGGCTGAGGTAGCTTAACGCGTCCAGAAACAGCAGTCGATGCAGCCAGAACTGAAGCCCGGAGCCAAACAGCACTCGTTGGACGCCGTCCAAACGACCATGGTCTTGTACAACGGTCGCTAACGGCAGCCTTTCCTCTGTGCAAAAATAATAGGTTCTTAAAGGATAAACTGCCTCAATGGTGTATTGGTTAGTTTGTCCAACTGCGGATCACGAGTCCTGGATTCGATTACAGGGTCGGGCTAAAATTTTTCTGTTAATAATTCTAGTTCTCAAAATGCCCGGAGTTTTAAAGTTTTTGGTCGATTGTCATCTACTTCTTGCTTCTTCTATTGGCATCTACTAATTGCACATAGTTCTTTTATAGGGAGTTTCAAAATCCACGTTCTTGGGCCGCTTGTGTCCAGCGGATTCCAGCGAGTCGTTGGATGACGTCCGTCCTCTTCATTGAGAGACGACCAACGATGCTGCGCTTACCGGTGCGCGATCGGAATATAATAGAGATCTGGGAATAGCTGCGAGAACAAATGGATGTTGAGGTTCCTAGGAACACCGGCATTCATGGGTTCTTTGAAATATGTGCCCGCGCATGGCCGCGCCAAAAAAATATAATGGCTCAAAAAACTACTACAATAATTTGGTTTTTTCTCTTAATAATGATTTAAGGTCTTATCAAATCAGTATTTAGAACAACAGTCTCCTTGGTTAAAATTGCCCTAGTAATTATAAAAATATTATAACCTAAGACTTATAAGTGGAAAAAGTAGCAGGCAACAACTATATAAAGATACATCAGAAAATATATTTTAAATTCCGTGAACGCTGTACTTATTCACCGAACTTATGGTTTTTTTAATAAAAAATGTGCTCTGGATTTAAAATTTTTATGACCGAAACTAACGCTGACCTTGTCCTGAACAGTTTCAACGTGAACGTTTTTACCGCGATTATTTTCTACAAAGTCAGCGGACTTGTTAGGAGCTCTTAAAAAACGAGATGCTTAAAACGTTTCTGTTAGCAGAGCTTGTTTGCGGTTCACAGAACGGACACAAAATACACACCGACTACGGAGGTAGGTATAACAGAATTGATGAATTCTACGAAGAAACATTTGAAGACTGGAATAAGTGGGAACAAGTTTGTTGAGTTATTAGGCTAAACGTTAAATAGGGCCTTTGAGAATGTAACTGCCTCGTTTGTTTAGTGGTTGGCCTGTTCTACCTACGGATCATTAGTCCCTAGGTTCGATTTCCGGGTCATGCTTATTACCAGCCCGGAGGAATTAGGAAGTTGGCGGTGTCCATCTCCTTGGCTCAGACAACCATGTTGAGCTGTCGGTCGTGATATGAACTCGTTAGAGCCTGCCAACTCGCATTGGAGCAGCCTGGTGGGTCCATGCTCTAGGACCCCTCTCCAATATGAGTGCGTTCACAGCTGCGGGACGTTAATAGGCCAATGGTGAAGACGGCATTAATTTTACGGTGCGCAATAAAGTAGTCCATTGTGACTTATTTCACTAACGGACTCCTAACATATTACCGGCAACCCTGTGTATGACGCAGTGGGCAATGAACCTGCTTTCTGAGTACAAGGGCGGGGTGGTTCAATTCCCAGAACTCGAAAATGTTTGTGTGATGAACATGAATGTTTTCAGTGTCTGGGTGTTTATATGTATACTATAAATTCAAAATTAATTTATTTCAAGTAGGCCTACTTTATAAGCTAAACTTTTGAAACGTCAAGTATGTATATTTGTAGTGGCTCTACCACCGGTTCAGAAAGCAGATTCTACCGAAAAGAGCCGGCAAGAAACTCAGTTGTTGCTATTTTCCAATATAAGTATTTATGTTCATTATTCAAAAACACACACACAAAGTACATTCAACATACCAACATATGCACACTAGACACATACATACATACCACTATAATAACATTTTGTATTGCTATTTATCAACCTAAAACTATACCTAAACATTTGTTCACTGTTATCATAAAGATAATTTTAATTATGTACCTATCCTTAAGTGTTGCACTTGAAGAGCACTGCCTCCTATAATACAGGTTAAATCCTAGTATAGGGGCAGAAGTTTTCCAATTTTTATCGTATATCATATCGAAAATAATTTTTATCTAACCACAGATTGCTGTAACAATTGCTTTGATCATTTAACTGATAATTAATGTGTCTTTTTGTATACTATTATAATTGTACTTGTTTCTTTGTGCCCAATAAAGTATTCTATTTTATTCTATTCATAAAATGATTCTAAAAACACAAGCTATTTTGGAGCCAGATGGCGGTGAGTGTATTGTCGATATATTTATTTATTTATCTTACATAATATGAGGAGTAACGGAACAAACAGTCTAAATCCACAAATAAAACTGTAACAATACACTTTTATTTAAAAAAAGGTTTTATAGTACTAACGTAAAAGCAATATGCCTCAACGTTACAGTTTGGGGGAGCCGCAGCAAAATTCGTAGAACGTCAGATGACTTACGAAGGTCATAATTTTTAGCACAATTCTCTGTGACGAATCGATGAGGTGTGAAACGCCCTTTCAGCATCTGTTTTTGTTGTGCACCTTGTTGAGAACGCATAGACATTCTTCAGGAAAGCCGCTTTATCTGCATTATTGCTTTCCATCAGAAACGATAGTCTTAAAGCGCTTGCTAATCTCATTAACGTGAAGTCTTTATAAGCATTATGTATTTTATAGAAATAGCGACCCACCCCGGCTTCGCACGGGTATATTTTAGGAAAAAAAGAGTGATTAGAAGCCATGTAAATTTATTTTTCTGCGACGTGGTTCCAATATTTTTTTCTACTCACAAAAATACGTATTATATAGGCTTTATTATAATATACCTATATAAACTATTTGTGAACAATAATCTAAGCGATCGCATCAAAACTCGTTGAGGGTTTAGCGGATAAACAGACAGACACGAAAAGCAACTTTGTTTGATAAGTTCTCTGTAGAGATACTTATAGAAAAAAGTTCATCATCATCATCATCATCATATCAACCCATTACCGGCCCACTAAGTACAGGGCACTGGTCTCCTCCCACAATGAGAAGGGGTTAAGGCCGTAGTCCACCACGCTGGCCCAGTGCGGATTGGTGGACTTCACACACCTTTGAGAACATTATGGAGAACTGTCTGGTATGCAGGTTTCCGTTAAAGCAAGTGATATTTTAATTGCTTAAAACGCACGTAACTCGGGAAAGTTAGAGGTGCATGCTTGGATTCGAACTCGGCCCCCCAAAAGTGAAGTCGAGCTCCTACCCACTACGCTATCACCGCTTCTTGTAACAAAGTTACATATATAATAATTAAGACTGTTATTATACTCATTGGCAGTTACATCATACAGTTTTCGGTCTGAAGGTTCGTGCTAATTGACTAGACAAGGTTTCACACAAAAAATTATGACTCCAATCCAATAACTCGTAACATTGATTCTAATCGACCAATAAAGATTCTTCAAAAGAATTGCGTACAAGATAATGTGAAAAGAGAAGACTGAGGGAGACATTAGTACATATTTATCGACTTCGGAGACTGACTCCCCCCAGACGAAAGAACTGTTTTTATTGGGCTGGCTATCAATTTAAATAATTGACTTTCCCACATCGGGGCAAAGGCCTCGACGTCAATATTTCACACAATAAGAAAGTAATTGTTCTTTATCGTCAAGAACGGATGACCGTAAACTCTGCCACTGTACCAAATACGTGAATCACTATCGTAGTATTCGGATATAAATTTTTATATGAACTAGTTTACGCTATTTCAGTGCTTAATCTTATTGAAATAAAGTTTATTCTCGTTCCGTTGACATTAATATATTTAATTCCAGGACCGGTCAAAGGTCCCCTGATAGACGAGCCGAGGCAAATTCATTTGACCCGTTAACAAAAGGCTTGAGCCAATAAAGCTTTTACTAGAGAAATTGATTAGCGTTGAATGAGACATAAAGGTCTGGGTCTTTTTACTAACATTTAAATGTAGGTACATAAATCTATATACTAATATTATTAAGCTAAAGAGTTTGCTTGGTTGAACGCGCTTATCTGAAGAACTACTGGTTCGAATTGGATTTTTTTTTTGTTGAATAGTCCATTTACCGATGAATGCTGTAGGTTTCATAACATTACGCTCCAACTATATAGAGCTTTCATGCGTGGACGGTTTAAGTTAAGCCAGAACAATGCAAATAATGTAATTGTTTCTGTTTAAGATTTTTTTTAAATGTCCGCGACAATGCTGTCGCGCACATGATGAGAGTTCAAACGCGGAATAAGTCACGAAGATCCACCAAATGAGCACCGATAGTAATAAAATAACTTTTATAATTTCGAGGATGCAATTCTTGTAATAACTGTCGTTATCATCATCATATCAACTCTTAATGAGAAGGGGTAAATGCCGTAGTCCACCACGCTGGCCCAGTACGCATTGGTGGAATCCACACACCAAGAGAGACTGGGAACATTATGGAGAACTCTCATGCATGCAGGTTTCCTAACGATGTGTTTCCTTCACCGGCGAAGCAAGTGATATTTTAATTACTAAAAATGCACATAACTTAGATAAGTTAGAGGTGCGTGCTGGGATACGAACTTGAACCCCGAAAGTGAAGTCGAGCTCCTACCCATTGGGCTATCAGCGCTTTCAAACACTGATAGTAAGTGTACTGAACCCAAACTAGGTCTATGGCATCCTGAGAAGAACAATCTGATCAAAACGACACTAAGAGCACGTGACCAAAGCAAAAAAACAATCGACCTACGTAGCGTGAATCCGGTCGGCAAAACATTTTACGGACCTCTTTAATTAGTTTTCTTGATGACTTCATACCTAAAAACATCACGTGCAAAGAAATCTGTGGCCATTTTTATTAATAACCGAGCCAAAGAGTATACAAATAGTAACAGAAACTTTTTATAATAAATCGTAGTCGTCGTTTGCGTTTTAGGGCAACATGAAAAATAAATAAACATAAATATTAACCTTCAATATTCATTCATATTAGCTCATTTCTTATACTTTCTACCCATTTTTTTTATATTTTCTACCCATTTTTAATTAACGATAAATATCATCATCACCATCATCATATCAACCCATTACTGGCCCACTAAAGGCCACGGGTCTCCTCCCACAATGAGAAGGGGTTAAGGCCGCAGTCCACCACACTGGCCCTGTTCGGATTGGTGGACTCCACACACCTTTGAGAATATTATGTAAAACTCACAAGCATGCAGGCTTCCTCATGTTTTCCTTTATCGTTGAAGCAAGTCATATTACAATTAATTAAAACGCACATAACTTGAAAAGTTAAAGGTGCGTGCTCGACTTCACTTTCGGTCCCCCGAAAGTGAAGTCGAGCTCCTACCCACTGGGCTATCACCGCTTCATATATGCTATGATAGATATATTAGGAAGGTATTTAGCCACCGGCATAGGTTTCGCGGGTCATTAGCGCAGGCCGAATGGCGCCAAGAATTCGTATTCATATCGTGCGGCACGCGCGCCGGAATTCCAGTGATGTCATCGAATTCGATATCATACGAACTACAGTTGTATCGCACGTAACCCGCTCCGTGCCATACATTTTTATTTTCGGCTATGATAACGTATTTCACGCATGCTTTGTTGAGGAAGAAAACGTTTTAGTTACGTGAGCCGGGGACAAAATGTGTGCTATAAATCAATCTAAAAATGCTCGCTGCTATAAAGCATCCATTTATTATCCCTACTTAAATATAATAACTTTGTTGCCATCACACAGTCCAGTTGCGTTCAGCAGTCCGTCCAGTGCTGCAGCAACAATATTACATGCAAGAACATTGTGGCATTATAGAACTGTTTTATCTAAAATTGTTGTGCATTTTAAATTGTTTGTAAAATGTAACGTTTTTGTTCTTTTGTTGTAATAAATAAATACGAAAGTTTGTTTGCTGGTATTTTCTTCTTTCAAGCAGCAACTTTTGCATGTCTAACACAACTGGCCAATGTCGCGTCCGCGTCTTTTATGCCGGCCTTTATTCAAAATTCATTTATTTCAAGTAGGCCTAATATAAGCACTTTTGAAACGTCAAGTCTGTCTGTTTGTAGTGATTCTACCATCGGTTCGGAAGGCAGATTCTACCGAGAAGAAGCCGGCAAGAAACTCAGCAGTTGCTCTTTTCCAACAGCAACAATTTACATTTTGCACTTTAAAATTCATTTTTCTATCTTGTGAGAGCTGAAAGCGGAGCCGGATGCTTTCAAGCAACCTTGTCATTAAAAAATTCATCAATTGTATAGTAACCTCGCTGTAATAAATGTGTTTTAACAAATTCTTTAAACTTGTGCATTGGCAGGTCCAAAATCACCTTAGGAATCATATTATAAAAGCGTATACTCAATCCCACAAATGATCCCTGTACCTTACGCAGACGATATGCAGATGACACTAATTTATGACCATTTCTTGTAAGTCACTGTTTATGTCCACTTTTTGTTTATAAAGACTAATATGTTGTCTTACAAATACTATATTGTTATAAATATATTGTGAAGCTACAGTAAGTATGCCTTTTTCTTTAAACTTCTCACGGAGGGATTCGCGTGATTTAAGATATCCCGGGATATATTGTATTCCATGGCCGTCTCCAGGCTGACTACTGACAACTATTCCATGCCACATTTCTTCGAAGTAAGTCAAGTGAAAGATAGGTTAACAATTGCTTATTTTTAAATCCCGCGGAAAATTTTTCCGACAGCTTTTTTGGGATAAATTTTATCCAATGTCCATCTCCAGAATGCAAGTTGCATGTGTGCCAAATTTCATCAAGTTTAGATACAAAAAAACAGACACTGTTATGCATTTGTAACATTAGTATGGATTGCACTCGGGCGAAGCCACGGGCAGGTTAATAGTATTATAAAATCGAATGTGAGTTTGTCGATTTGCCCATATATCACGCAGCAATAGAACAACTTTATAAAGGTATTTTTCCATGGTGAAATACGGGCCGGAGAGAGACTTAAGCTTCGTTTCATCGCTAAATAATGAGCGGAAACCGTTCATTCGTCATCGTCATAATATGGGAAAGATACAAAGGGCCTTTTTGTTTTTATCTCTTCATGGCTTATTAAATGGCTGAAAAGATTTCATCAATTATGACTTTAAGTCATCTAATAGGTATTTTTATTCCAAAAACCCCACTAATATTGTAAAAGCAACAGTGGGTTTTCTATCGTCCCACGTTCAAGCATCAACTTCTGCATTTATTCCATTTTTTATTATTCCATTAACACTTCGCTCTTCCCTGCAATCTCACCTATTGTTGAGCGATGGTGAAGTCTAAAATGGTAGCGGGCGGACGGACCAGTTAGGTGTAAAGCAGTAACTTTGGTTCCCCCCTATTCGGTTTCTACGCGATATCGTATCAAAACGCTCAAAGAGATATTTTGAATTCCCAAGCTACTCCCAAAAGAAAGCGGTGAAGCGTTTATAACCAGCCCAGTGGGTAGGACTTGAGACTTTTTTTCGAGGGACCGAATTCGAATCTCTGCACGCACAGTTTCTTTTCTAAGTAATGTGCGCTTTAAACAAAAATAATATCACTTGTTTCAACTTATAAGGAGAACATCGTTAGGAGTGCATGCCTAAGAGTCTTTCTCCATAATGTTCTCAGAGGTGTGTAGAGTCCACCAATCCGCACTGGGCCAGCGTGGTGAACTACGGCCCTACTCCCTTTTAATTGTGAGGGGAGATCCGTTCCCTGTAGTGGGCCAGTAAGTAGTGGGTCGATAATGATGATGAGGAAGTTACTTCAGTCGGAAATCGAACCCGGAATCTCCGACCTAAAAGCCCACGCTAGAGAGATCGACTATTATTACTAAGGAGGCACGTAAAGTTCACGCGCATAGAGTACCTACGCGTGAGCCAAGCCTCCAAAAAAGAGCACGTTTTAAAATAAGTAATATTAAACTTGTATTGCGTGTTTCGGTAATTAAGTAAATTATAAAGCGATATTATGCGGTATAAGTAAGTATAATAAATTTTCATGCAGAACCATTTTAATTAATGCGTTCTTTGATTTCCACTTTATAAGTAGTCTAAAAACTTAGCTGCTTTTAAAATTGTTAAGTAACAAAAGTAGCTTGAGTTTAAGTTTTCTGATAAACGATACGCAAGTTTTGTTGTTGTTCTACAACTTGGATTACCAATGTTTTTGGTAACTGTTGTAAAATATCGACCTACATTTACATATCTGATACCAAGTTATAACGGGGTAAGCTTTTTGCATATTGATTACCTATCTTTAAGTTGAGCACGCTATTTCGGTAAACACTACCTACAGCATGGTGCTTAGCATGTTTTATCACGGGGTCCCGGGTTTATTTCTACCGTCGGGCGAAACATTTTAAGTGTTTTTTTTTATGATAGTAATAATTGACGGCCGAGTGGCGCAGTGGGCAGCGACCCTGCTTTCTGAGTCCAAGGTCGTGGGTTCGATTCCCACAACTGTTAAATGTTTGTGTGACGAACATTAATGTTTTTCAGTGTCTGGGTGTTTATCTGTAATATTATAAGTATTTATGTGTACTATATTCATAAAAAACAATTCATCAGCTATCTTAGTACCCATAACACAAGCTACGCTTACTTTGGGGCTAGATGGCGATGTGTGAATTGTCATAGTATATATGTATACTATATATTACTTTCCGAGCAGATGGTCCACGTGATGGTAAGTGGAAAACCATCGCCTAAACAGTGCAAAAGTACGCTGGGCATGCAAGGAGCACGTCCTACAAATATAATTTCTGTATTCATCAATCTGCGGCGGAATTTTTAAGCCTCATGCGTCTGTTATTGCACCGGTAACCAAGCCTTCCAGACCGGAACACAGCAATGCTGCTAAGCGGCAGAAATATTTATGGCTATTTACTTTCCCGAACGAGCTCTGTCACAAAAAGCTCTACTAATACTATTTAGGTTTTTTTATGTCATGAAATCAGTAATAGGCTTGTTTTAGGACAACGGTAATCGTAGCACGTTAAGCCGTCGCGAAGCGAAGGCCCCGATCATAAGATTAAAAATAGTTTAAGCTCGCCAACCCGCATTAAAGCAGCTTGTTGGGTATGCGCTCAAAAATGTCTGGAAGTCTGAGCCCAACATGATGATGACGTTTAGACAATCGAAATAACAATAAGGTATAAAAGAGTCGGTCTGCTTGAATAGAATACTTTTCTATCATTTATTTTCATAAATGAATAAAGAAACATTATTTTCATGTTGGTGTCAGCATTTATTTATTTATTTAAGCCTTATAACTTTCCTATACTTAACTTATACAACTACAGTTAATTATGTACTACGTAACATTTATTATTCAACTATTATTACTTTATGTATCAGGAACCCTCTTCGGTGAAGGCATCCTCCAAGACTTGCCATGTCATGGTGTCAGCATATCTCGCGTATAATAAAACTGTGCGTAGTTACCATTGACTCCATAATCAGTCTGCCTCAACGCCCAAGCGACTGGCTCATATGTAGAAGAGTTGGCCCTGAAGACAGTCCAGTGCTCGCCGGGTAGTGGGCCCCAGGCGGTTTCGCCAGCTCGAGCCAGCCGCAAAACCGGTGAAGCAGGGTTCAATGCTGCGTCCTAAATGGAAAATTCTACATTAGCTTGGCCTCATTTTTTAATGTCGTAACCGTACTGAGATTTTATTTTTACTGTTTACATCGCGTTTTTTACATTTGAAAAAAAGGTCAGCGATGTATTATGAAGATTTTCTTTTCAAACTTATAAATGTCTAATTACAATCACTGGAACACCAACGAAACGAAACTTCACGCAAATTATTTTAGCTAAGGCGTTATACTATTTTTTTATATTCGTTAATGAATTTATTTTTTAACAAAAAAATGAGAATCGTTAGACCTATTCGTTGGTTTATTATTTAAGTCGTTCTTAATTTTTTTATTTATCATATATTTTTCCTCTTTTGTTTTAGATTTTAATAAAAGAAAAACAAAAAACACTATTAAAATTTATAAAAAAAAACCACTACTCCACTGGTGGGGCTTTTGAGTACCCAGGCAATCGGCGGTCAGGGCTCCAAAGTGAGGAACCTCCTCACAATACGTGCCGTTTCAAGAATTACTGCCTTCTGAATATGACCCTTGTTCTAACAACCAAGAGAAAGCTTCTTAAGATATTGGTCGAACCTTTTTTTATTACAGTTTACGTAACATATCATCAAAATTCAAAAAAATTAAATTCATATATTCAAAGAATTCTATAAGCACTTTTGAAACGTCAATTCTGTCTATTTGTAAGTGACTTTACCACCGGTTTGGAAGGCAGATTCTACTCGAGAAGAAGCCGGCAAGCAACTCAGAAGTTCCTCTATTCCATCAACAATTTACATTTTACATTTATCATACGATTCTACAAGTTATATAATGGTGATACGACTATGTTAATATAAATTGGTATTTTTACATATAAAACAGATTAATAAGTAACACCAAATAAAGATATTCTATTTTATTATTATTACTAATTATTTTTTGTTTTTAATTACTTACGTTAGTGTGTAGAATAAATTTTTGGATATTAAAACGACTTAATTAGTCTTACATCATTATATATTGTAATCTGATGGCATTAAGGAACAATGAATATAAATTCAAGTGGATACTAATTCTCAACTCACAGACTACTATTATCCATAATACAGCGATAAAGCGTGAAGATTTATTGCCGGAACGATATTATATTAAAGGTAATAGCAGGGTAGAGACGGCTGATATTGTGGGCGACAATATAGCGCACAATAAATTTCAATTACCTTAAGCCGCAGATTGGTATGCATGAAGAGTGGGAATCCTTTCAGTTGAGCACCAACAAGGCTCTCCTCGCCTGGCGTTGCGAAGCCAACGACCCCTACTGAATATTCTCGACAGTATTTGTCGAGCAGTTCTCGATTCCACTTGTCCATGTTGGCGTATTTCGACAGGGATTCGAAGACGATCACACCGTATCGCCCCTTGTCCAAGGTGGTGAGTACTGGCAAGCTTTTGCCAGCGACCTCTACCTTGTACCTGTGAAAACGAAACATAGTATATTACATTTTTAAGCATTTATTTCCCCTTACTAATAGCTGTTGCCTGGGTTCATTCAGTGTTATTACGGTTTTTTACAAATCCAGTAGGAACGGTTAGTTTTCCTAAAATAAAATATAGCCTTTGTTACCCTCCGTCCTTTCAACTAATTCTATGGAAAAAATAAAGTAAAATAACGTCGGTTGCTCAGTTAGGGCGTGAAGGACAAATAAACAAACTCACTTTCACGTTTATAATAGTAAGTTAGGATTTACATCTGTTTTTATTTTATTGAGTGTGCTGAGTGTAAATTCGTGTGTGCGTGTGTGTGTGTGTGTGTACGTGAAGTCGTTCACGTCTCCTCAATCTCTATTCCATCATCTCTATCATTGAAGACGGGATAGAGTTTTTAGCCTTCACGCTTCTCCAAAGCGGGTTGGCGGGCTATAATAGCGATATCTAATTATCACAAATTCGTGTTCATAACCGCACTTAAGATTCAATATACTAGATGAAATTAAAAGTAACTTAAAATATAACAAACTAATAACAATACCTACAAGGCATTGAATGGTGACAAGAATGCTGCTGGTGGCTATTTCTACGCACAGCAGTCAGTATGTATTTTGTCAAAATCATCGGATAATTTCCCTTATTTCGATTTAAAAAAAAAAATAAGGCTTTCACATCTGAATCCATTAGTCTCCATCACTGCCATTATCAAGATTTTTTTTCCTGATATCTGTACAATATCATTTAGAAGGAATTCTTAAAGCAGTAACTCAAAAAAGAGTAATATGTAATGGTGCTACATGGATACTTATTATTTCGTAAACAAACAGATAAACAACCTGTTGCCTGTGATAATATTATGAATAGAATGACGATTTAAACTACAAAAAAAACCATGAAGTTTTCAAGTCCTCACAAAATACCCACTGTCCAGAAGTGGACGTTTACATTTATCAGTTGAAACACAGACAAGATGACAATACCGATATTAATATTAACGAGATGATAACGAGACTTATAGGTATATATATATATAACATATTATATATATATATATACCTATAAGTTTACCTATAGTTTTTTATATACCTATAAAAAAAAGTCTAAAAAAAGTTATCCAATTAACATCCATAAGAAAATGGAAATTGGAAACGATTTAGTTATCTAAACGTAGTATCTACAAAATTGAAACAATTAATAAATTCTTATTGTTCCCAGTTCGCCTTGCTTTTTTACAATTTTCCAGCTTTCTTTTTGTAACTACTCAACAACGGATAGACGATTGAACAAAGGAATCGGTTTCTTTTTGTTATATTCAATTTCTGCAATTAGTAATAACTCAAATACTATTCAATTACTCGTAGACGTTTTCCTTTGGAATGTCATTTAAATTTCTTGCTGGCGAAAGGAATTTGCAAACATTGTCAAGAAGATTTCAACTTACTGAGTCAGTCAATATTATCGTTTTAATAATTATTACACTTGACTATGACAGTTTTATTGTAAAAGATTGTGATTTTACAATAAAAAAAATGTAAGATTAAATAACTATACGGTGACATATTAAAGTGGCTGGGAGGAATGATGGTCATTGGGGTTTCAAAGTGTTCAAGTATCTACAAAAGAGAAAAGAGTCGCTGGAGGTCGATGAACATAAGTCCTTTGAATGTGGGGAAAACCCTGCTTTTTGTCCAGCAGTGGATATTCATCAGTTGCCACGATGATGGTGATGATGTGAGCATAACGTTTTTAAACCGAAAATATTTATAAGATTCCTGAAACTATACAGACAAAGTTGCACGTTAAGACTCGGAGATACACACTAACAATAAAGTGCGATAATGTTATGCTTCAAAGTTATCAAAAGGTTTACCCAATATATATCAGTGTGGCATAAGACTGTATATGTACTGTGTCATTCATAAAAATGTAATCCAATTACCGGCCCACAACTTAAAGGGTACATACAGGTCTTCTCAAAATGATGGTTTAGGCCGTACAAAGCTCGCACGGATTACAAGATATCTCGAGCCTCTGAAAACATTATGGAGAACTCTCAGGCATGCAGGTATTCACAAGAAAATTTCCTTCACCGATAATGCAAGTAATACCCACTAGGCTTTCACCACATGAAGCGATGATTGTGTAAACGAGCAGTGAATTAGATGACTGGCTGTTGCCCCAAGGTCAAAGTCAAATATTTCTTCATTTAATAACGGCATATTCATGTCCATTTTCTGCGTAAATAACATCTATACTAATATTAGAAAAGAGGTAAAGTTTGGGAGGTTGTTGAGTTTGTGAGATTATCGGGGAGTATCTCTGGATCCACTGAACCTTTCACCTATCTAAAATTCCTTTACCAATATAAAGCCACATTAATTGTGAGTGCCATATTAACCTGAAATTGATAACTGAAAAAACCTCTTTGTGGTAGTCGGATTTGTGTAAAAAAAATGTACATAGAAGTGAGATGATGGCGATAACTACATTCGTACACTTAAAGCTAAAAAACTAAGCTTTTACGTTTACGTTACGTTACGTTACGAGTAAAAGCTCGCCAGCCCACATACATTAGGGCAACGAGGAGCCTTAACACCCTCTCCCATATTATTGGCCCTCGAGGATGCCGGTACTTATCAGTGGGACAAAGGTTGTGATGATTATAATAAAAGTGCATGTCGTTAATTCGATTACTCACTTAATTGCCAAACTGAAATATTGGGAAATTTTTCAATTATCCAGGTGTTTAATCAAAACGTACGCTTCCTCTCAAACCCTCGTCAAGGCTGAATAATTTAAATACAAGCTGGTACGTAAGTAGGTACGTACTTGCTAGTAATAAATAAATAAGTACGTACAGGTAGATATTAAATGGGTCAATATTACTGAAATGTTAAAATGGAATTGTCCGTACTGTTGCAAGACGGTTTTCAATTTTAGTTCAATGGAGGCAATTTAACCAATACTGATAATAGCCGACAAGCCTGTAAAGGTTTTCAAACGTTGAAATTATATATATACCAACATCCAGGGTTACCACCCTACAGTTACGCTATTAAGGTGAATAATTTGACTGTCTTTTATTATTTAAAATAGATCACAAAGTAAAGTCGCTTGTCGTTCCTTCGGATTGTCTGAAGCTATCAACAAGGTTTCAACAACGTCGCCGGAGGGCAGGCCAACACAAAGGGGTTGAGCCGTAGGACTTGACGACATCAGGAGAACGTCAACTTAAGGACGTCTCCGGTATGTCTTTAACATGGACTTAAAGGTCTCGTGACCTTTAGAAATTCCGGATCTCAAGTTTCTTGGCGGTACGACTCTATTAGTAGAGAATAATCAAAAATAATCCACTTGAATGATATAAACTAGCCTGATAAAAAAACTTGTCAGCTGATCGCGAAATATTGATTCTGTGACATTAGTTTTGACCTTTTCAATGATGACAAGTTTGTTTATCATGATTTTTACTCTTACATAAATACTACATACATAATAATATATACATGTCACACATGTAACTCTGTGCTATATTGTCTGAGTTTAAGATTCGTATCGACAACCCTTACTAATCCTAACAGGTAGAAAAATGAATATCGAATAGCAACCGTTCATTTTGCTCGAGTTGCGGCTCGTTTCAATTTGGCAGTCCGAGTGCACACGGATCGAGGCACCGCGGGCCGTAACTTGCAAAAAGCAATCGCCAATTTTTGCCACTTCGCCTTTTCCTTCGCATACTAATCGTACGCGTTGTAACTGAATTAAAACCAAACATACACAAGCAATCAACAACAAACAAGTTAATCTTTCCAATGTCTATACTATTCCATGGTGAGAAATAAATTGTTTTGTGTGTAAGCATCCTATATCTAATAAGGGCTAGCACAGGCAGGAGACATAAAATATAGCCCCCGATTGTATACCCTAACGGGGGATATAATTATCGTGTCCACCTGCTAAAGTACGGGAACATGGAATAGGGGAAGGTTACCCCCATTTATATATTATTTGGATATTATTTCACTTGTTTGCCAGGGCTCTGAGAGTTGATAAAACTGTAGAAGAAGATTTTTTATCCTTTCCCCGGGGAGATAATTGTCTCTTGCCCATGCTAGCCGTGCTGGACGCAAAATCCAATTGAAGAGGTATAAAAACTTACGTTACAGAATGTTATATTGTGCAGGACAGTTACGACTACAATGTCACAGATCATCAGACCTGCGTGAATTTAACATCTTTTATTTCTTGACAACCCTTTCAACTCCCAACAGGTAGAGGAAGGAGTAAAGCGGAATACAAAAAAGCAAACGTCCATTTTGCCCGAGTTGGGCTCATTAGTTACGAAACTACAATAAGAAATGTCAATGATGAATGTCCTACTGTAAATTTTTCGCTCATAATTTGAAGTTTTAAAATAAGGGTTATATTGTGATTGTGAAACTAAATGTCAGCTTTATCAATGTAATGAAAAGTATAATCCAAATCCTTTATCAAAATTATACCTATTGCCTTAGGCAATCGTAGTAAGCCCCCAGAATTCAGTGTTCTCTGAATGTCTTTTTTTTTGTCGTCGGGTTGTAAAAAATACTATGTCACAGACAGATAATCAGTATTCACTTTAATATTCATTGTTCTTAGGTATTCAATGCTGCCTGAATTTAAAATAATTTATTTCTCTTGACAACCCTTCCGACTCCCAACAGGTAGAGAAATGGAGCGGAATATCGAAAAGCAACCGTTCATTTTGCTCGAGTTGCGGCTCGTTTCAATTTGGCAGTCCGAGTGCACACAGACCGAGGCACCGCGGACTGTAACTTGCAAATAGCACTCGCGCCCACCCTTGCCGGTTCGCCTTTCCCCTAATGTATACCTCGTATATTCTTCCCACTCGTTGCAACTTTGCGTTCGTACATTGCCAACGTTACTGAACCGTGCATCGATATTTGCTATTCAGAAAGTTGAAAGCGTAACATTCTTGGGTACGCAATCTTCAACGGGCAAGCACGAGTACGTCCATATGAAGAGCAATATCGAGTTTTAATTTAGAAATAGCAATAAGTATTGAAGTTTTCTTCGCAACTGTTTCATTGGTTTAATTCGTTTCTGTAGTGTATTCAGTATTATCACAGAATGTGATGATGTAATTCAATAGTACTCAGATTCACTTATAGCAGATTTTCATCGATTATAAAAATCGGCTTTATACTTTTTACAGAAAGAATGTAAGCTATAGGACCATGCTTGAACTCTTATGCGGCTTCAAAATAGACAAATAATATTTTAAGATATTAGTTTCCGGAGAGTTCTTATACAAACTAGAAAACGATTTATTAAATATCATATTAAATATTATTACTTTTTAGGTTCAATGGTGCCGATTCTGTTATACACATCTCTCAACTGAACTAAATGATAATATCTTGTTCTTCTAACTTGTATTCTTTATCACAAGGATCATATTTAATAGCAATACTTTTAGACCATTTGGTTTAAAGATTTGCATAGTATAATACACTTTACATAGTATGAATCGATTTCCGCGTCTTTTCTGTCTCCTCCTTTAACTCCTCCTAAACCACGCAACGGTTTTCACCATCGCGTCGATAAGATAACTTGTCACTTTAACTGTATATATATATAGGTGGTTTATGAAAATATAATAAAACCTATTTTTTTTTCGGTATAAAAAGAACTGGCAACCAACTCACCGAGAAATAAATTTATATGGCAGTTTTTTTTCTGATTTATACGGTTGAGAAGCCGAGCCAGATAGCCAGCTATCAATAGCATTTATAGTGACGTTTCCCAATTGTCAATGTAAAAGCAGCAAAAACTTATATACTGTGTCATGATAAATAAATCACACTCGATTTAATATTTACTATAACAACACTCCTCCTTATAAAATAACCTTAATTAGGTATAATTAAGTTAGAATTCATCCGAGTGTAACGTCTGCAAATATGGGGTAGCTAGGATGGCAGTCACTTATATTAGATACAACTTAATTATCTTATGGGCCCAAATAATAATAGAGCTGGATAATATAATAGAAGTACGTCAGGGGCTTCTTTAGGTGGGTAGTGGGCTCAGAATTTTCTTAGCTGGAAATTATGGTCTAAGCCCTGATAGCTGAGGTAACTAGTCGCTATCTTCATCTATGAACGGTAGATATTGTAATTCCATGCTGATAATTTTAATGTAAGTAGGTGAATCTGTTTGTTGGTTACGTATGTTCGGCCCAACCGCGGGACAGCCATATATATATATATGTTGATAAAATTCCCAAAATGATGGGACGGAACGGAATTTGAAACGGACACATGAGACTTTTTATTCCGAAAGAGCATCCTATAACCGTAGATTTAAAAAAGAAAAAACATGCACACAAACACACACACACGCACACGCGGAATATGATCTTATGTCAGTGATATCAACTAAGGCAATAACAAAAATCATCCATCATTGAGTCTGCGACTTCTGACGCAACAGACATGATCTTAACCTCTGCTCCAGACGATCTTTGTCAGTCAGCAGAGCTATAATGTTTTACTTATCTTAATTTGTACTACAAGTGATATATTCTATGGGTTTGAACGCTGCATCTTAGATATATAATCAGACGTGATCTGATGTCAGTGATATCAACTGAAGCAATAACATACATCGGCTATTATTGAGTCTGCGACCTGTGACGCAATAGACGCCACTCTTAACCTCTGCTCTAGACGATATTCGTCGGCGGAGCTAACATGTTTTAATTATCTTAATTAGCGTGCTGTTGTTACACAAAATGGTGTTCACTTTAAATGAGAGTACGCGAAACGGTCCAATTTGAGCGTGAACCGAAAGCAACGAGGGCTAATTCGTGATAAGGGAACGAGTTGAATGGCGGGGGTGAGGAGCGACGCGATTAGGGACCCACGATCTCAGAGATAATAGGAGTTATCATTGAGCGGGCGCCTCGTGTTGCTTGCCTCTAAAGGTTATCGCACACACATCAACACAGAAACTGATCGCAAAGCAGTAGGCCAAGTCTGCTATTACAATTTAATGGAGTGGTCGATCAATGACATAATGTACTAATGAAAAACATACAAATGAAAAAAATGTCAATAGAGTCTGACCAGGAAAATGAAAAAAACCTGTTCTGGGGGCTCCATATCTGCAATGCATTTGACATTATAAAATAAATAGTGTCATTTTTATCTGCAATATTACGAGGTTTTAGTTTCTTGGTCAGTCTTCATAGTTTTTTCTAAAATATGAAGATAAATCAAATTTCCATTGGTACGTTGTCGTGTTCGTGAATTGTTTTCAAAATGCATTATTTAAAAAATAAATAAAGCGAAAGAAATAAGTGTGCATTAGTACACAGAAAAATGCTGCGAACAAATTCTTTGAATATTTACACTAGATAATTAGTTCTTATCATCAGTAATTTTGGTCACTGATCAACCACTAAGACACAATTTCCTATGAACGGATGCACATAACCGGAGCAAGATGAGCACCAAAAGTAGGTAGACTGGGTTTCAGCAATGGATCTCCTTCCAATCAGTAGCAGTTACAATGCCCATAAGCCCTAAACTATATTAAGACAAATTAACTAATATTTTCGTAATGTACATCTGTAACTGACTTAATATACGTTTTGGCTAGCTGTAAGTATACTAAGGATAAATAAATAAGTTCATTTAAACTGCGTTGCTTGGCCGTGCAACCTCGCCGTCTCGCTGCGTGTGTTGTAATCCATATATTTCATGGAAAATCCATACAAACAATGCTAGACGCCTCAAAGTGAGACGATGCTGATCCGTCTCAGAGTTGTTATTATGTGTGCGATAACCTTTATTGTCACAATCGGGCCAGTGAAAAAGCAGTCACGGTATGAAATATCACGACGTTTTATCTGTACGAATGTAGCAATTGATTCCGTAAATCTAATGTTGCCGTAAATCTTTACAATTATGTGCCAATAAAATTACTGTTTTTTGTTCGTTATACCAGTTAGCTTCATCGATACATCACAACCTAGGTTGGAACTCAAGTAAATCATTTCTTTTCAGAGATATTCAAGGCGAATTCCGGCCGATTAACTACCCAATAGGCTGGAGTATTGGGTTCGGCGAGTAGATCTTGTATCTCATAATCTTTTTCAGTCATGCACCGTTCTCTTGTTGGGTAAGTGCCAGGATGTTTTTGAATATTTTTCTCACAGCCACTAAGAACTTATGTTTCTATTTTTGTACTAATAGGTGCTGTAAACATGCTCTTCCTCCTCTGATAAGTGATGATCATCATACATCAGACCAGATCGATCATGCGTGATACGGGCAATGTAAGCTTTATGTAAAGAAACCCACACTAGAGGAAATAAATGAAAATATAATTAATAATAATGCAAGAGAAAATAGAGCTGTTTATGCTCAATATGTAGGCAAGTAGCGTTATAAAGTGGGAACTGGGACTACGATAACGTCAAATAAGGACGCCCGCGGCGAGACCGTTTCTAATGGCGGTAGCGGAATGTTACGAGTCGGAGAACTAACGACCGAACCAACTACCTAATTATTTGCAACTTACCAACTTTATTCTTAGTAGGTAAAGTTCCTCTTATTTAAACAGGCCGACCGACAGGTTGGTAGAGTTACTACCCCTAGTACAAGAGTAAAGTTCGCGGTTATCGAAACTAATAACGACAAAGTGAAAAAGTTCTGCCAAATTTGGAGACTGTAATTGACATTTCAAACGCACTAGTTTTAAATAACTTTCAATAGATCTGTTTTAGCACTCGAAAATCAACGAGTTTTCACAACCCTTGTTTTTAATCATAACAAAATACAAATGACAATAACACATTATAAAAATTAAGCGACTATAACAAAAGTCAATAAAAAGATTTAATGGGTAGGTATTGACAGGTATCAATGCCCACTTTATTATTCATTGTTCTTAGATACCCACCCTAAGTTCCAAAAACAGTCATAAAATCAGTAGACTATTATGTAAATGTGAGACGTAAAATTTTCCATTTCCAGATCCGTCTTGAAACAAATCAAGCATTATAGCCACCTTTTATGAACAAAACTTTGAACGGAATTAGGGTGACGTAAATTTCCTTTCCAGAAGGTAATTAAGTGGCCTTGATGGAAACGTGATTCAATTGGCTCACCCCGAATACTGGGAAGTAGATGCTATCCAGTATTCAAAATAAAACGTAATATTGCCTAAACTTTACGATTTAAAATACAAGGTGCCCAAAGTTAGACTTTCTTCATACGTTGGCGTAGCGATACACATCGTGGTTAATTTTTAAGCAATCGAAAAAGAAAACGTAGGTAGAAAATCGCACGCTAGGCATCCAGGAAATTACGCTTCATTTGGTGACGAGGTTACAAAATTTGTAGTAAAAACCAATTTAAAATTTAATAGCGTGATAAAAGCAACCGATAAATTCGTATTTTATACATAAGTAGTGTCGGACATTCGTCCCTAGAGCTGTACCTATTGGCCTCTCTTGGAGAAGGGAGGTGGTTTCAAACGTACATCGCTGTACTCCCCTCTAAGTGCCCACCACAACATAATTACTGGCTACAGGATCTAAGTAAAAGTTCAGTGAATTCCCCAATTTTCCGGTCATTAGACAACCATATTTTTTATATTGAAACCTTTTAAGATCTGATACATGATAACTGAACATGCCTATACGGTATATTATGTACCATATAAGTAATGCTTACATTCAGACATCAGTCTATAATCAAGATTTTAGTTCAGCCGCATGATAAGGAAATAAGTGCTACGCGATATCTCAATTGTTACGGTTATTTTCATAGTGGGTTAATTGAAACAACTATGATACATATTTATTATTTATTTATTTTTCGAACCTTGGAATTTTTTTTAAGGGATTTTTTTAGATGTTCTGGATCATTAATCAAAATAATCTATCCATGAAATATAAACCGTTTTTAATTTTCATGTTTTTTATTTAATTTCCACTCAAAAGGACACCAATGTTAGGGCACCACTGAAAAATTCATAGTCAAAGCTATATAAAAAAGGTTGATAAACTTACGTTACAAATGCATCGAGAGCGTTGCTTTGCGTTTTCATAAATAAGTTTCTAATCAAAGTATTCGCGGGTCGCTGGAAGCCGCTGGCCTAGAAGAGCTGGAATTCGAGTCGCTGGAAGGGCTGGCTACTAAAAGACCTATGTCCAGCAGTGGAGGTCAATCGGTTTAAGATGATGGTGATATAGCTTCATTGTTTAAATACAGTAGTGCAGTAGCAATTAACTTTACTTCTGTATATAGACTCAAACTGAACTGAAGATGCCTCTTGGTGCCCTTAAGTCGTTGTTCATTATTACATTTGAGTAAATCTTATAGTAATCGCTCAGTCTATATAATAGTGCGGGATGAGGCGTTGAGGCAATGCTGAGGCGCGATACCGTTTCTAATGGAACTACTAACTGTCACCACAACGACTTCCAAGAGACGTAGCGAGAACTTAAGTGCCGTCTTATAATAATTTAACTTCGCATTACTGAACGCAACTTGTGCGAAACATGGCAGTAATAATTAATATGCTAATCGCACACTAAAGTAGGTACTTTTATTATACTTTTGATAGTTTACTGTACAAATTTTAAAGTAGTAAAAACATCTTGGTAATACACCGAGGAAACGGAGATAGCGTAGTTGGGTGTAGTAGTGATGAGGGCTTCAACTTCCCGCATCTCATCCCCAGGCATGTCTATTAAGAGTTATGTGTGTTTAAAAGCAAAAAAAAACACTTGCTTATTTTCCCTTAGTCGCCTCGTACAACAGCCACGGGTAGAGGCGGGGTTGTATCAACTGTATTCTGATTTGCCATCATCACACGGCATACATCCGCGTACATGTAACTATAAATTATACTCATTATAAGATTTTTAACTTCGGGCAAATCAGTTATTTACGATAGAGTATATTATATACAATAGTAGGCTAATATATATAGAGTCGCGCCTCAGTGTACGCGATCCCTTAACGTTAATTAGGTCGCATCATGTGTTAGGAATAGTCACGGCCGCTACCAATCATTAATAACTGAGGAATGTTACACCTGACATATCTGATATAATACCGTATAGGTTCGTTAACCTCTAATTAGTTCATTTCTGTGTCGATGAATAATTTAATTAGAATATTAAACACGAAATTATTTATTCATCGTATCGTACCTTATCATAATTTAACCTAACACTTGTACATCTGTTCTAACCGATTCAATAAATTTGATAATAAACAACAAAGCACCTTCCTGAAGGGTCGGGACGCAATTAAAATACGAAAAGCGCTAACCTGTAATAGATTAAAAAAGCCAAAGTTTTGGCGAGGAAAAGGTGACTTCCGATTGTTCATTTTGTTATTTGAATGGAGTTTAAGTATTAACTATTGAATCCTAACTGTAAAAGATGGTAAACTTTCACCAACATAATATAAATGACTCACTTCTTTTCTATTCGTATATATGAGCCGGTATATATGAGCCAGTTGTATAAAGTCATTTGATATAGAAAACGTGACCTTTCAAACTTCCCCGTCACTTTTAATATTTACGTGGCGAAGACGAATCGATAGGCACGGCACACCATTCGTCTGAATCGAGGTAGAATTTGAATGTTCAGTATTATCTACACCATACGGGACACACTTCTATTACTACTACTCTATTGTAACATTAAAATATCAGTTTGCTATCCCTAAATAAAAATTTTACGACAAGACAGAAGGCATAAAGACAACTTGCACATGAAATTTTACCTAAATTTAACTGCAAAACTATAAACAAGTATTATTGAAGAGGAAGGATATTTTTTTTTATCTCAAATCAATTTACAGACTAACTAACTCTGTAATTTTGTAATTTTCATTTACTAAACTTTCAGTGTCCCCAAAAATTGTTTTTAAAATTATGTGTTCGTATTTAACGGATTCAGTCATAGAAGAGAGAGGTGTAGTCTTACTAAGTACAAAAGAAGCATCTAAACCTGCTATTTTGTTGAAATATGAAAAATGTTGAAATAAATGATCTATTTATTTATTAATTAATAATGAACCAAATAAAAAGGTTTTTATCCACACCAGTATCCCCCACCTCTTTTTAGAAATAATATTTCATGGCGCCATTGCTGCTTCTGGATCGAGCATTACAACTAATTTTCAATACATCTTCAATTTGTCGTCATCGCAAAAATACATTGCAAAAATCCTCTTGCTTAACTTAGTAAGAGAGCTATTCTCAAAGTGTCTTTATGTAATCAAGTCAGGAATGATGAGATTTCACATTGGATTTTTCTTTTTATTACTGAGGGTATAAAGTTTTTTCCTCGTCATTAGCTAGCTAACATTTTAAATACAACACGTCAACTAGGGATACCGAAAAGCAGGTTAATAATTAAGGTAATTGAGCATGCGCCGGCTGGGTTGAGTCGGACCCTCCACGTTAATTGGCGAAATTACATCCACTAACTGCGTCTGATTCCGTTTTATTAATCTATTTAAAGTGCGAACTCACATCTTTACTTATCTAAACTAATGATAAAGCTGAAGAGTTTGTTCCTTAGGGGAATGAATAGGGGGATGAAAGGGGGAATTTTCAAATTCATCCTCATCATCATCAATTCAACCAATTGACGTCAACTGCTGGACGTAGGTCTTTTAGGTAGGTACGGAGTTCCACAATCCACGGTCCTGGGCCGCTTGACTGAACCCAAAACTGTAATTTTATTTAATCGTGTATGTATATCTGCCTGTATGTCTGTCTGTCTGTATCATGACCGCGCATCACATTCATACTACTGAATGAATTAAAAAAAAATCTCACACCATAACTCCGTCAAATGTTATTATTTTTTACCGATTCAAATGATTCTTTATGTACTGGATAGTTTATACTATCAGTTTAGTTTTACCCAAATTTCGTGTAGATCTGAAAAATGAGATTGGATATAGAGGACAGAACTCCTCAGTTGAGACCAGCATACCCGTCGATACTGAATACATGCAGTGTTTCCACATTTATAAGGACTCCAGTGCTAGGGCTAAAAGATTTTTTTTGAAATTTTCGTGATTTATCGACGCATACGAATACAATTTTACCACACATTACACCCTTGAGGGTGGTTTTAAAATAAACTGAACAAAGAACAATCTGTGAAATATAGTATCACTAGTCCACCAATCCGCACTGGGCCAGCGTGGTGGACTACGGCTTAACCCATTCTCGTTGTGGGAGAAGACCCGTGCTCTGTAGTGGGTCGGTAATGGGTTGATGTGATGAAGTAAGTAGTTATATTTAATCCGTATAAGAACCAGATTAATGACATTATTTGGTGAACAAATGAAAAACTAAAAATATATCGGAAAACACGAGACTTAACAACTTACTTTGGAAGTAAGGTTTAAATAACGAGGCACGAGTTCAGTAAAAATGTAGCTTAAACTCCATGAACATTTTATTTAGTTACTACCCCTCAACTGGGAATCCAGAAAAGGGGGTCAATCATTTACACAATTAAGCGTCCGATGCCAGGGGGAAGTAAAAAAAACCGTCTACAAGATGAACTAAGCCTGTTTACAGTTTAATCAGTATTAAGGTACGTTTAAAGGATTAATTAGAGTGAGATCCGAACAGCGTTAACTAAACCCTTCGTGTTTAAAACCCATCACGTTTTTAAAAAGTGTTCGTAAACTGGAAACCCCTAATAGGAGGTTGATCATTAACGCAATTGAGCGTGCGGCGCTGGGGGACAGTCTGACCCTCCACGTTAATTCGTAAAATTACCTCCACAAACTGAGCCGGCTTCCCGTTTTATTAATCTTTTAGAGGACGAACTCGGAATATGACATGGAAATTGTCAATTTACTACGCCACTATTCCAATTTACTGGCGGTGTAGAACGGATAAAACCGACCCGCTGACCTTTGCTGATGTGATTTTGATGCAAAAATAAAAATCTACATATTATTTCTCGGGAGATGCCGACGATATCGTCAGCAGAATATTATGGTTTAATGTACAATATGACTTCATATTGCTTGGTTCAAGCCAGACTTCTTTTACTCTTATCTTATGAAAGGATCAGATAAAATAAATAACAAATACTTATAAAATGATAACTAACTTCTAATACCAATATAGGGCGTTTCGTGATGTAAGCACAAAAGCACTGTCTACCCAAGAAAATAATGTAAGCGTTAATGTTTAGCGTTTCCTTCCCGGAGAGAAGCCAGCCTTGATAGAAGCAGGTGTTACTTTACTGAATTCTATGTAAGAGGTACCAATAGGGAGAATGTTTGAGGCATAGTATTCGCGGATTCATTTAGCATTGAGCACAGCTTAATTTGCTATAATTCGCGAAAACCAGGCAAACATGCATGGTGCAATTTTAATTACTTTAATCTTAAGGTAGATCTTACAAAATGCACAACACGAATGTTTCGCTCCAACACCGGAGTTTTCTCAGGATCTTCAGGATTGACTATGCAACGCACAATTGCGAAGAATCAAATTATAAAAACAACTGATATTTTTATGCGAACAAACTTTCAAACTCCTAATTTTTGTTCGCTCAAATTGAAAAGTATTGGTAAGGTACGAGGTTATCAACTTAATGGTTCGATCCAATAACAAAGAAAAACCAGCGTTGAAGCAAGAAAAACTTTCAGCGGAGCTGTGTCGCCGTAAACTTGTTCCTCTGCAAAAAAGCTTACAAGAAAAGCAATTCCTAACCCGTCAAACATTTCATAAACAAGTGCAGTCTCGACGTCTGTTCACTCAATTTGGAATGGAACCGATTTTGATAGTGCGTTCGAGTGACTGGAATGAACGTAGTGTAAGGACTTTATACCACAAGTTTAACTTATCATTTTATATCGTTTGTATTTATACCCTAAACACTCAATCTGACTCATACAAATGACATTAATTCTCTTAGACGGGGAAGCCCCTGTTATACGATATAGAGTTTACACTAGATCAGAATTTAAGGGATTTTCGAAATTTCATAATACTTATTAATATTTAATATCCTGTATTTGCTATATTTTCTCGTTCAATAAAAGCTTGACGACATGACGCAGTGGTATGTGCTGTGCTTTTTTAAGTGGCAGGTCCCGGGTTCGCTACCTTGCGCTACGGGACGACTTGGGTGTTATAATTTCGCAATTTTCTCTGGTAAGGTCTGGTTAGAGGTTTCTACCGTGGCTTGTTCCACCACCGAGCGACTGAGCATTCTGTTACGATGTCTCGTAAAAAAGGATTGGTTATAATATGGTATTAATATAAATGCCACACCCATAAATGGCTAGCCTTCTATATTTGTCTGAGCTATGTTTACCCCTTATCTCTTCTTATCTTTTAGAAATTTTATTTTTTTGAAATTTTATTTTATTATTTAATTTTAGAAATAGGACGAGAATGGTAGACATAATTAATCAGGATTTTGGCTGATACCTCGAGATTCGAGTGGTTTTTTCCTTTCGTACATAAAGTAATTATACAAAGCTGTCCAAATATTTATTATGCTTTTGATTATTCTATTATTTCTGCTTTCAATTCCACACATGAAAATATCTAGGCACCTAATTTAATATACCTACACTATTGCCTTTCATACAGTATAATAAAAAATAAACCCCTTTTTGTAACATTCGTATTTTACATTGTAGCCTGAAGCGAAAACATATAAATGGGTATTCATTTTTTTTATTTTTTCGCCCGGTTCGTTAATAATTCATATGATCTATTAGTGCGTGTTGTTTGCTGACTAGTTGAGAGACTGGGTCCGAATGGCGTACCTATTTCATTGTTCGCGCTCTGGCTTGAACAACGTTTTAAACTAGCATCTATAGAAAACAGATGTAAGGAGTAATGAGATCGTTAGGTACCTTCTTATTTGTACGAAAACGGTTTTCAGTGTTCAGACTACCCTCGAACCAGCAGCGGCCTTCATCAACATTATCATCATCATCAAATCAACCCATTACCGGCCCACTGCAGGGCACGGGTCTACTTTCAGTGAGAAGGGTTGAGGCAGTAGTTCGCCACGCTGGCCAGGTGCGGGTTGGTGGACTTCACACGTCTTTGAGAAAATTATGGAGAACTTCCAGGTAGGTTTCCTCACGATGTTTTCCTTCAACGTTACAGCAAGTGGTATTGAATTCTTAAACTTTTAGTAGAAAAGTTAGAGGTCCGTGCGGGGTTCGAACACGGCTCCCGAAAGTAAAGCCGAGGTCCCGTCCACTAGGCTATCAGCAGCAGCCTTGCGAAGCCATAAATCGATGGTGGCCGTGCAGTAAAGCTAATAGGTACTTTTATTATTTCTTTGAATGTTCTAATTTTAATTTATCCATTTAGGCTGTGGAAACACCAAGCAATCAACCGCAGGCTATATATTATATCAAAGCAGTGGCGTGCACTTTATACATGCACAAAACACTGCCTATCCAAATTTTTTTTTATGACTCATAAATGCGAAGGATTTTCCCATTTTATGGCACCTTCCTTCTTTATGAATACCCTGGTCAAAAACCCTGTGCACGCTACTGTATCAAAGCCAAAGTCTCAACATTTGTCTTGGTACGTAGCTTTTAGTGACCGGCCTTTTTCGGGGAAGCACTAGGGCTATGCTTATTTCTGTCGCAAAGCAGGATTGCTGTGTATCAGTCTGAAGGGTGATGTAGCGGGTTTAATATGATGCTTAGACAAACGCCTTGATTTGATGGAACACGTCCACATTTAGCATTGCAAATATAGTAGGTACGTCGTGGCGGTAGTACTTCCCCGGACAAGCTTCTGCTACTATCAGAAAAACCTCCACTAGAACTTACCATCAGTTTCACCATCTGGTTGGTACGTCAATTATTATTATTACTTTAAAATACACGGTTAAATAAAAAAATCCAGAAATCTCTCTGCCTGTAGTTGTTTATATTAAACTCATTTGAACTCTACATTTTGTGAAATATTAAATATACATAGATACTCTCGACTCGATCAATGACCCGACTACGCGACGTTGTCGAATCACATGTATTGTGTTTCACAGTGCAATGTGTGTGTAATGTCTCTCTATAGAAATAACATTAAATATATTTTTTTTTTGAATAAAATAATACTGAATTTTGAAAAGTGAATGTTGCTAGTTTTAATTATATGAACTACAAGACCGAGATCTTTCTGTTGTTTTCTATTCAACCCTGTATAAGTATAGAAGCCCTTGAAGAGTCACTTTTGATAGGTACATATAATATTCTTCCATTTCGCAGTTGATTACTTGAAAACATCGACACTGGAATATCTTCGTTAAAAGTCTACAAGAGTAGCCGTTCGTGGTAAACATCGTGTTAGGCCAAACCATGCGACTACTGAGGAATACTAAGATAGCACGAGAAACTTCTAACTTATTGATAAAGCGACTGCGTAGCGTTGTAAATAACCTATATAAAGTCGCATCTGGGCTTAGATACACGAGCCAATATCCTGCTGCATTCACAATGGGTGTTTCATGTACCTACATAATTCATACGCTGTGTTGATTACGAGTAAGTTGTTAGCACGACTGCAAATGCGCGGAGCAACTATCCAGGAGCCTTATTCTCTATGGCATTGAAATCTTAAGTTCGCACGAAATATATTGTGTGACGTAAATTTTTAAACCTCTTTATACAACTTATATATTATATATTACGATAGTGGTTAAATCAATTATTATTTGAGGTTTTTTTCGTATTTCTTTTCCTCACTAATTTTTGTGTAACCGTATACTTTAACTTTTCTCTTGTCCTTTTATTGGTTGCCTGTTAAAGATCGCTAGTTAGCGATAAGGCTGCCTATTGTAATATATTTTTAATTTTATTCTTGTTAAACTTTTATTCCACCAATCCGCACTGGGCCAACGTGGTGGACTACGGTCTGAACCCCTTCTCAATGTAGGAGAAGACCCGTGCCCCGTAGAGGGTCGGTAATAGTTTGATATGATGAAACTTTTATTATGTTTTTGGTGTAAAATAAAGTGTATTAAAATTAAGAATTAAATGAAAATATACAAGTATTGTACCTTAATTCAAGTAATATTGTAGTTACAATGCATACTAACCAATATATATGGCGAAATTGTCTTTGATTGTTTGTTTGTTCTTACTTCACGCTCTAACTAAGCAACCTAAATTCAAAATTCAAACATGTTTATTCATGTAGACACTTATTAAGCGTTCATACATTTAACATGTTAAGACTATTGTTAGATGATGGTGATAACTGCATTTAAAATTGGGGGGTCTAAGAAGAACCCACAAAAAACGTAGCCAGGTTTTTATTTGTCACTCACATCTCACAGTCGAGTTGATATTTAGCTGTGAAGTTACAGCAATTCATACCCAACCTTTTTTATAATACATGTAATCCTTAATATTATAATAGAATTTTTCTATAATCTTAAGTTTTACATACGTCACGTCTGGCTTCACGAAAGATCAGCGCTGCGCTTTAACCGGGACTGCAAACATGCTGAGTGAAGAACATTTTGGAATCACACCGTTCCTATAATTGTTTTGTAGACTGTTGTATTTTAATTCTAGTGTGTGTGTATCCAAATAAAAGTTTTTTCTTTCTTTCTTTACATACACTATGAACTTATTGAGAGACATCTTCAGGATTTCATCTGGTAATTTGTTTTAAAATGATATACCTAGATTTAACCTTTAATGAATTACTAACTTTATACAGCCTAGTAAACTGCACTACAAGTTTTTTTTTACTTCTACCACTTGACTTGATGGATCGAGCTTCTTTTTATGCCAGAAAAAGAAACGGTTCCCACGGGATTTGTAAAATACCCTCATAAACGCGGGCCATGAACGTGGGCAATAGCTAGTCATACTATAATATTGGCAATCAGTGCTTCTTTGCCTACCAGAAACAAACACGTTTTAACGGTGATAACGAGTAGGTATATTATGATTATTTCATTTGGACGGCCGATTGGCGCAGTTTGCAGCGACCATGCTTTCTGAGTCCAAGGCCGTGTGTTCGATTCCAACAACTGGAAAATGTTTGTGTGATGAGCATGAATGTTTTTCAGTGTCTGGGTTTTTATATGTATATCATAAGTATTTATGTATATTATTCATAAAAATATTCAACACAAGCTACGCTTACTTTAGGGCTAGATGGCGACGTGTGCGTTGTCATAGTATATAAATTATTAAAAAAAAAATTAGTATACATATATATAAATTTCAACTAGCTATTATTACGGCTTAGCCGACCATAGAAACAAATTTACGACCCCAGGATATAACAACAGATGGAAGGACAGATGGACGAAGCCCTAAAAAGGAGGTTTTTTTAACTTCAATGAGAGTTATATATATATATACATATTATTCTTAGTGGTATAAGTGTTACTTTTATGTTTTTTAACATACAATAGAAATAATGTACCTACTACTCAGTTCCATTCCATGAATTGCAATTGAAACGGTCTAGCATTTAAAAAAAAGTTCTTTTACTAACGTATTTCTCAGTAATACGCAGGATGTATTTCATTTTGTAAGAGCTGTATTAACTTTTGTAATAACTTCGCTTTTCTTATTCTTTGTAACGCTGGTTGCCTTAGTCACTAAAGAGAGAAAGTCTCGGGTTGAGAATAATATATACAACGGGAATATATTCGCAGGCTTCCGGCCTTTTCAGTAAATTTTTAGTTGGTACTGATAGTTGGTATTCAGCCAACGCTAGATAGACCCAAATAAATTGTTGCTTTTATAGGATATTTTTCTATCTGGCATTCACTGCTTCATTTAAAAGAATAATACAGTAAATAGATTTGCTCAATCTGCTTCTGAATAAAATATTTTTGTTTGAGACCCAGACAAATTGATATAACTATTGTGTAAGGGTTTAATATTTAAAAACAACATTATAACGACCGGGATCATCCACAACCGGATATAGTTTTTTTGTATGAATTTTCAAATTTCAGTTTATGGGAGTTTGTTACCAGCGACTCCTGCGATCTCGTTTTTAAGTGGCAAGGCCGCGGAATTATTGTCATCGTCATCATCAAACCTCTACATGGATAGGTATTTTATTGGCTAAGCAAATTTCCCTATAGGAAAAATTCCTTCCAAATTCCAACTTAAACCCAATTTTATTCATTGGAATAGAATTGGGTTTTTCTATCAAAAAATTCTTAGTACCAGCCCGAAGTTTGGAAATTGAGGGTGATTCACGTCCGTGCCTCGGAAAGCACGTTAAGCTGTCGGTAACGCGCCTGGTTACTTTTCCGGTGATGTCGGATTTATTTTCCCATAGTTCTATAAGAGTGAGAGAATAGAGAGAGTGACCCAAAAACCCCTGTGTTTGTGCACACAATTGTGCACTAAAGTGTCTCCCGCAAAGTTGGGAAATCTCTCTTGCATCCGAGGCATCGCTGGTAAACCGGTCAGGGAAACTGCGTCAGTGTTTAACAACTTTAAAAAGTTAAACCTACCGTATACGGTTGGCGACAAGCAGCTCGGCGATGTCCCGCCCGAGCCGCGAGTAGAGCGACTCCGCGATGACTAGCACCTTGGAGTCGATGCGGAGTCGCGCGTCCGAGCGATGGTCTCGCGCGGTCTGCTGCTGCGACGCGAGCAGCGAGCACTGCGACAGCGGCCGCGGCACCCGGTCGCGCCATACCAAACTGTACAACGACAAAAGCATTAGGGCATTTCAACCCATTACCGATACATTTTTAACTTTACTTCCCTACTTTTAATATTATAAATGTCAATGTAAGTTTGTTTGTTACGCTTTCACGTGAAAACTACTGAACCGATCTTCATGAAACTTTTTATGCATATTCTTGGAGGTATTAGAAGTAATATAGGATACTTTTTATGCCAACATTAAGCTCGGTTCCTTTGGGAGAGGGGATGAAAGTGTTTGACGATTTAACACCATAACTCCGACAAATTATAACCGATTTAAAGAATTATTATTGACTCCTTTTAGTCGTAGTACTGTCCCCCAGTCCCCCAGTCTGGTAGGACTGGGGCAACAAACACTAATAAGGATATAACATAAAGGGTACAGTTTTCGGCATGACGTCGACAAAATACTTTGCAAGGTTCGCTGAATCATGTCCATCAAGTAATCTCAATGCAATCAGACGAAGAAAAAAAACTATGAAAATAAATTAATGCTTATTAGAAGACCCATAAAGAGGCAAGCAAATAGAAAAATATCTAGACACGTTCCCGCAAAATGTCTCATTCATTATTTTCTTGCCATGTGAATTAATGTTCTTTACCCGTCTGTAGTACATAATAGCGGAATTAGTGACAAGTCACATCCATTTATTTAAGCGGATCGTTTATTTGAAACAAGCAGCATTGTCTAAAGTCTACAGCGTGAATTATTAAAGTTAAGAATGAAAAAAACGAGAAGGCCAGCTGGCACTAATGCCCGTTTTTACTTAACCTAAGAATCGCCTCAATCGAATGCCTAATGGTTTAAGTGGTTCCTACGGAAATAAAACGTTTCGCGAACTCTTATGTGATGTGTAACAGCGCTAGGCGCCGTCTAAAGTTACGAATCCGATTCGGCGGCTCGTAAATTTAGGGGACTCGTAAACTGAAACTGACAGAAGAAAAAAATATAAATTCGGTTTTCTGTAATAACCTTAAACGAAAAATTAATACAATACAGGCACATAATACGAAACATCGTGGCAAGAACAACAGCCAAGTTAGGCTATATGAGTTGCCTAGTGTAAGTCGATTGGTGAAAGGTATTATGTATGCCAGTTTCAATACAAAAAATAAATTTTGATTTCTGAATTTTCTCTTGTCTAGTCTGGTGGGAGGCCCCAGCCTCGGCTACCACCCGCTCTAATACCAAGATCTGGTACCAAGCGATTCCGATAAACATCAGTATCAGCATACAGATTTTTACAAAGCAGATCATTAGTGTCAATTGCAAGAATCTGAGCTTTGACGTTTTTCAACTACCCCGATCATAATCTATAATTAATTACCTGTCGGTACGTTCATCTTTAGAAAGTAGATTACTTTCATCAAACGCTTTTTTGTTAAAAGATCTGAATTTTTAAACTTCTTACGGATATTAAACTCAGCTCAGGTAATTAAAACTTTGCAGAATTACTTTGTACCTAATCTGCGCTACGGAATTTTGATGAAAATCAATCACAAGCTGTCAAAGTTGGGCCTGCGTTCGCAGTTGAAGCCACATCAAAGAGCTATTACTGTTTATCTCAAACGCGAGAGAATAAGTAAAAGACTTTCGCAAAAATTTATACGGATCTCGATTGGGGCATCCATATGAGTAGTAGTACATATTATTACACCCGTAATCTAGCACATTATGAGCTACTCACATCGTGCTTTCGAATGCGCAGAATAAATTTCATTGATCTGATTAATTAGAAGATTGCGGCGAGGTCATTTCACTGTTTAGTCTAATCAATACCCTGTATGATATATGAACGTTTGCAAGCGTATTACTTAATAACTTCAATCTTTAATACAGTTTAGTTCAACATTTTAGAATTTAACAATCAGTATTTTATCATAATGTTGTGTGTGACAAAGTCGTACCAGAGACAACTAAACAAGCGACGACGAAGTGTGTCAAAAATGCACACGCATTTATATCAAAATACCCACCGGCAAAATGTGAACTTTAGCTGTGAATCAAATATAATTTTAATTATTTCTTGAAAACTATTTATTAATTAAAAAAGAGTTATAAGCACATTTGTTAAAATTCTAATTAATTTATTAAAATATTTGGCATATATCAAAATATAGTTATCCAAAGTTTATTTATTTACCTACCTAATAAACATACTGTAAATAGTTTAAACTCATTGCAGTGGTTAAAAATTACCTTCAGAATAATTTAAATATAAACTTCTGAATTAAAAAAGAAATACCGCCTTTAAGGAATAAGACAAGCTTTCAGCGCACCCAGACGTCATTGAAATGATTGTCAATTTCCTGAACGGTCTCGTAAATTCCGAAAGATATGGTTATCGCGTTCTGAAGCCGTTCTGTTGCCGTAGTTGCCTCTTCGGTTTAATGAAAGCTCCGCCCCATACTCCGAAGTAAAACTTTAACGAAGAGCTGAAAAGAATAACTGAGGCAAAGGCACTTTTTATTTGCTATCCGGTGAAAGCAACTACGACGAATAAACCCAATTCATTATACAGAATTGGCTGTATTCATATCGGAGATTTTCATTTCAAGATCTACATTCGACTATTTAGTAACTAGATAGTAGGTACTTAGACGAAGTATTGCATGCCAATTTGTATTCGTAACTAACGCAAAGAAATGCAGTTGGTATTTAGGTACCTACCGCTATTTGTTGCAGAATTTATTCTGCATGGGAAAACACTTTTACTGCAGTATATTGTGACGATTTACTTAAAAATTCTGTTTGGTGTTAAGTTGAATGTTGCTCGGATTCTCGAAACTTTTCAGATTTGACAAGAATTTAATATTTTTTTTCAATAAAGTGTAAAATGTTTTAGATGTTTTGCGAAACAACAATCGAAAAGTTTTAATGTGCGCGTTTAACAAGCAATTAAAAAAGAAAATCTCCGTAAAATTTCCCAATAAACGGCTTTAAAACAAAAGCCTTTAAAATCATCCGATTTATAAGAACCGAAGTTAGCAAAGCAGCTTCCATTAATTAGGCGGAACACAAGTTTCGCTATAAATTTACGGGATCCGGCGAATCTTGCCGCCCTTGCCGCTCATCGTAGCGGTGTAAATTTTAGCCGATAAAATAAAATATTACCGCCCTGGCTACACGACATCCGCCCTAATTACATAAAATCACGTTATAAATTACTCTGAAATATTCGCCTCCTCGTTCTAATTTAGAAGTGAAACGCTGCCAAACAAAGGGCCTCAAGGACGCTCGGGCACAAAGTTAAACGCTTTTAATTCTTTTGCGCAGCAATTTCCGGCTTTAACGGCTAATTTTATGCGCAATAAATCTTTTTCGATACTTGAAAAAAAGTGCCGACACATTTAATTTTACTCCGTGTGTGCCAATCGAGAACTTCTGGTCAATGATCAAAGGATACGACCATGACGTAGGTTAAAAAGACATCATCCATTAAACGAGTAGAAGAGCACAAGAGAGGCTAGCCAGTTTTCCGAAACTGAAAGCAAATATTATATTTAAATATATTATAACAAGATTGAAAGGATTTACCGGCTGTCACGCGATCCAACAATGAAACGAAGGGAAGTCCACAACTGTCAAAGCGGCACTATTCAGTAACTTTATACAAAACTAGAGGGGTGTTTTGAAATTTCGTGGACAATAATCCAACCACGGCGCAGCGTGTTAATTCATTTTTCAAGTTATTTCTTAATTTTGAAAACATTTAACAACGCATTAAGTTACGAGAATTAATATTTATTAGTATACTCTTAGTTAATTTGGATGGTATCGAGTTCGAGTTGCGATTAAGTTCCGTATAGTTTGCTTGGTTGCAAACTGCCAAAATTCGTGGCGATATGACGGTATAACTTAAACCATAAAGTTAACTAAGAGACCCTCACTTGTAGTTCAATGACGTAACAAAGAGTTATTATATAGTTTTAAAAAAGTAATTTAGTAACGAACTTGAATGTTACGCAATTTATTGCTCCAATTTAAATTTAAAAAAAAAATTGTTAAATGCAGAAATTAGATAAAATAAAATTAATTCATTCTTTGAACAATAACATTTTACTCACTCGTATATAAACGGTGTTCACTGTAAAAGTTAAAATTTTATGAGGCCATCTCGGAAATTTATAAAAAAAATAAGCAAGTTAGAAAAAAATGAACTATCAGCCAAACAAGAAACATGTAGTAATGGCCATAAGCCGTAAAATATATAAGATGGCCTAGGATGGAACTTGTCTAATGTACAATCAATGAATCCAATAGTCTCAGAAAACTATTGCAGTGGTTCCTTGTGAAATTAAGCCGTAAATGCACTTCTGTGTACACAGAAGTGCATACGATATGCAAAAAACCATATCAAATTCAGTTCATTTGGTTTGCACTACTCTTCCTCAGATAGGAACACGCAAAATAGGTATCATGATCGTCTTGCTGCGACTGGAGTTAATTAAACAGAATTGAGATACTATTGATTTCCTATAAATGTCCAACTTCTGGACAAAGATAGGCTCTTTAATTGGAAAGATAAACGCAAATCAATCAATCCGAGGTTTCGACTTTTGGGATTTCTAAAGTATATACTTTTTATAAAGAAGATTCAAAGGAATGTTTTGCAACATTTTGGTTGAAACGTTACACTAACTATCATGCAATGCCGAAAATAATAGCAGTACAATAACTAATACATACTAAAATACTCTATAATTCGGTATATCGTTTAACTATTGCACAAATTTGCATTGACTGCGGTGAGCCAGCATTACTATCTAATGAAGCACAAATTTGAAATAAGCAAGATTAGTTATGACTACCGTAATGCCCAGTGAAATGTGTGCTGACTAATGTACTCGACATCAAAACGCCGAACGCATTAAATTGCTGTAAATGCGGTTTAAACTAAAATTACATAGTAACACACACAATGGATACAATAGCTCACTAATCCCGATACAGTGTGAGGTGACCGAGCGCGATAATTTCATATTATTAATTTTCCCAACAGCACCATGTTTGCTCCCGATAGTTAGCAAGTAAATTGGATTTTGTGCGAATGGCGCGATATTTCGGCTAGAGTAATTAATTATGTTCGAGCATGTTTCACGACGTTTTAATTTTAAATTTAATAACGAATGCATGAATTATATTAAAAACGACGCATGTGTCAATGAAAAATTAAAACGCATACTCTCGCGTTTCTGACGTAGTAAATTTTCTGCCGCATTGTCGTACCAGGGAATATTTTGCAGAAATAGTTCGCGACGAAGCAGTGTACGGAATAATTAATGCATAGTCGATATTTGCGTGCGCTGGTTCATTATAACAAACCAGTTTACTTCCTAAGTAAGCATAGTGTCATCTATTGAGTACAAACATTTCTCGTAATGTGGTACCGTGGAACCATTTACTTTTGACATCAATGCAATGGTGTGATATTTCGGCCAGAATAATTGATAGCGTTCGAGCATTTTTCAAGAAGTTTTAATTTTCATTTTAACTAGTAACGAATCCATAAAGTAGTAGCATATTAAATCAATAGCTTGAAGTAAATTCAAAAAGATCATGTGTCAATAAAAAATGAAAACGCATACTCTTGCGTTTTTGTCGTAGTAAATTTTCCGCCGCATTGTCGTACAAGTGAATATTTTGTAGAAATAGTTCGCGACGAAGCGGTGTACGGAATAATTAATGCATCGTTGATATTTGCGTGCGCTAATTCATTATAACAACATAGTTACTGAACACGTAAATACGTGATCTATTGAGTAAAACTATGCATAGTTACGATTGTGTGTAACCATTTATTTCGAACAATAATACCATTACTCTCTCTGACGTCTTATTTCACCTTGAATCCACACTCTCTACCAGATGACACGAGGCTACACAAATGCGCGAGTAGCAAACCCTGTCCTTCTCTCGCCTCACCCCGGTGTCGATTTTTCAATGGTAGTAAAGCGGCGGGGGTTTTAAATAAAGGGAGAGTGTGAATAAACTAAGATTCGTGCAGCCTTCGCTCATCGCGTCCCGTGAGGTTCTTCGCGAGGCGTGCTCTCGTGGAAATGTAGCATTATTCTTATTCAAAGAACGCAGTAGATTTATTCGATCATTAGCAAAAAAAAAATAAACTGCGAATGTATGTGCATCCATGTCTAACGCATGCAGAATTACTCAGATTACGGAACCAGTTACCTAATCCAGTTTAGTTGCACGTTCTGATACTAACCGTTTCCTGTCACATATAACAAGACTAGCCTATCGCATATTATAAAAAATAACCAAAATCACCTTGTAAGCGGCATTGTCACATAATACGTATAGAAGAATATGGTGAGGACGGACAGGAGCATAACACCAGCTACGCACTTCCTCACGTTGACGTGGCTGGCAAGCCACAGGCAGCAGCGAGGCGTCGGCGACTTATGCGCGTGCGCATACTCGCCGCACTCAAGCAGTGGCGTGCGCGATCCTCGACCGTCAGCCATCTCTAACATTTACACACCACTATATTTACACAACACAGTAACACTTAGGCCTCTAAATTAAATGGTTCACTGTACAATCTCTATCTGGGAACTCTAACGGCCGCGTTTGTCCTTGGTGGGGATTTTTGTCGCCACTTGCCGTGCTTCCACATTTCATAGTGCCGCAGCGGGGTGGCAACGCCTGGATGCGCTGAGGGGCTGAATGCTTGGGCTCCGCTGACGGCCATCTCGTGCCGCCAAACGTGTCCTTTGCCGATTCAAAATGGCCGCCGACGCATTTTGGCGGGTTGTGCTCATCACGGCGACGGCGTGCGCTCCCGGTGGTAGAGCTCACGACATCCGGGTGCAACACCAGTCAGCCTCTGTCGGCCTCATCGGTTGCAACTGTAACAAAGATAACACAACGTTACATTTTGTTACAATCAGGTGTACTTCCGGGTCCTCCTCAAATGGGGAAAATTTTACATATAAATTTAGTTTAAGCAGTGTTGTATATTATGAAATGAAAGTTTGATTTATATAAATCATCATCAACATCATAATCATCATCATCATCATCATCATCATCATCTCAACAAAAGGACGTCCATAGCTGGCAATAGTTCTTTTGTAGGGATATTTTGATTTTCCTTCCACAAGATCCCATCGTCCATCGGTTCTCCGAGCTATTTATTTTTACACATATAGGTACTTAATAAATAAAGAAGCTGAGTTTCACTATTGTCTTCTTTGTTTTAATACATTTCTCGTTTTATTGTTACACTCTTACCAAAAATAATATTTCACATGCCTACGTTAAATGAGTTGGAAATGTAGGACTTCCACATAAAGAGTTTCCGTAGCTCACAAAAGTTAATGTAACTAATTTTTCTTGGTGTTTTGTTACGAGGTTTCATATTTCGGGCTACCAAGTTACTCAGTTATGTTGTAGTTGACGGTAACTATGTGCGCATATCTCGTAAGTTACAATCTTAAATAAACTTTTGATAATTTTACAATAGTGTTACTTTTGATTATTATTATTCTTATTAGAACTTATTTAATAATTAAGTTAGATAAGCGATACGGAACTATAGACAGCTTTTCATTTAGTTATAGGTACATAAAAAGGGTTCAAAATTAAAGGAATTTATATACTCTTATATCTATAAGTCTTTTGTCATTTTTATAAATTTAAAATGCATATAAAAATTTTCGGAACCGACAGGATTTGTCTTTTGTCATACTAATATTTCTGATGAAACCGTCACATTATACATTTAATCCCTACCCTTACGAAATGAAGCACGCGAAATAACGACCGTAGTTTGCAGTACAATATAATTTATAGAGCAAAAGTCACTAGGTACTCGTAACTCGGTAGTTATTTGCGTAACGCTTTAGAAACTTGCAACGATACATTTCGGCGAATTAAAGCAGGAACAATATAAACTTATAACAAAAGCACATATCACCTGCACGCATACACTATCCTGCTAACTATTTAACACGGTTTTGATATGAGATCTACCACATAGCACAATCATTATGATATTTAGAGCTCCATTCTGATTATCTCTACGTGATCTAATCAGAAATGAGGTTATCCGTAGAGGAACCCAAGTTATGGATAGTTTGACAGGTTATGAATCCAAAGTGGCAATAGGCGGGGCACACAGCTCAGAGAACTGATAATACTTTGAGACCATAGGGTGCTGGGATAGGGCTACCTGAAAGTGCAGTGTTTGTAGACTTTAATCTAAGTGGATAAACGACATCAATCGACGCAACGAGTAAGGCAAAACAAAAGCATAGCACAAGACTGTGGAGTGTTGAACCTTAACAAAACCGTGACAAAAGAACCAGACGTAGTACCTACTTATATTTTATTTAAAAAAAGTTTTAAGTGATAAGTAACACAGTAAAAATCTCATCATTTGATGAGCCTCATTTAGAAACCTTGTTGTAAGATCAATTTCAAAATAGTTAAAAATTTAAATACTATTTTTAAGACATAGATAAATAATACGTTGTCTTTCACAGGTAGATAGAGAATTATAAAATGCTATAATGTTAATCCTGGTAATTCATCTCTAAGGGCAAGAAAGAAGAAGTTGAAGTTTCTCTTAAGGACTCTTTCAGTGACTGACTGATGGTTAATTTTAGATATACTATGAAAATTAAGCTGAATTTGCTATACTCCGCGAAAACTAGGAGAATATGTATGATGTAATTTCCATAATCTTTATACTCCACACCAAACAGATCTTCAGTAATGTTTTCGCTCTTTTCGCTCTTTCTGCGCAAGGTTCGCTCCATCACCGGAGCACCTAAGGCTATGTTGACGACAAACCAAATTTTACTGAACTCGGAAGTAAAATTAAGATCGTTTCTGCAACGTCGTAAACATTCGCTACGAAAGTATTTTGGGAAATCCACGTCACTGAATTTATTCTAAAAATAAATTTGCCTACGGTAATAGACGTGTGGTTACAGCACGAAATGAATAACATTATTGTAATTATATATATCTCATGAGATTTTTGAACTCGCCCCATCGTAAATTCCCCATTGATTCCGGTAAACCCGACCCTCCCGTAACTTGAATAAAGGCTTATATTGAAACGCATCTTTGCAGTGCTGAAACGAATCTATTCAGCCGTGAAATTGAACGGGCGGACCTCAAAATTCTGCATGTAGTCATGGAATTTGTTAAAATTATTAAGTATTTATTTTCTTTAAGTATTCGTCTGCGAAAGATTTATTTGTTTATTTGTATAAAAACATCTGCACATTACGTTGCCTGGAAGTTTAACGCGATAAACCTGCGCATTGTCATTTTTTTTATTTAGTTTAGGACCAATCCGTAGTAAATTAGAAATTCGAAATTGTGTTTGTTATTTTTTTATTTTTCTCACTCAGTTTCTTTACGCTTACCTTCTTTATGCGACTTTGCTCTGAATAAGTGCCAGCACGCTGACCTTCTTTATGCGACTTTTGCTCTGAATAAGTTTATTGCCTTTTTACTTTACCTTCTCCTTATGCGTGAGTGGAGCTGTCTTCAGTAGCCCTGAGTGCTCCGTCAAATGTTATGTATATATGTTAAAAATGTAAAAAAAAAAAATGTGTTTGTTTGTTACCTACGTTCGGCTCAGCAACTATATCGATCTTGACGAAGTTTGGCACGGATAGGTATAGCTTGACATACATCGGCGAGATTGACATACATAGTATGGTGTAAGCCCGGTTATGTAGCAGTAAAGTAGTAACGCCCTTAGCCAGCGCAATGATCTAAGCCTTTCTCATTCGGAGACCCGTTCCCCGAAGTGGGCCGATAATAGTTTGACAATGAGCAGTCACTATGGCGTGAAGAAGCACCAAACATTTAATCTTTCATCATAATCATCATCCCGGCCCACTACAGGGCACGGGTCTTCTCTCTGAATGAGATAGGGTTTGGTTGCAGTCCACCGAACTGGCCATGTACGGATTAGTCGACCTCACACACCTTTAAGAACGTTATGGAGAAATCTCAGGCATGCAGGTTACCCCACGATGTGTTCCCTCACCATTAAAGTAAGTGCAAAATTAAATATGCATATAACACCAAAAAGTAAGAGGTGATTGCTGGGGATCAAACGGACCCCCCGAAAAGGAGACTGAGCCCGTACCACTTAATCTTTCACATTTATAAGTAACATTGTTTTGAATTCGTATGTATGTTAAGTCGGTTGTTGAAATTAACCTTTAGTAGGCGTGCTCAGTCCACAAACGGGTCATCTGATAGTTAATATTCAAAGGGTCGTACGATCACGGATTCCGAACGTGTCCCACTTCCACCGCATCGGAGCGAGCTCTCAGAGCCATCGCTTTATTTCCCAAATCATATAGGAAAATAAAGATTCTATTCAATTTTGTGTCATCTAGAACATAATGTAATTACGACATTTTACAAAATATCTGTCTACAAAAATATCTCTGGTATAGGAGGTAGAAATTAATAGCTTAAATACGCTACAATATTAATGTCGGAGATAGGCAGTGGTAAGAGACTCAGACCCGAGTAATAGGTACTAGGTACTAGCGGTCACCCGATACTTTGTCCGCGGACCAGCTTACGAAGTTATTATGGAATAAACTTACTGATAAGTAAGAAAAACACTTTTGAATTTGTAACAGGGAGGTTTACTCTTCATTTCACACAGCGAGGCTACAATACAAGTAATGAATTTCTAGATCATGAATTTTATAACGCTGATGTTGAAGAAATTATTTTAAAAAAACACTATTTGAACACAGTGTACATTATTCTACTAGTCAAGCTCTTTCATTTGATTCCCGTATTCAGCGAGTTGTGAAAAAATATGTCATTCACCATATTGTGGTTTTGTGTCGGCCATATTGGAACGATTTTCATCAAACATAGCTAAGAGCACTTCCGACTAGTTCACCTTCCAAACAAAGAGACAAAATCAAAATCGGTCCATTCGGGAGCTAGGATGCCACATGATGCAGACAGATTTCATTCTTCCTAAGGATCTCAGGTTCGTTCACGTAGCGATGCTCTGAGTGTAGCGCTCTCCATTGCCCGCTGAGTAACTTAACAGAGCAGAAATGTATTATTGGGAAAAGATTGAGATTATAAAACAGATTTCAAATTATGGTAGCTTTAAAACTTTGATAAATGAAAATTAGCTTTTGCAAGGAATGAAAGAAAGCAGGTAAGATTAAAACCTAAGAGTTATTACACGACACGACCGTTGCTACAGAGAAGCAATTAAAGTTCTTAATTAGACTGAAAAAAGTAGTCTGCTGGTGTCGGTTAGGGGGAAGGGCGTGGCGATAAGATTCTTGAAAAGGGCCCGTCATGGAATTGAAAGATTCTTTATACAATAGACCCATCTGCTGCTGACGTCGATTAGCACACAGAGATCGCGAAAAGTAAGAAAATAATATCTACTAATTTAATAATTAAAAAAAAATACCAATTTTAGCTGCCCGCGTTCTTCGTCCGGGATTTTTAAGTTTTTTTGGGAACCGTGGGAACCGTTTGTATTCCTGGGATGAAAAGTAGCTTATGATACTCGTCTCTTACGTTCATTTTTAATAACTCCTGGCAATACTATACCAGCTATTCCATGCGTAGACTTTACTCATACACCTAAATCCCTTCCGTAGGTCCCGTAATATTATTTTTTCATTATCTCACTATGTGACCCAATAACATGCTGTAAAGTGCAAGGTTTATGAGCCCATGGACATCATCAACTTTTTCATAACGTTCAAAATGTTCAAATCAGTTTCGTACCGTATTGCGAGCGAGGGGGATGGTTTTCCATTCGCTTGGACCTTCAATTATTAGAAAAGAAAGAAAAAACTTTCAAATTTAAAGTTTAAGTTAGCTTAAGAACTTAACATTATAACAAACGAGTATATTACGTGATATACTCGTAACACCGTAAAGTAATTCCATATCTAAAGACAATACACCGGTGCGGGTGGCCGCCCTACTTAATATAACTTTGCCCGTTCACCGCACCTCCTCACCGGCGCGACGGAAGGTTCGGAAATCCGCATAATGCGGCCACCGTTAACACGAAACTTCCATAAAGCGCCAATATTATATACTAACTGCTTCGTTGGTCTGGTGGTTAGTATATTCCACTGTAGACTAAATGATAGGGTGAGATGGTGATAATAATTTGAATACTCTAGCCATTACGATTCACAAGCTATATCCAGCCGACAGATGAATGGATAGATGATATGAAACAGAACAGTTTATGAGCGTAAAGAATTTCCCCTTAAATTAAAAATTCCGCCTAACGAAACGCGGAATTTTATAGAAAATTTAGACTATCAGTCTGTGATATTATAGTCTACGTTATGGATTTAAGCAAAAAACATGCCTGTTGCGTGTTGGGAATTAATTAAATTTTAAACCAGAAACCAGAGATTAATAATCAATCTAATCCAAAAACTTAAGATCGCAGATTGAATGTAGTAATGCAATCTTTTTCCAACTCTCCCCTGTACACTAGAGAGTATCACAGATTTAAACGCTCCAGGTTATCTTTAGAATAGCTACTCCACTTTATTAGGTAAATATTTTGGGACGGTGTTACGGGAGCATTGGTAACGGGATCACGTCTTGCAAGTGGATGTTTTTGCCCGACATCACACGTAAGACATCGAAATTAAGCACCCTTCCAGTAATACCTACCTTACATTTCAGTTAGAGACGGGTAAGTACGCATAGTAGAATAACAACGAAAGCTTCGTATAAATTAAACATACATTTAAAAAACCGCAAAAATTTTTACTTGGATTTATTGATGTTACGAAAGCTCTTGTATTTCATACATATCGCCAACTAGCTAATTCCCACGTTCTTCGACCGCGTTTCATCACGGGTTTTGTAAAACCATCGTGTTTAAAAAAAAAATCCTAATATCCGTGATAACCTTGTTTCTTAAAGCCTATGTTACTCTCCATGATTTCAACTAACTCTGTGCTAAATATAAAGTCGATTGGTTACTTAGTTGGGGCGTGAAGGAAAGACCAACAAACAGCAGATTTTATTATTGAAAAAATACTGCTGCCAGCAAGTCATATACAAGTAATATTTCAGATAGCGGAAGCATTGTTATGAAAGAAACGGAACTCGTTAGCAACGTGGTCATTAAGGAAACAATTTTGCCCGCATATTTGGTCAAGAGAGATTAATCGCTACTAGACATCATCTGTCAACTCTTGCGACTTTCGGGGAAAATGTACTATGATACAAATAACATGACCCATCCTTACGATATGAAAACACATAGTAAAAAGATCTTATGTACGAAATTGCGATGACGTACGTCCGTTATCTCACCCCCATAACCCAGTTATCCAGTCCAGAACACCTGCACAATTAAGTAATTTAGCTTCTATTCCTTACAATAGTCCTGCATCCACCGGCGATTATCGTTGAGTGCATCGCAGTGATGAACTGAAGCGAAAAATCCGTTGGTCGTATCAATCTTACGATTAGGACCAACTCTCTCATGTAACATTCATGTAGTAAGTGTAAAAGACCAGATTAGAAGAACTTATGTAAAATATGTAAAAAGAAATTGAGGACCCGAAATAACACTCTAATAAATAATATAAATACGTCTATGTTTCTAAGTACATGGTTTTCGTTAGATTGAATTTCGAATGGTGATCTTCAATCGCCTTCGCCGTCATCTCACGATCACAACTGCAATAACAAAACTGCTTTGTCCGGAACACACGCATGCCTGTCAATGTTTCAGTTCAGAGATCTTCGCGAAAAATCGCAAGATATTTCGACTACGGGAAGCAAGTTTTAGACTGCTTAGAAAAGCAGTCTAGGCAGTACAGAGGCGCAATTAGCTGCAAAGCTAGAAGAATTTGTCTGATATCCAATAATCAGGACCTTTTGTTTTCATCATAGTGTTTACCAAAGCTACGTTTTTTGTACAGAGAGTTGCATGCCAAGGATGGAAGCAAATTAGGAGGCCTAGGCAGCGCAACATAACTGCTCATTGGTGGAAACCGTCACATACTGGTGAAAAGGCACCCTTAATAACACGGTGTTTTGGCAGAAATTACTAATTTGCAAAACTTTAAACTTTCTATAATTCAATCATCAATCGTATTCCATCAGCTATGTTACTTCCTATTAAGTTTTATAATATGCAGAAACCCCTCAGGAATTTATTACGGTTTTCAATTTAAAAGCACACTTGAAAGCTTTAAATAAATAACTAATGTCAGTAAGGCGTATGTATTTTCCTGTTATTCGCGAAACGGCAGAAGCTACCTGTACAGCCCAGGTTGAAAGCGGAGCTATTCAGTTCGTAATTTATTTACCGAATCTTTTACCTGGTTGTTCCATTTGTTAAATGCGAGCTCCGAGGGCGAATAACAATCAAGCACAAATTGTGATTCTACCCAATTTGCATTTTCACGTAGAATTCGAGCTATCGAAGTTGCTTTTGCTTTTACATAACAACTCGTACTAACTACAAACGTGACTTTAGCAGATTATTGAAACTCTTGACCTCTTAGCTACAACATAATGTTATTTAAGTCCTAACCAAGTAAGTTTTCCTCAAACCTGCATTATGCGCCGCTAAAGTTCTAACAATAGTTTAAGGTCTTATCGTAATTAATAGTTAGTACGACGTTGGAAAATTACAAACTCACTGTTACATCCTACTAATATTATAAATGTGAAAGTGTGGATGTTTGTTGCTCGATCACGCAACAATGATATGCATGAAATTTAGCTTGCATGTAAGTAGCCTTTGACATAGAAAAAAACATAGTCTATCTTATTATATATTCCTTAAATAGTTCCCGAGTAAAACCGAAATTTGAAAAAATACGAGCTTAGCCGCCGGCAGACAGCTTTGAAATTATGTATGCATGTAACCTATGCTATGGAAAAGGACATGTACTTTCTATATCGATCTCTCATATATTTCCCGTGATAAAATATTGTCAACGAGCGAAGCTTAAGAACCAATTCTGAAGTCCGCAGACAAAGTCGCGGGCAGAAGCTAGTATTTATATATTGGAAACTATTCTATACAGGAATTTTTTCACAGGCGATTGGCACAGTGAGCTCGTACTAACTCGAGCGACCCCTCTTTTTGAGTTCAAGGCCGGTGATTCAATTCCCACAACTGAAAAATGTTTGTGTGAACATGAATGTCTTTTCCGTATCTGGGTGTTTATCTGTCTATTATAAGTATTTATGAGTATTATTCAAAATATATTTATCAGTCATCTTAGTAGCCATAACACAAGCTATGTTTACTTTGGGGCTAGATGGCGATGTTTAATAAAAAAAAAAAAAGAATGTTTGCGGTAATATGACATAAACAGGGCAATTCCTAAAATATTGTTTTGTTTTTGATTTTTTGTATATACGACTAAAAAACATTTCAGTGCAAAGTACAATTTTTAAAGAGTCAATCAGCTGAGCAGACCCAAGACGGATGGTCGCTGGGGTCCCAATGGGAGGGCGGGCCTTGACATCGTTAGTAGACCCCAACTAGGTGGGTAGACGACATCCAGCAGTGGACGTATGCTTGATAATGATGATGATGATGATAATTGTGGCGGTCTCCACATAACTGCCATAAGATGGTGCCACAAAGATCCTGCATCGCGCTAACACAGTGTTTACAAAAATGTACTATACACAACTTCCAAAGATGAATGATGGGACCTAGGTCCCCTAGCAGGATCACAAGCTCTAAGGAAGATCTTCTTATTGTTATGGCCAAGCTTATCACCATATCTCCCGTATAATGGAGACTCCGACGCGATCATCGCAGCACCGCAGAACCGTACAAATATAAAATAAAAAAAATCTGGTCGTTGCTCCGTTCACGACAGAGTTAACTGGTCAGCTAAGTGTTCATTCATACACACGAAATGGGAGTGGTGGAGAGGGTGAGCTTTGTTTCTCGTTAGATCAGTTATTTTGTCAAAGTTTTTTCCATAACCATTACTTACTTAAAAAGTTTATCGAACTTTTATAAAACTAGCATAGTTTAAATTACATTAATTACCGTTTAGGATTGCATCGAGATTCCCAAATTAAAGTTCTATGCTCCAACAACGGCCAATTCTCGTTTATTAGAAGTTGCATCAAACAGGTATCTCCAATTAACGGAACATTTGTGCCGTTAAACTGGCTGCAATGTTTGATGTTAAATCACCACGTCTGTGTTTGGCTCTACATACTAGTATCAATTTGAATAATAGAAGAACAAATTGTATCTAGTATTGTATTGTATTGCGTTCGTTTTCTCTTGTTATGAAATTTTTAAAAATGGTAAAAACAAGTATACTCAGTAATAAAAATAGGCAAACCTAAAATATGGGAATAACAAATCGATCTTAGTTACTACATATTTGTAACGGAAACTATATTACTGCAGTCAAAGTATGGATGTCAATAACGAAAGAAATAAACAAATTACATACAGAATTATTAGGAATAACAAAACAAATATATCTGAAATAACTGTAGATGTGTCAGTTTTTTTCCGGGGTGACATAAGTTGAGAAGCGCAAGGTTGTTAATTGTGGATCAAAATCAACTTCTTCATAGATATCAGTTAACTAAGATAAATTCAAAACTTATCAGTGACGTAACAATCACCTGCGACGAAACTTCTCTCAAAACAAGTAATCCTACTTGGATTCCTAATTCCAGGGGTTTCGTAACAAAGGGAAATCCTCACATACATACGGAGTAAAATAGAATATTTTCACTAAAATAAAACTCTTTAAAACAATTGCTACACACTTAGTCACACAGGTCGTCTTAATGGTGGAATTAATTTTTCTGTTTTGGCAACACTGACTCACCAAGGGAATTCCCGTTTTCAAAGCAGGAATTTCTTTGTATTTGCGAAAGCAAAATGCTCGGTTACCTCAAATTATGTTAGCAGTGTTGAGTTAACACGATTACAGTAAATTTATGCAAGACATTATCCAAGGACAGGGCGCGTTGCATAACGCCTTGTGTCCGAACAGCGCTCGGGCGTCCGCCGTCGCCTTTATGAAACCCCTCAGTATGATATATGAGCTTATTCTGTCAAGTTATTGCTTCGTAGAACGACTTCCCATTTGCATTGCTTTATCGTATCAGTTTCGCTCTGCATCAATCATGTAAGAAGTTATAGATATTTACATAAGAACAAAAGGATTCTCTGCTCGATATGAATTTCAAAACTATTGTATGAAACGATCAATAATACTAATATTGGTTCTATTTATATATCACTATATTTTAAAAGCGCACTTAATGTTAAGGATTTTAATTATTAAATTTAACTAAATACATAAAAAAATATTAGAAGAATATTGCGCCACTTTCTCATTCATTCTTACCTTACTAGTTTGAAAACCATGTGGCAGTTTGCATTGCACCGCGTCATGGAAACGCACTTATGACTAAGAACCCGGACAGGTTGATTATAAGTCTGGCATATACACAGAATGTACAATCGTAAATAATTGAAATCAGAATTGTACCCATGTGAATAAGGAATAACACTCAGGAATGTGCAATATAAACATCCAAAAAAACCTTTTTGGGTATGGTACGATATCTATGCCCATTAGTTTGAATAAGCTCTACGTTGGAACTTTATGTTTAGTGACAAACAAATTGGGTTTATTTGTGATAAATGACCGGAATTTCTAAACAGTGACCGGGAACGTTATTGACAGAAATGCCTCGTCACCCTTAATTAGGGCGGGCGATGCCAACACCTTAGATGGTTTCAATTTGCGTATCAGGTTACCGCGTATTTTTGCTAATGACGGCGGAATACGGTCCCGCGATAATCCCCCCGACCATTAGGCTCGACCAAGCTTGAAAATCGTCCGCATATTTTGGGCCAAGATTAATTGTTCTCGAATATCATCTATCACGGTGAGCTCTCTTGTGACGGTTCCAGTTGTGCGTGCGACGTTTTATTTGAACCACAATGCGCGAGGGGAAACACAAATTCCATGGAGATATATTATATTAAAATTCGCAAATGAATGTCACGTATACTGGCGACATATTTTGACCCTTATCACTATCTAGAGTAAGAGTACACTGGTACAAATACTGAAGAGATAGATGAGCGTGAGTATGCGTGTTTACATAGTCGTTAAACATTAGTACTTTTAGTATTCACCACTATCAGTCATAGAACCGCTTTCTAATATCAAAATTCTGTAAGGCCAGGGTAAAATTGAACCTAAATGTATTGTTTTAACGCTCAAAGTTGTCCAAACTGCTAAAGAGAGCGGTCGAAGCGGGACGTTTGCTAAATAAAAATTGGTACAGAATTAGCTACTTTAAACCAAGTTAAATAAGTGCATTTCTCTTTGTCGTTACAGTTTATCGATACTCGGAACTGGTACGTTTGCGGGCATTTATTGATGTTGAATGTATATGAATCTATTTATTTCTTATTTTACTGTCATAAATAAGCAAAGGCTATATTATGATTACAATACTGATCGAAAAGCTGAAGAGCATATAAATTTAAGTATTACCTATACCTCTATGCATACTAGTCGGACCGCTAGTCCTAATAGGTAATCTCAATAAAAAAACCTTAACCTTTCTCAATTGCGATTTGGAATTGCGTTTCCAGAGAGACAAATTGAGAAAGTGAAGGCAACATTTAGGTACCCGTGATACAACGCGAAGGTTCTCACTACTTATATCTCCCGCTAAAGGCAAGGCCAAGGAAAACCGCTCGCGATCATGGTTGCGTGCAAATTTGCGTCCGGCGACGTTCGACTAATCACACTATTCTTGCTCGAAGCAGAACGTTTTTAGACCGTTCTCTCAAAAAACCTTTAGAAACGTGTAAACGTACGTGTACAAGAAGATACATTTTTTTGGCAGAACCTATAATTTGCAAGAAATAATTACAAATCTACGATATAAGACAAGTAAGTTGATTTTTATAATATCAATGAGAAAAAAGCAACAAATAACCTGTTATAAGTGGTAGGCGCCGCACAGAAGTAGAAACACTTTTTACTCCCGACATTGGACACTATCACAGGAAACTACGGGTGCTTCATCCGCTAACTGCAACTAGACGCAGTTGCTAGTTTCTCTTACTGGTTCCTGGTAATAATTAAACAAATAGTTCGAAAATTGTTACTGGTCAGTTTCAAGATAAATGTTCTCTGTGAACTCATTCATCGCAAAGGGCTTTGCATAATTTCGCTTACCTATTCATACGCATTTTTTTTTTTAAATAGCGGTCACGCAAAGTGCATTTTTGAATGAAAAGTTTAATATACATTACGTAAAATAAATAAACATAATACCAGACATTCTTCCAAAGTTTAAACTAAATCTTTAAACTAAAAACCTTTGATTGGCAATTCATATGTGCACTACGAGTATGTCTGCAGATTGGGATAGATTTCATGTTGATTATATTATAAATAAAATATTTAAAATATCTTTTTAAGTCAAAGCCAACTAAAGTGTGCTCTCATTCGCAGAACAGCACGCCAAGGAATCACACTTAAATCGCTAGTGTGACAAGACCTTTTACAATTTCAACGTTGTTCAGTTGATAAGCTTTATCACAGCTTCACTATTTATTTAGTAATTAACCTACATAAAATTGTTTGTACTGTTACCATCAAGATTTTGAGTAGATACTGTGTTAAGGCCTCATCTTAAACGTATTAACAGATTCTTATGGTTACTTTCTTAAAATAAAATAAATAAATATACTAAGACAATAAACGCATCGCCGTCTAGCCCCAAAGTAAGCGTAGCTTGTGTTATGGGTACTAAGATGGTTGATGAATATTTTTATGAATATAATATAATACACATACATACTTATCAGATACATATAAACACCCAACAATTACCCTTAATGAACACTTTCAACTCAAGGACAATATCTTTCATTTAACAAACGTAATATATTAATTTGAGGGGATCAAGATATTTTGACGGTACCATTTAAAAATAAAGTCAAGAGTATTTTAATTTTTTCTTTCCCCCTGTATAGACAACTCTAAACTCTGTAGACAGTGATAAATAAGCAGTAAGTAAGCAAGAATGACTCTTAAAACACTTTCCATCACTTCATTTTCGACAATAATTTACCGTTTTAAGTATCCGAAATCCTAATTTCGCTAGGCGGAATTAGGGCGATTACCGACTCCCCAAAAGATAAATCCTTAGTTAAAAACATCCCCCTGCGAGTTTATTGCGCAACGGACAGGAACAAATGGAGTCAATCTTTTTTTTTTTTTTGTACGAAATGGAAAAACCGAACCTGCTACATTTTCAACGTGTAAAGTTCTATATCAATCAAGTCGACCTTTTTTCAATAAACTCACCACGGGAATCCCCTAAGCAATTTTGCGAGTATTTTGACCCTTAGCGGGCACATCCAGCTATACCTTCAGTTGAAATAACGTTGAACAAGGTGGTTCGACAAAACTGATTGTATCGATCATTAATCGTTTAGTCGTCGCCTTCGTTTTGTCTGATTACATAACTGCCTCGTTGGTGTAGTGGTTAGGGTGTTCGACAGTAGATCGCGACGTACCGGGTTTGATTCCCACTTCGGGCCAATTAATGGGTTTTTCTGACAAGAAGTTCTTAGTACCAGAAGTTTGGAAACTGCCAGTTATTCACTCCCATGACTCGGAGAGCCGGTCCTGCGCCTGACGTCTTTCCGGTCTTGTCAGGGCTGACGTCGCATCCGACTATGCGAGTGAGGGAATAGAGAGTGCACCATTGTTTGCGCCTGCACTCGTGCGCTATAATATCTCCTGCGTATTTGGAAAAAAAATCTGGGGATCGACCACCGTCGCCGAAATTGTCTGGGAAACTGTTTAAATGATAGCATAATAAGATTGTTTATTGATAGCAAGCATTTGGTTAAACATGTCGCCATATAAAAAGACACCGGATTCTCCATATAACGCTGGTTCAGCGGATATATCGGAATACATCGGAATACATCGGAACTATACATTCTAAAGATGTATCACGGACCAAGGACGGACTGGACATAATTCTGGAAACAGGCCCAGTAACAGAAGTAATAACATTTGATTAGGGCGTACAGAAAAAATACATATAAAAAAGAATTATCAAAGACAGTATACCTCAGTGTGACGAGATGCCAAAAAGGTATTCACTCAGCATTAATGTTAGCTACGATATATATATATATATCGTTCTATTTTAGTTTGTATAGAGATTCGAATAAATGTGTAATAATAAAGGAATACGGATTGAAAAATATGCGAAAATAAGTGAATAATATACTTATTTGAGTATAAGTTTAACATTAATATATATTTATATATTACGACAACGCACACATCGCCATCTAGCCCCAAAGCAAGCGTAGCTTGTGTAATAGGTACTGAGATGACTGATGAATATTTTTATATATTAAAATACATAAATACTTATAATATACATATCCAGAACACCCTGACAAACATTCATGACAAACATTCATGCTCATCACACAAACATTTTCCAGTTGTGGGAATCGAACCCACGGCCTTGGAATAGAAAGCAGGGTCGATGCAAACTGCGCCAATCGGCCGTCCACTACCAATATTGCCAGAGTATCAAACGAAGGCGTCAATTCTTGTTTACTTATCCACCTGCAAAAGCACGGTTACATGCGTTTAATAACAGCAAATAATGTATTGTATGGTGCGTTTGTAGTGTCATTGCATATTACTATTATGAAATAGGATCCTTGCCTATTGGAAATAAGTGTAAACAAGATATTCTCTATAATTATGTGATTTTTTACCCCCATAACATAGCACAAAAGAGGCTGTGCAAGTGTCTATGCAAGGCTGTGCAAGTAGTCAGTCAAGTGATTCAAATCCTAAAACCTTGAATACGATTTAAATCACTTGACTACATTCAGAAGTCATGACTGCATCATGATTAAGAAAGTGTTTAGTTTGGAAACATTTCGCCATGTATTAATAATTTATACCCGTTAGTTTACGTTGCGCCTATCGAGACAATTTATTGCGGGGCAATATAATTTAATACAATCACCTTATCGCTTGATTACAAATTGCTTTATTGGAAAGCCATTTTAGTCTTGTCAGCGTATAATTTCCCTTTGATATCTGGCACCAGCGAGCGTAATCTAAATCATCCAAGTGTAGTTAAGAACAAAACTAGTTTGCAATAATTGTTTTGAAACGGTATTGCAGCTGTCGTAGTTGCCATTAGCGGCGGAGATTGTACGGCGTCAAAAGCGGGGTTGATTAAAGAGCTCTAGCTTATACTGAGCGTCGGTACAATGAATATTCAGTGTTTCAGTGCATAAGCATAATGCGGCCGCGGCCTTAGTGCCGCTGTCGCAACCGCAACGTTGCCCATTTCTCATCTTAAATGCCGAGAGCAAGTCGCTTGACTTCCTAACTTGAGGCCTTTTTTGTCAAATTCGTTTGACTACGCTGCGGTGCACATAAACAACTCGTTCCCAGCTTTTACGAGATGCAGCGTCTTAGAATTTTAAATTAAACTCCACCTCACGAGTAGGTATGTGCGATAATTCAAGCGCTTTATTTTATACTAGCTTTTGGCTCGCGGCTTCATTCACTTCACACACTTCATTAAAACTGGTTGTCCTTATTTAAAATTATTTTTTCTAAGAAAGGTACCATATTTAGTCCTTGTCTGATCGAGTGAGACTTGAAAGCGTAACAAATAAATAGCTTTTCACTTGCATTTTATTAATTTATTCCAATTTTAATTTTTTCAATAAACAATGCAATATTTTCTCCATTTCATCCCTTTAGAAAAAGCCTTTATTAGCAGAAACCCTAAAAAAGACTCAAACGCCGTTGAGGTAAAATTTCTGGAATAAAAAGTACTTAGGCAATATCAATGTCTATATAATCCTTTACTTCACTGTGGAAATACTATTAAAATTGATACAGCCGTTTGGAACATTGGCATGGACACCAAACCACCACCACCAGACTACCAAAGTTTTTTTTTTTTTTTAAATTATAATATTATCATTGAAATAAGCATCATCATCATCATATCAACTCATTACCGGCCCACTATAGGGCACGGGTCTCCTCCCACAATGAGAAAGGGTTAAGGCCGTAGTCCACCACGCTGGCCCAGTGCGGATCGTTGGGCTGTAAATAAGCATACAGGCTTAAAAATAACATACATTTATTTTATACCAGACATTTCCATTCTATTTATATGTAACTATGTATGGCGGGATACAGCTACACGTGATTACTAACACTGAGACGTTGTGAAATGAAGGACGTTAATGCGATATATTTTCGTACGAACATTATGAACACGATTTCCCGAATATCTCGAAAAACTTATTGCTCTAGTAAAAGCTTTGGCATCTGGCTTTTATGGAATAATTTTTTTTCCCCTGTTCGATATGATTGACTCAGTGGTATTATTTATGGCAGTAAAAAAACTGACCACTGAACGATAAGCAGAAAATAATGGCGAATTTGGTATACGGTTATTAGAATAACATGACCGGCACAGTTTTCCTCTTTAATAGGAGAAAGTGCTTACGAGCATAGATCTAAACACGCTGGTGCAATGGCGGGGCTTTAACGACCGATTTATAAGACGACAGTTTTCTGAACTACGTCTGGATGATTGTAAATCATGAGAACTAGTAAACCTACGAGGCAGTTTGCCGACATATTAACACTGTCTTATGACATACTAACAAGTAAAATGCAACAATGCTTATCTTAATCTACGCAATTATAAATGAATCTATAAATTATATTGTTAAAGCTATAAACCCCCAAACCGATGTGCGTCCATTAAGGTCTCCGATAATCTGCTGCGAACTAAAGTATCAAGGCAATTAGTTAACGTCACTATTGGTTTGCCGAATCTGGGTTAAAATAACTTAGATTTGGCAAACTAGTATTTGTTAAGGCTTAGGTACCAACCATTTCAAGGGCGAACTACAAATATCAAGTAGGTACCTAAATGGGTCAAAGCACATTTGCTTTTGCGAGGTGATACATGGCAATATTTCTAAGATCTTACCCCGGAAGCCTAAACACATGAACCGAACAATGATTCGATTCAGATTAAAGTATTGAAATGTGATCATCAGGTGATACCTATAAAGTACAATTTTATATATTTCTGTGCAAGTAGCCACGAAGAGTACAGCGCGAGTTGCCTCCCTAGGCTTTTTTTAATACTCTAAGGTCTATTAGCCTCAATTCTAATATTGATGGCGCTATAATGCATGTCCGGATTGATGCCTCCGTCGCACCGAGCCTCTCACTTTCGCTATAGGCTGCTTCATATAACATGACGTATTTTTAATGACATTAAATACTACATCATTTTTAACAAGTACTTAAAAAAGAAGATATCATTAGACAGTTAAATATGTTTTTGATCGCCGTTGTAAAACTAAAAATGTCTGCGTACAAATACAGTTTAATTTCACATACTGCAAGAAACCTGAATGCAAGGCATTTTTGTGCTAAAACGTTTTATGAGTGCATTTTTGACGGCCAACTGGCACAGTAGGCAGCGACCCTGCTTTCTGAGTTCATGGCCGTGCGTTCGATTCCCACAACTGGAACATGTTCGTGTGATGAACATGAATGTTTTCAGTGTCTGGTTGTTAATCTTCATATTATAAGTATTTATGTATATAACTCATAAAAATATTCATCAGTCATCTTAGTGTTGATTACACAAGCTAGGCTTACCTTGGGGCTAGATGGCGATGTGTGTATTGTCGTACTATATTTATTTATTATTTTTGTATTTCTGTTTATTGTATGTAGACATTGCTGCAAATTCGTATGTAGACATTTCCTTACCTCCATGTTTACAAGCCGCCCTTCAATGTCTTTATTTTATCTTGCCCCTGTTAAGATTTATGTTGCTAGTAAGCTGAAAACTACTGGACCCTTTTTTTGTTGCGTATTCGGCAGTAAAAGAAACAAGCTATAGCTTTTTATGCTTTCATAGTCGACTGTATGGTACCTACTTTTATCGTACTTCTATTATATGTTCATTTTAATGTAATGATGCTATTATGTAATGAATTTGTTTGTTGATTTTCTCTTCATTGCGGCTTATAAGCATCTATGCAGCAATGAAGACACGGATCAGTTATTTTTGCGTGGATATTGTCAAACGTCGACGAGTGACGTAGGCTATGTAGACATTACCACAAATCCAATATAAAAATTTAGTTACTCATAAACAAAATTTACGTACAATCATTTCATAGATCTATATTGTAGTATTTATTTTTATATTTTTTTGCATAAAATAAATATCTACCTCGATATAAATGTACAACAAACAAGGCCAATTTCATTAATAATACTCATTCAAAATCTGCCCTTATTTCTATGTAAAGAAAAGTTATATTCCAAACGGAACAACCATTGAAAACATTATACAAAGATACGTTGAATTAATGTCTCGCGATTTACTTTTACGTTTACGTTTAATGGCTAAAAGATCCTCTGTTATTATATTCAATGGGAAATTTATTACCGTGATATCTGCCTTAATGTCTACAAATAAATTAGCAAAATAACATAGAAATTCAACTTTTGTGAGAAACATAATTGTTATTATTAATACATTATTAATAAATATAGTCTTTATTATGCAAATTTAAGTTTCAATAGGATACCAACGATTTTGAGTCTATGGTTAAAAAAAATATTTAACACATCAATTAAACTGGTCCATGCATCCGATTGCCTTACAATTACAAAGAGACAATAGTGCCAGCGTCTAGGGCACCTTGTCTACAAGTGATCTAATTTTATTTGAACACATTAATAGTAGTTTCTTCTGTATAATTTACATTATTAATATGTCAGTTATATAAGGGTTTTTGTATGGAACCAACATATTTTTTTAAGGCTAGATAATATTACTAAAACTAGTAATATGTAGTGATATATAAATTATCGCTACATACTTAGAAATCAGCCTGCTTTCGTAGTCTGTTTGAAACGCTGAACTCGTTAGAAAAACAATGAAAGCCGTTCAATTTTATGACGGTTTTCACAAATAGACAGAATGTAGATAGAATAAGAATGTTACTCGGAGGTCACATCGATGAAAGGTCGTCTGTCTATTGGTATTCTATAAGATATAATTAGGAGTATACTTTTAACGAAACCACACGTAAGTTTCTTACGTAGTGTATATTATAAAATATCCTAGAGGTACGTTCGAATCGTTCGGCTTGTTCTTTACAAAGAAACTCTGCAAATACCGGTATGATCTTCAAGCTTTAATTCTATCAGGTGTGTTCGAAAAAGAAACGCTTACTTTTAAATAAATAAATATACTACGACCATTCAAATTCAAATTCAAAATTTCTTTATTTATGTAGGCCTATCACAGGCACTTATGAAGCGTTCATACATAATTGTTTACATAATTGTAACGGAATGGTGATAACTTCGTTCGACAACTTAAATCTAAAGCTACGAGGGTTCCAAACGCGCCCTGGTCTAAGAAGAGCCCACAAAAAACTTAGCCGGGTAAATTTATTTTTTTGTTATCACCATCTTCCAGTAAATTTAAATTAAGCTATGAAGCTAGAGCAATTCACACCCAAGCTTTTTTATCGTTTAAATAATCCTTAATGTTATAATAGGATTTTTCTGTAAGCTTACGTTTTATATAAACTTTGAACTTATTGAGAGACAACTCAAAGATTTCATTTGGTAATTTGTTATAAAATAATATACAATTGCCCTTGAATGAATTTGCAGTTTTGTGTAGCCTAGTAAACTGCACAACGAGTTTATTTTTGCTTCTAATATTAACATTGTTACAGTGCATTTTCTTTTTAAATTTTGATATATTTTTATGGACACAAATTAAATTTTCATATATGTACTGACTATGTATGACTACATTCATATCACCATCTAGCCCCAAAGTAAGCGTAGCTTGTGTTATGGGTTCTTATATGACTGATTGATATTCTAATGAGAAATATACATAAATACTTATAATATACATAAAAATAAAAGCTATAGTCTGCGATTACTTCCACGATGAAATTATGATTTTCCTCATGATTAATACGTTGTCAGGTCACAATCAGACCGAAATACAAACTGTCATGTTTGTCGATATGCTATTAGCTGAGAAAATAATTCCCGGAAATCGTTATGGGTATATATTATTATTACAGTTTACTGTGCTACCACATAGCTACCGCCTATTTTTATAATTACCAGTTTCGTTAGCCTTTTAGCTGCATGATGTTTTGAGAAATAATAACAATATTTGTCACTTATCTCAAGCCGCCAATTGCAAATTGGTATCAGTTTTTTACGGCGGGAAAACATAGGATTACTGGGTATGAGATATATAAAACAATATATTAACACCGTATTCAAGGGAAGCAACAGGTAATTTTATTTAAGTATTTTTATTTGCTAACAAGATTATATGACAACTGAAGTGATTCTTTAATAATATAACCACGGAAGTAGGGTCAACTTTTTTTCAATTTTATGTAAGTAACCAGCCTCGCCCCACGGTTTCACCAGGGTTAAGCCTATGAAATGATAACTTATAACCTCATTAAATAGGTCAAGCGAACGGAAAAATATTTTTTAAAGCATACTGACAGTTCATATATTAAAAGCTTCCAGACATCTAATTCTAAGCGTATTCTATAGTGTAAAAAACAGTGGGTGCTAATGTCGATCTCCCCCGCTCAATTTACAATACAAACAAAATTATAAAATCAGCGTTCTAATGTCACGAGCCTAAATCTTCATGAAACTCGTAGGGTATACAATAAAAATATACATTGGTAGCAAAGACTGAGCAGTGTTTAAATATAAGTTCAGTGCGGACTTTATTTTGACAACCCGTTTTTAGGTTATTGTTTTAGCTAAACAAACTTGCGCGTTAAACAAAATAATAGTTAAATACAAATAAATCTTCGGGTAAGAAATCCTTAAGCGAAAAAGCCTTGTTGTTGACTGACTGAAGATGCATAAATTAGAGGGAGAAAAAAAAATTATATTTTAGTTGGTCATACTAGTCGTAGCACAGACATATCACATAACAAGTGCTTCTATTTAAATTAAATGGTTTAAAATTGACAAATTCAATAATAAATAAATTAAAAATAAACCATTGCCCAGTAGTGGATGAGAACAGACCAGAATAAAATAGAAGTCTTACCCAGTATATGATGTAGCTTTCACAATCGCAGATCAAAAAATTTGCACTAGGTATATATCCTCGTATACTATTTTCTGATATAGATCGATAATCTCTCAATTAATTATTTAAAATAATTTAAATATCAAAGAGGAAGCAACACTTTATTGTCACACGTTTCGTACGCGCACAGTCGCCGAGCTCGCGGGCCGCGATACGTCAGACCTGACGTGCGTCTGGGGGCATACTGAAAACAGCGACCCGTGTAACCAACCGTGAGCAAGACAATATCAGCGGCAAGTTCGTAGGCGTACGGTTTCAGGCGCTACGAGCTCTACGTATACCGTAAAATTATTTGCCGAGGAAAAATTAGGCGCGTTCCGACCGCGACAGTCCATTCATTCGCGAACGACTTTCGGCGTTTCGATACAGCGCACAGTCTCGATTAATGCTAAGCACGCCAATAAATATTGATGCCGACTCCTTTGTCTTGCAGGGGATTCGCTCCATTTTATTGATGGTAAGGAACACTCACATTTGCTTGACAAATCGTGTGTATCGTGCCATTTTTTTAACCAAGCCAATAAGGGGGAAATGAAACAATGGAATGGGGGAATATTAAATAAAACTGACAAGTGCGAGTCAGACACGTGCAGCGCGTGTTCCGTACTCTGGAAGGAAACGGATAAATAGTGATGTGTGTAATAATTATACGAACGCTTTGTAAACACTGAACCGCATAAGTTAGTTGTATGTTTATTAGTATAGCAAGTTTAATGGAGATTAAGAAATTAGTTTACTTTCTTTGTTCCATATTACGCTACTGGTGGCCATTATTCAAATGAGGTACGTAATCTAGGAAAAAGATAATTTCTTTAAAAATATTTTTATTTTTTAGGACAAACGGATGGCTACTTCCTTGGTACAGGATTGGCTGATATCTAATTTTGCTATTGTTAAATTAAAAAGGTGACACAGACGGCTGACGGACTAAGTAAAACCTTCTAGTTACCTAATCAGACCACCATTTTGTAGACGGAACTCTGGAAACATGAACTGTTTCATTCAAACTTATAGTATTTCTGATATATTTACTAAGCAAATCTAATTTAAATCATCCTTGAGACGTCTCGTAATATACTGAAGTATGTTTGGTTAAACATTCGACATTAGTTCTGAAAATGTTTGCCAACAGTTAATAGGGTATTATATTTCTCTTTCAATACCAAAGTTTGTTTGTTTTGCAAAGCTGTAATAGTACTGTGGAAGTTTCACAACCAAAGAATATATTACGTACAGTTCAGCGTGATAATGCAAATATATTTGAATGGGCATAGTAATTTTTGCTATTGTTTTAACGTATAACGATTCGATTACACGAGAAGATTTTATGTCAGTGTGCGTGAGTATGTGAATATGTGAGTGTGTGTTTGTGTGTAGGTGCGTGGGTGTTTATGTGTGTATATGGCTGCGTGTGCTGTTTCTCATTTCCAACAATAAACTCAACCGGGTCTTTTTCTATTATCGGTTAGTAATTAGCTATGAAGTTAATCTTTGAACTTATCGAACGACATCTGAAAGATTTCATTAGGACGTGAGGCCTCTTGATCCGTACTCAAAAATGCTAACTTCAAGACGAACGCTAGTACTCACGATCAAATCTATAGGTTAACCGAGCCTACTCGACGAGTCCAGCTTTTACTCGTACCTACGGGTGGAATAAAGAACATCCTCATTAGCAAAAATAAACAATTCAATTCGTGAAGGTATTCTGTATCTACATGTTAACATTTACGTTACATTCTCGCTATCACCCGAGCGCGTAAATCGTGTAGGTATTATGGCGAACAGTATGAAGTATCACGCAATCGCCACAGTCGTTTCACGCGAGGCTCGTAACTGTCCTTTTCTATCGCATTCGAGCAAATTTCATTGAAATACTTACACTTATTGTTAAAGTAGTTTAATTTATTGTAACATGTAATTTTATACGTTTTCACTCTCTGTAATTATATAGTTAGCGGCTGGGCAATCGAGATTCGCACGGCGTCTTTCTCTTTTTTTTCTTTCTTTAATCTTGATAAACTCGCGATAGTAAAACAGTGATGATAATAATTCTGCGATACACGAATCTATCAATCAAACTAAATTGAAAAGTCTTAAAATAGTGGTATCCTTTTTAGTTTTCAGTGTTTCCCGTCGAAAGGTTAGAACTCCTTTTATACTTGCCTGTTAAGTTTCAAATGGGGCCCTATCTATATCTTAACAAATTGAGAAAATGTCGTTGTTCCTAGCAAATAGCAAATAGTTAATGGCAAATAAATAATTAATTCGTTCTAACGAGTATTTTAAGGTAGGTACTAAAAAACTAAATCGTAACTAATATTATAAATGTGAAAGTGGATTTGGTTGTTTGTTTGTCCTTCCTTCTTGCCGTTGCCTTCCTTGTACCGTTTGCCTTCCACTTTCCCCTGGACAACAAGTAGCTCCATCGAGCATTTATTCCTAGTTATATGTCCAAAGAACTTCAGGATTCGTATCACTACAGTCGACGATCTCTCTTTGGCCAGTCACACACCCACAACAAAAAAATTAACAAACTAGTGCGCGATAACAACAAGGCACCTTTCAATGAGGTGAAGCTGCTCCGTTTCAAAAAGCTTTCAGGTTTGAAAGCGATTCTATTGAAACTTTTACGTACAAGACTGCATAAATCAAGTATTGAATAAGACATTTTATCAACTCTCATGCATTGTTCGATAATGTATTATACTACGGCTCCAACAATGTAGTTTTAATTATTTTTCAATGACCGACTGTGGTTGTGTTGTATCAATTTAAATAGAGGGCAGTGGCGTGCATCCTAGAGGGTATGCACAGGGTATGAAATCTCCGGTATGAGTTATAAAAAAATTAAGGATAGGCATTGTAGAGTTATAAAAAGACTACCCTTAAGTGTATATAACTCGAAATGGTGATTTTCTTCACTTTATATCATCTGCATACCCTGTGTATACCCTCTATGCACGCCACTATTAGAGGGTAAATAAGTTTGTGTGATTTACCTGCCTGTAGCTACTTCGTTGGTGTAATGGTTAGCATGTTGGAGGATCACAGGCTTCGATTTCCGGGTCGGGCCAAAATAGGTATTGGGTACCAGTCCGGAGTAAGTAAATTAGTTTACAAGCACTTTATGCCGTAGGCCCAGATCATTATGACTAACACATGATGGGGCAGCGTGGTGGTTTTAAGCTTTAAACCCTTCTTTCCTATGAGATAGAACGCCTGTGCTCAGCACAGGGTCGTTAATAGGCTGACGGTAATGTTGGAAAACGTGAGGATAGGACTTGAATAATTATAGTTTTCACTTATTAAAATTGACATATAATCGAACAGAGTTTCCCCCTACAATTGCTGCTTGCAGAATGAATGCTTGAGAAAGTAATGCTTCTGCTTTAGTGAAGCTCAGTTACCTACCGTTTACAATGTTGATAACCAAACGAAACAATCATAAGTTATTTAACAAACTATATAGTTATTAATCTATTTGGAAAATGATTTAATATAAAGATTAGAATTGTTACAAATAAAGCAAATTATAATTATTTAAGCAAATCTATATTAATGAATTTTCTAGTGACGTGTGATATGGCGTGACAGTAACAGACACTCGGACAACCGCTAATGATGTTTTATTACTGAAAAATAAATATAAATATACTATAATTGCTACGACAATACACCTAGCCCCGAAGTAAGCGTAGGTTGTGTTAGGAGTACTAAGATAAATGATGCACATTTTTATGAATTAAATCTAAACATACATTCTTATTATATTCAGATCAAAATAATATAATTTCCTATTCTACGCCACATAAACATAACGCAAAAACATTTATACATCATTTAAGTTATCCAGCGCATGCCGAGGTTATATTTCGTAAAACCGCTCCAAAGATCTGCGTAGGTATTTTAACTTACCACAAGTTCGTGACAGCATATTAACTCGAAACGGTTAAACTTTAATATAGGTCATTAAACACGGATTTAACCGACATTCAAAACGAGGAAAATCTCAATTTTACCAGTTTTGAATGTTTCGTTAAAAATTTTCAAGGTGTTTTGATTTGTTGACAAACATGTTCAGATGACGGACGGAACTCGTCAAATAAAAAAACCAAAAATTATAATCCAATGTAATAGTAGGTTTTAAATTTTATATTATATTTTATTAATTTTATATTTAAAAGTATTCTATTGCTATATGATCTGTATTTTGATAGTACCTACTTCAAACTCTCGATAATGACTTTGAGTTAAAACTACGTTTTTAATATTCTATCTCGATTTTTCATACGTTATTCGAAACATGATTTTGTTGTATAGCGGCATTGTAGTTTATTTCAATTCTCTGGGTTTTTAATAATAGAACAGCAGTTCAGTAGACAATATACTATTCAACCATTAGTAGTGTATCTATCCATGCAAATTTTTGTCTGTACTTTTATTTGTAATTCCAACTAGTGCCAATAACTTTGTTGGCATTTATTTTTTGTATAAGCAAGGGTGTCTCTGTATATATCATGGAATTCCGCAAAGTAGGTAACGCCTGCTTCCAATGTCTCTTTTTTTGTTAAGATCAGTTTAGCTGAAAACTCTTTTTATTATACTTATCATTCGCAAAAGACGTTTGGCGTTTTTGATACAAACATTTTCGTTACAAACAAAAAAGAGAAACTTTCTCATTTATAATATTGGTATATATACGAGTATATATGAACTGCGTTTGTATAATGTATTAAGACTCGATCCAATGTAATCTGTGCTGGAGCGACGTCAAATATTGGTATATTGAAATGAGCTTAAGCGTGAATAAAACATCAGCAGTTGAAATTAAAATATAATAAAACACAAATACAATGACATCAAACATTGAATTTAAATTAAAACTATAATCACGGCGCCGTCTAGTGAAACTTACTGGCTTTGAACCTACTGCTTGTGGTGAGTTACTACAACCAACATTAATGGTTGATATCCACAGTTCAGGTAGCAGAGACTGTCAGGTACGTACAGTCTGCGAGAAAAAGCCCGGTAAGTAACCGATCTAGATCAAAGAAAACAAACGGTCCCCCCGGATATTAACAAAACCGAAAGAAACGCAAACGACGCGATACCCCGCGGACAACAGCTAGTATAGCTAATAATAATTTAGGTATTACAATATTAATTGAAACATTCTATTATAACAAGTAGCAAGTATTAATTATTATGTACAGATACACATACACATATATATTTTAAACTTAAATTGCTGCACCAACCCGTTCCTTCGTTTTTCCTAACGTCAAAGGTTGTCTGGAAGAGATCGCGATCGCGATCTTCTGTATTTGTGTTTAATTTGTATAAAATGTGTGTGTGCAATAAGGATTTCAAACAAACAACAAACAATATGATATATAAAGCTTTGGACTGTAAAGCAGTATTGTTTTCAATGTGATGCCAAAAACTGCAGCGCCTTTGGCACCCACGTAGCTTAACAAACAATCCATACAAAAATTATGAAAGATTATGGAAGTCAATAAAAGTGAATTTCGAATAAACGAGCTTAGGATATATACTCGTAGGACAGGTATCCTAAGCTATATACCATAAGGCTGTTTACACACTCGCATTAATATAAATGTTAACTATACTAATTGTAAGCTAACTATTCACTCGCAAGAAGTGAAGTCTATGAAGTCTAGAAACTATCTGTAAAATAGCTAGTAGACTTATTACAGTCGTCGTCGTTGCTCGTCCATTATCATTATATCATTATAGTAGTGTATTAGAATCTCAAATCCTGTACTTACTTCTGATTTTTTATTTTCAATAGTTCTCCCAAAAGCCGAATAACATAAATTTTATACGCCCATGTTCAAGTTTTCCGTACTCGAAAACTTCTTCTCGATTGCGAGTAGCAAATCATGTACTAGGGCCACTACATTTATCGTTCCGTGCTTAACGAACGTAAAAGCACTGAACAGTGATCATGATAAAAGCTACACAGCTAAATTTCATTCCATTTGCTCGTTTGCATTGCAAAACATCATAATATTCAAGAGTCAGTAAAGAAATCTAAGTCATTATGGAAGATTTTTCTTTTTCTTCTACTTTGAAGATTATTACGTTGGCAAAATGTTACACCCACATTTTTATAATTATATTTATGCACATTTGCTTGGGTTGTTTCGTCGTTGACGACTTCGAGTCAGCGTGAGGGGAGTAGGGTCAAAGTTCTCCATCATAATACCCTTGTTAGAGAATTACATGCCCCGCAGTGGGCATGACTTAAAATGAGGATGTTTTGAGCTGCAGCTAGTATGGTAAACGTGGAATTGCCACGACCTATGATACAAAAAAGATATTCTTTTACTCGATATAAATGTATGTCTTAACCTGTAAGTACGCATGAAGTAGTTTGTATGCATATAATCCTAAATATATGTATTAAGTAAGTCTCGTTTAATGTTTCCATAAATTCCTATGATCTTCACAGAGTCATCAAAAAATCTTCAAAAGCCAATACTTTCTTCAAGTTAGGAAAAGATTTAAATAGATAGGTACGAATAACAACTCAAAAGAAATTACCGTACGATTCTGTCTTACGAGAAAAGTTTGGTATAAGCCCCAGAGACAAAAACAGCTTTAAGCACGTCTCCCGTAACCGGATTGCGAACCGCCCTGTGCAAATAGATAAGTCCAGAACATCCGGGCTCAGCTCCGGTCGGGCCGTAAGCCAAAAGGAAAATGCATAGCGGCGTAAGCGACTTGATCTTAGGACCTAAGGGATCTAGGTACCATGTAGCTTGCACATTTAATTAACACAGAACCGTCATTCAGCATTATTGTATGCAGTGCATTGTGTATAATAATGCTGTATGACTGTGTTCAACACCGAAAACGCCCCACGCACGCACGCACGCACTTTACACCCGCGGAATGTTGCTAGCTCAGTTTTTTTTCTCCTTTTCCCATTTTATGGTAAACGCTTAGAACAGTAGAGGTAAGATAATAACTGTCAACTGCTAAATTATATGAAGTGACTAACCGTCCTTTCGAGAAACCATTCTAAAATGGAGTGGTTTTTGATGCTTCTATATTAGTTATATACACGGTTTCTGTATGTTCTTAATTCTGTGAGCTTGCAATTAGGGCACTTTCAGCAACAGCGCAGCGTTCGACGTTGCTTAATCATGTTGAATCGGTTATCGGAAGCTCTATTACGCGTCCAAACGCTCTGATGTACAAAATATCCAGTAGCGGCAAACGACTCTTTTTTTTTAAGTTACACTACATGTTAACCCTTGATAGCAATCTCACCTGGTGGTCAGTGATGATAGAGTCTAAAGATGGTAGCGAGCTAATCTGTTAAGTTAGGGAGTGTTGCAGTCATATTTAACCCATACCCCTAATCGGTCTCTTCCCTCAAGCCTTCCACCAGACCAGACCAGAGAAAATTTAGACATTATTATTTCGCTAAAGGCACCTTCCTGATTCCTCGCTTGCTGAAAGCTCGATTCAGCCATTGGACGCTACAACAAACCGCGGAAGGGCGTGGTCGCAAGTGTTATTACAAGCACATGTGGCTTAGCACCTAAGCTTTACGCTGACGGAAACAGGGCGGCACCTTGTAGGTCGCGTTCCATGCATGTACTGCGAAATGTCGTGTTGCATTGTTTATGTAACCGGATTTTAAAAACCAAATTTAAATTTGCCAGTCAAATTCAAAAATTCTAAATTCAAAATTCATTTATTTCATGTAGACTAGTCACATTCGCTCACATGTCCGGCATTGTCTGGTCCGCCGTTGCCGTACACGTCAAGGAGACTCATACATAGGTGATAATTTTAAAATTACTATCAAGTACTGACGGAAACGGAAACTGACAGACGCAGATGGTCCATCTGCGTGTTCCGTCAGTTTTACTTTTATTTTTACTTTTAGTTTATACAGTGTTTACATATAAAAATATTTTTTTTCTATATAATAGCGTGGAAGACATTGTTAAATTGAACGCAGAGATTGATTTTTGAGAATATTTTAATAAATTAAAAATGCATATAAAAATTTTCGGAACCGAAAGGATTTGAACCTGCGACTCTCTGGCAATCGCAGCCTCTCCAATTAAGCTGCGGCTCTCCTACCGTTTATGCCGCGATGCGACTGTTTTTTTTGATTTTTTTGATTTTTGTTGTTTTTTTTGAGAATACTTGGCCCACTTTGCAACTTGTGAGCCAATATAATATTAACTATGGAATCGATAAAAGTAAGATTTTGTAATCACGATCAAAATCCTGCGTACGAAAAGTAATTTCAAAGCGTCACATAATTGAAGCAAGTTCTAAAAGTATGTAATTTTTAATGAAAATTTTATGTCGTGCATCGCTTATGCTAACAATATTTATGTGCCAAATATATGCAAGAACTGTTCATCCGTTGAGTCGTGCGTAAACTAAAGGCCACACTTTCGCGTTTATTATTATATTATCTACATACCCCATAGTACCTACTAAACTTGCACAAAAAAGTACATAGCTTTTAGTAGATCCTAAGACGACCTTTTATAGAACTTATCAAGACTAAAAACTTATGGCGCGATTACCGTAGAGACATATAGGTATGCCAAATTTTAGTTCTATCTGATACCGGCAGCTTGTCTTGGAAAAACGAAAAAGATATTATATGAACAAAGTGAAATAAAAGCTTGTAACAAAAATAGAATATCAAAAAAACAAGTTGAAATTGCTTTGTCAGTGCCTATAAAGTAGACTCGAGTTAAATACAGTGTAATAGGCGTAAAATAAAATTAAACTTCAAAAATGGCACTCTGATTTAATACAAATCCCAAGGGAGATATTAAAAGTAACCTCAGGTTCAGCCGCGGGCGGAGTGCTTTTACGCCTATAAATCTCTGTAACTTTTACGAAATACTTTTTACACCAAATCAGAAGATTCCTACGACAAAATTGTTCTTCAGTCCAGGTATATACATACACACATAATATGTCTAATGCATGTTTTATGCTGAACTATGTCTATCCTTTTTGTAGGACGATATTTTAGTATTGTTACCTTTTACAGAATAATAAATAAATATAAATAAATATACTACGACAATACACACATCGCCATCTAGCCCCAAAGTAAGCATAGCTTGTTATGGGTACTAAGATGACCGATGAATAATTATAATATGAATAATATACATAAATACTTATTATATATAGATAAACACCCAGACACTGAAAAACATTCATGTTCATCACACAAACATTGTCCAGTTGTGGTAATGGAACCCACGGTCTTGGCTCAGAAAGCAGGGTCGCTGCCCACTGCGCCAATCGGCCGTAATTGAAGTAGGCAATAAGATACCTTATTACCTACCAATTGCTGGGTTAAGTGGCAGAAATGGGAATTTCGTTTAATGAGACATTTAGGTGACATTATTATGTATTTATAAATAAAAAAACGTCAACCTGATGCAAATGAGTTTGATGATGAGTAAGCTGTTTTCCCTCCACCCCCGAAAATGTAGCCTGTACCCAGCGGCCCTGCTCCTCGCAAGGGTTTTGTTGGCTGCTACTGTACTTGAACGCAATGTTGTATAAAGCTAATCGATTTGGCATCTTTTCAAAGGTACTAGAATCAGAAGAAGAAGAAAAGCAACGCAGTTTTTGAGACTATTCGGTACTCAGAAACTATTTATAATCTGCCTCAAGGTAGGTATCTAACACTGTTATAGGTTTTCCTTAACCCAGTACTCCTAGTAAATTATATTATATGCTCGCAATCCTGGAGTCGTTTTCGAGTTTATATAAATACTGCAACGACAAAGTAAAACTGACATAATGCATTCTTTTTTATGTTCGGAAATTCAGTCATCTATGTTTATATTTTGCTAAGAACATTTGCTGCAGAAGTGTGAACTAATTTGAGCTTCAAAACCAAATGAAATAATATTGGATGGAAGCAGGCGTTACCTACTTTTAGGTAATAATACAACTTTACTCTGACCCCACAGAGTAACGAAAGTCGAAACTGGCGTTCTGATTAGGAGCATTAAGATCTGATACTAAGGTTTTAGCTTTCAGACGAGGGCATTTGTAATCTCTACTTTGCAACTTTGATTAGATTAGAGCTTCATGAAGAAATTTTTAAGGAAATGTTTGGAAAGAACGGCCATTCGATATTTATTAAACTTATTTTCCGTTATTTATTTCAGCGGCTTACCTTTATATCATCAAAGCGGTAGTGGACTGCAACGAGGGAAACTTTTTTCATAAAAGTACAGCGCGGCATTCGGTTGCAAAGGGGCGCAAACAGGCGGGCAGTTACTTATTAACTTTTATAACAGTTGTTACACTCTTGTGCAATATACCTTATTCGCATTAAACTTAAGCTTTCTTACAATTTGCATGGAAACAAATGCTTAAACAACCGACCACTACTACTAAATCCCATTACATATAAGTTTTCCTTACATGCAACGGTCAAAGAAAATTTACGATCATGAATAATTTATGCATAGAGCTAATAGCAGTGATAGCGTAATGGTTAGAGCTTCGACCTTCATTTTAGAGTGACCGTGTTCGATCGCCGGTAAACACCTCTGACTTTTCGGAGAAACGTGCGTTTTGAATTAAAGGTTTTAACTTGTAATATGACTTGCTTTAAAGGTGAAATAAACATGGTGCTAGCAATCCACACTCGGCCAGCGTGGCTACGGCCTAAACCCCTTTCATTCTCAGAGGAGACCCGTGTCCTTTAGTGTGCTGGTAATGACGCCAATAATAATACAATCACTGAAATTATAAAATAGCCCTGCTATTGATATTAGCCAGTGAATTCACTTATAAGCAGTGTAGTTAATATTACTTTTGTAACTTTTTTTTATTACTAGTTAGCCTTTGACTACTTCAGTCTCACTTTATGTTAAGCGCTAATGCAGTCTAGAATGGTAGCAAACTAACCCGTTAGGAATATGGCAGTTGTACTAAACCCGTCTACTTCAGTCTCACTTTATGTTAAGCGCCTAATGCAGTCTAAAATGGTAACAAACTAACCTGTTAGGAATATGGCAGTTATACTAAACCCGTTTATACACTGCATTGCACCGGAACGTTTAATCGCTTGGCGGCAAGTCTTCGTCAGTAGGGTGGTAAATAGCCACGGGCGACGCCTCCCACCAGATCAGCTTAGAGCCAAAGAATAAATTATTAATTCCTAAATTACCCCGCTGGGTATCGAGCCCAGGACCTCCCACTTATAAACCATAACGCCCACCACTGAGCCAGGGAGGTCCTCTCATATAAGAGAAAGAAAACTACTCTATAAGTCTAGTTTTTCATTTAATACCATTACTGAGGGAGTTGTGAAAAAAAATGCCATTAGCCATTTTATGGTGGCGGCCATCTTGACCGAGAACATTCCCGACTAATTCAGCTTTTCAAACAAAAAAAAACAAAATCAAAATCGGTTCATCCGTTCGGGAAATAAGATACACACACATGTTTGTCATCATCATGACAGACAGACAGATACACACACAACACACTCACACCCACAAATACAGAGTCGTCAAACTTTTAAAACCCCATCGTTTTTGCGGCGGGGGTTAATTACTAAAATACCATTCGATTAGAACACAAAGAGTAATATAGCCATCGGCATGCCTCGTGAATATTCTAGAGATGGCATATGTAAGCAGAAGTACTTCCTGCTCACTATAAATCGCTGCTGTTACAGCATATTAGATTTTCATAAAAACAGAGATAGGTATAGCACTGGCATACTGCGGACAGCTAAATTTGTTTTTCAAAAAAGCTTTATTTTCAATCTACAGTCCACTGGGGCATGCAATAATGCATACGGCACGTGTGTCACCTACATAACTCCGTGCCTACACAAAATTGGCGAAATATACGACATTTTGAATTGTGCGAGCAGAAATAACGATAAATATAAAAAAAACACCAAATAACCGAGGTTAAATTTTGAACTCAATTGAAAATGGACTGAACCTAACATTCATTATTCTATCGTGTATTTTGTTCCCCCGATAACCTAATTACTTACGACAACTATATATTTTCAATATTTAGTGTAAAATCTTAATAATTGGCGCACCCACTTTTCATGTAAATAAAGGTAGGAAAGGATTAGAAACAGTTGGTCTTGAATGTAATATTAAATTGTAATATTAAAAGTGAGGTATTGGCACATACACAGTTAGGTGGGTGCTCATTTATGGGTGATGGATTTATGGTATATAGAAGCAGTTTAAGAACTATAATACCCATTCGAATATAACTTACAGACATGTCGTATATTTCTAAACACGAGTAATTAATCATTAATTAAAAAACAAAGTGAGAAAAGCCAGTTCAGTGATAATAATAGAGGTCATTGTAATGAGGATTTTGCAAGATCAAATTACAAACTGCAATGACTGTAACGTTAATACGTCAGTGCTGCCATTCCTACAAGAAACCGATGAACAGATGTCGATAAAAATAATACGGCCCTAGGAACACTTGTTGCCGTTTTCAATAACAAAACAAGGAAAAGGATAAAGTTATACGAATGAACATTCAAGAAACATAACAACACATTGTTAATCACTTTTACGTGCTACAAACAACGACGGGTAGAAAATTGAATTTTAACTTCTGAAACAACCTCGTATTGACGTCGCGTGCGTGGGTAACGCGTGAGGAACTTTTAATGAATACAACCCCACAATGCTCAATGCTGATTATGATATACAATGGCCTTTGTTAGCTTGTGACAAACTTTCAGTTTCAGCGCTCGGGAATAGATCTTTACCTCGATTTTTCCATTACATTATCTAATTTAATATATCTTTCCTCTACTTATTTCTAGTGTCTTCCTATTATGTTATCAAATTGAAAGCTAATGTAATGAACCTTAGACACCCATACTTCAAGTAAAGCTGACCGTAAAAGTAAAGCTCTCAAAGCCAATAAACAATGACAAAGCTGACGGTAGGAACGTAGGTGTAATTAACATTAAAAACTGCAGAACTTTTTTTTGTTAACAACAATACAGTTCCTCTGAAAGATACAAACAAAATCATTTGCGCACTTGTATGTAAGGTTTTTTCTGGATAAAAGTAGTATGTAAAAATATTCTTTATACAAATCGTTAACCATATTAACGTAAAAAGGTAATAACAGAATAATTGCTTATTAGATCCATGACATAGGAACTGTTCATTTTCCGGAATTATAAGTAGCCTTATATCAGCTTTCACTAACGAGAAACAAGGCAATGCCTAATTAGTAACGCGTAATCTAAGAAGATTCCGAGGCATGGATCAAAAATTATCACCTAAGAGTTGGTGAAACGTTTCTTTTTCTACAGGCATCGCCCAAATCAGTAGACATTCTATTTAAGCGATGTCTATGTTTAGTGAAAACGGGCATAAGTTACTTACGGGTCGTTAATAATAAACTGTCATATAGCAAATCCAGTGCTCTTTTGCTACATAAAAGAAGGATAAACAACCAACCAAAAAGTACACTTTCGCATTTATAATATCAGTAGGGATAATATCTAAGGATGTTGAAGTAGAAAAATGTCCGAAACTAATAAAATCCTTTTGGTCGGTTTTAAATAAATCCCGATGGAAAGGCGCTTTTTGTAGATTACAAGCATTGAAATAAATTTAAAAATCACAGCTTCCTTTTGTGCCGTTTAAAGTAAAAAACTGAGATGAAATGGAGACTACAATTTTTCCATGTCGGCGACATTCTTCGAGTATTCAAGGAATGGTAAGACGAAGTTAAAGGAAGAATAAATTCGACAGTCGACAAGACAATGCGAAGTATGTAGACAAAAGTTTTTTCATAAATGTGCACGGACCGTGGAAGCGAACAGCTGACGACTGGCTCGAGGCAGAGCCGCTGTACTTTAAGACTTGCTAGCAGATGTATTAAAGGGGGAAAATGGGGATATTTTGTCAGATTTTATCACTTAGCTCCAGGCGACATGAATGGAAAAGAGTTAAATGTTCCTGCAGATGTCCGCTATCGTCTTTTGTAACATTTTGAATTAAATGAGTTGTTTGAAACTGCCTCTGGAATCTGGATTGCTTTAATAATAATTATGGTATGTGTAAGTTTAGGTTGGTTACAGAATCTTTATAAAACTTAATGTTACATGTAATAGCATAAAAGTGAATTAATAACTAACAATATAAATGCAAAAGTGAGTTTGTTTCTTTGTCCTTGCTTTTAGACATGACTAAGCATAACAAGCAACGACTCAACTTGATTTTTGACATTGAGTTAGTTGAAAGGACGAAGGGTAACATACTTTTTAATTCTTATCCCAGGAAACCAAACGGTTCCAACGGGATTCGTAAAATACTGTAATAAACAAGGGATTTAAGTAGTTCTGAATAAGCGAAACTTTTTCGTGAAAAGATACATAAAAGCGATTTGTCAATAGTGGACAAGTTTACTTACTCGCAGCAGATACAGAGCAGAGGGAATCTATAATTGGATTCGTTATTGTTACTACAAGCGGATTGTCGTGTCTAAACTAAATCAAAGTTTAGTTCCGGCGGGAGCCGACGGCGAGTGGGCTTTGTTAACGGGATGTTAAGAACTGTAACCCACTTTTGCGCGTCGTAATAACTATACTATGTCAATGAAAAAGCACGCTATTGCATTAAAGACGCAAATAATTGAATACTAGTAGAACTTTTTGTGACCGAGCTCGTTCTGGGAAGTACTGACGCCATGCTTATTTCTGACGCCAAGCAGTATTGTTGCACTGTTGTCATCATCATCATCATCATATCAACGCATTACCGGTCCACGACACAGGTCGCCTCCCACAATGAGAAGGGGTTAAGGACGTGGTTCACCACGCTTGCCCAGTCAGTGTAGATTGAGCAGCCGCTAATTATGAATATATATTCCAACGACCCCCCTCTTTTATTTTATAGTCCGTAGTAATCCAATTTGGTCAAATGAACCAATTTGGAAATTTATAATTTCTGAATTTTCTCTGGTCCTGTCCAGTGGGAGGCAACATCATCACCGCCTGCCATCAGATGAGATTGCAGTCAAGGGCTTACTTGTCTGCTAAATAATAAATTAAAACTTTTCCTTCCCAGCTGCGGAACACACCGTGCGCGCGGGTCTTACTTAGACTTTTTTTTGATGGAGATAAATAGAACGTACGACTGTGCAATTTCCAAATTCAAGTTAAAAGGATACCTGATACATATTTTCCAACATAGTGTGCCTTGTTATAGAGAATCAAACAAGCTTGGTTACTCGCAGATACAACATGGAGAGAATCTATAATTGGATTCGTTATTGTAGCTACAAACGTGTTAGTGCATCAAACTTTATTTCTGGCGAAAGCTAACGGCGACTTGGTTATATCGAAATTGGAAACAATCGGTAACGTATGTACTAAAATAAAACTACATTAAATCTAAAACGTCTTCGAAACCGACGCAACGAGGCATAGTAGGATTCTGGCAGGTTGAACTTGGTTGGCTGCTGCCTGTTTGAATCGCAAAACTGATTCTATGACCAATGTAACTATCAATCCGAGCACTGGCTTCCAAGGGCCTAGAGTCTGTAGCCCAAAAGATACAAAAGATGAAGCTTCTATCAAGATTTTCATATTTGCAACTCTTGGACTGCTCAGTACTGTTAGTAGCCGTAATGAACTTTGATGAGGTAACCGTAATGTGTGGGCTGTTACCGTCCTCTATAATTCTGCCAGGAGAACGCAATTGGCGGTACCTTTTTAGCAAGAAATAAATAATAAATAGACACTTTTCAATGAACTGTTATCACTGCAACTAAATCGGGTTAAACTAAGAAGTTAAGACAGTTGTAGGTATGATAAAAGGGCACTGCCTACTAAACAAACACCTTTCCATTATAGGTATAATGACAGCCCTCTCTGCAGAGCATGCATGGAGACGAATGAAACACCGATACACGTAATGCTCCAATGCAATGGAGTAGAGAACAACGCGCACCACACCTTGGCTCCTTAGCAAAACTCCATGAAGCACTCGGCGTCCTGGGCGACCTGCTAAGCTTCTGGAGTGAGCTCGGCTGGCTGGAGTGATCCAGCGGGGAGCAGCACCAGTGGCCACACGTATAACAGACGGTTTCAGGCCAACCAATTGCCAAAACGGCCCAGGAACAGAAGTCTAAATAAGAAGAATGAACTGTTTAATTCAGTTACTAAACGGGTTTCTAAATTCTTGTTTTTATCATAGACATACAGTAAACTAGGAGCATCCAGCGATAACGTTTTGAACTGGTAATAAACAATAAATATAAGCTAGATGAATGGAGAACTGAATGGAATTTTCATTTGTAAAGCTTATAGCTTCTTGGCGGATATTGCGTATGTATTTTTTGCGTAGGTTTTGACATATTATGCTATGAATTTACACGGTGACTTTTTACGTCTCACAATAGTGTGGCAGTTAATTTGTCTAATGTCGACAATTGGTAAAAACAATAAACAACAAAAATAATAAGAATATTTAAATAATAGTTTGGTGTATAAGAGGCATCGTATGTCATCGGTGTCAGCGGCGCAGTGCGGTAACGGTATCACTTTGATCAATTGTGTGGTCGTTTCATAGAAATTATAGAAATTAACATTTGAATTAAGAAAAGCAAAGAAATTTGCGCAATAGGTCATATAAACCCAATCTATAATTTGATTAGATTTCATGTATTGCTTAGAGTTATTGAAGATCGGATAGGTAAAGTCGATGATCGATATTAAAAAAACACTGTGTATTTAGGTAGGTTAGTAATTTAGCAAAAAGTTAGCAGATCAACACAATCAATAATTGGATTAGTTTTTATCGTAATCAATAAATTATCATGTTCTAATGCTAAACTAAGCCAACTTCATTTCCTGCGGGAATAAGCTTTGACTCGCCATCGCCACGCCACTGCCGGATATTGGGAACAAACTATAACCCACTTTTAATCATTCCCGTGATTATTCTTGCAATGAGAAAGTTTTAGTCGTAGGCTTATACTGCGCAACTAAGAGTAAGATGATGTAGAATAAAAGACAATTAAAATGACATTTGATGTACTTTTATATTTTTCTACTGACGAATAAGTAACGAGTTCTTAATTACAATTAGTAGTATTTTGTGGCGGAGCTTGTCTGTGGGAGTACTATCACCATGATGCTTTTTAGTGCCGCCAAGCACCACTTCTTTGTTTCGGTATGATTGGCTTGGTTGCCGAGTGTGTGTAATAACAGGCACATGTGGATTCACACGTACGCCTCAGGTTTATGGACACAGGGCGGTACATTGTATGACGTGTTCCTTGCATGTCCTGAGAAGTTTTTCTCTATTTATAGGCGTTTTGTTTCCAGTTATCGTCAGTTAAGCCATCTGCTTAATCCGTCAATTGTTAATATTAAAAAAGACAAAAAAAATTTTTGTCGTTGATGCAGCATGCATTGATGACTTCAGACTTTTAATTATTTAAACATTTAATATGTAATTCAGTACGTACCTACATAAACTGAGATTATGTCCTAATGTATCGGGCTGTAAGTTCTCTTTTAAACAAAATATGTAATATCTATAAATGCCGCATTGAAAGTGTAAGTAGGTGGGTTTGAGTTGTTTACGCAACGTGATTAGTGACATAGATAACAAAGAGTATTTTAAATCCCTCACATGTATAGTTAATTCCTTTTTAACAAGCCGATTTTTCAAATCAACAAGGGATCAAAATGTTGATCCCAACGTGTTCGTTCGTAAGTGCTTTTTTTACTTAAAACAAACGTAGGTAATTATGTTGTAATAGCTAAGTATTCGAATAAAACCCATTGATGTGTTTGACTATCTAAACACTTGTTAATTCTGGCGAGAATGAATCTCAAATGGATATGAATGGTTGATTGTTGACTATGTAATACACGTTCTATCGCGCCTTTATCAAAACAGAACTTAATTACAAACTGTAACATAGGTAATGAATCATATCTCATAATTCATTAATGCTGCCATAATTCACGGGTTTTGTCTACGGTTCGTATTAATAAACGATAACGATAACGAACAAACAACGGATTCTCAAGTATTGGACAATCTATGCATAAGCCCTAACGTGATCCCTTTTGTCTGGAAATACCACATGGCACGCTTACGAATCTGGATGTCCAGTAGTAGGACTAACGTGCGCGCTAAGAGATTATGTCTACTATTATCTCGTTCTATTACTATGACGTTGGGTGCGAAAATAAGAAGACATGATTATCTTATAGTGTGCATCATAGCCCTCAGATTTCGAGCCCGCTGGACCGAAAAAACCTGAAAAAGGTGGCTGAAAGCGGCTGGATCCGAAAGGCGGGGGACTACGTGCGGTGGCACGCTCTCGGAAAACCGAGCCCAGTGGACGTTTCTAAGCTGTAGATAATGATGATGTGTAAGATATAGAAACGTTTGTAGAGACGTAATAAAAAAAACTGCTTGCAGGACCTTGAAAAGGAACATATAAATAATAATTTGGTTACAAAAGTAAATATTGCTCGGCTACTTGGGAAACACCAAACCGAAAAATTTTTTTTATAAACAATGTTCAGAAAGACTATGCCGGTTTAAGAAATAGTAGGTACCTACTACCTATATATTTTTTATTAAAAATTCTAATTTACTGTAATGTTTACATTTACATCAATTTATTTCCATCGGAGTTCGTTTTTACCATTTTGGGAGTATTAAAAAAACACCACCTTCCCTTTTGGCGAATTGCGTGTGCGACAACAACAAGGCATGATCATTCAGGCACGATTCCGTATGTGAATATTGTCCCAAGCTAATATATTTTTAAACAATTCAGTAGCAAACGATGCGGCTACTGTACGGGAGCGTTGCAAAAAAAAAACGTTCGCGTTAATAAACATTACATTCATCCATGCACAACGACTCAACGACACGGACGAGAGAGCGTACATCGCGAAAGTGAAATCGAAAATAAATGAACATTACAGTGGGATTTTCGATTTAAATAATATAATCTTTTAGCTAGTTAAATCTCAGTTGATTATATACAGTTTTCCCTGACCGATTCCCGCTACGGTTGTCAATCTCCAGGAAGATTTTTTAACGACGCGGTAGATATTATAGTGCACGAATGAGTGCGCAAACACAAATGCAATCTCTATCCCCACAATCTCATAGTTGGATAGATAGGCAGATCCGACTCGGCCGGAAAGGGTACAGAGGCAGGGCCGACAGCTTAACGGCTTAGTCCGGGCTGTTACTAAGAATTACTCAATAGAAAAAAACCCACTATACACAGTCCAACATCGTAGCAAGCTAAACTGTTATGGCAGTTATGTAAAGCCCATTTCCCCAATAGGCTTATACGCGACATCTTTCTCTTAATCGCTTAGCGGCACTTCTTCGTCGGTAGGGTGTTAACTAGCCACGGCCGAAACCTCGCACCAGTAAGCTCCCTTATCTATTTTGGCACTGGCGCCACTTTAAAACCAACTTTACAAAGACGAACTATGAAAATATCAGAATAGACACGTCACCTCTTTAGCGCTCTGTTGATTTGAATGCTAACTATGAAATATATTTATGACTTGGAGCCGGAGAGAGCATTAGGCGCAAGTCTTGAACAGGCGGCGCTACTTAAAATAAGCTGGCACGATTTCAAGTGCCGCCAACCTGAATGCGAAGTATTCAGTTCATCCGAACCAGATGTTTCTTAGCTCTATGTAAACATACACTTTTTCTGTGTAGGCTCAAATATAGACAAAATTGAGAGTCTTAATAAGCGTATTTATTATATTCGTTAGTCTGTTGTTTTTCACTGCTGCGAACAGGCCTCTTCTCTCTTTGGATAGAGGAATTTAAGAGAAAGGATCCTCGCACGGGCTTTTAGAATGAGGATTAAGGCCGTAGTCCGCCACGCTGGCCAACGGGTGGTCTGTAGAACTCGCACGCCTCTAAGACATTTATAGAGAACTCTCAGGCAAGCCGGATTCCTTAGGGGATAGAGAAATTTAAGAGAAAGGAACCTCGCACGGGCTCTCAGAATAAGGATTTAGGCCGTAGTCCGCCACGCTGGCCAACGGCTGGTCTGTAGAACTCGCACGCCTCTAAGACATTTATAGAGAACTCTCAGGCAAGCCGGATTCCTTAGGATATTTTACCGTTACCGTTATTATAGCAAAGTTGATGTGTGCCGGGGATCCAATTCTGTCCCTACGAAAAGAAGACTGAGTCCTACCCATATAACCACTTAGACCCTCCCGCTGCCAAATGCGGCTCAACGGGCTTCATCTATTATTATCAAATGTTAGTAATAATAATAGAGACCGACAGCTTCATGTTCTCTGTAAGGCACGGGGGAGAACTATGCACATTTCAGATGCAGAAAACCTACCTGCCTTTATAATTTTAAATAAATAAATATACTACGACAACGCACACATCGCCATCTAGCCCCAAAGTAAGCGTAACTTGTGTTATGAGTACTAAGATGACTGATGAATATTTTTATGAATAATATACATAAATACTTATAAAATACATAGAAACACCCAGACACTGAAAAACATTCATGCTCATCACAGAAACATTTTCCAGTTGTGGGAATCGAACCCACGGCTTTGGACTCAGAAAGCAGGGGCGCAGCACACTGCGCCACTCGGCCGTCTTAAAATTTTGACACGAACTGGGAATTCTACCCAGGACTTAGTGATTCATAATCGAACAGGCTTAGCACGAGGTAATCACTCGATAAAGCCTAATATCTGCTAATGGGTGTCTACTACTTTAAATTACTTGCAGGGATTCTAGCAAACAGAACCAAAATACGCATAGGAACGTGGTAAATATTGCATTTATATGCAGTCGAGACATGTAGCAGAGAATGCTAGATAAAATCTAAATTGCAAATAAATTGCGTCCGACGTGGTTTTTACTCGTAGAATTATTTTAGATCACGGCATATGTGATCAGTGGCAGTAAAATAGATCCTTGTTTGCAATAAATCCAATCATTTTATTTGGTCCGTAGGTCCATCTGTCCTTCTATCAGAGCCCTATAAAAAATACTATATTTATGGGGAGCTAGCATGCAAGCTAATAGGAGTCAAACATTTTTTTTTTTAACTTTACCAAAGCTGTTGGGTATCTTTACAAAGAAAATTTTAACATAACACGTAAAGATTTCGATCAATTATATCGAAACTGCATTTTGGTTCATAAAGGGCAATTTGGTCATTTGATTTTTATTGATAAACCATCCTAGGAAAAAAAAAAGTTCCGCCTATTTTGCGTATCGGTAGGTACGATTCCGCGTAGCAAGCAATCAATAATATATACCTGGCTCACCTTTAAGGGGAACCTTTACAGGTTAGCCCGCTACAATCTAAGACGACATCATAACTTCCCATCAGGTGAGATTGCAGTCAAAGGGCTTACTTGTAGAAATTGTATAAAAAAAAAGTAAACTGAAAACTTCTCAAATATTGCCTCGAGCTTCATTAGGTCGAATAAAATAAATACGCCGGCCATGTAACACTACGGAGAAGTCACAATGCATTATTGTTAGGGAGTATTCTAAAACGAGCGTTTTGGTTAAATAAAAATACCCAACGCTGAAGCCGGTTGAGATTCAGTGACATTATACGGAATTAATGTTATAAACAAACAGTAGATGTTGGCTTCACTCCAAGTGGGTTAGGGCGCCGGCGCTAGTTGGCCGCAGCAAACATTTGGTATGCGACTAAAGTCTATAGCTTCATCTCTCGTGGGCGATAGCTGTATGTAGTATATTATACGAGAAGAAGGTACAACTATTATTCAAGCGTCGCATCTCCAATATTTCATTTATGTGCGTTTTAGTTACACTATGTGCTTAATAAACCTGCATGTCCAAGAGTTCTCCATAATTTTCTCATTGGCACCTTCAAATCAAAAGCCAATAGGCATCTTCTAGGCAAGCGCGCTCCACCTTGGTCTGCATCATCACTTGTCATTGGGCGTGATTGCAGTCAAGCGCTCGTCTCTAAACACATTATTTTTAAACGGCCCGCTGGCGCAGTGGGCAGCGACCCTGCTTTCTGAGTCCTTGGCCGTGGGTTCGATTCCCACGACTGGAAAATGTTTGTGTGATGAACACGATTGTTTTTCAGGGTGTTTATTATAATTATATATGTGTATTATATTCATTAAAATATTCAATAGCTATCTTAGTACCCATAACACAAGCTACGCTTACTTTGGAGCTAGATGGCGATGTGTGTATTGTCGTAGTATATTTATTTATTAATTTTATTAATTATATAAAAAAAAATAGGACTAATAATCCGCATTCGGACAGCTTGGTGGACCACGACCTACAACCTCTCATTCGGAGATCCGTACTCTAAAGTGGGCCGGTATTATGATGATGATATCTTAACTTATGTTTATTATTTTTTTATTTTACAATGCAGAAAAAACCTTTATTCATAAATACCAGAAGTTAAACTAGTATAAATTTTGCAGTTATTTTATCCATGATGTATACATGCACAAAAGCATCGCACACTACAGGACGCGGACCGCTTCCGGTTTTTCCGCGAAAAAAATGTTTTTGCTACGATAAATGAATACATGTAGGTTCCTATCAGAAATTACATTTATTTGCATTTTCGTAGAAAATATATTTGCGAACCAAGCGGCACCAAACCGCGGAATTCGGAACTCCCTACAAAAGACCCTATATCCATCGGTCAGTGGCGTGCATAGAGGGTATGCACAGGGTATGCAGATGATATAAAATGAAGAAAATGACCAGTACTAGTTATAAACACTTAAGGGTAGGTTTTTTATAACTCTTATTGGAGATTCTTTTATTTTTATATCATCTGCATACCCTGTGCATACCGTCTATCAACGCCACTGCCATCAGTGGACGTCTATCGGTTGATATGATGAGAAAATATTTTACGGTATTGACTGTACGATATATTACGAACCATTAACATCAATAGCCTGTAACATTCCACTGCTGGACTAAAGACCACTCCCACCGGAAGGAGTTTTCCTATCATCGAAATTGCCTATAAATACAATAGGCAGACGGGTAGACGATTGCAGCAAGTCGATGGTTCTAACTAGTTCCCTCGCCTCGTACGCCACTCGCGGAAAGAGGAGGGGTGACAACAACTGTAGTCTGCCGTCACACGCAGTGGCGTACATAGAGGGTATGCACAGGGTATGCAGATGATATAAAATGAAAAGAAAATCCCCGGTATAAGCTATAAATACTTAACGGTAGGCTTCTTATCACTCTTACAATGCCTATCCTTAACTTTTTTATAAGTTGTAGTTTTCTTCATTTAATATCATCTGCATACCCTGTGCATACCCTCTATGCACGCCACTGCTGGTCACACGGCTCATAACCAATGTTTACTTAATTATCACCGCACCACAACACCTCCTTTCTCCGCGGCTCTTCCGGAGGCGAGTGGTGGAATATATAAAATAACAGAAACAGCGCTCTGTGCTACTGCTACCATCTCCTGCGGTCACCAACCCGTCCACCCAGCGTGGTGAATGATCAAATTCAATTGTCAAATGTGTGTCAAAACTCGGAATGGTCAAATTCAATTGGGAGAGGCCTCTAATCCAGCACTGAGCCCAAGGCCGTGGGTTCGTTTCCCACTACTGGAAAATGTTTGTGTGATGAGCATGAATTTTTTTTTCAGTGTCTGGGTGTATATATGTATATTCTAAGTATTAATGTATAAAAAAATATTCATCAGTCATCTTAGTACCCATAACACAAGCTACGCTTACTTTGGGGCTAGATGGCGGTGTGTGTATTGTATTAGTATATTTATATTTATTATTTATTTATATGTTAATGATAATGATGATGATGATGATCTAATAAAAAATAAACTAATCAGAATAACATACCTAAGTATTTTAAAAAAAAACCTATCTGGAATTTTGCCTCTCATTAAGTTCATATAATAATAATTTCAGCCATAGCGTAATCTAAACACACGTTTAAAACAAAAATAACAAATATTTTTTTTACCGTAAAATTAATAATACCTTTTATATTATAATCAAGCCAATTTATGATGTCCAAGGATAATAAGCTCACTTTATAACTTCAACCACAATAGAAGTTTAATTACGATACGCGTGAAATATATCACAACCCGCGGCAAAACTTGACCCAAGTTGAAAGGTTTAATTACGTGGAGAGCTGTTATCGCAGGTGACTCCTTGATTAACGTACTGAAATTGAGCTGCCTATATTCGGCTGTCACGTCCGCAAACGGATTATCATGTGCTGTTTACGTAATCCCGACCGTACGTATCCTGAGACCTCATAATCGTATTGTATTGTCCAACGCATATAAATTTATGTTAGCAATGTCAGCGAGCGATATCATTTGAATATTACCACTGCAGGACAACTAGTGTAATATCGCAGCTAGACTAACTGTAAAGACAGGTAATAAAATCTGAACAGCTAATAAGATATTCATCATCAGCTTATTCACGTCCCACAGCTGGGCATAGCAGCTGGGCAGCTGGCTTAGACCCACCGGTCCGGAAATCAAGCCCAGACTTTGTACAAACGAGGCAGTTAAATAATAAAATGTATTCAAAAAAAACATACGCAAGCTTTTTAAATTAGGCTCGTGTACTGATTATTTGAACAATATCATAGTCTAAACACGGTTTGTAATATTTATCTGTAAGAGATGAATTTACTTTAGAACTGTTGAACAAGTAGAGTATTCCACAAAGAGTGATATTTACTTCAGAACTGTTGAACAAGTAGAGTATTCCACAAAGAGTGATTAAAGACTAGGTACTTTCCACCTTCAAGGGTGTTAAATGGGAGTTAGAAGATTCTAGGCGGGTTCCTTTGTTTTCATTATCGTAACATAATGAAGAAATTCAAGTATTTGATCCATAAGCCCAAATTACGCAAAATATCTGTCAGTGTGCGCAGGCTAATCTTTACATCAGCTGAACCTATTTTGCTCTTAACTTAGCCGTCGGTCTTTATAGATTCCTCTTTGCAAGGTTAATTTTTACCGCGAAACATTTCCGGTACTTTTTGAATTAGGTACTTTGTTAGGAATGTTTTCGCCTTTACGCTGAGGGGCAACGCGTAAAGAGTAATTCTACGCAAACGAGGGTCACAGATACTCTGAAGTTCAAATAACATTAAAAGGTAAAGTTAATTTTAACTGCGTGCGAAATTACGGAAGGCAATATGCTTATTTAAACAATGCCGTGACAATTGCCTATATTTACGAAATCTCCACCTACAAACGCTCACTTCATTTGCAGATCCAATTGAATCGTAGCTTACCAAGTTGGCAGTAATAGAGGGTCCCTATATTATTTGCATAAAATTTGACTCGCAAACCGCTGTCTTTGTGGATTGACATAACTCGACCCTAGTCGAAAGCTTCAATTACGCGGAGTGAGTTGTTCACGCAGGTGACTCCTTAATTACTGGGTTGAAATTTAGCTGCCTATTCAAATGTCACATTCGCAAACGAATTGTGATATTAGCGTGGATCCGACCGCTCTTACCTAGGGACCTCATAATTTTGTTATTCTGAAGCAAGCATATTTTATTTCGTTAATACGATTGTCACTATTCGCGTTGGCCTGCCAGTGGATAAATGGACCTAACTCGAAAGCTTCAATTTGGTGAATTGAGTTGTTCACACAGGTGGTCTACTTAATTAATTATCGTCATATCAACCCATTATAGGCCCACTACAGGAAACGGGTCTCCTCCCACAATTAGAAGGGTTAAGGCCGTAGTCCACCACGCTAGCCCAGTGCGGATCGATGGTCTTCACAAGTCTTTGAGAACGTTATGGAGAACACTCAGTCATGCATCTCGATGTTTTTCTTCACCGTTTAATCAAATGGAATTTTAATTAGAGATGCGTGCGTACTGGGATTCGAACTCGACCCCTCGTAAGTGAAGCTGAAGTCCTTATCACTGGGCTATCATTGCTTCGTACTACTTAATTACAGGAAATTAGGTGCCTATTGAACTGTCAGATCCGCAAACGAATTGTGATATAAGCGTGGTCCCGACCGCTCTTACCTAGGGACCTCATAATCTTGTTATTCTGTAGCAAGTATAAAATATTTCCTGAATATGATATTTTTTATATGTACGTAGGTACGTACGTATAATAGTTTATTATAGAAACGCAGCACGGTCGGGACTTCGTACAAAATTCGATTGGGGACTAAAATAAAAAGTAATCGAGCGAGAGAGCCAACGAGGTAATCGATGGGATTACAAAATGGAGTTGTACTCTGCTTCTACAAGGATTCCCAAAAGACATGACTATGTAGGTATAAGGTGTTAGTTGATATACTGAGTATCGTAGAGCAACACTAATACCTACAAGATGTTTCTATTGGTTTTGAGAATATAACTATGACGTCTGAGTAGAAAATGTAGCTACTCAATTTAACACGAGATGATAGCATTCCTTTAAAATCTCCTAGTCTTCAAATCTCTGAGTATTCAACCACTATGTATATCTTAAAGTTAAATAACTTAATGTGTTTATAGTTACGGACGTTTAGCCCTGACAGTAGATGTATGCAACTCAAGCCTTAAAAGTGTAGTGGCAGTCTTGTACATCTATATGTAAAGTCTATCCTTTGCAAATGGTCAATTATTTTAATAGTTCTCATTTTGTAGTATTTATTTTTTATCAAACGCTATAAAAAGACACAGAAAGAATAGGCAATTAAGTTTTTGGTGTCATAAGAATAAAAAAATCAAAATAATTTTTTGTTAGTAGCAGCAGTAAATAACGCAACAAAGATTTCATCCACGAAATTTTATTAATTACAAATTAAAGAGACCCATTAACTAACTATATATATAACGTACCTACGTGTTGTGGAATCTTTATCGGACCTACCAAAATCGAAACATAGCATTCAGTTCCAGATAAATCACTGTAGATAGCATCTGTATACCTAACAACGCCATCTGCGAAAACAGTAATACATTAACAAGTCTTGACTAATTCGTGAATCTTTCTTAATTAAGATATTCAATAAGTACAAAGAGATCTAAAAGTCACAACACATTGTTTTACTATCACTGCCAAAAAAGTAAAAACAAGAAGAATCTTTCACAGAGAATGCGTTAGTTTTATTGAATACTTTATTGCAGACTCAAAGAAAAGAAATTTAAGTAAAGAAACACATGAACAAAAAAAAACTTGGAATAGCTACTGGAGCGTGCAAAGACAGTCTTATCACGTATGGCGTTTTTTAAGGGTTGCAATTTGTTAACTGAATATACGTTTACGTTATTAAAATTTTTCTCGTCATACTTTTAATGAAATTTCGCAACACACGATCGACTTTCCTACTTATGCGTAATATACGTTTGATATTTGACAGTACTCGTTAAAAATTTGGGTGATTCGGAGACGTTATAATTAATCCCGGAACGATACTCTGGACTGTGATGAAAAAGGGGTTTTTTTTACTTTTCAACTCTGAATCGGATTACACAAATTGGATCCAAAGGATTTTTTGAATTAAAGCTCACTCTCTTTGATTATTTTTAATACAAAATATCTAATTTAAAATGGAATGTCCATAAGTCACACAGTCCATAAGTCCGAACCGCATAATCTCGCGCAACGGAAACCCAATTAATGTATGCTTTTTGTCATGACACAGTGGTTTATGATGACAGTAATTACGAATAAAAAACTCATGTTTAGGTACCCAGCTATGTGCAACAAACGTAATGCACAAACATACTCAACTCCCACATACCTGAATAATAGAAATCTGATTATATAATATTGAAGTTGGAAAAGAGCAACTCCAGAGTTTCTTGCCGGCTTCTTCTCTGTAAATTCTTCCTTCTCATCCTGGTATTGTCACTACAAACAGATAGACTTAAACGGTTCAAATGTGTCCATAAAGAAAGCCTTATTAAATCTTCCCTTTGAATTATTTCATTGCAAATAAAATGTTTTAATTATGGTGTTACCAAACTAAAATCTATACTTTTGGTAACTTCTTTTATCTTAAACTTTTTAATCTTGGTGTTATAAGATAATACGTCGCTTTCGTTGCTCATTCCAGAATGTCAGGAGGTGTCAGGTGGTGGAATTATATAAGAAAGGTATTCAACAAAAAAATTATAATATCGATGTACGTGGATGTAATCTTTAAATCTCTTAAAATAATGTTGAGTAATGATTGTCATCATCATCACATTAACCCATTACCGGCCCACTACAGAGCACGGGTCTTCACCCACAATGAGAAGGGGTTAGTAGTTGAGGGTGAGTAATGATTGTGGATAGATAAAAATAAACAGTAGCTATACTTCATTCAAATAAACGGTCTATTCTTCTCACGCACTAGCTAGCTTGGATGTCAGTCAGGATTTCGTTCAGTAAGATACTACATATTTTGTTAAATGTTTATTTTGAGACAGAATACACTCCTAGCTTTGTTTTATCTGTCACATTAATAAAATTCTACTGGTACGCGCCTTAACAATAAATTTAAAAAATAAATACAGCAGCAAAAATTAAAAAAATACAAGCAGTCCAAAACGCAGCTTCGGATTTCTTTGCGATGTAAATATACACCCTTTATCTATATCTACATCGTAAAGTAATCCGAAGTTGCTGCTTGTTTTTTTTAATTGTACAGGTGAGATTGCATTCAAGGGTCCCGATGAAAATGAAACGACGCAGTCTTAAAACGCAGGTAGCAAGGCAGCAGGTTTTATGTAAAAAAAACATTCCTCATCATCATCATCAATTCAACCAGTTGACGTCCGCTGCTAGACATAGGTATTTTGTTTTTTTCATTTCATTTTGTCATTTCACGGTCCTAGGCCGCTTGCCTCCAGTGGCTCCCAGCAACTCGCCCTATGTCATCTGTCCACCTCGTTGGGGGCTGACCTACGCTGCGTTTACCGGTGCGGGGTTGCCATACATTAATACTTATAAAATACATATAAAAACCCAGATACTGGAAAACATTCATGACCATCACACAAACATTTTCCAGGACTAAAGAAAGCAGGGTCACAGCCTTTCCATCACAAATCCTACTGATACTGCAAAACGAACGGTCGGTTGATTTACTGGAAGAATAAAGTACCTACATCTGTAAGATTACTAGTGTCCAAGCATGAAGACAAATCTTACCCGGTCTGTGAAGTCCCAAGCTCATTTTTAGAGTTTCGTATCCAAATTGTAAAAGCGAACCCTTATCCATTATGTTACAATACCTACGCTCTTTATGCAAATAAAAAATATTTTTATGTTCATCCCACAATAAAATATTTATATTATTTATGTTGGGGCGTCGAATCTTTAAAATGGGATACTAGGTCAAGAGGAGTAAGATATGATTAAAGAAAGGGCTTTCTTTGTGTTCTAAAACTTGTTTTTATTTATTTTTAAGCCATAAATTTAAAGCTCATTTACTAAGAATAAAAAAAAACATACTCTCAAATCTCCTAAGATTGCAAAGTGGTAAATATCCAAATGAATATTGCAAAAATAGTAGATATCTAAACGGGAATGTATGTCGAAATAGGAGCAAAATCAAATAAGAAAACGTTTTTGAGATAGCGTATATTCCCGTTAAGGATGTGCACGGAACCCTCAGCGACGCTGACTCGCACTTTGCCGATTATATATATATTTTCCTTCTCGCAGAAATATATTGGTATAGTAGGTACCTACGAGTATATCAAACTACATTGTGAACAAAATGGTAACGCACGTTATAGGCGAATTTTTATAGCAATCTCTACGTAGCCTCGATGCAATAAAATTTATTGCAACGCGTTTCTGGTATGATAAATTTATACTTTATTGGTGACTATGTATCTCGGTGATCCACAAAAACTTCCAGTTTTTAAAGTAGAACTTGTGTAAGTATACTAACAATAAAGATGACGATTTTGTTTTATTATTTCTTTTTAATGCACTTATCTCTGGAAGAGCGGTTAGATTTGTTAAATCTTATTTTGCATTTGATAGCAAAATTCTTGGGGTACGCGATAGGCTATTTAACTGTGTTTTTTATTCTAGCCAGAACAGGCCAACGGGAGGGTTGCCCTTTATTACCACGCTGGAAAGACGAATTGGTGATCGTAGTAGTTGGTAGTAGTAGCAGAGGACATTTCTGCCCGTCATCCCTTATATTCCCTTAGTGGCGTAGTTCGACACCCGCGGGAAGAGGGTGGTAAAAAAAATTGCTCTCGTCTGTCGTGAGCACACAATAGGTCAAATAGGAGTTGACAGTTTGTATAAAAGTTGTATAAAAAGCACTCATACAAGCTATTCCCACCAGAGTTTGTAGAAACCGAAACAAACGCGGACGAAGTCGCGTACAAAGGCCAGTACTTAATATTCTTAAGCAAATATAACTAGAAGTTTCATAAAACATGATACTTATTGTGTTATGTTTTTGAAACTTATAGAAATCTCACAATGTGAGATGGTGATAACGCAAAGTAGATCCGGCTGAGTTCTTCTGAGACAGGGCGCGTTTGGAACCCTCACAGCTTAGGATTTAAGTTTACGAATGTAGTAATCGTCATCAATATGAACATACATTTTGTGTGTAATGAACGCATAAAAAGTGTAATCTATGTGAGTAATCGAATAAAAAAATATTTGATTTTGACTTTTGACATTGTTACATTCTGTATGCGGAAAAGGTAAGGCATATCCCTACTATATGTAAAATCTTCGAGCCCACTTAACAAACTTATCATACATAGATTTTTAAATTTCCTGTAGCGATCTGTAAATTTTGCTGAACGGTGCGCCCGAATTTTCACCAACAGTGCATTCAACAAAAGTGTAAACTGACGCTTTAAACTACAAATGAAATAAAAATTGAATAAAATAATCCACATGGAAACAAATCCCGTAGAGGATTGCATCGGTATTATCGGCAAACCTGGGTTTGTTTGGAGCATATACGCAGTACGGATTCGGTGAGCTGACTATTTAAGCCTATTGAGGAATATTCCCGACAAAATACTTACGTGACAAAACAATCCATATACACATACAGGAAGACAATGATTTAAAATACACACACACACCAGAAGGCGTTTTATTTTAAACCCCACTCCTCGTAATCCTCCAGCCAGCCCACTGTTAGTTACACACCGGGACTTCTATTTTATAATACTTCCATATCTGAAATATTGATCTTGAACCGATCTTGAACCGACCGACCTTTACGCAATTTCGTTTACGCATATTTTTATCGGTTGTAAAAACCATATTACCTACTGAACCGAATTTAGTGAAGTTTCTATGAAAGACGGAGTTCTGAGGAAAGGTTTAGGTCGTATTCCACTACGATGGCCAAGTGCGTATTGGTAGGCTTCACATGCCTTTGAGAACGTTATGGAAAACTCTCCGGCATGCAGGTTTCCTCAAGATGTTTTCCTTTCAGTCGAAACAAGTGATTTTTAATTGCTTGAACTAAGAACGCAGATAACTCCGAAAAGTAAGAGGTCAAACTCGATTCCCCCCGAAAAAGAGCCGAAGCCCTTACCACTTTGCTACCACCGCTTATCCACCACTCGCGTGCATTTTCATAAATATACATCTACGATTTTTAATATGCACATCTCATAGTGAAATGGCACGTGATTCCACTCATGTGCTAAACCGAAATTGGGTTCGGTTTGGGCAATAACGTGACAGCCCGCCTGAAGCGTGCAAGGCGGAAATTGTTTTTGACGACAAACCATTACGACGCAGGCAGGTGAGTAAAACTGTGATACGTTCTATATTCATGGCGAAATGGAACCGACCGGTTTACACTCATTTCTTTCAGGTGATATGGCAGGTTATTTAAAGAGTGCAAATTGAATTTCTGATGTCAAACGCTAGAAAGACATGTGAGTAGAACCCTAGGTCCAATAAGGCCATTTTATCCCTAAAAAATGCATAGTTTTTATGGGATCGAGCTAAAGCGTTTTTCTGTTATAACCACTCCATGCATAAAGGCTCAAGCATTTTTGGTAAAATAGGGATAGGTACTCATAGTTGATACGAATAGTACAGCGGACGAAGTCACTTGCAGTTTTAGTAAATAAATGGTGTTTAAATGGTAGTTGTAATAAATGGTGTTTCAGTTTCCTTCTTCATTTCGATAATATGATAGTTTGCCAGACGCTTACAAGGGCGAATAATGTGATTCTGCCGTATAATGATACACTACTCTATCGTATACGTGCTTAACCAAACGGTTTCACGCTGAATGAGAACCTGGTATAAGCTGTCGGAAGCGTGTAAGCCGGAAATTGGTTTCGTCTACACACCATCATGAGTCATGACATACACGTCACGAATAGACCTGTAAAGGGTCCTATATCCGTCGCAAAATGGAACGTCATACCGTCTAGTCTGTACTGCGACAGTAATTCGCAGAGAGACGTGATACTTGATGGTGTCATTTTTACACGTGTTGTTAATTTTATAAAGATCTTATAACTGTTATCTATAGATCAAACTTATATATATCTCTCAGAACTCTTATATATATCTCTTATATAAATGTCCTATCTACAAAGGTTGCCTGTAAGAGATTGCTTGCAGCAATAAGGCCGCCTTTGCATGGCTACATTGTGTACTGTATACTCCTTACTGTTTCTTTTCCTGTATGTTATACGTGCAATAAAGTGTTTCTTCTTCTTCTTCTCTTATAGATCTTAGAACCGCTAAGTTTATTAAAGCGTGGTTTGCAAAATAGCTGTCAGAAACAAACATACTACTACTGGTAAACCCAATGTTTAAAAAATTCAAAAGTACTGAGAGCACAGGAGATGTAGGAGTTATATTTCCTTAACTTCACAAGACTTTACACAATATAACTTTACAACCAGTTACTTCACCAGCTGTGTTTTCCGCGACTTTGACCGCCTTTGTATCGGTTTTTCTAAATATCGCAGGAAACGTTTGGTTTCCTGAGTTAAAAAGTCTTCTATATTCTCCCTTGGAATGCAACACTCACTCGTGTCGCCGAGGAGCGAACTTGTTCCCCCGAAATGGAAACGGAAGCCCTAACCACTTGGCTTTTTAGAGGAGAAGAATCACTGAACACACGAATTCATGAGGATAAAAAAAAAAAAGTAAATAATGATTAACTGTTTTTAAATAAAATAATTAACCATGCTTGAGTTGCACATAATATTAACATAAAGTAGTCTTTGTCGGTAACCTCTGACGCTAATTTCATTTAAACGCGGTATAAACAACCATTAGGTATGTATGATGTAAGATTGCATAGTTTAGTTCGGATACTAGGGCAACGCTGCAAATTGTCACTTGCAGTCTATATTTATCAGGTCAGATTCCTACATTATTAGGTTCAAGTGGCCAACATGAATCTCATGATATCTGATAAGGAAACGGGCGTCATGTTCATTTACAGTCGAAAAAATTCGTCTAACTTCATAGCTAAATATCGTCCCAGCATACACAGCGTCTTCGCCGGCGGAGACGAGAGCCCGACGTCATTCGCACGTGGACACTTACCAGCGTCACGGGGGGTCAAAAGCCCACCAAGCCAGATCAGTCGAACCTAGCCGAGGTACGAGTTCTCGAAGGAGGCACCCTCGGGTCGACGTCCCCCATTTCTCTCCGATGACGTCGAGCCCTAGGGCTCTTCTCATGACGAGCTTACGCGATCGCCCCTCTTCCGCAGCGGTGTCGCCGCAATCCTTCAGGTGGGCTCTTCTTAGACCAGGGCACGTTTGCAATCCTAGTTTTTGTTTTAAGTTAACAAATGAAACTATAACCTCCCTTTTTGCTCCAAATAATGGCAACATATTGTATGTATCAACGCTTCGTGAGTGCCTGTGACATAAATAAAGAATTTTTGAAATTGAATCTAGCGTTTTTTACGTTGTATGCAGTCTTATGATAAGATAATCACGAAGGCAGACTACTAACATACTCGTGTGACAAGACTACTTAAAAGGTAGTTAACAGATTTTTGGGTTTCTCCCGTGCGAAAGTTTTCGCATGGTATTTACTTGTACAAAAAGAACCAATAATAGAAGAAATAATGACGGTGCATAGTCAGTACATATATGAAAATTTAATGTATGTCCATAAAAATATATCAAAATTTAAAAAGAAAATGCACTGTAACAATATTAATATTAAGAGCAAAAATAAACTCGTTGTGTAGTTTACTAGGCTACACCAAATTGCAAATTCATTCAATGGCAATTATATATTATTTTATAACAAATTACCAAATGAAATCTTTGAGTGGTCTCTCAATAAGTTCAAATTTTATACAAAACGTAAGCTTACAGAAAAATCCTATTATAACATTAAGGATTATTTAAACGATAAAAAAGCTTGGGTGTGAATTGCTCTAGCTTCATAGCTTAATTTAAATTTACTGGAAGATGGTGATAACAAAAAAATAAATTTACCCGGCTAAGTTTGTTGTGGGCTCTTCTTAGACCAGGGCGCGTTTGGAACCCTCGTAGCTTTAGATTTAAGTTGGCGAACGAAGTTATCACCATCCCGTTACAATTATGTAAACAATTATGTATGAACGCTTCATAAGTGCCTGTGATAGGCCTACATGAAAAAAGAAATTTTGAATTTTGAATTTAAATTTTTTTATTTTAATAATAATTTTATATTTAACAATTACTTTACGCACATTTATTTGTTTTACATAAATATAAGTGTGGAGTTAGGTTAGAATAAGGCACTGCAAGACTTTTTTTTCAATTTATTATATTACAAGTTAACCCTACACTACAATCTCACGTGGTGGTTAGTGATATTGCAAGTCCAAGATGGTAGCGAGCTAACCTGTTAGGAAATATGGCAGTTATATTTAGCCCGTACCCCTAATCGGTTTCTACGCAACATCGTACCGGAACGCTAAGTCGCTTAGCGGCACGTCTTTGTCGGCAAGTTGGTAACTAGCCATGGTCGAAGCCTAAAATAATAAAAGAAATAATAAAAACACAGCGCTCACCGTTGCGCCAGGGAGTATAAAACGGGCGGATAGAATGCAATTCCACTCATGTAAACTGTACTTCATTTTCGTTTTGACTAAAAAATAAAAAATAAAAAAACAATTTATTCTATTACCATTAAATTTAAAAATTACATATTACATTCACTCACATAATTAAACTATAATACATTAATTTAATAGCTTGTGTTAATTCTTATTCGTTGTTACTTTCGGTAGAAGTCGCTTTTCTGGCGTAGGCCTAGATTGACATACCGATTTACAATAAATATATACTTACGAGTTAACCAAGACAGGCGGAAATCACAAGCTCGATTTGTATTAACATGGTGTACGCATAATTAACTAGAGGTAGGTAATGCCGGTGTTAGATTACACATCGGCGCCTTTAATGGATGCCGAGTCACGAACTCTATGCTATCGCGTAGCTGTTGATTATTATTGATAATAACAATGCAGCAAGTAGGTAAATGAATAAGTCTCCTTTGAAAATTAAATGACTATTTTACATGAGTGTTGAAAGTGCTGCTGCATTAGGTTGACATTTATAATTAACTAGCGTATCCAGCCCGCATCGCCGGGCTACATTTTGCTTTATTTTATTCAAAAAATAAACTAACATCATTAAATTTTTAATTTAAGTCTCATAATATATTAAATCATTTATTTATCTCTGTATTCATTCTCTTCTATTTTCTTTTCGAGCGGGTGAAGATCATTATCCACACCCATGTACACCCAACAATAGAATATAACCATAGTAAATAAAAACTGTATTTGACAGTTTGACAGTTCAAAAATAGGAGTGCTCCGATCGTCACCAAACTTTACAGGATTACTCGCCAGGTCAATCCGGAGATTCCCTGAAATTTCATAGAAATCCAGCCGTTTTGGAGCCTAAACGAAACATATCCACACACTTTCTCTTTTATAAATATAGATAGATAGATAACTATTAATCCCTATCCCTACTAATATTATAAATGTCAATGTAAGTTTGTTTGTTACGTTTTCACGCAAAAACTACTTAACCGATCCTCATGAAACTTTGCACACATATTGTTGGAAGTGTTAGAAGTAATATAGGATACTTTTTATCCCGACATTAAGCTCGGTTCCTTTGGGAGAGGGGATGAGTGTTTGATTATTTTACACCATAACTTCGACAAATTATAACCGATTTAAATAATTATTTTTGTACTATAGAGGTTAGTACATAGTATGTGTTTAATTTTGCCCAAACTGTGGTTGGAGATAGAGGACAGAACTCCTCAGTGGACAGCAGCAAACCCCTCATTTAAGGCTTAGCGATACCACATACTTTAATTTTTTTTAGATCTACAACTAAATTTAATGCCACATCAAAAACAAAATCAACGGCAGACGAAGTCGCGGGCAACAGCTAGTAAATAATATAATCTACGTAAGACGACGACTAAGAACTTGACGACTTCAATAAATCATGAAAAAATTTAAATATGCGCCTTGTGGTGACAATTTATATAGTTGTCACCAACGCTGAACGCCATCTACTGCGATCAACAGAGAGGCCTTTAGTCCAGCAACAGACTGTGATAGGATGTCATGCTGTGTGTCATGTCACGCTCTTACATGGATAGTTATTAAAAGCATTTTAAACAATTTATAATAAGTTTTTTGCCTAAAGCAAAATTTTCACCTGCTTCCGATAAGAGCTCTAGACACGAGAGGCGTTTTCCTCCGGATACGCCGTACTTATTACAAGTTTTATCTTCTTCTGAAGAATCCTGGAACTTCGTCTGAATAAAATATCATATTTAAGCTCCCGGCCTGGATTTTATGCATGTTACTATCGGTTTACCGCCACTTCGTCTGACAACGATTTCTGATAATTAAATTTTAAAAAGGAACACGAACCACTTATAGGTAAAACTCATAGTTCATTTACTAAGAATTATTCATCTACCTCTATTTTTTCTTATCGACTGCCCAGTTGGTCAAGTAGTTAGCATGTTCAACTACGGACATACTACGGCCTTACGTAGGTTCGAACCCCGGCTCGGGCCAAATAATACAAGGTATTGTGTATTTTCTATTAAAGAATTTTCATTAAAACCCCAGGTCGGGCCAAATTATACGTATATGGTATTGTGTATTTTTATTTAAGAATTTTCATTACAGCGGTGTCAGCCCGCGTGCCTCGGAGGGCACGTAAGCCGTCGGTCCCGGTTAATATCCATTAATTGTGGTAATAGTCATTAAAGCCCACCCGCATTGGAGAAGATTGGTGTGTCTATGCTCTAAAACAGACTCGGCTCTAACAGAGACGAGATTTTTTTTTTAGAAAAACTAAAATGTTGCTCTAGCTGTTGTTATTTCTGTTAGATATGTTGCTATAGCTCACTTCATGGTGTCGGTTTTTGAGACGGTGTGCGCGCGCATCGTAAAAATTTACCCTCACCATTTTTCCCTAACGCGCGAAAAAAAGTACCTACAAAGTACCTTCAATAAATAATTAAAACAGTGCTTTAAGTCCGATTATTAGTAATTCTTATTTTAGTTGGATATACGGCATTCGGTTAACGACGGTGAAACCGCGGGGAACAGCTATGAGCAAGATATAACATCATTATTTTGCTTGGATTACCGAAGATTTGTTATTCCGTATAGCCTACGAGGCACCACGAGACCCGATTACTAAATATGAGAAATGATTTAATATCGCCGTAAAGCCAGGCAGTTTTGTGAGATAAACGGTCGGTTGATCCAGCTGCTTTGCGACTACATCATCCTTGGAGTAAATAGATGACGTGTATAAACTCGCCTCTGTCCCGACAGAATGACAAATCCGTTTGAGTCGACGGGACTTCGTTATGGAATACATTATGGAAACTATTTAATAGAACATTTTGATGGAAGTAAGAAGTGAAGAAGCGGAAAGTAGGTACGTGATACGTAGGTACGTGATACGTAGGTACTTGTGACCTGTTCGTCGCAAGGTAGAATGACGCTCAATTAATCCGAGCTAATCTCAACAACTGAACTGAATGTAGACAACTTTTCACTGTTAAGGGATTGTCTACCAATCACGTAATGTTTTTTAAACAAGTACTTTTTTATACCACTATGCCCCGGAGTTCTGTTTTCTCGTTCGTAGCCTAGAAACAAGAAGTATTTCAAAGCTACAATCCGAAAAACAGGAACACTACCAGCTAATGTATATTATAAATTGAATTTGAGTGGACACTATAAATAAAGCGGAAACGCCCGCTTATAAATATGTCTAAGGGAATTTTCTTTTGACGCCATATATTAAGGACAAAAGGAAACACATTTTTGTAAATTTATTAAAACAAAGCTCACTTTAATTCGGAAAACGTTTCCATTATCCCAAATTCTTGTTGAGATAAGGAAAACAAAAGGCATTTAAATAAAAAAGTGTAATTGTTGGTCTTACCGTTTTATTCCAGCTACCGCCCGGATAAGATCCCGCACGTCGGTCACGGGTCGGTCGGCCTGAATGCAACCTGAATTACAATATAGTAAATCAGTTTGGTACGGCTGAATCTTTGGAATTTTTCATGGATACCTTTAGTAAGTTGTGTTAACATTATTGCTACATATTAAATAAGTTATTAAGTTAAATGAGTATCATTTCATCATAATCATCATCATCATAGAAGCAGAATTAGTACAAAGAAAAAATTACTCACAAACACACACACACACACACACACACACACACACACACACACACACACACACACACACACACACACACGCATACAAACACGCGCACACCCACAAACAAATCAAATGTACCTACCTAAGCACCCGCCTCAAAAATTTATATAATTCTCTTTTTTCCATTTATTTATTTCTTTTTTTCCTTTATATAATTTTGCCTGTAAAATTGTCAAACGTTTGTTAATAAGACCATAGATACAGGGAAGACACTGTCTCCTGTAACACAGTTTAAACTACCGCAGGAGAGAGGGCTTCACACTCAAGAAATGTATACGTTTATTTTGATAAAATAAAGATATTATTATTATTATTATTATCTGTGTACACTTGAGTGTCTCAGCTAACAGCTGGTATTTCAGGTGTGCACGGACCTAAGTCAAGTGCACACCCAGAGTCAAGTAGAAGGTTGTGGTTGGGCATTATTGTGATTGTGTGTGGGTTCACCAGTTCGATGTGTAGGCTCTTCACTACCCTGTAAGAATTTACGGACTATCCTGCAAGTGTTCAGGATTACAGCTTTTTGGAGAGATATGTAGGTGAATTCCGGTAAATTGAGTAAGCTGAGTGACTGGTGAAGTTGTTTGGGAATGACACCTGTAGTGGATAATACTATGGGAACTATGCTAACTTCATTAAGCCGCCACATGCGCTTTATCTCGTCTTTAAGGTCTGTATATTTAGAAAGTTTTTCGGATATTGTGTTTTGTAAATTATGTGTGTTGGGTATAGCTATGTCTATGATGATTGCAGTTCGGTTCTTTTTATCTTGAAGTGTAATGTCAGGTCTATTGTAATGGATTGTTCTATCTGTAAGAATTGCACGGTCGAAATACAGTCTGTATTCGTTGTTTTCGAGAACTGATTCTGGTACATATTTATAATAAGGTATGGGTTTCAGATTTGATATGAGATTATATTTGTAAGCTAACTTCTGATGGATAATATTTGCGGCTTGATCGTGGCGGTGTTTATATTCTGTCTGCGCTATTAATTTACAAGCGCCTGTTATGTGCTGTATGGTTTCAGAATTACTATTGCATTTTCGGCACAAGTCCGTAGGCAAGTTTAAGATCCTCATTATATGTCTTTGGTAGTTGCGAGTTTCAATTATTTGGTCTTGTATAGCAATCATGAACCCTTCAGTCTCAGGGAAGAGTTCGCCACGACTTAACCACGCGTTCGACGCTGCTTTGTCGACATTAGGTTGGCAGAGGTCATGTCGATGTCTCCCATGTAGAGACTTTCGGGCCCACTCATTTATTTTTGTCTGTTCTGTGGTTTGTGTCTCATTTTTTTGGAATGTTTTGTCTTTGAGGTTCAGCGGTGTTAATTTAGCGTCAGATTGGACAGTCGCCTGATGAAGACCGGATGTGGTTGATTTTTTGTAAAAGTAAGATCGGAGTGTCGTTATTTGTTTATTGTGTAGGTTTTGGATATCTATTATTCCTCTGCCACCTTCATGGCGTGGTAAAGTCTGTCGTTGAAAGCATGCTCGTGGATGATGTTTACGGTGCTTAGTTAGTGTTGTGTTTATAATTCTTTGAATGTTCTTTAATTCTGTTTTTGACCAGTTAATAATGCCAAATGAATATGTTAAAATCGGTATAGAAAATGAGTTAATAGCTTTGATAATATTTCGTGAGTTTAATTGTGATTTTACGAGGGAGTTGAGTCTATGTTTAAATTGTTGTATTAGTTTGGTTTTTGTGTTTTTGTACTCTATTAACTTCCCCTGGTTATATCCTAAATACTTATAAACTTCGGTCTCTTCTAGTGAATTGATTTGCTGTCCAGCTTCCATGTGGTAAGTGTGTTGTAGACTTTGTCCATCTTTGATTGCATTAATTTTGCATTTATCAATGCCAAATTCCATACAAATATCTTGAGAATATTGCTCAGTAAGATTAGCTAATTGATACAAATCTTTTTGTGTCGTGGCATATAATTTTATGTCATCCATATACATGAGATGATTTATCTGGGTAGTTATCTGTTCGTTCATGTTATTATCCTTTGTGTATTTTAAGGGATAGCCTACGTTTGCAGCAATCAGTACATTGGAGAGTGGATTCAAAGCTAGGCAAAACCATAGTGGGCTCAAAGAGTCACCTTGGAAGATACCGCGTTTGATATGTATAGGTTCGCTTTCAGTGTGTGATATTTTAAGTCGTGTGGTCCACTTGTGCATTACAGTTTGCAGCAAGTTTGTTAGTGTAGGATGTATTTTATAGATATCTAAGACTTTTAACAGCCACGAATGGGGTACGGAATCATATGCTTTCTTGTAATCAACGTAAAGAGAGTGAAGCTCTTTTTTCTGTTTTTGTACTAGCCGTAATATCACAGAGTCGATTATAAGTTGTTCTTTGCAGCCCTGACTATATTTCCTGCACCCTTTTTGTGGTTCAGCTAGAATTCTATTGTTTTCAATGTGGTCGTATATTAAACTAGTAATACAGGAACTAATTATTTTATAGATAGTTTGGAGGCATGTTATTGGTCTGTATTTGGCTGGGTTGGTTGGATCTGAAGGATCCTTTGAAATCATGTAGGTTGTTCCTGCCATTACATAGTAAGGTATAGAGGCAGGATCTTGAATTAAATTATTTATGTGGTTGTGTAAAAAGGGATGGGTGTATGCAAACTTCTTGTACCAGAAGTTGTGTATCTTATCAGTTCCAGGGGCTTTCCAATTATGCAGTTTTTTTATGACATTTTGAAATGTCTCTATTGATATGAATTCAAAGGGCATTGGCTGTACGTGTCTATTTCTGTCGTATTCATCTCTGATCCAATCTGCTTTATCATTATGATCTTTAGGTTTCTCCCATATGTCAGCCCAAAATTTTCGAACCAGATCTGGTTCCGGAGTGTTAGGAGTAGAGGGATGATTACTTGATGTATTATTAGATGTAGATAATTTTAAATTCCGATAGAAGTTTTTTTCGTTGTTTTGAAATTGGTTGTTTTGTGTTTTGCGTAGTGTACATGCTCGATATCTATTAATTCTACTGGCTATAACTGTAAGTTTTTGTTTGAGAGTATCTATAAATTGTGTAATGCATGAGTTTGGTCCCTCATGTATAGAATGTACCTTGTATTGGTCCATGATTTTCCTTACTTGCGCTGTCAGCATTGGACTTGTATTTCCGTTACGATATTGAATCAATCTGCCTATTTTTACTCTAAGATCTTCTCTCTTCTTCTCTAATCTTCTTTCCCAATTCGGTTTTTTAGGTCCCATTCTGTTCGACTGTTCTGCAGTTATATCCATTTTGGCACCATTACATTTAGCCGCTGTCCATGCTGCGCAGTATATTATAGTTTGTAGTGTTTTAAAGTCTGTGTCTGAATTTAAATACTTTGGTAGAATGTTATTATCAATGTAATGTATAATTATCGAGAACTTTTTCGAAGATTTCTGCTTCCAGATGAATGGTCTAGTAGTAGGATCGGTATCAGTGTACTTACTAAAGGTTTCTTTAAATGTATTATCTATATCATGGTTAATATGGACGAGTGAGTTATTATTACTTTTTATAACATCCGTCTCACTTGTTTCTTCATCAGTTGTATTTCGAGGATAAGGATAAGTAGCCAGTAAATTATAATGTGGAAGTAAATTAATATCACTAGTGTCGTTTGTAGTTAGTGTAACATTGTTGGGCGTTTTTTGGTAATTTAAATGAGCTAATTGTGCATTTTGTGTGGGTGTATTTATGTGAGTGATGTTCATATTTAAAACATCGGTCTTTATTTTCTCTAGTTTTTTGATATCTAATAATCGATTATTTACTATAGAGCGCCTTTGATCAGATAGTCTTTGTGGAGAAATGTTTGAAAGGTCTGGATGGATATCAATAAACTTTTTATGTAGTTTCGTACGGTATGAAGTCATATTGGTTTCTGATTCTGTAACTATGTAATAACATCTCATTAAACTTTCATTAAGATCATCGGTCCATCTCATTCGGCTGCTCGTGTCTTGTCCTGTGTGAATACTTTTTTGCTGAGTATGAGTGCTCGTAAGTTGAAGTTCATCAGCTACGGTTTTCTTAATTTGTTCGAGTCGCTTTTGACAAATTAATTTATTACATATTATACGCCGTTTCTGGTCAGCTACTCGTTGTTCAGAAACATGTGAGAGTTCAGGAAAAATCATTAAAATTTGTTGGTGAAGTGGTTTTCTATACGTAACTTTAATGGATTCTAACTTAGTTATACGGTAGTAGGACCTGATTATTGCCTCATTGTATACATCGGTCCATTTCATTCTCAATTTCTTAGCTTTCAATATGGTGGGCACAGATTTACTGACAGAAGTTGTCTCCTGTGCAACATCCATTGAAAACTCGCTGCTTTCATGGGATGACGGTGACGTTAGTATCGCGGATTCGTAAGGATTGGGTGAAGAATTTGGTGACGGAAAAAGGCTTTGTGTTGATGATATTGGTGACGATGAATCCCTTGCTAGGGTGATATCGGCTGTAGTAAATTTGTCGACGAGCGCCCGCCTGCTCAGCGCCTCGTCGCCGACGGATCGCATGCTGGAACACCCAGCATCGGCTCCAGGTGTGCCCCGGCGATCGCCCCCGGGTAGCGGCAGTATACTTAAAACTCTTTTTGACCTTAGCTCCATACTGAATGGGTTACCTTTGCCTTGTTTGCCGCGTAAGTTTCAATCGTACGCGTGTCCGCCCCCCACGTGGCCTGGTGTTCGGCTCGGACGTAAGGTAGGGTTTTAGGGGGCTTATTATTATTATTATTATTAGAATTGAAACGGTGATAGGCTAGTGGAAGAATTTAGCCTCTCTGTCGGAAATTAGAGTTTTGTCTCCGACAGGAATCCGTAACTTTTCATAGTTATGTACGTTTTTTAGCAATTGAATGATGATACTTGCTTTAACGGTTAGGAAAACATCCTGAAAAAACCTGCATGCCTGAAAGTGTTCAATAATTTTCTTAAAGTCGTGTGAACACGACTAAACCGAATATGGCCAGTGTGAGGGACAGTGGCTTAAACCTAAGAGGAGCACCCATGTGCTGAAGTAGGCCGGTAGGTAATGGCTCAATAATGCTGATGATAAACAAATTACTTAAGATACTTGCATAGCTAAGTTAAATCAACTACTCGTAATTGTTGGTCCCCCTTTTCGTTCCCAAATTCGTGGGAAGGCTGACCCGCTTCCGACGTGCGGGATTTTATCCCGCACGTCGGAAGCGGGTCAGCCTTCGGATGCAGTCTGAATTCCAAAACAGTAAATCAGTTCATTGTTGGGCACAGCGGACTACTCAATTATTCCAGGAATTTTTATGAATACAAGTGGTACGATTTAATTTTGTTTCAAGAGAATATTTTAGATTATAATTATAATTGTATTTGAGGCAACACTTCTACGTCTGTTTATGATATTAAGCATTTTGATTGTTGTTAATCGATTGATAAAATTTAACTTCACTCTTTTTTTATGTTGAACATCCTGGCTCGCCCTGACTGACTTGAATGCCGTCACGGAAAACGGCTTGACGCTATCTTATGCCGCTATTATAAGCAATCACTCTCAATTCCCATTTGAGAATTTGCTTAATATGCACTAAAATAGATTTTATGATTTTTTTAAAGACACTTATGCTATTTTTATTTACACCCTATTTTTGAAATTGTTTATTTTAATAAAAGCTTAATGATTCATATCTGACGGGCGTACCGTGACAGCCAATGTACCTACTTTGTGAGCTTTACTAAAATCGCACTTGTCTCAAACATTCCTATTCACTCTTTGTTTTATGATGGAGTCACATTAAAGGGTTAGGAAAAGAAAGAAGGGCGTTTCGACGCCTCAACGCTTTGTACGCGGCCATGGGTTATCAGCTATGCAAGGATGCAGATCCTACCGGAGATACCTTGCGGTTCTATTATAAAAAGTCGACTCGCTGATTGACAGACAGAGGTCATTACAACAACATAACATTATATCCATAGGTACTACTGCTATAATGTTTACTAGCGGATAGAGGTTGTTGTGCAATAAATGCAATAATGTTTATCAAGAAATTGTGTCGGTTAGGTATCCTTGGATGAAGTCGGTAACCTAGCACTTGCCTATAATAGGTTCGTATTTCACCTTAACATAATATCTTATCTGAAGACTGTTGCGGTTAATAAAAGCATTTGATAATAATAATAATTTGTTACTTAAAGGTTCGTCACTTAACCAAAACCGCATCGGAGCAAGATAGAGGTAAGTCTCCTCAACCTCTTTTATACCCCTTTTTGAGAAAAAAGGGGTATAAAAGAGGATAGACTTACCTCCATCTTCTCCCTCTACACCAGAGGTGATGTAGAAGGAATGTGCCCATTGGAATAAAAAAAGTTTAAAAGTAATAGCAAACCAATAATATTTAGTTCGGTCATACGGTGCTCAGTTCTAAGCGTAAGGGTTAATGCATAAACTAACATGAGCCTTCACATAAGTCGATAATAGAACTTGGTCGAAGTGCAAAATGGTAAAAAGTTGAATAATCCTTATCTAAAACAATGCTAGCGTTGGATTCGGGGGCATTTACCTACGCATTAGCGCGTCAAACATGATGTTTGTTCAGCGTACCTACTTGTGTATTTACTTGTTAAGCTGTTTCGGTTTTGTCGTACCTACCCAACTTTTGAAATACAATGCAACTTCCTCATAATCTAGTATAGTTAGCAACTTAATTCTCTGTTAGCATATATTACAAACCTGGGTGGTTTTCTGATGCTCACTAGCTATAAGTACTTTTTTTTTTTGGAAACTTTATGTAAATAAATAAATAAATAAAAAAATAACTATAGATTATAAGGAAGATGGCAGGTGTATATGCAAATTCTCTAATTTTTTTTTTTTACAGTAATAATTGACAGACCAAGAAGATGGCGCAACTAATGTAAGTGTATATTCGCTATGGTAAGTGGAAAACCGCCTATTAACAGAGCAATACTTCCTGCAACTTGCGGCTTTGTGTCTATAAATTTTAGGCGTAGGTGTTAAGCATTACGTACCTATTATCACACTGGCAACAAACGGACATGGAACCTTCTGACCGGAACACAGCATTGCAACAATGCAGTAAAAATAAGCATAATGAAAACAAAGCTAAAGTTATTAATTAAAAAGTGTTGATAGCGTTCAGCTCCCTTTTCGGGGGGACAGAATTGCATCGCCAGTGCGCACCGCTTTATTTTGTGATTTCAGGATTTAAACATCACTTGATTTAAGGGCGGGGGAAAACATCATGTAGAAACCGCAACGTAGAGTGGTTCCCGGTTATCATTACTAAACATCATCAGCATATCAACCCATTACCGGCCCGGCTCATTGCAAGACACGGGTCTCCCACACATGAGAAGAGTTTAGGCTGTAGCCCACGCTGGCCTAGTGCAGATTAGTGGAGTCCACGCGCCTTTGAGAACATTATATAGAACTCCCTCAGGCATGCAGTTTTCCTCCACCGCTGAAGCAATTGATATTTAAATTGCATAAAACGCACAAAACTCAGAAAATTTAGTAGTGCATGCCGGGATTCGAACTCGGCCTCCCGAAAGTGACGCCGAAGTCCTTACCACTAAGCTATCGCCGCTTATAATCTCATTAATAATATCCCAACAACCCGTACTGGACATCGCGGTAGGTGAACCACTGAAACCATCTCTCCTGTGTTAGAGGTACCCTATGCCTATAGGAAAGAAACAATAATTTACGTTCCTTTCCATTGCGCGGAACACTGATCGAGTTCTTTCTATCAAAAGTCTTACTCGCTCACTGATAAGTAAACCAAACATCAAAAGGGTTGCTGAGTTTCTAACACAACAGCTTTTACGCTGAGTGAGAACATGATATAAACTTGGAGAGGCGTGCTAGGCGGAAATCGTATTCGTCGACGAACCATCACGACGTAGCCGAATGGTCTCGTAACGGGGTCCTATATCCGCCGTGAAATGGAACGTGATTCCATTCCTGCTATAATACGATCCAGTCTCGCCGAGATAATATGTATGTTGCCCAATTTCTCTCCGTCATATAAATTACGCCTCAGGAGCATTCGCTATACGGACTTGTTATTGACTTCGGTAACTACTTTTAGAGATTTAATAAATAAAAAGTACGACGCTTTGTTATTGTAAATAATAATATTAGTTCGGTATACAAACACAACAGTATTTTTCTATTAACTATTTCAACTATTATTCGTCTGTCAGCAATATAAATGAAATTCAGATGTATCCAGGTGCTTTTATTATTTACTTTGTAACATAAGAAGTTTGCTGAGCATTCAACAATAAAGAGCTACCTAGAATATAAAACACCCAAGCATTAAATAATTTTTCAACTTGCCAATTAAAGAAAAAGCTTTTGTAACCGAACAATAACCCTGAGTCTTAAGTGTGTAAGCTAAAAGATGTGTCATTTTAGTTTACACCTTAAGGCGGAGGGTAAGACGTAGCGTTGTTTGATCTTCTTACGTTGTGGATAGGCGACAGACGAGTCGCTGGAAGCAGCTGAAAACAAGCGGCCCAAACCGGTTGATTTTGGAACAATACACGATACCTTTATCCAGCAGTATACTGCAATCGGTTGTGGTGATGATAATGATAATAATAAGACCCGACCGTCATCTAAACTACGAAGCTAAAACCCAGTAAGTCTACTTACGTAAACTAACCTAAATGGATAAATCTGGGTGGATATACGTAGACAAAACTAGCGAACTTAAACTCAATAGGTCTACGTCAAATAAACTGACGAGCTAAGAATTGACAGTCTATTTAAACTAAATACGAGCTAACACAATGTGGCACAGTAAGACTAAACTAACGAGCTGAAGCTCGGTGGGTATACGTAAACTAACCTAACGGGCGACACCTACGTGGGTCCATGTAGACTAAAGTAACGAAGAAAAACCCTTATGGTCTAGATTATACCATACTAAAATAACAAGCTATAAGTGGGTGAGTCTACTTAGACTAAAGTTACGAGCTAAAACTCGGTGGGTCACGTGAAATAAACTGATGAGCCAAAACTCGGTGGGCATACATAGACTAAACTATAAATAGTTCAAACTCGGCTGCTCAACGTAAACTAAACTAACAAGCTAAACCTCTGTAAATGTACGTTAAGCTTAATATTGTTTTTACTATAAAAAAAAAAAATTGTTAGCCCCTAATATTTCAATAAGCTAACTTATTACCAACTAGCATCTGATCTAAACTATAAATCTAATCTAAAATATTTACGAAACATCTATATGTTGGTCCGCACTTTATTTAGATACTATTGCTCATTTCATCATCTAATCAGACCATAATACTGAGGTCCTATAATTTTGTTTTATGTAAATGTTCAGGAACCGAATTAAACTTGTACGAATTTTAAATTTACAAGTAGACAGTCTACACTCTACTCACAAAACCTGCACCCTGGTTAACCCGCCGACACAAAAGGCTTTAAAATGTTTGTCGGCGTGTTTGGTGTTTGATGTGTGGTAACGCCGCATCTACACTTTCCAACAAGTGCAATTGTGAAAAAGCGCGAGTCTTGTTATTCTGAATAAAAAAAAAAACACGTTTGCAATAAAAGTGAAAAGTGTAACTCTGTCCTCTTCTAAATTTGTTATTGCCGCAAAACTGAAATCAGGATGTAATAAAATCTACGTAAACGTTGAAAAAAATCTGTCAAGTAGATATTGCGCCGCGTCACAACCTGCCTGTCAGACCACGCTCGGAGTAACACCCGAATTAAATTCCTTCGCCACTCGACGACGACGTGCCGTGTTCCGGTTTCCGTCGCGAATTTCACAATAAATTGAGCAAAACCGTTGGAAATTTCTGAAATAAGCTTCATTATTTAGCTAGTAACACGTCACCGGGATGCGGTGCGCGACAGTCGTATCAAATTTCACGTTAACGCCGAGTATATGTTGTGTCGCGTGAAAGGAGCGCTGACAGTCATTTCTAAGGTATTTATATAATCTTTTCATAAAATTAATCGATGAGTAAAATATATAGTTTAATAATAGTTTTATTAGGTTTCTCTACTTAAAAATGCTTATTGCCACGAAGAGCACGTTAAGCAGTCTAGCGTGGACTTAAACCCTCTGATTAGGGGATCAGAGGAAGACTGTGCTCAGGTTAAAAACCATCCATCATCCTCAGTCCATGAATATCCGTTGCTACTTTGCTATAATAAAGCACTCACGCTGTAACTCATATTTCAAACTTTGACAATGCTAGACACTTCAAACACTGGCAAAATTATTGTTCGCTCTTCGGAGAAATAAATGCCTTTATTTCTCCAAAGAGCGAACAATAATTTGTTCAAGAGAAAAGAATAATTAGTGAGTGACAATAACGGCCATATTTGCTACAGCACCAAATGACTGGTGAGACTGGCTTCCTTCTGCTCGTTGTCGCTCCCATACACTGAACCTCGAACCAGACAATATCATGAATTCCATACCTTCAGCGTTATATTTATGTGGCATATTCTATTCTATAAATGAAACAATTGTGAAGTGGAAAGGCGTGTCGCGATTGCTGCGAAGGAATAGGACGGGCGAGAGCATTAAGATAAAGAACTTTGGACTGCAGCCAGTGTCTCAAGTATCCAAGCATGAGAAAACGTCGACAGTCGCGTATGTTTTCAAGATTCTCTCAACTTGTATGTACTTAGTAGCATTAAGATTAGAAGCTAATTTCCATATATCTTATTTAGTAGTTCAAGGCAATAAAAGAAGTATAATTATAGCAATGTTTTTAAGATTATGTTTAAATAACTAGTTGTCAATTCGCTAGTAATCAGCCGGTTATTCCTTTTGGAATAAAAAATGTAGTATATGCTACACCGTGTGACCTAGGCGAGGCCGTACCCAACGCCTAGAATAAAAATGTGCAGATCCCTGTCTTATCCGTTTCCCGAGGCACAACTCGTTCCCGCTACGGTCTAGCATAAATCAATCTTAAATTAACTATATAAAGTATGGCCGGTAATTATCGTAAAGATATAGCGTAAGGTATGATTGATAGTGGCCCAGGCCGTAACCAAGGCGTGCCGTGCATGTGACCCGGACGAAGCACGGTTTTGAAACGTTACATACATTTTGTATGGAGCAGTTAAAATTATTACACCTTGCATATATAATCCGTGTCCTAGTCTGCACTCGTACGATGCTAAGCTATGCCATCCCAAACAATAATAAGTTTATTACTGTTTCACAGATCCAAATTTGAACTTTCAAAGACGAACAACCAAAGCAATTGTCGACTTGGACATTACATCAATTAATTCTACTTGACTGCCCCGTACTTTGAGTAGGTACACAAGTTTCGTGCTTTAATTAAGAACGATATTAAGATGATATACAAAAGTTCGTGGCCTTTGATCTTGTGATAGATGCCGACATCGTTTTTTCTAAACGTTGTCGGCATTTACCGCGCGCGCGAAATCGGACCCTTGCTACGGAGGCTAGTAATTCCCGTCCATCACAACCTCGCACTTACCACACGATTGCTTTGTCTAAACGCCTCCTTCGTCAGATTACTGTATGAATATCCTCGCTCCGAGTAAATGTGCGCACTATCCTCACGAACTTAATCTGAAATCCTAATGCGAATATCCATTTCAGAGCATTAACGAAATGCAAATGTCCGGTGGAAACTCATAATATAGAGTCGCATATCTACTTATTAACATGCTAGAATAACTTGAACATAGCTTGGCGAAATATAAAGCCAAATGCAAGTGAATTCTCAGCAGCAAATGTAGCTACATTTGAATCTCAGTCGTACGTAATAATTTTACAAATTGCATTAGGAAATTAGATAGTCCCCACTACATTAATATTGTTATTTGCGAAAATGTTTTTGTTTGCATCTTTTACGCAGCAACGGACCAAGAGAACGACTTTATTATATACAAATAGTTTCACCCGCGCGTAACTAACTTCGATACTAATGTTAAAGATCCGAAAGTTGCTGGGTGAAAGTAGAACAAACCATCAAATGTATTCTCGCATTCATAATATTACTATAGGTTCCAAAGACAAAAAAAAATAATCCCGTAAATTATTCCGGGAACTAAGTTAATACCAAATTTTACAAATGGTTTAACAATTTTACCATGTCATAATAGGAACCCTGTAAGCTATGTTACCCTTAAGACGGAGTCGAAAAATAAAAAAAAAATCGTCCAACAGTTACTCCGTTGCCGCGTGAAAGAAGCATACCAAAGTCACCGACATAGTCCAAAGGATTAGCAAGTGGCATTGGGCAGGTGACGGTGTCTTAGAACCGATGACCACTGGGACCAGCGTTGGCTTCCAGCCCATACCGTAAAAACATGGCGAAAAGGTGATGGAAGGTGGAAGATCCTGTGCGGTTACATGCTCTCAGAAAGCCCTGCAATATTGTTCGCGTCTTTAAGCAGCATATAGACGCCAACAATCTATTTATTCGTTAAAATTATATACATAAATACTTAGAATATGTATATTATATTATTCATAAAAGCATTCATCAGTCATCTTAGTACCCTTAACACAAGCTACGCTTACTTTAGGGCTAGATGGCGATGTGTGTATTGTCGTAGTATATTTATTTATTTTAATTCTGTAATTAAAAATAATCCTATAGAGATTGCGGAAGACGCGGAGTGACGGCAGTAGGTATCAACCAATGTTCGGAATATTCAGGATTGCTTAAAAATATTTAAAACAGATACTTTGGTTATTAGTGATTAGTTTACATATTTAAATACCGCCCAGATTTACTATAGATCGAACATATTAGAGGAGCATGATATAAAAGTACATTCTAATATTGTATAAGCTAAAAGTAATATACGAAGCTGCAAAGATTAAAGAGAACTTCAATAGAGGCTCTCCACCTAAGCTTTATAAAAGTCACAGCACAAAACGAACATGTGTGTTACTTCCATTAAGAAGTTCTGATGCGAAAAGATTAAGAACCACTGGACTGTCCTCGTTTATGTATTGAAGTAACGGACAAAACTGTGTGGAAAAGTTCCTTGCAAATAGAATAATTTTTATATACTGTAATTAATGGCACATAAGGCTCGGGTTGATGGACATAGGATTGCACTTTGTAGAAAGCATTCACTGAATGCCCTGCGAAGTTTTGCTCTCTTCATAGGCAAAAGTTTTCTACTTGCTATCAGATGTGCTATCGGCTCGGTTCTAAACTGTTACAGGTCAAATTCGGTACATTGAAGATATTCATAACAAAATATTGGAATACCTTCAATTGACGGCCGATTGGCGCAGTTTTCAGCGACCCTGCTTTCTGAGCCCAAGGCCGTGGGTTCGATTCCCACAACTGGAAAAAGTTTGTGTGATGAGCATGAATGTGTTTCAGTGTCTGGGTGTTTATATGTATATTCTAAGTATTTATGTATGGTATTCATAAAAATATTCATCAGTCATCTTAGTACCCATAACTCAAGCTACGCTTACTTTGGGGCTAGATGGCGATGTGTGTATTGTCGTAGTATATTTATTTATTTATAATGTACAGAATTGCCCTGCTACAGTACTGTCTGTATCATGGCCACATATAAAACTGAAACTACTGAATGAATTCAAATACTAAACTAAACTGCACGATCCTAGTGCATACTACTAGGAAGGACATAGGATACTTTTATCACGAAATTCAGCTCAGTTCACGTGGGGGGGGAGTGTACGACGATTTGACACCATCGCTGTGTCAAATATTAACTGATTTAAATAATTATTTTTGTACTTAAGGTTAAACGATACTGAAACATTAAGTGTTGCCACATCTATGAGGACTGTAGTGCTATGACTGAATAAAAAATGTTAAAAATTTTCTTGAAAAATGAATCGAATAAACTAACAATGCGATTTCGATTCTTCTCTTAATGATTACTATACTTTGTTAGAGGTAGGAGCTAAGACAGATGGATACCAAATTAACTTTCAAACTTCCAACCACGGGCATCAATCCATTTACTGACTAGGGTTTACGTTGTTTACCCAACGCTACCGATCAATTTGTAGTGCTACTGCCCCACATTATTATGCAGTCATATGTTATAGGGAATTCAAGGTATTTTTAATAACGCAAAGCTGTAGTAGATCCTCGGAACAGTTATTTGGGATTGGCAACGTTTACGTCATTGAAGGACCTACGAGTATGTAGCAGTGCGCTGCGTCCCAAAATTAAAGCGGGCGAATCCGCAGGACACTTCTATAAAAAAATATAAACTCTCCAAGAATTGAATACTTATTTTTTTAGCTTTGAAAGTTTTAGCGAGACACACGCAAAGCATTTGATATAAAACGACATCTATATAAATATAGATAATAATAATTAGTCTTTTTCTAGACAAAATACCTACTGCTCTAAATTGTCAAAAAAAAACTTTTTAAATTCCAGCCCTTTCTCTAGGCAATAAATTTATTTTCTTTAATTATGCGTCGCGGGAGATCTCATAACTGGGCGAATGTCGCCATTTCATTTCGCCACGAAAATATTACAGTTATCCCGTGCTCACCCGCAATCGGGAATGAACATTCGAACGGGGCTTAATTAAAACTAAACGAAGGCCGGGAAAGAGGACTACAACTGTGGCTGACAATAAACTGTTATAACACTTCCAGAGAAAACGACAGCTCAGAACGCGCCGGTGACACTCCTAATTTTTTAATTTATATAAAGTAAAGCTTTTTGTGAGCTTGTTTTTCGTCAGGAGGGCGATTGGAACCCTGGTAGTTTTAATGTAACAAATATAGTTATCGCCAAAATCTGGGTGCAACGGTAAAACCTCACGAAGTTTTCCTTCACCTGAAGCATAAGCAGAAAACGCACATAACTTAGAAAAGTTTGAGATGCGTGCTGGGATTCGAACTCGGGCCCCCGAAACTGAAGTCGAGCTCCTACCATAGCTAACACCGCGTTAGCCAGAGTCCTAATAATTTCTAAATTAAATTAATTTCTTATTGTGTAACGTTATGTTAATGTATATGGACAACATTCGAGATAGTAACTTACCGCGCGTTATATAAACAACCCTACTACCAATATGTTGTAGTTATCGCTGCTCAAAGGATATTCGAGATATTATTCACTGATACGTGCAATATACGAGATTAATTCTAGATTGAACAGCTCTGTAGGCAATATATCATAATATGATTGAATCTAAACTATCAGATACATGTCAAACATTTCATAAAATACAAAAATGAAAAATTACCGTGCATTTGCATGGAAAGCCTTATCCATATTACGGTATCCAATTTTCCAATAAACTATCCAAGCGAGTGCATAACGTGCTCAGATTATTGAGAGTCTCCGGAGCAGCGGTCAAACGATAATATTTGTCGCAAAAGCATATTTCATGAAACATAATATTGCAAGAGAGTGGTTGCATATATTTTGCGCTTTATCTAAAAAACGGTGATAGCCTAACGGTTAAGTAAAAATCGCGAAAACCTTCTGATTGAGAGTTCTCCATAATTTTTTGAAAGGCGTGTGAAACCTAACCAATCCGCACTTGGCCAGTACGTGGTTAGTGTACCTGGGGGGTCAAAACCTTGGCGGGAGTGCGGTGAATACGCAAGTGAACCCCGTGCTCTCACTTATAGGTCTATCGAGGGGCACAAAGAGTTTTTAGTGGGTGCAAGTCCCACATAACTACTCCGTTACCCCCAACGGAGTGGTATGCGTCAGGCATTTTCTCTGTATAAAAAAAAAAGTGTGGTTAGTGTATGGCGTGCGGACGAGTGATCAACTAACTGTCAATAGATTTTTGAAGTTATAAATCTTTAGCGACTTAGTGATATTATACGATGTAACGAAATGCGCGCGCATATGGTTACACGATTTTAACAGCATGACGGTAGTTGCGAAACCGAGTGAGAGGAACCGGCGCCCTGAAGTTAGCCAGTGTAACTCATTCCGGTCTGCGGACTCGTTCCGGTGATTTATTCATTCAATTGTACAAAAATCTCTAATTTTAATGTTCAGTGAAACTAGGTGGTCCAATTATGGGACAACTAGATTATGCGTTATACTAAAACTTTCAATGTATTAAATACCATTTTTTATTTAGAAACAATAACATTTATTTAAGCTAAATTTTAGGTTTTTGCATATGCTCTAGAATTAAATCAACCAATAAATCAAGTGAAGGTGAAACGAGGGTAGGGAAATATAATTTAAATATACTATTTAATTTAAAGTTTTTAATAAATAAAACCTCATAATTGCAATCTATTGGATAGATTAAGTAAGGAGTACACGTTGTGTCCATCGTTAAATTATATCGTACATTCAATCACCTGTTCCAGACAGGTGATTGAATGCGCATTCTTTTAACAGCCGAATCACAATACTAAATTATCAAATACCAAATCTACATACCTAAAAGCATTTTACTTATACAATCATCAATTTATTGCATTAAGCTTCCCGACGGATAAGCTCTTACGGTAACATTGCGAAACTAAATCCGTAAAACATTAAAGTTACCTTTCGGAAAACCACTGAAGTTATTCTAAAGGAAGGCTTCAGCAATCGATGTTATTACCATCTCTCATATCTTATCTTATCTTACAGAAAAGGTAAAAAAAAGTAACACAAATACACACATACATTGTAAAGCAATTCAAATTTTACCACAGAAAGTTGCAGCAGTCTATAGTAGTAACATCGTATTTCTAGGAGATCTATCACCCAAAAGGTACAAAACATTAAATACACGAAGTTTTTGCTCAGAACGCATAGGCGATCTCCATCAGTACCGTACCATCAGTTAGAAGTTTTCTATCCCAAAGGTACACGAGTTCCCTGGCGCGCTGGTTACGCGCTGTGGTTTTATAAGCCGAGGCCTCAGGTTCTGTCGCCGGCAAGGACAGTTTGGAAATTAAAAATTTCAGAATTTTCTCTGGTCTGACCTGGTGGGAGGCTTTGATCGCGGCGTCCACCCTACCAGCAAAGACGTACCGTTCAAAGGAATTTATCGTTCTGGTACGATGTCGCTTAGAAACGGACTAGTGGTATGGGTTAAATATAACTGCCGTTGCCCTTAACAGGTTAGCCCGTTACCATCTTAGGCTGCATCATCATCTATCTCAATCTCACTTGGTGGTGAGTTTGCCGTCAAGGGCTAACTCGTAGTGGAATAAAGAAGAAAAAAAAATACGCCATACTATCTTCTATAGGTACTAATCCAAAAGTAAACCAGCGTGAAGTACACCAAGAATTGAAATGTGCCTTTCCAAAGCCACTAAAGTTTTTCCTCAAAACGCTGCAACGTCGGTAACACCTTTCGACATATTAATCTTCCACTGAAAAGGTAAACAATTTTAGCGAAAATATAACCAACTATAACGTACCATAAATTTTGGATGCAACAAACAGGCGCGCCTGCATAAATATCATGAAGTCTGCATTGAAAATTAGTAGCTTCATTAAATAAGCTACATGTTATAAATTTAGCTCGGCGCTATTGCAATTTTAATATGCTGTTTAGTACGGACTAACAGGTTTATCTTATTATATCACCAACAGCTAGTGGATAAGGGTACGCGCACACCAGAGACGGCAGCGCAGAGGATGGGATTTTGTCACTGGCATGCTAGTGGCCAATAAGATATCGCGGCATGCCGGTAGCTACCGAGATCCCCTGCGGCATGCGAAGTCTACACACACAAGAACGGCACGGCTGGAACCGAACAGGCAATGGCAGGGATTTGCCATCTATATAAAATATACCGACATGCTGCTTTTTAAAATAGTTAAGTTAGTTAAAAATTACTTTCCAAAATATGTTTTGATATTTTCACTGTAGTGAAGTGTCTAAGTATTTTTTAGATAATTATAATCTATACATTAAAAATCTTGTTGTAGCTACAAAAAAGAAATTTCTCGAAGATGTGGCGCTCTAGCGCTGTTCTTTTCGATTTTTAAAATATTTCTAATCATCGTTAAAAATGCTCTGCTGTTTAAACGTTTTGAGACTTTTCGCCATTATCAAGCGCTAAAATATCTGTACCTGTGAAAATGTTGAGTTTCGTTTCTTTGCAACTGTAACGTACGTTGCACTTAGCATCCTCAGGAGAAGTTAAATCTTCCAAGGATGCTCCTCTACAGGAGCGTTACGAGCGTATAAGAAAGGATATAGGGCTAGACGAAGACTCTTGGGCTAGCATGCGCACCCCGAGAAAATTATGCCTACCCATTAGTCTATCACTATAAAAAATATGCATTTAAGCATCTCTTAAACATAGTTCAACGGGTACATACAACGATAATATTTTGGATTTGTCGATATTATATCACGCATTAGTAGTACGCAGTCCCGTCGTGACCACGATTCTTAAAGTTGATGATTTTATTTGAAATAATTTCTGGCCAGGCTTAGGAATCGAACACTAGGCCAACGAGGCAGTTAGGAATGCAACATATGCACAGACGAGGTAGCAAGTGGGTTTGTTTGTTTGTGTGTTTGTCCTTTCACTTATTAACCATTGAACATGATTTTTTGCATAGAGTTAAGTAGTTGTAAGGACGAAGAGTAACACCGGCTTTTATTCCAGGAAAATAAACCGTTCTCACGGGTTTTGTAAAAAACCGTAATGAACGGGTATGAAGAATGCGGACATCAGCTAGTAGCAGTGGCGTGCATAAAGGGTATGCACAGGGTATGCAGATGATATAAAATGAAGAAAATCTCCAGCACCCTGTATGCACGCCACTGGCTGCCACGTATGCAGATAAACCTCCGTGCGAACTGACACAATGTGCCTTGACTCTTGGCAGGCAGCTTGTTTAATAAGATAAAGTGATGTCGCGCTCTGCCCTGCAAGAACAAAGCTTTTCCTTCCGAGTTACCGACGCTACGACGTCCTGAACAATAGATACCTATACACAACGCGCCCTCTATCGCACTTCATTTTACCCACACTTCACGCTATACATTACAAAAGTTTAATATCGAAATGCCACGGGATCGTATGGACTAACTTCACGTTCGGAAGTTAATAAGTTTTTCCATTGCCCGCTGTGTTTGTGGTTTTATTGGTTCAGTCGTAATGCTTGACGTGTTCGCCTGTGTATCTACCTAATATTGTGGTTTTAATAAAAGGCTTATATAATTATTATTGTCCTAATAGATATCGAAGTATTTGGACAGACATCCACATGTTAGTTTTTGTTTTGCATAATACTAAAAGCAATTCAGCTTTGTTTATTTTATAATTTAAAGGAAATGAAAAGTGCGTAGTTGAAAAACATAAGTGAAAAAGTTGGTTCGAGTCAGCGCGGGCATCAAGAACGGGTGTGTGTCGTGGTGACGAAAAAGAAAAGGAATTAAAAGATTGAATGGTGGATGCAAACAACGGAGTTCCATTGACCCTGAAATTCTCCTTACACACAGTTTCAGTTAGCATTCCTGGTTTTTTCGAAAATAGGATTAAAAATAAACTTAGTTAGACAGTCAGTCGGTAAGATGCCACGAGGAAACCCATAGTGGTATGGGTTCAATGCAACTGCTATACCCTTAACAGGTCGCCTTCTACCTTCCTCATCTGTATCACTTAAGTATAGATCAAGCTAGCAGTTGAGATTGGCGTCATTGGCTAACCTGTAGTGGTATAAAAAGGCTCCAAATTTTAAAAGTATCTCTCTTAATATCTCTATTTACAAATAGCTTTGTTCAACAATTGACAAATGTATTTACTCCAATGCTTAGCCAGGTTCCCCTTTAAAAATACAATGTTCTCATAGCTTAGTATTCTACACATCCTTAACTACATAGCTTAGCATAACTCTTGGTAACAACATTTATATACGTAATACCTTTAACAATTAATAAATAAATAAATATACTACGACAATACACACAGCGCCACCTAGCCTCAAAGTAAGCGTAGCTTGTGTTATGGGTACTATGATAGCTGATGAATATAAAACACATAAATACCTATAATATACAGATAAACACCCAGACCTGAAAAACTTTAATGTTCATGACACAAACATTTTTCCAGTTGTGGGAATCGAACCCACCGCCTTGGACACAGAAAGCAGGGTCGCTGCCCACTGCGCCAACCGGCTGTCAAATCAATCAATGTTTCACATCTACTTACCTTGCCTAATAACTTTATTTATCTGATAGCGCCGCGATACGTAGTACACACTGTTATGTATGACATGCCACAAATACCTGAAAACAAAAAAATACCACTATTAATACAATTTTATTTAAACTTTAAATCATCCTTCTAAATATTCTTACTTATAATATGATAGTATGAAGAGATACAGTAGTTCGTCGCTTATGATGACTTTGTGAAAGCCGGTGTCGTCTCGACAGTCTATAAAAGCTATGTAGGGTCCTTACTACTGAGGTCAGTACAGGGTCTCTGCCTCACTTGCAGCACAATCGCTTTGTGGTACAGCAATTTTATAAAGTGGGTAAATAATAAAACTTTTTATAACTCCAACTTTGAAGACTTCAAATTTTATCCCATCTAAGCTCGTCATAGGTCTACTACCAATGACGAGCTTAGATGGGATAACGCAACTTAGAATGACAAGAGAGAGATATAATATTTGTCCGCAATGCTCATATGCGGGTTAACGGGCTTAGTTACAATATTGCAACTTTTACTCAACGACGAAATAAGTATCCCAAAGTCGAATACAAATCCGCTAACTGATATGAATCCACTTTGCTTAACCTTCTACCTTCTCGATCGCGTGAAAGTTAACTACGATTTGTATGGAATCGAGAGAGCGCCATCTAGTAACAATACTAGTAAACAGTATTGTCAGAGTATTGTTACAATACTGGGTATTGTCACTAGATGGCATTCTTTCGATTCCATACAAAGTAAGCTAACAATCACGCGATCAAACGAATAGATACATCTCACACTAGGCACTCTGAATTAAAATTCAGGTAGGCCATTCAGCTTGCAAAAGGAGGCCTCCCAGACTTAAGACCGATATGGCGGGCGACTGAGATACCTAGCAGGGACCCTAACCCTGATTTACAGTTCTGTCGATATCAGAAAAAAGGCATGGCATGTAAGTAAAACGTGACGACTGATAAAAGTATAAATAATCAAGGCCTCTCAGTCTTAAGACAGACATAGGTACCAGGTACCCTACCACTGATTAACAGTTCTTGATTTGCGCTGTCGATATCAGAAATGGGTCATGACATGTAAGTGCAACATGACGACTATTAGGTGTTTGAGGACTCAAGGCCTCTCAGGCCTCAGACCGTTAGGGCGGGCGACTGAGATACCAGGTACCCTAACCTATCTAGATATCCTAATAGAGGCATGTAAATGCAACATGACTGCAAAGAGCAGTGAGAAATTGATAATGACGATGGTTAATGTTCCTACTTGAATTCGTGACTTGGAAATCAGTGAGGCTGCTAATGTAATCAAGCAGCGACATTGTCTGCCAGTTAATTATGCGAACAACATGTCAATACTAATCGAACTTGTAATTACCGTGTCTGGTAAATTATGTTACGGTACGGTAAGTGAAAGTCATGATGCTGAATGCAGTGGCGTGCACGACATATATGCACAAAAGCACTGCCTACCACGAAGAGAGATTGATTTCCAGTTAGATATATCCGGCCGGATAGAAATGGAAGAATTTCCTTAAAGTATTTCTGCAGTTTTTTATAACTACCTTCAATCACAACTAATATTATAAATGTGAGTGTGGTGGGATGGCTTTCTTACACGGCACAGCAGCGACCCTGCTTTCTGAGTCCAAGGCCGTGGGTTCGATTCCCACAACTGAAAAATGTCTGTGTGATGAACATTTATGTGTTTCAGTGTCTGGGTGTCTATAGGTATATTATAAGTATTTATGAATGAATGAATGAATACACTTTTATTGTACACCAAAGAAACAAAAAGTAGTTACAAAGATTTAAATACAATCAAGAGAGTACAATTTGGTGGCCTTATCGCTACATAGCGATTTCTTCCAGGCAACCAATGGCGTAAAAGGAAAAAACGTAGAAAAGAGGTAGGTGGTGCAATAAATAAGATTTAAAAATTATACAAATATATAAATATAAATAAAATATATATATATATTTTATTGTTATATATATATATTTTGTTGTATTTATGTTTATTATTCATAAAAATATTCATCAGTCATCTTAGTACCAATAACACAAGCTACGCTTGCGCTTACGCTTTGGGGCTAGATGGCGATGTGTATATTGCCCAAGCATATTAATTTATTTATTATTATTTAATGGTATGACGTGTTTTTATGCATATAGTGACAGGGACGTAGATTGACACAGGCTACTTATTATTTGGAAAAATGAACATATCATATGGGATGGATCTGAAGCGCAATCATTTATAGGGTTTCAATGCTACAATGGCTTCGTTGATTGTTGCTTGTTGTTGGTCCCGACATTTAGAATATATTCAATAGTGGATTATAAATAGCCTATAACAGTCCACTAATGGACTAAAGGCCTCTGACAACGAGAGGGTTTATACATAACAACCATGGTGAAAACTGGTCATGGATGCCAGTAGTTAGTAGTAGTATCACAAAGGGACGCTGCTGCTCCTTGGTCCTACGCATTTTTGAGTTATATAAAAATTTTAGGGTAGGCAGTGCTTTTGTGCACGTATGAAGTGCGCGCCGCTGCATGAAAGTTTGATGCACGGTGTTGTAATAGAAAACATAATAATCCTCCGGAGGCTAAAGCACTTGTCAACGAAAACCAAAGAGGCCCAGATTTAATTAAAATAAATATTTGGTACTAATCCGCGTCGCGGCGGTTAAGTTGAGACATTCCAACCCTTTTGAGCAAGTTTTTATTTGTGTTTGCTCATTAAACAAATATAAATGGTAATTCCAACTTTATCCAAGAAATTCTCCAAGTTGGCGCACATTAAAAGCTGTTACGTTTGTATTAAACAGAACAGTGAATCGAGGATTGGATTTTAACCTTTCTTATGTCAAAAATGGAAAAGTTTGTTTTCCAGTTTGTCCTTTCACGTTGCTGCGTTAAAGGACAAAAGGGAAATTAAAACAAAGGAATTTCGCATTTATAATATTAGTAGGTTCTGCGTGATGTTTACATAGGTACTAATATTATAAATGCCAAAGTGCAGTATAAGTTTGTTTGCTTTTTACCTATTTTCGGCATAACTACTGCACGGATCATGGTGAAATTTGGTAGGTATATAGCTCGCATCTTGGAGATAGACATAGGATACTTTATCCCGGAAATGCACCAGGTTAATATTTTTCGGAGGATTTAAAAATATGGTCTTTACTACCTATCTATGCAAGCCTTCACATCCTAATCGATCTAAGCAAAAAGCATACACATAGCTTACATAAGACGCACATAGCTATATTTTAATCAGACGTCTGTGTAGTTTCCGCTAATTAAAAATAATAATTTGGATATACTTACGATATGTCCTATACTTTACGCTTCTTGACTTATACGCCAGCTAGTTGCAAATATCATAATCAATTAGGATTATTTATTTTCAAACGGATCAAGTGAGAATAGAATTGAAATTCAACAGTTTTAAAAAATATTTCAAATTGCAAAGATTTTCCAAAACTCTAAATATACTTGTTTCCAAAGAACCAGCTGGGTGTACGTAATAAATATTACTTTTGTAATAAATAAATTATTAATTAATGTTCTGAAGATTGCAACATTCCATAATATTCAATGACAAGGTTATATTGGCATGATCTAACCTTGAATTTTCTGCTCTCAATTATTCTATTTAACAAAAGAAAATATTTATAAAATTTTAAAGTGATATTAATGAATTTTAATTTGAATATATAATGAAATAGTAAATATTAAATAAAATGGCGAAGTCAAAGGAACATTTTACTCTTTCATTAATAATTAATAATACAAGTTTTACTTCAATCGCGCGTAAAGGTTACACGCACACACTTTTTTGTTTTTAACAACAGAAAAAAAAATAAGGACGAATCCGCAGGAAACAACAAAGCAGTTAGAAATATAATTAATAGTCACATCCTTATTTTAAAACGGTACCTACCAACCAATTAAAAAGGCATATTTTATATAATTTGCAATGAATTGTATGGTATGAAAATATAGTGGTTATTGAATATTAAATCATAGAGAAATTAAATGAGGACAAAATATGATTGCATAGAGAAACTCCCTCGAGTAAATCAGGTACACGGCTACTTAACGTAGCCGGGAGCTAGCCACAAGTACTTACAATAAGTAAATAAAATCAGCAAATTGGGGATGCTTGTACTCATGTTCAATATCCTTCTTGCATTCTGACAATTACATAATTTACAAAATGTAATCAATCTTGAGATGTAATCCATACTAATATTATTAATATCGCATATTTTACCGAAAGACATTCAAAGCGGGTAACACCGAAGTGCGCAGCATATAATCAAACGAAAATTACTCGCAGTTCAGCTGCTTAAAGTAATATTATTATAATACTGTTAACGACTTTTTTATAGAATTATATTCCTTGACAGCGGTCTATAGTTCTTCCACTATCGATACACCCCGACCGGCCACGTCCTGCGCCTGCGCTATAACTACGTTTGCTTGGCTTCTCCCTCAAGAAGCGATTTGGGAAGAGCTAAACTGATGATACAATGGTTCCAATGAAAATAGGTATTTTAACTCTAAATATGAAAACCGTCATTAAATCTAAATATGAAAATAATGAAGACAAAAACAAGACAAAATCTTTCAACCCCTATCCCAGCCTATTGTTTTTCGGGATATAAAATAACCTTAACGTTAACAATTCGCACTTAGGTCCGTACAGCGACTTCCGACTGTTATGAATTTTTAAACACTATTAAAACTTCGCTTTTATAAATATCTAATATAATAGTATACAGAGTTTTAGATATTATGTATTTATTTTTTACTCTTGCCCTTTTTAAAGAATTATCGAAAAGGGTTATCGAGTCTTCCGGTGGTCCTAGAGCGGGCAGTTACCTTGGCCAACGAATAAGTTTGGCCATCCAAAGGGGCAATGCTGCCAGCATCTTAGTAACTGTGCCTCGCTGCGGTGGTTTCGAGGAAGTTTTAGATTTTATTTAGTTTTAAATAGTTTATTTTAGGTTATATTTGTTAAATTAAATTTTGACTGAGACCGATAACGTATAAATCATGGAAATGATTTTGAGGCAGGCGCTGGAAAAATTGAAAGAAAAGAAAAGGGTACGCCTCCCGCGGATTTCTTTCAATTTCGGGCAAAACAAAATTCCATCGCGGACGAAGACGCGGGCAACTGCTAGTAATTTTTTTTCAAATTTGTCAAATTCAAATGAAAGGACTCTAAAAGTCAGTGATTTTTAATTTTTCATTTATATGTTATTTATGAGTAAGTATAGGTTTGTAATTTACATTTTGATAATTACTTAAGCCCATGGAGTGGTAATTCCCTGAAACAATGCATTACTGGATATCTTATTAACCCCATCCCTGCATTAAAGCAACATGATTAATTTACTGTAAAGCCTGAACCTAAATGTAAGACACTACGTATGCCCATCAATCAAGACTAAGCTTTCCGTAGTTACAGAGATACGAACTTGAGACAGTATCATAATCATATACTCGTATCTACTATAAATGATTAATTATAAAGACATAATAATGAAACAATTACTTTTTTAATATTGAATAAAAAAATTCACAGATCCTTTCATTAAATAACAACATATAGTTGGTAGTACATCCACCCGGTATTTTATTTTTTTTACACCAATTACAATAATGGAAAAACGGAACGTCAAATTCATCAGAATTTTCCGAATGGCGACGCACCAGTGTACCTACAATTAACTTGTAGGTACGTTACATGCCGAATCTTTGAAGTTGCCGACGGCCATATTTCCGCCAAATATTTCAGCGAACGCACTACAGATACAACCACCGGCCAAGTGAGAGGCAGGCTTGAGCACGATATTTAAGTAAGTAGACATTTACTTAAGTAAGTAAATAACAAGTTGACCGCGAATGGCAACACACGCATAAGCACAGCAATACCGACTTATAATACAAATTTTATCGTAGGTTATGTAAGTAGGTAATTCTACACCGAATGCATTTTGTGTGCAGTTAGGATTTCTATCAGGGCCCATCAGACTTACGGTATCCTTAGTGTAATTTTTTATGTAAACTTACGCTACATTCAGTGCCGTTATTTTAGGTTTGTTAACTTGATAAGTAACTTAGGGTCTGAAGAAATAAAAATAGCTCGATATGGTTATTGGTTAATTCCGTTAATAACTTTAAAATCAAAAAGAAATATTAAACTTGAAAGGCTCTCCGAAACTTCTAATGCTGCTTCTAATAGCTCATGAGAATTTTTTATGAAAATTGAGTTCGTTCCGCAGTCCTTCTTTCTCACGACTACTTTTGCATTCAAAACTTATTAAGGAATTCAGGATACAGTACACTTTTTTTTAATTCTTGAAAAATTAGCTCTTGACTCTACTTTATTACTTCACCTCGTGGTAAGCGATGATGTAGTCTAAGATTGTGTAACCAGTCAGTTTGTGAGTAGATCATAACCGGTGGTAGAGTCACTAATAGACATACTTGACGTTTCAAAAGTGCTTTTAATATTGGGCCTACATGCACTTACACCAGTGGCGTACATAGAGGGTATGCACAGGGTATGCAGATGATAGAAAACAAAGAAAATATTTAGTACGAGCTATAAAAAATGAAGGGTAGGCTTTTTATAACTCTTACAAAGCCTATCCTAGTTTTTTATTACTCGTACTGGAGATTTTTACCACTTTATAATATCTATAATTCCTTTATTTAGTATAAGTCAGTGGCGTGCATAACATGTATGCACACCACTGACTTATACTAAATAAAGAAATTTGAATTGAATTAGTTGAAACAAAAAAAAAACCACTAAAATAAAAAAAAATAAAAACAGCTTTCAGCTTTATTATATCATTGATGTACATGTAAATTTAAACAGGTCCGTAATATAAAGGAATATTAAACCTAACCGTCGAATACTGTGAGAGTTTTCTGTTTTGAAAATTGAGCTTAAAACATTATAGCGACTGATACTTGAGAAGATTAAAGGATTCTAATTAATATAGATCATCTTAAATTTATATATAGATCTTAAATCTTTTCAGCCATTTAAAAAGTTATGGCGGACCAAAGAAACGAGCATACGCAATATTTTTTTAGAAATCGTGCATAATAAAATACAGAATTATAAAAACAAAGATCGCGAATACTACGGGGAAAGGCATATTTAACGTAACAAGCTTATCTTCGACATTAAACGTAAAGACGTTCTACAATATCGGCCTATCGGTCTACTAATGGCCTACATCTGAAAGGTGAATGGCTTCGTGGTACGCCTGAAACGAGGAAATCTTTCCCAGACGAGGATCGATGGCAAAATATTTCCTATCAGCTCCCTGATATATTATGTTTAATATGACGCCATTTTTACCCGAAATATAAGTTGATGTGTTTGTGTTAACACCGATAAGGTAGTGAAATGTTGTTTTTACGCAAAATAATTTTTAAAAGACGAGTCAAGAAAACTATGTTCAGGAAAGCAAGGCTTTAACTTTTGCTTTTTTAGTCTCACCGCTGTAATTGTCTTATCATCATCATCATATCAACCCATCTCCCTCCCACAAGGAAAAGGGGTAAGGCCGTAGTCCACCACGCTGGCCCAGTGCGGATTGGTGGACTCTACGCGACTATTAGAACACTATGAACAGCATGCAGGTTTCCTTACGATGTTTTCCTTTTAAACTTTGAAGCAGCAAGTCGCGAAGTTCAGCAGTGGACGACAACCGATTGAATCGATGATGATGAAACTTAGAATGTATTTGAAATCACTAGAAGTTAACCTTGTTAATACAAGAGTTTCATCGTTAATGTTTTGAGGGCAAATAAAGGTATCCGTACGATTTTACGAATTTTCGAAAGATACAACGAAGGTATACGCCTTCTTCCCGGATTCTTTGCTCGCGGGTGTAGTAACAGTTTGCAAAGTACATGACTGATGACGTGATGTTGGAATATATTATGAGCGATTTCAGACGGAATTTTTATCGCGAAAGTTTATACGTTGCGTGGATTGGGTTTTCTATAGATAAGTACTCTTACTTCGATGGAAATTCCTACGCGACGATTGCTCCCTTTTTTACACTTATTTAACACTTATTTAACACTAATTATAAACTCGAAAAAACCGACAATTAACTAAATTACGAATTTTTCAGCAAAGCGGTATCAACAAAGTCAACGTCTTAATATTCCTTAAAATTAAGACTACGTCGGGAAAATATAAGCACGTATAAATTCTGAACACGTCCAAAGATATAAATTTATAACGAGGAGCCCAAGCGGCGACAGGCGGTGCTTTTGCGACTGCGAATTTATTAAATAAATTAATTGAACTAGAATTGCTAACGAGTTGGTAAAGTCTAACCTGACACCTGTATCTACAAACAGTACCTACAACGAAGGCATTATGATGACGAACTATCTCGTGATTTTTCCTGAGATTACAGCACTAATATACTGAAGAAAATAGCAAAGTTCCATCGTCGGCGATTAAGATTTTGTTATAATTTCTTGATCAGGCTTTACGTGAGATCATACTTGGGATTAGAAAGTAGACTTATGCTATTAGAAATGTTATAATTGTTAAGGTGGTTCTCACTTTGCGTAAAGTATTTCTTTAGCGATAGGTTTCGTTATATTTGGTCGAAAATATTATGTATTCACGAATATCCATAAAACGCCTTCCTCATTTCAAATAGCTTTAAAACCCGACATTAGGACGAATAAGGATTTTTGCTGTTTGAATTATTCGAATCTTTCGTGCAAATAAACCAAACCTATCGAATGTAAACCGCTTGCCAATTGCCGTTTTTGGACAAATATACTGAAATTAGGAATACGCTACGCAAAGGCAGGTAAGTTCATGCAATTGAGTTCTGAACATCATCGAACAGGTCTCTTACAATATTAGCCTGATCAATGATTATATAGTTTTGGGCGACCGGGCTTTTAACTTAAAAAGTTCTAGCCTGTGGCATACGTGTGAGGGAGAAACGATGTAACTAGTACAACCTATAGGCTAGTTTGAAAGCAGAACCCTAAAAAATCTGCATCCGAGCTAGGACCGTGAACGGCAATAACCATACTTTATATCAAATGCAACTTTCCGTACGAAAGCAGAACGAATTAACTGTACACTGAAGGTTTGGCGTAGACCCAAATCCGTTTTTTCTCTAAGTAGGATTTTTTGTACAAACCGCAGATTCAAGATTATACCTACTCGTTAGAAGAAGTCTGTGCATTTTATAAACATGTATGAACCTTTAAACTCTAATAAAATGTTGTACATTTTGTATAAACTATTTTTATTATATTAGTTAATTAATTTAATAAACATCTCATGATATTATGTAGCATGTTTTTTTAAAACTGATTTAACTGACTAGTTGGTCAGTAAAATAAATAAATAAATAAATCCCGGGTCGAGCAAAAAATATTAATACTTTATTTAAATTATTTTAAATCATTGCGTACCTAAAAAATTAGGTACCAACCCGGAGTCAGAAAATTGGTAATGTCAACCCCCGTGCCTCGGAGACCCCGTGCACGTAAAGCCATCGGCCCCACTAACTATTACTTGATTGTGGTAATAGTCGTCAAAGCTCATCAACCCGCATTGGAGCAGCGTGGTGGGTCTATGCTTTTAAACCGTCTCACCGATGAAAGACGAGGGCTGTGGGACGTATAGGCTGCGGTGATGATGATGCTTTTTATTATAACAGTTTACAGCTGGTATAAAGGTCCCTGAAATTGGGAAGGTTTGCCCATAATCAACATGCTGGTTAGACAGGTTTGTGGTCGCAGTAGTTGGTATGGCAGTAGGTATAGCACTGAGAGTCTGAACCGTCTCAGTTATACACCCTCAGTCGTAACAACTATATCTGAACTACCGTCACGGCACGGCTCATTTAAAATACCGCAACACTCTATTAGGTATAGTTCATACTCAATACAATTTAATATCAGCACACTTCATTGTCATCATAATCATTCAATTTATGGCCTTATTCTATTTTATACAGATTGAAAGCTTTGACCCACCACGCTGATCCGATGCTCTAAAGTTTTTCAATTATTCCGTTATGTTATAGCCAGCGAACGCCGGGAACTGCAGGAGGGCAGAGAAATTTATATCCACCCAACAAGATACAGATTCAAATGATTAAAAAACTCCAATAGCCAACATATTATCGTTAACCTGGGATTCAAAATTGGAGCCTAGTGTACCTACCGTAGTCAAATATGCTAGCAACTAAACTAACGAAATAATGTATATGGGTAAATATTATTAAAAAAAATATATAATTCATAATGTCAGACGGGAATGGTTTTATAAACGTAAATTCGTTTGAAGGATACGTCATAAATATTTACATAGGAACAGAAAAAATATGCAATAACTAGAACAGTATAAACGGATAAACCTTATATTTCGGAGCACCACGAAGTTATGATAGGAATAAAACACAAGCCTTGCCTATCGCATACGCGCAATCGTTCAATGGACATCGTAAAAAATAAATCGATGAATATTCAAATGTGACTGGCGTTGGTAGGTTAAAGTGTGTGCCTATGCAAGAGTGAGTACCTACGTATTACATAAATATAATGACATTAAACACAGAGACCACATTTTGAAAGCTAACCGAACAATACTATTCAGAGATGTTATCTTTTTGATAACATATCCAATCAAGTTAATGAAAACAAAGTCTCAATGGTTTGAGCACGATAGTAACATATTAAATCAATGCTTTTAGCAGACACACACGAAGTTCAATCCACTGGGCTTATTTCTTTGTCTTTATTTCTGCTGTCTGAATCCCCAAGCATGAAACTTTTCATTTGTCATTACTCTTTTAATTTGAAATGTCGATATTAGTTCGTTGGGTCCTAGTATCGACCATGGTTTAGCGTGCAACTTCACGAGCATTTCCAACTATAGTTCACCTATACACCTTACTAACAAAATACTATTCTCAGAAAGAGCTAAAACGGCTGGGATTTATAACGGGACTCAGTCAGAATATAAGTGTGCTGCTAGAGTACAGATGCAGAGTAGAGCAACGACAAACCTAAAGGAGATTGACATGCTCACTGCTTGAAGCCCTCAGCAAATAAAGTGGTTTATCAGACTCGTCGGAGTGAGCTCGTATTGCTGAAGTAATAATTGCTGGACAGCCGGATTTCTATGTATAATAGACCAAGACGCTTTTGGAGGAAAGCTGAAAAATTATTTGATATTAATTCACTTACAGTACAGCGCAGTATTCTCCCAGTTTTAAAACTTTCAACTCGGGTATCTTCAAAAGAGTGAACCGGTTTTAATAATGCAAGCTTGGTGTTCATCTTAGACTGCATCCGTCTGTCGCTTTTTAAAGCGAGATTGCAGTGAGGCATCTAGCCTTTTGTTTGATAAAAACATGTAACTAGTGAGTGTGAATCTTCTAGGATTTTAGCAATAGGTATAAAAGTTAAGATGGAAGGCTGAATATTTAGAATGCTGAGTATAAATACCAGATATATTATTGAAAATGTAACGTGTAAGTGGAGATTCACACTTACTCGTTACATATTAGATAGAATCTAAATATATTATCCGGTCATCCATCTACAGATGTATGACCGAATAATTATCGCACTGAGGAAAACTAGATGTGTTATCGATATCGTTGTCTCTTGTGAATTTTCCAGTAATGGAAACAGAACACGCATTGAAGTTATGTCATCGAGAGTTATTTAATGTTGCAGACATTGCATTTTGTAATCCAAGTTTGTGTCCCATGACAGACATGAGTTTACAAATTCGAAATTGAGCGTAACTTATCATTGCTAATATTATTATAAACCTAATAATTAGCTATAAGTGATTCATACTTATTATCCAGTGAAAGTTAGATAATAAGTAATATTTAGAATGTGAGTTTTAGTTCATTTAACAATTGAACTAAAAGATCCCGATCCATATATTTCGTCGAAGTCAGTCAACGAAATATATGGGCGAATGTAGAAAGCACTGCGCTAAATCTCGAAGATTGAGATTTTTCTGATTGTGTAGGTACTCTAAGGGATGGAAATAGTGAAATCACATCAACAGAATATGCGGAATACGCAATGCGGAGCGCGGAGGTTTATAAGTGGAAGGGTCCAGGTTCAATCCCCAGCTTGGGAAATATGGGAATTTTTAATTTTTACATTTTTTTTTGTCTGGTCTGGTAGGTCTTGGTCATAGCTAGCTACCAACCTACCGATAAAGACGTGGCCCCTAAGCGATTTAGCATTTCGGTACGATGTCGCGTAGAAACAGGGTAGGAGCATGGGTTTAAATTTACTGCCCCCAGTAGGGGCATTATTATTAGCCCGCTAACATCTTCAGCAGGTGAGATCGCATTCAAGGGTTAACTTGTAACGGAACATCAATCTTTTGAAATGCAACAAACATATATTTTAACATTTTTGTCTATAGGGATCGATTTTGTGATAGAAATATTTACGAAGCAAAGTTCGCGTACCATAAATCAAAAGAACCCGTTCGAATGCGGTAGTTTTGCAAAAGTTCATCTTATATGTACAAAAGTTCGATTGCGCTAACTTATTCGTATTTGTATGTTAACGTATTCCTTGTTCTCGATGTTGAGACTTACAAACGTAAATAGTACGCCTTAGTTCTTTTTGATCGTTCTGAATTTCACGAAAACTTTTAGTACCTTTACTTTTTTTACTTTTTGGATTTTTTTATAAAATGTTTATTTTTCTTCTCTCTGCACATTTTTATATAAAATGTTTGTTTTTCAATGTTTGTCTTTTCTCTCTTTGTATCAGTTCGTGAAAAGATTTAATTTTATAGCTCTCAAAATGACACAGTGGATGATGTTTCTTTTAATTTAATTTGGTTTTTTGAAACTATAGCGAAAACTTTGAACTGAAACGCCTGTTTCTGTTTCATTTTTTTCTAAGGTCTTCCAGAAGCTTCTTTATTTGGAAAAATGTATGTGGGACAGATTGTTCTATTATAATCCAGTACCTTTATCTTTTTTATGCTGCCATAGGAACTAGGAACCTAGGAACCCATTTTATTCAAATGTAAACAGCAAAAGTTATGATTATACTCAGAAAGAGTTACGAAACAACGTTACTATTATCCATTGGTATTCCCCCTTTTCTAACTTTGTATGGGTATAAAATAAAATGGCGACGTTAGAACAATGGTCTTCCTACCCTTAACAATAACGCCCTCTTCTGGAATTCTCAATAACAATATACCTATACGCTTTACGTAATAAAAGTTTAATATTGAATTGCTATGGATACACCGCAGACAAACTTTTGAGTTTGGAAGTTTTGCCTTTGCCCGTTTACGTGAGTGGTTTAATTGCTTGAGTCAAATTATTTCACGACAGAAGTACCTACTGGTATTTTTGTTTTTTTTTTTTTTTTTATATCGCAAAACTTTTTTTGTTTACCAAACTCGGAGTTCTCTTAAGCCAATAGCGTTTTATAAGTCGGCCATCTTTTTGAAATCGTACCAGGGCGCCAAATCGCTTAGTTGCACCTATTTGCCGGTAGGGTGGTAACTAGCACCGAGCGAAGTCAACCAGCCACAACCGAAGCCAGAGAATTTCGGAAATTATAAGTTCTCAAATTGGCCCGGCCGGGAATCGAACCCAGGACCTCATACTTATAACCACAGCCACTTATCACCGCTGCGCCATGGAGGTCGTCAAAAGGTATGCATAATGCTTCTTTTCGAAAATCACAATTGGCAATGATATAGGTACCCCTTTGATTTCAATGGAAGCACAATGGGAAGCAATTATAGAACTTTTAGATAAATAACTCATAATATCTGTATAAAAGATACAGAATTAGTTTACCTAGATTCAGGAATTTAGATCCAATTAAGTACTGTGTCAGCTGAATACCTCAAGCCGTTACTAAAACAATAGCCTTGACACAGATGGACAGACGAACAAACAGTCGGAAAAATATTCATAAAAGTAATTTAAAACAACTTAAATTTTTCGCTAAAAGCATTATCGTAATTTTAGAACTCTGAACTGGATGGAGCAGGCGAGAAAATGTTGTCAATTCTTTTTTACACAAATTAATTGTCAAGGGTCATAGTGCCATCAATTTCAGTGTTCTTTGTGAAAGAGGATGGCACTATTTTTGGACTTTTCAATTTTCGTTCGTTCGTTTGTAGTGGTAATTACTCTACCACCGGTTCAGAATGCAGATTCTACCGAAACAAGTCGGCTGGAAACAAAGCAGCTCTTTTGCAACATAATCTTTTTTGTTACAATAATTAATTATTTATTTACAGGAGAGACGGCTTTAGAACATGAGCCACCACGCTGCTCCAATGCGGGTTGGTGGGCTTTAACGACTATTAAACCCAAATTTGTGATAATATCGTCTTAAGTCTATCTAGATTTATGAAAAACTAACGCATTTACTGACAGAGACGTATGGGTCCTCTCAGGGATGGAATTTGATCGACCTTGCAATTGAATTGCAAGGATAGAACCCTTAGCCGATTGGACACCTGAGTCCAACGAGGCAACGCCTAATGGACTGTCACCGGTCTATCTGCGCCGGTGATTGATCTATATTCTACACTGATAGCTACATCAAAAACAGTTACCTACAAGTATAATGCATGGTATGCATTGGTCTAATAAAGCATGTTCAACTACGAATCACGAGGTCCTGAGTTTGAATCCCGGGTCTAAGATGTAAAAGAAATTTCAGTACCAGCCCGGAGTTAGGAAACTGGCGATGTCTCCGTGCCTTGGAGAGCATGTTAAGCCGTCGGTCTTCAAAACCCGCAAACCCGCATTTGAGCAGCGAGGTGAGTTTATGCTCTTACACCGTCTCTCGTATGAGAGACGAGGCCGAGCTGCGGATGATAACGTTGATAATGCATGGATCCGTAAGTCGATACTTTCATTAAAAGGGTGTATGTTATTGACATTCGATTCTACTACCCCATATCAGGTTCTACGTAATATCGTCACTTCCCAATGCAGGGCGCGGGTTTCCTCTCAGAATGAGTAAGTAGGTTTTAGGCAGTAGTCAACCTCGCTGGCCAAGTGCGTGTTGGTTATTTGGTCATGCAGGTTACCTCGTGATGATTTTCCTACATCGTTAAAGCAAGTGATATTCTAATTGTTTTAATTAATGGCAGCATTATATGGGATGGTAGCTAGCCACTGCCGAAGCCTCCTGCCAGACATGACCAGAGTAAATTATAAATTCCCAAATTGCTCTTGAACGACCACATAAAAGACACAGCGCTGACCAATGTGCCATGTTCTTCGAAAGACTCTTCCTTTATATGAGCTGCAAATGAAAATATAATAAATATAAAGCTATTTGAGTTGTATCTAATCCAACGTTATGGCGCATCTTGCTACAGAGCGAACGAGCCATCGCCTAATGGGTTACAGTGCGTCCACCCCCGTCGGTGATTGATCGACACTCTTCGCGACATGTGGACATAGCCTAAATCGCCTATACCTTCCGTTCGCAATAAATCATACGCTTAAGTTCCTGATAAAACACTAGGCGATATCATTTTTACTTTATTACTCAAGAGCAAGAGATATAAAAAAAACTGGCTTTCAAAACCACAACAAAATAAAACACACTCGTATTGAAATGTCGTACCTACAGAATGTGTTCCCATTACAGTTCCTAATAGTGTTATATATAACACTAGACGATATTGGTTTAACTTTATTAATCAAAAGCAAAAAATGACTGATATTATACTGACTCCCTAAAACCAAAACAAAAGCAAAAGATACATAAAAACAGACACCACAAAAACCTCAAAAAAAAATTAAAACCCACACAAGTCAACACACCCTTATTAATTAACCTGTATCCAGAATTATATTATTCCAGTTCCTTATAAAAATACAAAGCGATATATCTGTTTAACATTATTTAAAAAAAAAAATTGATCTATCAATAACTGACTTCCAAAGTCACTACACTATTAAAATTGAATTTTAAATATAGAATGTTATAATTACGAATAGTTTATTCACATAAGCTCATCAAATAAGGCAATTTTAAGCTACAAAATAGCTGGTGAAAAGTTTGGAAAGCTACCCGGGGACCGAAAACAGAACTCTTCGATCCCACAATGAAACCCAAGGGTTTCTATCTGCCTCGTAACCTATATAAATAAAAGTTCAAAAAATAATGATCAACCGCATTTTGGGTCGGTTAATAATAATAATATATATACTACTACGACAATAAACACATCGCCATCTAGCCCCAAAGTAAGCGTAGCTTGTGTTATGGGTACCAAGATAGCTGATGAATAATTTTGTTATGAATATAATACACATAAATACTTATAATATACAGATAAACAACCAGACACTGAAAAACATTCATGTTTATCACACAAACATTTTCCAGTTGTGGGAATCGAACCCACGGCCTTGGACTCAGAAAGCAGGGTCGGTGCCCACTGCGCCACTCGGCCGTCAAATAAGAATGGGATGTAGGTTTTTCTTAAGTAGACATAAACCACGAACGAAATCATCCCTAACAATGGGCCCATCCCCAAGCATTATAACAAAAAACGCCTTTCGGAATAACAGACCCGAGTTATTCAAGTGGAAGTGATTAATTTTCTTAACAATTTCCCCGTCATCTCAAATCTTTTCAGAGGCACAAAACATTTAGCCAATTCAGCGCACAGGAGCTCGGCCATGATAATAGACCCCATTGGCTGGGTGGGGATAGTCATCGCAAACGTACGCCCGCGCGGTTATGGTATTGTCAGCGTTCTTTCGAAATCCCCGATGTATTTGGTACCTATTTGTGTAGTCCCTTTGCTAAGTACAAGGCTTGTGCTGGGTCCTTCTACATAGTTACATAGTAGGTACATAAAATACAATCACTAAAAAGTATTTGCTTGAGTTTTGCTCAAGAAACAAAATACCTAAGTGTAAAATAATATAGAAGGTCTTTTTCTTTAAAACCCATTATGCATGATTTTATTGTGTTCTGGAATAACTTGAAAGTAAGTGTATTGTTTATTAAAACATAAAGTAATTATCGCACGGATTACGGTTAATAATTGAAGTCGTCGGCAAAGGTTATCAGTACTCTTTCTCCGATGGTCTTCTTCAGAACTTCACCGAATAGATACTTTACCAAATATATCACCATGAAGCCATGAACATAACCTATACTAAAAACTTTAAGTACAGGGTGTCATCTCTACACCCCTTTTTTTTCTCTTTCCTTATTTTTCGGTATAAAACGGGAACATATTATGAACCAACACTTTCGAATTTATAAATATTAATATGTGTTAAGAGTTAAGATGAACATAAGGATTATAAAAGTGCTGGAGAAAAATGCTTAGACCACCTTTTGACAGCTTTTAGAGTCAACGCAGTCCATAGAGCAACTGAAAATTTCCAATTTCATAAGGCTATCGATCACATGGCTACGATGCCCGCAGAAACCCAGACAACCAGGAGAAACTCTTGGTAACAGGCAGTTTTGACGACCTCTTTGGCGCAACGGTGAGCGCTGTGAATGTAGGAGGTCCAGGGTTCGATTCCAGGCAGGAGCAATTTGGGAATTTATAATTTCTGATTTTTTTCTGGTCTGGTCTGGTGGTATCCTTTTGCCGTGGCTAGTTAATAGCCTACCAACAAAGACGTTCCGCTAAGCGATTTAGTGTTCCGGTGCGATGTCGCGTAGAAACCGATTAAAGATGTGACTACCATATTCCCTAACAGGTTAACCCGCTACTATCTTAAGACTACATCGTCGCTTACCAATGCTGAGATTGCAGTCGAGGGCTAACTATTAGTGGACTAAAAAAAAGTTGGAAGGAAAAAATACCATGGGAACGTAGCCCTATTTATTTGAAGTGAGGTCGATGACGAAAGAGGGAATTATTATAAATATTTATAAAGCTCTTTCACTCTTGAATCGCAAGGACAAGATAAAATTATTAAATTATTGTTCAAGTTTAGCGAACTGTTTACCTAAGTATAACTCGAGATCTTATATTAAGAATAAGCAAACTTTTAGGCCTAGATTCACAAAAACTAATCTAGGCAAATCCGCTCCGATATATAGAATTGTCTTAGCCTACAATTATTGTGCATTTAAAAAAGCGGATTTAGGTATTTTCCTTAATTCCGCACTGTGTTTGAAGTGCAAAATAATAAAAATGGTTTTTTGCGTAATTCTCTTTTATTTTATTTTTATTGTAGTTTTTATTTTTTGTCTTTTATTGTTAAAGTCCCTCTTAATTTAATAATGTATGCTGAGTTAGCCTGTAAGTGGGGTATACAGTGTATAAGTTATAATATTACTAGCTATTGCCCGCGACTTCGTCTACGTTTGATTTTGTTTTTGAAGTGGCATTCAATTTAGTTGTAGTTCTAAAAAAATTTAAAGTATTCAGCATCGCTATGCCTTAAATGAGGGGTTTGCTGCTGTCCGCTGAGGAGTTCTTTCCTCTATCTCCAACCACATTCATCAGATCTACACAAAGTTTGGGCAAAATTAAACACATTTTATCGTACACACACTCTCTATAGTACAAAAATAGTTATTTAAATGGGTTATAATTTGTCGGAGTTATGGTTTAAAATCGTCAAACACTTTCATCCCCTTTCCCTAAGGAATCGAGCTTAATGTCGGGATAAAAAATATCCTATATTACTTCTAACACTTCCAAGAATATGTCTACAAAGATTCATGAGGATCGGTTAAGTAGTTTTTGTGTGAAAGCGTAACAAACAAACTTACATTCACATTTATAATATAGGAAGTAGGGATTATTATATTGATACTAGATATAAGGCATTGTTTAGAACGTTGGCTTCCTATTAAATAAATAAATAGTCTAGCCACCTTATTTCCGCATGAATGAATTTAGTTGGGGTTTTTTATATACAAATACAACAGCGAAAGATAGTGCGCGCTTACAATCTGCTGTACGAGATCGCATGCCAACGACAGTGTGGCTGTGAATATACTCACCCAATCTCTAAAAACAAAGCTTCCCTGATCTAATCAACGCAACAATACACCTCGAATAGCTGGTATATAAAGCCAGCGGCACTCTTGCCAACATGGCTGATTTAAATTACAAACAATATTACACGGCGCGGATACAAACGAGTCCATTGTAGGCCGTGTGCGCCCGACAGCTGTTTTAGATAACGTGTGACCTCCCCAGAATAAAGCGAGCGTTCCATGAACAATTAAAACAACAATGACGGCGAGCACGCGGCAGTGGCACCACTTATCATCGAGGATTTAGCAAACAGCGGAATCGGGTTTTGTCAAAAACATAGCAAGTAATAAGCATATACCTACTTTAAGGTGAGCCACGTTCATATAAGGCACTGTAGATGCCCATATATAAATCAAAAAGCACCATAGGCGGCTGCTATTATGACTTCAGCATTCGTACTTAAATGGATTGTGAGAACTGTGTAGTTCATAGTTAGGTACTTGCATGTATAAAATAAAACATTTACTTCTTACCATTATATAAATACACAACCTACTTACTCAAATATTTTGAAATAGCCGAAGGAATGCGCCATAAAAGCGAAATAGGAGGTATAAGTGGCCCTATACACGGGCAATCCGTTTCAGCGATCGATTGCAAGCAATTCGCAGCGGTTTATCGATCTAAAACTGCCACGTTAGACACGTTTGCATTGGGATAGAACTTGCAAACATAGAATGTCCCAGTAACTAGTGCACTACGTATGTCACATGTACCAGTAACTTGTACAAGAGGCACGTGCAGGTAGCGTGTGGCTCGTGTAAGTAACTTGGGCCAGTACTTCAAATCAGTAACTGGTGCAAATAGCTTGAACTATGTAACACGTTCGATATGTTAACGGAATATTGAATGTTATGTAAACGGTTTAGCACGAAACTAATGCAAGACTCAGGCGAGTATACTAGCAGGTGGAAACGCTCCAGATTGCATGTGATCTCCAAAATCGCCTGTGTGGCTGTGCTGCACTGTAGACCCATGCAACGGATTGTCAAGCAAACGATTGGACCTTGTATAGACTACATTAAAGATAGATGCACTTCTGTTTTCTATTGTTATATTAGAAAGGATTCTTACTTCAGTCCGCAACATTGCGGTATTAGTGCACATGTATACACTGTTAATGTTGGAAAATTCACTGCAATAGGTATGGACAATGGATGTGGCATCATCATCAGCCTCCCTCCGATAGCTGGACACATTTTGATTATACTTTATAAGATATTTTTTGTATAGTGCACACAAATAAGATTAGTGATATGATAATGGAATATTAATGGATGGATATTAAGGTTAATGCTTTGTTTATTCAAAATTCAAATATTAGTGTTTCAGTCAAAAACTTTCATAACTACTAATAGTCCTATAGAACCTTAGACAAATATATGGTTTAAAAAAAGGCCACTAATGTAAGTTAATACTGAATCCTACTGAAAAAATTATAGTGGCATTTTTCAAATCATCATTTGCAATAGAGCTACAAGCCCGTTGTAAGTTCAAACCATCTTCAAATCAATTTCTCAAGAATCTGTGTTGTTTGTCCATATACCTATACAGCATCTTTTTATATGTGATAGGTTGTCTGTTAATTTGTTTGTTTGATTAATTATTTGTTACCAATGTTGAACTCAACTTTGTTAAATGGCTGCTTGGTGCAGTTATTTCACTAAGTCTTAGTTAAATTTAGCCCTGAGATAGCTTGCTTCCTAGGGAAAGACGATTGGATACTTTTTATCCAGTGTAATCATAGAGTTTCCATGAGATTCATGATCAAATTTACTTTGTAGTATAAGTTTTGGTTCAACCGTTGAGCCAATCTTAATGTAATTAAGAAGAGATAGATTGCATCCTGTAGGATGGAAACAAAATAAATTTAAATACATAAATAAAAATAATATTAATGGCACAGCAACATGCTAAGATAATATGAGTGCAGCCACTAGCACAGTTAATAATTCAATAAAATTTACTCATGTGCATATGAGTAAATTTTATAACAACCTATGTATAACATTAGGAAACAGACATACAATATTATTTCCTCATCCTTACATCCACAATCAAACTAACAATATAAAATTATGCTCAAAATAAATCACAATGCTGCAAAACACTCATAATATCAATATATCATTGCTTGTCACAGAACTCCCATATATAACTCTTTGGTCTGCTTCGATGCAGGTTCATGGATCACGAAGAACAGCGAGGTGTCCAAGGCATGTCAATGGACAACTCTGTTTGCCTAACAAAGGCTGGTATAACCCTAATTCTCAAGTTTCATGCCTTATCCAGGATTTTAACAAACGTTGTGGTTTTAGTTTAACAAGCACTAAAAAAAACAGTTAGCTTTAATTATTTAAGTGCTTTGCGCTTGCATATGTTTGTTGATAAACATAAATTTGCTCTACGTTTAAATGCTAGAATTCATGTGGTTTATAACTTTAAACTTTCCTACTTAGTTGTTATGGCGAATGGTATTACATGGATCAAGATACTCTCAACAATCATTATAACCTAAACAGTATTCTATATTATATATATTACGTTTGGGTTACCTTAAAACTGCTCAAAGAAGCTCCCAAGAAAATTGTTTAAGTGTTTCTGTTTTGAAAATATCGCACTGTACTGACAAGTCTGTATTTCACGACATAGTTTACAAAATGCTCTTTATACAATAATTCAATAATAATGTTCAGTCATTGTAATTTAACCCAGTCAAATGCCGATCAAAAATAAACACAATCACAACACTATTTATTCACAATGTACAAATTTTTAGTTTACTTTTCGCTTTTCAGTCAACACTCAACTCAACTGTCGTACAACTTCAGCGCATAGACAAGTAAACATGAGATACACAGCATGAGCACAGCACAGACTATATGATCGACATTGAAAGACAAGCTATTGACAATGGTGCATAATACACATGTAAAAGAGCATGCCACGATGATATATTTTTTTTCAATTCCGTATCCGAAGGGTGCCATTAGGATTGTTTTACTGCTTCTGCTGTGCATCTATTATTCCATTCTATTGACCATTTATTCAACTTGTGTGCCAGTGGGCTGTATGAATCTAATGAACCGTATTTTCGCTACTTATAGACGTATATTTACCACCCGTGTAACTCAGTAACGCTGTGCACGTTTTGCATTTTTGGGACTCATATCATCGTCAGTGAACGCTTGCTATGAGCATTTATAATATGTATACTATGTATATAACTAGCTGTTGCCCGCGACTTCGTCCGAGTTTAGTTTTGTTTTTATATGGTATTTTAAATTGTGTGTTCTTGTAATCAAAAATGTAAAATGAACTATTTCAATTAAGTGTATCTTTAAAAAGAATTTTTAGTATATTCCTTACATTTCTAAACTCACGAAAACTTCTACATTTAATACTGTCCAATTGGAATGAATAGGTATATATTTTTTACATCTATATAATACCCTTGATGATAAAACTATTTATACTGTGATACTTATTTAGCGCTCTTCAGTTTCTACCGGCGATCTATTAATATTTTAGAACACAAATGCTGCTATTGCGACTATGATAGATAAATACCTCGCGGACCCTCGCGGGCTTTATAATTATGTACATCGATTTAGTTGGTTTATGGTCACAAATGTCAAATAACTAACTTTTGGTCTGAGAGATGTATATAAATAATTACTGATCTGTGCAGTGTGCACTACGTAGACAGAGAAGTAAAGTTTACTTCTCTGTCTACGGTGCACTACATCACTCAATGTCAATGTGGCCGCTGTGGTATTTGGAAGACGTGAAAACAATAGCAAAGCATTTTTGAACAAAAATGAATTTTGTTATTAAAAATATTACACGTAATGCAGTGGCATTATGTTACCGCTCAACCAATTCCATAAAGCTCTGCCAAACATCAATACAAGATAATATTAAATGTATTCATACAACAATTAAACAATATGATTTAATGGATTTCTTCGATAGTAAAAAGAACTGGAACGAAACAAATATACGTGTTGGCAGAGCATGGCGTTTAGATGAGCTGAGAATAAAATCAAATACAGATTTACACAAATTATGGTATGTTTTACTAAAAGAAAGAAATATGCTTTTTACTATGGAACATGAATGTAATGAGAAAGTGCGCCTTTTCCCTAACCCAGAAAGGATTGACAAGGTTGAAGAATCAATGAATAATATAGAGACTGTTATCAGAGAACGTAACACTGCATATTACAGGTTGGAAACTGGTGAAACAGGGGAACGTCCTGTTGTAGATGTAGTTAACCTCTTTGGCTTACCAGAGAAGTACCATAAGCAAGAACACTTCCTACCAAAATTTATGAATTCGCGTTGGGTAAAATCATACATGGAACATGGATATATTAACAGTTTATCAGTAAAAAAGTTCTACAGATTATATCAAGAAAAGTTATATAACATTAAAAGGAAAGAGCGGAATAGGAATTTTAATCAAGTCCAACATCTTTTGAAGCGCTTTCCGGATATGGACTTGGAAAAGCTACAAGCTGAGTATCCTGATGTTGATTTAGAGAAAGCTAAAAGGTCGAAAAAAGCAAGAGGTCATTTCTTACCCAAATATTAAATTAAAAGTGGTTATAATTTACAGTATGAACTTAGATTCATTATTGGTCTTTGCTCCAACTATATACCACCTTATTAGTTAAACTGAAGTCAGTATTTAATATATAATATAGATAAGACAGTTCATAGATATAATATACTACTACTTCTAAAGCTATGTTCATAACATCAAGCCTTTACCACCAAATTAGCGTAACCAACTAAAAAATATATTTGCCAAAGCTTTAATTAAATTCACAAATTAACCTTTTCTTAAATTTTTCCTTTATTGAATAAGCTAATTCAACGGGAAAGACTTATTAGCATAGTTGCAATAGGTCAAGGTGTTCAAGGATGGTAGAGGCAGTATCTAGTTGGAGTACTTCAAAGACCAACGTTTAAAAGTAGAAATTATATTTTACCTTATCTAAATTTGAGTTTGTAACCTCTAACATTCTTGCTGTTGTGATGCATTTGAAAAAAATAAAATACAAATTAAAATGTCTTTTGATATATGAATTAACATTTCTTACACTAAGTTTTCTACCTTCTGATCACTCAAAAGTAGGTATGACACAAGTCATAAAATTTTTTAAACTACGCCTTACAGCTGCAACTGTCTTTGTTGTACCTAAGTAGTAAATTGAAATGTGTGTCAACCCTGATGTAGTGGTTTGATCTATGATCCTGATGCCATCGGTGATCATTGATAGAGCATCTTTTTCAACACAGTTTCAGTCTTCACACACATCATATAAAGATCTAAATTATTATAATATTGAATTTCTAGAACCATAGACCATACTCATAAACCTACCAGTAGACCTGCAGGCTGATTTTATTTCCCAATAGACACAACATTTAGAGCTGGCTACTGAAAAGTTACCATATTTAAAGGTAACTATCCACCATCAAATAAGGTAACCACATTATGGTGATGCCCTAACCATTACCTTGTGTAATTTTACCTGCAAACCAAAGACAATGATGAAATGAACTCAGAAAATGCAAATAGGCATTTAACAGGTTATTTAGTGGCAAATTTCCACTGACTAGCTAAATTTGGTGTCAAATGAAATAGTGACTGACTGCTAGAAAACATCACTTTAACTTTTTTATTATTATCTAAATTAAAATCATATTAGATAGGCTCTACAGACTTTTTTTTTGGATTGACTAATGATCAACATTTTTGTAGAACATAGTATTTATGTAGTGTATTTCTGATAATGTAGCATCTTTCAGTCTTAGCTCATACCACTAATAAGAATTATTGTGTCCTAGTGATGTTTCTTGAAGCCCTTTTATACGTTCAGCAAGTATGGGGTTTGCTACTAGTCAATAGCTGAGGGGTTCTGCTCCTCTACCTCCAATAATATTCATCCACATCTACAAAAAATTAGGATGAAATTGAAATGACAATACAACCAAATATCAACGAATTTTTACAATGATTTCAATAACGGGACGTGTCTTCTATTTCCCGAATGGATGAAATAATCTTGACTTTTTTTTGTTGTTTGAAATATGAATTAGTCGGAACTGTTCCCCACTGCGTTTGATGAGAAAACTATCCAAGAAGACCGTCGCCGCCGCCGCTCAAAATGGGTATCAAATAAAAGGGCTTGACTAGTAGAATAATGTACACTATATTAAAATAACAAAATTTGACTTTTGTGTTCACAATCAATCACAACGACCTCCAAAAAAAAATGCATTGATCAGAATTGGATCTGTTAGTTTCATGGATAAACAGACCCAATTCTATAAGAAAACCTGATTTTATAATAATAAAAACTTTATTTATTTACATTGGGCGTATAAAATAAACTATAAATCTGATAACATGTTATAATAGCGAAATATATTGTGGCTACATTTGAATACAAAATCAACTTATTTACGTGATAACGTCTTATGAGCAGATCGCGGAACAAGCGATAGAGAGGCGCCATCGGCTTGTGACGCATGTTTCTCTCTTCTACCCGGAAGCACGTTATTACATAAAATTATCAACAACCAACCAATTTTTTTTCACAATTGCAAATATCGCAGACTTTGTCCGCGTAAAAGTCAACCTTTCGAAATAAGCTGTCGCTGACTTTTTTTTGGAACTTTTAAAGGTGAAAAACTTTGTCATACATGGTTTTATCGAAACCGTAACAGTTTACGCAGCGCACGTAGCAGAAGTCCCAAAAGTAAAAATACTGATTTTGAAACATTCTTCATTGGTACTATGCTACTTTTGGTCTAGAGTGATTATATATACTTTCTCGACAAATGGGCTATCCAACACAGAAATATTTTTTCAAATAGGACCATCATCGCGTTCAAGTAAACAAACAACCAAACTCTTCAGCTTTATATATTAGAATAAGATTAAGAATAAAAAAACTAATTATTATTAGGTTAGCCCATTGACAAAAATAAGGGAAAAAAACTAGTAAAAGACGCTGTTCCCCCACTAATTTCCTTCTTGATTGCATGACTAATGCTATGAATTTAAAATTTAATAAGTGCATACTCTTGTGTCACCAGATACATGGAAAATACGACGTATCTGATGAGCAAGGTCCCAGTCTCAAACGCAAGCGCCGCATCTACGTCCTTACGAAAGCGTTTCAGCTGCGCCATTGGCTCGAGCCTCATAAATGGGACGTTGCAAACGTATCCTAATTTGTATTTTGTTATCCGTATTTCTAATTTGTGACATTCCAATCAAATAAACTTTTTAAAACTCTTAGTATTTCTTGAGATTTGTATCTCGACTCCATTTCATTTATCGTCCATATTAATTCTTTTAACATTTCATAAATTTGTCTGTACATCTTCACAAATGTATCCGATACAGCGTAACATGACCTTGAATCAAGTGAGCTCGTAACTAACACGTCTTCCGATGTATTTCCTAAAGTTAAATCTTCGTTTAGTTTTTGCAATGTTTCTTGAAATATTTGAATTCCATATGCCTCTAAGTAAGATTGTAATGTGATATACAATGTACTAATTATCAAGTTTTGGTCTATCTCACAATCTTCAGCGGTAGGACAGGGATGGAATTTTGGATAGGTTACATTGTTAGTATGACTTAAATTTTTTGGTGGATTGTTGCAAATCTGCGAAAGATGTTGTAAAAGTTTATTTGGCTTTACCCTTTTTACGTTTAATTTCTTAAGCATTACCAAATTACTTTCATTTGTAGGGAGGTCTTTCCATTTGGTATTTTTTACAAAGTCAATTAAAATCCTTAAGGTCTCTTTTTCGTCAGATGATAACAAATTATTTGAATGGTGATGACTTATTTGGTGTCTTATATGCGCTGGTTTTATTCTTTCCAGTATTTTGATAATTGATTTTGGTGGTAGATCTGAAAAAAAAAAACATAAAATTTTTGCTTGGTTGTAGGCCTCAGCGGTCGTTACGGTATGATGTCAAGTAACATTCAATTATAGGGGTACTTATGGCTTTAATGTTATTTTCATTGCCATGTTATAGGACAGAAGTGGTGATATCTTCTTTTATAACAAATTACCGAATGAAATCTTTGACATGTTTATTAAGTTCAACGTATAAAACGTAGGCTTACAGAAAAATCCTATTATAATATTAAGGATTACTTAAACAATGAAAAAGCTTGGGTATGAATTGCTCTAACTCTATGGCTTAATACTAATTGATTGTGAGATGGTGATAGCAAAAAAAAATACACGGCTAAGTTCGTTGTGGGCTTAGGCTTAATTAGGCTAACGTAGTTATCACCATCCCCTTACAATTATGTCATCATGATCACCATGTCAACCAATCGAAGTCCACTGCTAGACATAGGTCTTTTGTAGAGTTCCACAATATGTGCTGTGCAATAGGTGCTGGGCCGCTTGCCTCCAGCGGCTCCCAGTGACGGGCTTGATGTCCCCAGCGACTCACTTGATGTACAATTATGTAAATATATTATATTTATGAACGAAGATTAGAAATAGATAAAGAATTTTAGAAATGAATTGAATTGATATCCTAGTGGGCAAGGCTTTGGCTTCCCTTTCGGGAGGACCGAGTACGAACCCCAGCAACACCTCTTTAAGCATTTATATATCACATACATAAACGGCGAATGAAAACATCGTGAGGAAGCCTGCATGCCTGGGAGTTCTCCATAATGTTGTCAAGTCAAGTGGTGGGCAAAACACTTCTCATTCCAAGAGGGAGAACTGTGCCCTGTTGGCTTGTTCGCTGCGCTTGCTTGATGAGTTCGTTCCAGGCAATTTGGGGCACGCAATCTTTCACAACCAACCGCTCACAAAGCGAATTAAAATAATATTAAAAAAAAGGAATATGTGTACATTAAAATTGTTATTTTGAAGTTATACTTCTTTTGGCGTGATAGGGAAAAATGATGAGAGTACATTTTTAGGATGCGCGCGCACACCGTCACAGAAAACCGACACTCAGAAGTTACCCAATAAGGTTTGTTCACTTTCAATTGTCAAAGTCTGCAGGCTCATTCCGATGATTTCATTGATTCAATTGAACAAAAATCTTAAATTTTAATGTTGAGTGAAACTTAGTTGTCCGATAATGAGTCAATGCACAAATATTTTCTTTGTGATATTTAAATAATCTTTATTTAACTAAATAATGATGCGTTATAGTAAAACTTTTAATTTATTAAAAACCTTTTTCCTGTTGTTTGTGTCGTCTTTTCGACAAACGGAGAATAAGGCGAAAGATAAAATTTTTGAAAAGATTTCATCTTGTTACGCCAAAGACGTATAACTTCTAACGCGTGTACGTAAGCACACATAGTTTTTTGAATTCATATTTCAATAAAAAGACACATAGTTGAAGACCTAAAGATTTCAATTTTACACTATAGGCAAATCATTCACATCACATATATTTTTTGGATATTACTTAAACTTGTGGGCCAGTGCTCTGAGAATTGATAAAGCTGTGGGACAAGAGAAATTTTTATCCTTTCCCCAGGGTGATAATTGCCTCCTCCTGATTTGTCAGCTAGCTGTGCTGGAATAGAGTTTGTATTAAGTTATTAAAAGATTTAAGTTATTTAGATTACCTGAGATAATGTCATAGAATTCATTTATAACTGCGATACTAGACCTGCCAATGCTTGGATAGTTAATATTTGCGTTTGGTTGATCCATAAAAAATACTTCCATAACTGCATTAAGCCAAAGCTGGAATAAAAAAAAATTGGTCATAAACTGGGTTCAATAAGAATACTTACTTATTAATTTATTTATTTATACTCTTTATTTGTACACCACTCAGAAAAACGAGACAAAAAAAGAACAAACACATGAAGCAGGATACAAAAGGCGGCCTTATCGCTAAGTAGCGATCTCTGCCAGGCAACCTTAGGATTAGGAAAACTAAAAAGAAAACAAATAGGTGGGGTCACTATTTAGTACATACATACGAATATCTACATACTAATACGTAAACCAGACTATACAAATAAAAAAATACTATTGATAAATATAAAAAATAAATGTACTTATCGTATCTTAATATACCATAAATACTTAAATATGAGTTTGAGTAGATAAATAAATAATAATAGTCGTCTTTACTGAGCGAGATAATGAGCCTTGATAGCATTTTTAAATATGCCCAATGACTTCAACTGTCTTATGTTCAATGGGAGTGCATTCCACAATTACTGAATTATGATGGTTACCAGAAATTATAAATTTATCCTTATTGTTAAAATTTCCCACATAAATGGAAAATAAATATTAAATTTGAAGTGGAATTTTCTTCGCAATAACTATATAATAGGCATGATGAATAATTTTGAAAAACTGAACCATGATATTCGGAAGTATCTACCTATTATATACTTCAACTTCAAGGTTGTTTATGGCAACCGGGTCACTTTTAGGATAGCGACCATTACTGCCAATGACTTGAAAATAGCACAGTATATTATGGTTTGATTGACCGGTTATAAAAATTAACACGGACAGAGTGGTTTTGATGTGCATGATGGGAAAAGCGAACACTTACACAAGACAATATATAAACATTCTAAAACAGTACAAAACCTGTATGTTTTGTACTGTTACAGACTATAAATAACAAAGGAAAAAAACAGAAGCGAGCAAGAACGACCGATTAGAGTTTAATTTTTTTTGAATTAATAAATTTAATTAAGGAATTTAGAACTTTTTTGTTAGTTGATGAAAGGAACTGGTCTGGTGGGAGGTTTTGGCCGTGGTTAGTTATCACCGTACCAACAAACACGTGCCGTTAAGCGATTTAGTGTTCCGGTGCGGTGTTGCGTAAAAATCAATTAGGGGTATGACTACCATACTTCCTAACAGGTTAGCCCGCTATCAGGTGAGTTTGCAGTCAAAGGCTAACCTATAGTGGAATAAAAAAAAACATGGCATAGTACTTCTCCGGACAAACTCTACTACTACTGATGTTTTCTGTCAACCTGGTGGCGTCAGTTCTAGCTTGCATGGTCGTTTAAGTTTAGTAGCTATCTGTCCTACGTTTAAATAAATAAATAAATAAATATACTACGACAATACACATATCGCCATCTAGCCCCAAAGTAAGCGTAACTTGTGTTATGGGTGCTAAGATAGCTGATGAATATTTTTTTTTATGAATATAATACACATAAATACTTATAAGATACAGATAAATACCCAGGCACTAAGAAGCATTCATGTTCATCACACAAAACATTTTCCAGTTGTGGGAATCGAACCCACGACCTTGGACTCAGAAAGCAGGGTCGCTGCTCACTGCGCCACTCGGTCGTCAACGAGTTTGAACGAGACAAAAGTTTGAAACACTGGTATGGAATTTTTGATGACAAGGGAGTTAAATTAGGTATTGTATTGAGGATTTAATATTTAATGTTGATAATTTAAGACTTACGGTCATAGTTTTTATATGTTCTTCGGGATAATCTAAGTGTATAAAGTATGAGAATATTTTCAATATCCGAGAACAGTTTTCTGTAACTAAACAGTTATTTTGTCCCAAAATATATGCCATAAGCATTTTATTTCCTCTCAATTGTTTTTTGTGGTCTGAATTCCTGAAATATAAGAAAGTATATTTATGATATGAACAGTTTTTCATTCTTTCTTTGATAGGAAGAATTACTAACTCATTCTAAAATTAAACTTTTGCAGTTTTTGCCAGTCTAGGTTTAAAGTATATCTAAGACTTACAGAATTGATTGCCAAATAGCAAGATCGAATTGTATAAGCTCAACAATACTATGCAGTACTGCCATTAGTCTATTTATTCTCTCAGTGCGATCTAGCATCTCAAAAATTTCGAACTGTTTCTTCTGATAAAACAGTCCTTTTATTGTTTGTCTTAACTCTTCCGGCGTTTCTGCAGTTTTGTCTAGTAATCCACCGTCTGAACTATCAGCACTTATTTCATACTCTAATCTATTTAGACAAAAATTAACAATGCCCTCTTCACTTCCAAACTGTGTCCTGTTAGAAGATGTTTTATCTTTACTGTCCATTGGTGATGTTAGAAAGTTTGTATAGACTTTTCGTATATTTGTATTCAAACAGGGGCAGTGTGTACTAAAATTCAATGCTAGTACTAGTTCACATTTGTCTAACACTTGTGAAATTGTGTATCCGGAAGAAAGATCTTCGTGTGCATTCTGAAAAAATTAAATGTACTTTGTGCTCTTTTAATTGAAGCTAAATTGTTCTATATAATATTCATAATTCATTTATTTTAAGTAGGCCTTATTTATAAGCACTTTTTAAACGTCAAGTCAGTCTGTTTGTAGTGACTACCACCGGTTCGGAAGGCAGATTCCACTGAGAAGAGCAAGGAACTCAGCATTGCTCTTTTCCAACATAATTTAACAATCTTAAGAATTTTTAGTTTTATGTGAGATGAGAGCGGAGTGGCCTGCTTCCAAGCAGCCTTGTGGTTAGTAACTTGTCGTCTATAACTATTTTTATAACAAAATTTTCTAGGTTGGCTCACCATACAAAATCCTCGCCATTAATGTAGAAAAATGATCAAATTAAGTACTAAAGTGCTAAGAAATGATCCATATGTAAACTAATGTACAATAGAATTCAAATTGCAAGATAAGATAATAATAAATAAATAAATAAATAAATATACTATGGCAAACACATCACCATCTAGCCCCAAAGTAAGCGTAGCTTGTGTAACAGGTAAATACTGGTAATATATTAAATACATAAATATTCTTTAGAACATTTTTAAGTTGCTGCTATGATAAACTTTGTATACTTTTTGCTACAACATTAATAGTAGGAAGGAAATATCTAGCAATTTTTGGGTTTTACTTGGCACCAATTAAAAATGTTATACAAAATATTTATTTTTTGATTATAACTTTTTTTATTTAGGAAATAGTCTTTTTTCCCCTCTTTTTAATGACTTTGTATAAGCAGGAATACTGCAGGTTAAATACAACTCGCCTAGATTGCCTACAATTCAATGAAATAAATAAAAAACATAGTTACATGATTATGGTTTATGTGATTGTGCAGTTCCTTTGACTAAGATTAGAAATCTTATGGCTAAAATCTTGGTCACTCATTAGTGGACTGAAATGTGAACGATTGTCTGAGTTCAATACCATTAAACTATTGTGATAAACATAATAATAACGTAAAAATAGTTGGTACAGTGGGATTTTTTGCAACAACATCAATTAGTACAATGTATCAGTTATGTACTTATTTAAAAAATATGTTTCTATAAGATACAAAAAAAGGGTTTCATATGTGGGCAAATCAGCAGGGAAAAGCAGCCCAATATTGGATTTGCTACATGCAACTCACTTCCTTATGTATTTCAGAGAATTTTATAGATTAGAATGACTGAATTTTATAAACTGGTTTTAATCAAGCCTGTAATTGGGTGATTTTTGAAAAATCTTTTCTGCGAATAGGATACATTCCTAATTTAACTTAAACATAGGAATCGAAGAAAAAGCCAGTCTAGCAATATCCAATTAAGATTTGGTAAATATTAATTGGATATTTTTTAAAGTTAATAATGTACTTGATCCCTAGACCCTTTTTATGTATTTAGGTCCCACTTTAAGGAAAATAATATTATCTTGAAATATATGTTGCATTTAGAGACTAGAAGGTGACTAGTACTCGTAAGTACGTACGTATGTACTTTGAAAGGCAGTTACATTTCAAAAGAAACATTCCCAAAAAGGGTTGACGTCACACAGGTGGCCATATTTACAAAATTATTCCAAATCCACAACATCTCTTTAGTTGGAAGAAGATATGTTGTGCTAGCATGATATGGGTATTGGCCGGAATAATGATGCTTTCAATGTTGTTACAAACAATTTTTACTGCATTAACTTATGATTTAATAAATACATTTACCAGCATAATCTCCACAATTTCTTTAAGCACAACATCAGATAGATACTGTATAGGTGTAATGGACATTATACAGACTTCCAATGCTCCACACCAATTACTTGCTTCCATTTCAATATTGAATAACCTTGTTACTTTTAGTGGAATCTCTGTTATTTTACCCTGGAATTGTGTAATAAATTTTATTTTGTTTAGTTTTGTTAGCCAGCTAAATTGAGAACATGTTTCTAGTTTGATTATGATCAATTAACAGAAACCAATATTTTATCATAATAAACATACAGCTCTCTGTAATTCTCAGTGTACACTGCTATTTGCAGGTAAATGTTAATTTATCATCAATTATCAAACCATTATATTAAGCAGGAGAAAGCTTTAACATTGTCCATATATTAATTAAACATTTGGTTATTGCATAATGTATCTCATAATTAAAATGTGTTTATCAATTTATTTAGGTTCATTTATGGTATGTTTAGGTTAGTATATTTAGTACTGCTAAAGTGTGCTAATAGTAGCAGTACTATATGGTACTACTAACTAACGGTGGACATAACATATATAATTTAGGTTAATTTATCAATAGTTATGCGGTTTAAACATTGAACAATATTTTTACCACTAAAATAAAACCTGCTTGATCCTTGTTTTCTCCTCTGTTTATCCCACATCTCCATTAGGATTTGTATTGACACTGAGCCATAGCAAAGCATGGCCAGGTTTAGAAATTATATGATAAAAAAACAAAATTACTATCACACTATGCAACACTATTGATTGGGTAGTGCTTATCTTCTGGGAGGATATGTTATATATTATACTTACTGGCTTAGTAGAAGCATGTATGCAAGAATCTCTATCCATGCACACTGGCATATATAACAATTGAAAGCGTTCAGCATAATTCAAATAAGCTTTCTGTGACACCAGTTCACAAGCTTTAACAAAGTTTTTCCTTTTCAGACTGGCAACTCCATTATCTTCTGCATGGTCATGAGCAGTTGATTTGGAGTTTTGCGAAGATACGCCTTCACTTTTAAGTGCAGAACTCATTATTCAACCTGAAGATAGTGAGATATGTAAACTTATTGTTATTTTTCCATGAAGTACAACTATATTATAAAAACTGGATATGGTTTTACTATTTATCAACAGGTTTACTTACTGTTTCAGCCTTATCTTCTATAAATTATTTATTTACTTATTTTTCTTCGTTTAAACAGTACATTTTAAATCAATGTGTAATCATAACACCGAACATAAACATAACGTATTGATGCACAGGATTGAAGACTCAAGTATAACATTGAATAAAAATAAGTTTTTTTTAAAAATGATAATGGTATTTGGTTTGTTTCGACTTAGTTTTTCTCCAGAAGTTTACTTTTCCGGTACATAATTGGCACAGGGTGACAGGTTTGTATATTTGGTTCAGAGTTACAACAAACACAGATTAAATCACTTTTTACTAGGGGTAGGTTTCCAATAGTTATCCGTTTTTACTTAACATGAATAATAACAAAATGTCAACTTTTTAAATCTATACACCATCCGCCATGAACAAATAACAATTTACAATAACACCATCAAAGAGAATAGAGAATATAATCTACGTTATAGGTGGGCATAACTGCTATTATTTTTTTATGAATATATAAATATACTGTTGTGCTAATTTTTTTTACTGTTATTGTCAACTGCTAAAATATTTATTATAGTCTCATGTCTGAGGAATTGTTCTGAAGTGCGATGGCTCTACGATGACATATCTAACTATTTATTTACTGGTCTGTGATGACCTTCACAACAGACCAGTAAATAAATACGGGTTCACCTTCGAGACTCCTGGAATGTGGTATGGACTGAATCGAAAACTATTAAAGGACAATTCTGTTTATCAGTTCAACCAGATATAGGTACCTCGCAAACCATGGTACTTTATGTTCCGTAATATGAATCGTTGGGTGTCGTCCACAATAAGTCGGCTGCGTATCGGTCACGCCTGCTCTCCAGTACATCTCAGTAAATTGAGATTAAGGGACCACTGTGAATGAACATGTGTGAATGTGGCCTTGACGAAGGATCGGTCGCTCACATTTTGTTTTCCTGCCCGAAACTCCTTCATAAGCTTTACGACGTCCTTCCTCCTAATATTCCCCGTTCCACCTTTGTTTAATGCTAAACGCTTATAGTTAAATTTTTCTTTGTTAAAATTCCTGCGAAAGATAAGACAAGTAAGATTGATATATTTTTCTATATCGTTGTTAATATATGCTAATAAACAGTTTCGTAATGCTATAGACAGCGCCAACAAACACTGCGTGCATCCTGCCATCCATAAATCTCAAAACTGTTATCATCTGTAATAACTAATAATTAATAACGTCATGAAAAAGTGTTGCACTAACCAAAATAATTTCGAACGAAATAATTATAACATAAGCACCGAAAATAATTTATATTATAGCAGCATGGTAGCATTTTTAATAATGTTTAAAAAAATATTGTGTTATATAATATGTTTTGTGTTATAACGCCCACCTAAAATCTACATAGGTAATTTTCCACAACAATAGTAGGTACGCTACATAAAATAAAGTAGGTACTTCTTTCAGAGTCGAGGTCACGTGATCAGAAACGCTATAGATTGGTGGAAAGAGATGTTTATAGTCTTGTGTCGTCATAAGACTGTTAACAAATTGTTGTTGCTTTATTACTTGAGACTTAAAGATCATAATCGTGCGTTACAACCAAGAGAGACCAATACAAATCTAATTAATATAATACTAAGAATACGCTATTTTAAATAGAGAACATAGGCTATGTTTAATTTCAGTTATAATAAGATTTCAGATAGGTATCCTGAAATAATGATAGACCTGCATCACGCGGGTTAAGCCGTGAAGAGCAGCTAGTCTTGCCTAAGTAAGTATAGCAAATGGTACAAAGAAATATTTTAATTTAGGGTTTGCAATTAATAAGGGAGATGGGTGCGGGTAGAGCGCTTTAATTTTCATATAAGATACTTAGATAACTACCTATTATAGTTTTCGTACAAACTTTGCTCGCTCGCAATCGAGGAGTCTTTTCGCATATCAAACTCTGAATCGTCAAAGTTAAATGGACCTAATATCGAGTATTTCCATACTTGAAAACGAGTTCTCGAATCTGAGCGTGCAAATCTTGTATACTAAGGGTAAAGGTATAAAGATAACTAGGGAGCATCTATAAAACAAGATCCCATGCTACCGTCGCATCGGCGTCGTCGCCGGAATTTGCATGTACTTTCGCTTCTGTACTTTATTTTTATTTTTTTAACGAAGCTATCGAACTCTTCCAACGGAAATACGAGAGGCAAAATAGCTTGATATATTAGGGTGGGGGAAAAAGTTTCTTCGCAATTTTTAGGTAAATTCAAAATATTTCTTAATATAGTTTATTAACTAGAGTATGTAGGTACCATTTTTTCGATAACTTTTTGCCAGCTTGTAGGTAGGGACATTATCCCATTGCTAAAGAAATTTTGGGGCTTCTGATCAAAAAACCGCGACAAGTAGTTTTAGCAGTCTTCTCGTGATGTTAACCTGACACTCCCTAAAGAATTCTGAAGAGACCGAAGCAGGGGGAAATCTGAAGGTGTAAGGTCAAGACTATACGGAGAATGTATTAACACCTCCCAGCCAAACTCTCTTAATTCAAAAAAAGATCATCCTTTATTAAATGTCAAATTAAATTAAAATAAACGTTACAAACACATGATTAAACTAGTTGTACCCTGCCACGCTTCGCTGTGGCACATTGTGATTGAATGGTTGAGAAAAATAGTTTTTGAAGCGTACACAAACCAACGTAATATTTTTATATACCTATATTGATATGTGTTTTAGCACTAAAGATGTCCCTCCTACTTCCAGAGGCAACCAGTATTATTTGAAAATTATAGATAGTTGCAATCATTGACTGCAAATCTTACATAGACTCTTTCGCACTTAAATTTCCGGCAAAAATTTTTCGAAATCTGATAGTAAGTGACCTTAATCTAAATATATGTTTAAAAATAAATTAAGTAAAATGCTTCTCGAAAAATGTTATTAAGAATATTTATTATAAACTGAATAATTTTAAATATAAATTATTGAACATTTTATTCGATTCGGTTATTCATTTATTTATTTACTGTCATTTTTAATCTATACTAATATATAAATCTATAGAGTTTTTTACGATTGTTCCGTTAAAACTATTTAACTATACATCCGATTGAATTGAAATTTTGCATCCATGTAGAGGATACATTGACTTAATGGATAGGCTAACTTTTTTATAAGTGTCTCTGAATCTCCGAAGTTTATAGCGGGGGCGTTAAAGATTAGAAAAAATCAAAGAAAACTAAATTTTGAATTTTATCTCTTTTAGACATGAAATTTGGACTAGACAGATTTTTTACGAGCAAACAAGAATGTACTGAATGAAGTTTTAATCACAAAATCGGTTACGGGGGTGCTAATGAAAAAAAATGTCACTTAAAATTTAATAAAAGTTTCATGTTTGTTAAATTAATGTTTTCGGGATCGGTTGGTAGTTTATTTTATCTTTTCCTCGGGGAGATAATTGCCTCCTGCCCATGCTAGCCGTGCTGATTGGCTCGCAACTAACTTAGCCAGGGGTTTTTAGTTATCACCATCTCATAGTCGAATTAATATACCTATAGCTATTAAGTCAGAGCAATTCATATCCAAGCTATTTTTATCATTCATGTAATCGTTAATAGAATATAACAGAATTTTCGTTTAGCTATATAGTAAGCTGATGTTTTATATAAAATTTGAACTTATTGAGAAACATCTCAAGGATTTCATCTAGTATTTTTTTCTAGAATATACCTACAATTACCCTTAAATGAATTACTAATCTTATGTAGCCTAGTAAACAGCACTAAAATTTTATTTTCACTTTTAACTTAGTATTGTATAATTTTTTTTTTATTTACCGTAATTATTTTATCTTCTTTAAATACTCGCTTCACGACATGATGCAAGTATCTATCAAATAAGATTAGGTATGCTATACGCATAGCTTTTCCATAGCTAAACATAACTTCTAACAATTTATATTTACAGAGCGTAATATCGTCAAAAAAAAAGAACGCTACAAGCGAAGTGGTGGTGGATTTCGTCTTCACTTACGGGAGGCTGATTTCGAACCTCTTTCCTATCTAAGTTATGTGCGTATTAAGCGTTCAAATACAACTCGCTAAAGGAAAACATCGTAAGGAAACCTGCACTTGCGAGTTCTTCATAGTATTCCCAAAGGCGTGTGAAGACCACCATATCTAAGTATAGGATAGTGGCCACTTGTAGCACGTTGTTAGATACATGTGTCAGGACCCACATGTTCGATTCTGTGAACCACTGCATAAGATGACATAATTAGGTTTAAAGCAAAAATACCTGAACCCAAAAGACCTGACTTGGATCTGACCTGACCTGACTGAAATAAAGAGTCGAATCAGTTAAGCCGAAGTAAAAAAATGTCCAATACACTCTGCAACCCAAAATTTAAAATTTATTTAAGATGTCGATTAATTAAATAGTAGGTATAGTTTGAATTTTTATTGCCGCACCAACCCGTTCCTTCTAACAACTACTTTCGCCAAAGGTTGTCTGGGAGAGATCGCTTTAGCGATAAGATCGCCTTTGCACACCTAAACTTCCTTTATATTATTTTTTAATTTAAATTTTTTGTGTTTCTCTTTGTATTTCGTTTTTGTATGTGCAATAAAGAATTTAATAATAATAATAATAATAATAAACGCTATGTTTGGCCCACCCTCTTATATGAATGTTAAACTTGGATATAAAAAAAGGAAGCGAGCAACCGACTTCAAGCATTCGAAATGTAGGTATACCGAAAAATGCTCAAAATCAGGTGGCACAGGTTTACATCCAATAGGAAACAATGCACTCGCGGCAGACTATACCAATAGGGAAAGACCGAGATCTGATGTCCAACATTAAGCGCATATAAGTAGCTTTCTTTGGCCACCTACAAAGAGGAGAACAGTTTTCCTTACCAAGACTTGTACTAGAAGGTAAAATTGTTAGGAAGAGATCTCCAGGTCGTTAAGGACGTAAATGGTTGGACGATATAAGGGGACCGGACTTTGTTATCGAGATCAAAAGAAAACGGCACTTAAAAGGGAGGCTTTTCGATAGATGACCGCCAAACTTCAATTAAAAGAAGATGGCACCCGATGATGATGATGATGATTTTCAAAAGAAACAGTTTCACTTAATGAGAAATAAAAATTAACATAAAGAAGTGGTAATCTAGTTAGTATGATACAAAATTAGCAGCCTAAACTTGTAACAGCTTTTAGTAGTCAAATACTCGTAAAATAAAAGGTGGCACGTTTATAAAAAAAATTCAAACGATGCTTTTTGATGGGAAACATGTATAGGCGAAGGGTAAACCAGATTTTTGGCGTGGCGACGCAATCATTATTAACCGACTTTCAAAAAAGGAGTGGTCATCCATTCGGTTGTATTTTTTTTTTTTAATTTGTGGAACAAATTTCGATGTTTCACATCTGCCAGGCGCCCCGGGCTCACACGTTTTTTTATTTTATTTTTAAATGATTAGGTACCTCCCCCCCCCCAATGGCCTCCAGTACTAAGAATTTCTTAACAGAATAACCCAATACCGAATAATGAAAATGATTAAGGAAACGGGATAGTGTAATTTCTAAAAATATGTCATAACATAAACTACATCAACTGTATATAACAATAATACATAAATAGCTAATACAAATACAAATCATATAGAAATAAATACATACATTTATAAATATATATATACAAATACATACCGAGCAAATATATAAGTTTATGACTTTGTAGATAAATAATAATCTTTTAAACGACTTTTGAAGATGCTTAATGATTTAGACTGTCTAATGTCTCTTGGCAATCCAATCCAGAGTATAACCACCTTCACTGTAAAAGAATTTCCATACGCATGCGAGTGACTGGCAGGTATTATAGTAGGTACCTATGCTATAAACAGTATTTCCTATCCTATCGTTGCTTCTATTAATCATAACTATTAGATCTACCTACTCACGGTTCAATATTAAAAATTGTTGATTCATATTGCTGAGTTTGCTGCAACCCGCGTAAATCAGCTCGTGATTACTGTACCTACTTTCTTAAATAACGCTGCGGTATAAAACCACAATTTTTACGGAGCAACCATCAGTCCCGCAGGGTACAGTGCAGCTCATAACTGTTTCTACCTCCTTGCAAAATGGCTTTCGTACTTAAGGTAATACCTCCGAAATAATTTAGTTACCTACTTACAATTTTTTTTTAAATTTTTATGTTTGGAATATATTTATTCGGCAATTTTTATATGTGACCTACACCTTGGTATCGCACAAAGGTGTTATGTAATAATCGAAATAATATTATATTCGTGATTATCATTACATTCATTATACTTCAGTTTTATTTATGTTTTAATTTCTGTACTTTAAGATTACAGTTTCGCCAAGTACCTTAATAGTGAAAATAAATCATAAATATTTTCCAAGTACATAGTGCCCTGAAATTTCAGAGTGAGAATGTTTGATAGTGTTGAATCATACATGCGATTTGAAAAAAACATGGGTCTGAACTGTCCAATCGTAAGAAAAAAAGCTTTTGGATGATTTTTCCAGTTACATACGAATGGCTACTTTAAATATTTTATTGGCTTTTACACTAACGTACTTTTTAATATTATTTAACCAAGGGATTCAATCATGACATGGAATAAGTTAGTTAGTTAGTAGTGGAAATCTGACGAATTTATTGCTCAGGAAGATCAGCCAAAACAAGACAAATAAATATATTCGTACTAATATAATAACACACATTTGTATATTATATCTTTATATGTGTACAGTTAGTTATTGTCAACGCTCTTTTTGCTTGGCACCTGCTTGTCGCTGTTACCTAAAGTTACACTATCTAAAATCGAAACAATACAAAGTTGGTCTATATTTATTTTGTTTCAGCGTAGGTAAATACTTCTGTAAGTTAACTTACTAACTGTATTAGATGTACTGCCTTACTTACTTTACCAAAGATTTGTAATCTAGATCACGGTCTTTTGTTAATTTATTCAAAATATTCTTTTCAGACTTTCGTGGTGTTGGCCCTGACATCGCCCGCTTTCACAGTGCACGCGCCCGGCGGCTATTCTTACAACCGTTTCAGCGGTCCAGTTAGTGGGAAGATAATAGAAGTCCAGGTGCCAGCGGCTGAAGGTGCACAGCAGCACGCAGACTACGGATACAATCACCGACAGAGGCAAATTGATCCGGAAACAGCCAAATATGACCGCTTGAAGACCGTTGATTACAAAGTAAAACTATTTTCAAACGCTATTTTTTCTAAATAAGTCTCCTAAAGACTATTCTTTATTTTATTGTTTTCAACTGGCTTATTTCAACAGTAGACAGTAGTTAGCATGTTTGGTACCATGAGCTTTTACTTTGTTTGATACCCGTATCGGGTCAATTGTCAGGTATTCCATTTCCTGTTTAGAAGTCGGTGTTTTCTTGCAGAGCACGCTAAATCTATGGTCCCTGTGATTATGAGTAATATGTGGCAATAAAGTCCGCTAACTCGCATGGGAGCAGCATGGTGTAGTTAAGCACTCAAATTCCATTTTCTATACAAGGCTTAAGAGTAATTTAGCAGGTGAATAGTTACCCATCAATGTCGAGAAGGATTCATAATCATATCGCAGACCTCTAACTGTATTGAAAAGCGAAATAGTACAGAATGAAACTATGCCCATTGATGTCCTGAGGGTGATGACGACGATGATATAACAAATGTGGTCTCTTTTTCAGGCTAAACCGGATTATCACTACGCTTATGGAGTTCAAGATCCCCACAGTGGAAACCAACAGGACCACAAGGAGTCCCGTGAAGGAGACGTAGTCCGGGGCGAATATTCACTGGTAGAGCCCGATGGTTCCATCCGTCTTGTGCAATACACAGCCGATGATAAGAACGGCTTCCAGGTATAAAAATCTTTGGAGATATTAAGATTGGCGATCTTGAAGATAGAGTCCAACTTTTTAAAACTCGTTTCTGAGACGGACTGTTAATATGTGAACGGCCTCTTGGCATCAATGTTTCGTGCAAATATCTAGAATCCATAAAACGGTGATAGCTTAGTGGGTAAGGCTGCGACTGTCCGGGAGGACCGAGTTCGATCGCCGACACGCATGCTAATTTTTACAGAGCTTTGTTTGTTTTTATTTAATTAAAGGATTTAAAATATCATTTAAACGGCGAAGGAAAACATTGTAAGGAAACCTGCATGCCTGAATTTTTACCGTAATGTTGTTAAGGACGTGTGAAGTCTAACAATCCGCAAGTGGCCACTGCAGCGTGGTGACCGCAACGTCCTAAGCCATTCTCATTATAAGAGGAAACGTGCCTTGCAGTGGGCCGTTAATGGGTTAACATCATCTGTCTAGGCTTCATTCTCAGCTAGATACCAAATCCGATCCGTTTTACTGATAACTTGTTACTCTAAGGTTGCCTGTAAAAGATCACTTTTAGTGATAAGGCCGCCTATGCACCCTAACACTTTGTGTTTTGTTGCAATTAAGTTATTCTACCTATCTAATCCTACAAGCAAAGTTGTATAGCTGGCGGGGCTTAGGTTACGATGCTCATAAGAAATCGATAAGGGGTAAGGTTTAGTACACTGCCGTGCCCAGTCCAGGTTATTACAAATTCAAAATACTCTGCATCGTCACCTACACCTACACACAATCTACTCTGGTATGTCGCAGACGGACAACTTGCCAGCTAACCCAGACTTTAAAAAATCGTGTGTTGACTTGCGTAATAAAAAAATAAAACGATGAGTTACGAAATGTTTATACAATGTTGAATGCACAACAAGTAGCTATTATAATACAGTGCTATTACAGTCAAAGCTGATTACATTAACTCTGTTGACAATAATATAATGGTTTTTGCAGGCTACAGTGCACAAAAAACCAGGTGGTAAACCAAATGCACCGGTACGTTATACTCAAGTGACCCAGCCTCAGCAAGAAGATTCTGGAGAATACTAGTCCTAGTTAACTGTGAAGAAAAGACTATTACATATTATGTTGTTGATAAGTGTTGTTAAATACCTATTTATTATGTTTGTTGTTAATAAATGAAATGATGTTAAAAGTAACTTTGTGAATATTTTAATATTTAAAAACACATAATGAATCCTCGCTCACATTCCTTTCCCCAAAAAAAAAAAATAGGTTTTAGTCAAAAATAAAATACTTAAATATGATCTTGATAAAATCCGGAGAGAGAGGAAATACAATAGTATGTGTCTTTTCACCAGCGATCGTTTGCAAAGATTGTAAATATCTCAGCTGCTACAAAAACGAGTTGTAAAACTTGACACAATCGAGTTAAATTCATTTAGAGTTCGTTGGGTAACACGATCGATATTATAACCTATTTATTTATAACAGATTTGTCATCATTGACTGTTTCTTATAATGCTGCCTGCACCCAAAAGATAGCTAAGCAAGTTTTATTTTTAACATGAAGTCCAACTACTGAACACGTCTGGACTCTTTGTTTGCAGGAGTAGGATAAGTATACAGCTTTGATCTACTACGGAGCTCAAATAGCAATTATTTCGTTTGATATTACTTTCAATGATTGGGATCGAATTTAACGGAAACCTCTCTAATCATAGAAGCCAGTAAAATAGTGTGTTGGAGCACTTTATGCCGTAGTTATAAACGGAAGTGCAACATTGTTGTTGAGAGATCAAGGTTTCGAGGTTTATTGAAATTCATAATTTACGCAGAATAGTAGCTATAGTGTAATTGGCTATTCGTGATGAGTTTCTCTTAGATGAGGTATAAAGTAGCTAAATTAATTATTGAAAGGTTGATTCAGTTGCACTATGAGCGGAAGGAATAAGATGATTATTACTGATGAGAACTAATTTAATGGCTCATTTAATTTTCCTATTGAGAGAATAGAAAGCAAGGTAAATTCTTCAATTTAGTCAAACGAATGCATATTTGTTTATCTGTTAAAATTTCGACGGTCAATTGAAGGCTTTTCGTAAACTCGATTTCTGCTTTTGCAACGATTATTTTCGCGTTTGCCAATCTTGTTGACTCGGCGTCAGCCGCCTTTTGTTATTGCAATGGTAGGTATATAAGGACTTTGCTGTAATTTTCCATTATAATGTATCTACGAGTTAAGTCAGGTTGGGTTCAGCAAAAATAAGCATGGCGGCAGTACTTCCCCGGAGGAACTCTGTCACAAATAGCTCTAATACTACTACATGGAATTACCAAGTGTTTAGGAGAAAATTCCCACCAGCTCTCAGTCCAACATTGGCACCGAGCCAATGTGCATTTTGTGCCCATCCAACAGCTTGCAGCGATGAAATGGTAATTCCGATGCCAGAATTAGACAGCGCTGTCCATCGCTTACAATGTACCGCGGACGTGCCGTGGACGCAGCGAGCCCTGCCCAGCGAGTGCGTCTAATTATATCTAATTGTGACTTCATGGGGTTGTGACCCGTTGAATAAATTTGGGTGGTTGCTCTTTCGGGTGCTTTCAAGGTTCCAACATGTAGACGCTTCGTAAGATAATTTACCTAAATATGGTGGATGCACAGACATGGTTTCTTCAGTGTAATAATAAATTGCACTGACAATATCTTTTGTGTATGCAGAATTTTTGCAAGGACATTTACCTGTTTAATTAAACTATTAGGTGGTAAGTGTGTATTTGGATTACGGTATGAGATTAACAAACGCCTGCCATAACAATATGTTTTAACTGAACCGAGATTTTGCTTTATATAGGCGCTAGGTTATGAAATAAAAGTACTTACATGGAAAAGGTCTTGCGGATAAGCGTGTCTTATTTTAGACTGCATTTGCAAGTAGATGCGAATTTTAGGCAGTAAAATGATAAATTACATTTTCATTTTGACCGTCTCGAGTTTCTGACGGTTTGCTAGGAATTCTGTTGACTTGATCCTATCGCATTACTGAGTGTTGTTGCAGCCCGGCAGTGTGTCGATAATATGAGGGAAAGGATGTGGGTGAACATGTGAAAATTTAGAGTGAAAACACAAGTTCAAAGTAATAACAAGCTTACCTATGATACGTGTTTCTTATTAAAGCAAGCATTGGATCATAAAACACCGCACCGAAAAGTCCTCTGTAAGCGCCTGCAGGTAAAAAATATTAATATACACTCATACAATCTAATATATAAAATTCTCTTATTATATCTTACTGAAGATGTAGTAACAGCAGAATCACTGAATCAGTTTAAGAATAGACTGAATAAACATCAAAAAGACAAAGAGCGCAAGAAATGATATAGACGCATCAGCGAAAGCTGCTTAGTCTATTATATAATAATAATAATAATAATAATAATAATAATAATCTAAAATACTCGTGTCGCGGTGTAGTTAAACTCGCCCGAAACAGCTTGACCGATTCTCATGAAATTTTGGGTGCATATTCGGTATGTCTGAGATTCGGACAACAACTATTTTTCATCCCACTAAATATGGTCAGCTAGTAGGTATCCTATAATATATTTTGACGAAAATATACTACTTGTGGCAAAACCGGATAGGAATAAGTCCTAAAATCAACAAATTCAATTGAATCTACGCAGGATTAGTAAAATACCTTAAGTATAATTTTTATGTTCCCTTAGCACGAAATTGCTGAACAACCTATAAAATATTTTAGTGATAAATTAAAAATTAAGGTACATTCGCAAGTAAAAATTTACCACTCGCCATTAATGTTAAAATAAAATCAATGTTAAACTAGCAATAACAATTAAAAAAAGCACCACTGCTTTTTCAATAACACTGCATTTAATATCTTTTGTATACACAGAAGAATATACTTATTAAAAAAGCACCACTGCTTTTTCAATAAGTATATTCTTCTGTGAATACAAAAGTTATTAAATGGGAAGTTATTTATTATTTAAACTTATCTAATAAACAAGCTAAATATTCAATCTTACATGAAATAAATTTATACTTTTCTTAATAAGTAAAAACAAATTTAAGAAAAGAAAAGGATGGAGCTTGAACCCAGCACGTTGCATAATAAAGATATATTATTTACCCTAATGAAATTAAGGTAAATTTTAAATGTATTAAGAGTACATTGACGTCGGTACTAGATAGGTATTTCCCTTAGCTTTTCAATCAGAAATTCGATTACAGTAGAGTTTTTCTAAATAAATACTACTAGTAATGAAAATAACAATATCATAATCAAGGTCGAGTAAAATTTCATTACATTTCCACGCGTTCCACTTCAACGATCCATTCGGCGGTTCCTTTTTCAATTTCATTACGAATTGCATGACTGATTAGTTCACGGTTTGTCAACAGATCAGTCAATGTGTATTGACCCAAAATATTTCTTAAAATAGCTATAGCCAACAACTATTGCGTGGCTGTAAAAGTGACGAAAATGTATTGGAAAATATACAACAACCACTAATGAAAACAGAAGAAATTGATGCATAAACAAATTAATATTAACCTTTATACATAGCAGACTAGACATTCAATCTCCAGTTCAAAGGATTTAGAACATGTCACTAAATCACAACATTCTACAGAATCAGCCATAATTCTTTCTTGAGTATCTGAGAAAAAATATCAATTTTCAGTTGGACTTACATTATATAAAATTAACTTAACTTTATAAAATCTCTGATGAGAATTATAAAAACGATCACATTACAATGTTTGATTTTCAGATGAAAATTCATATATGATATTACGGTCTCACAATATGTAGAAAATTGAATAGGTACACTATTGATGGTAGTAAATCTCTTTGATCTCTATAAATTAGAGAATAACTAACAATCAGTTAAACATAATTTCACACCACTTATTATATATCTAATTTCAATACCTCCTGTAGCAGTAACAAATTAAATGTTTGGGTCCTTAGTCCTAATAATCAGTATAAGGCACCACCCAAATGATACCAGGTCCGGCGGGGGAATCACTTCTCACTCGTCTAAAACGGAAAATTACTGCTCTTTTGTACTGTTTCACAACCTACCAACCAATGCATCTCTAAATTAAGGCAATAGACAGCACAAAAAATTCACCGGGTTTTGAGTGTTGCAGAAATGCACCAACGAAAGGTGAAGCAGTGAATATTTTTGGTCAGTAAGATGTTCCGTTTATCAAAGTTTTAGTGTTGAGAAATAAATATACTACGATATCTAACCCCAAAGTAAGCCTAGCTTGTGTTATGAGAAGTAAGATGAGCGATGAATATTTTTATGAATAATGTACATAAATACTTATAATGTACAGATAAACGCCCAGACACTGAAAAACATTCGTGTTCATCACACAATCATGTTCGTTTATGTCGAGTGACTCGAACTCACGGCCATGGACTCAAAAAGCAGGATCGCCGCCCACTGCGCCAGCCGGCCGTCTAATGTCTATGCTATCTATATATTTACATCGTGCCTAAGTTCAAAAAACACAGATTCATGAACGTTTGTTGAACATCAAGATATATATTATCTTCCTATTTGATAAAAATATTAGGTCTACTTTGAAATATATGGATAACCAGGTTATTTTTACATAGTTTTTACATAAATGACAATGGTCCAGGATTAGATCTCCATTTTTGGCCAAGAACTATAAGGTGGGTACGTACTGGGTTTTTCTGTAAACTTCCAGAGTTAGGAAATTGGCGAATGGCGGTGTACGCTTTCATGTCACGGAGAGGGGCTGCCGGCAGAGGAAAATAAATAGCCTGATGATATTGATTTAGTTTACATTTATAAAAAACGGAACGGAACTATTGTTTACATCAAAAAATATGAAGGAAACAATAGTATAGTTTATAGTTCATTCTTTCTTTCTCATTTTATTACCGCCGACTAAGCGTGACCGACAAAACACAAATACCTAATACTTTGAGTTTTAGAATTCGTTTGGCTATTCAACAGGCCAATGCTGCTTTCGAAGACGTTTAAGATTTTAGCTTTTTAGTTTTATTTTTGTACATAGGTTATTTTGGTTTATAAATCTTTTATTGGTAATCTTTAATAATGAAATATTTGATTCACAGGAAAAGGTTTATCTAAATATTTTTACGGATAAATCTGCTGTTAAAATGGAATTTAACATATTATAATAAATTTCAATTGAATATTTTGAAATAATATCACAGCAAAACACCTTTAAAATATTTAAAATGAAACTTAAAAACGTAGAATTTGTTTTATAAAGTATACAGTATTAAGGACTCTTGGAAGAAAACAACCTATTTGACTTAAAATATATTATTCAAATTGGAAGTGCAGGAGCTGGTCTGCTAGGACCTGGCCCGGCTCCGCTCATGAAAGTTTTTAGGAAGTCCATTGGGAAAGGGAAGATAATCGTGGAGTTCTTTTCCGCTGATATCGTGTTTAGTGATTGCAGGTAGCGTAGCTGTAAACAAACGAAAAATCAAAATGAACGTCAAAATATTTTTTTTTCCATTATGTAGGCAACTATGTTGACGAAGTTCATTTTAAAAGTTCCAACATTGGTCTGGACCAAGAAGAAGTCTACTACAAACACAGCCGGGTTATCATCACCATTTCACATTTATAGCAATGAGATTCTAGCTATATTTTTGGAGATGAAGATGGATATTATCTTTAAAATCTTACGACTGTTATTTCTTGCTATGAAGTATCCATTACAAGTGGACTAAAATACATACATCAATTAAGAATATCATGGTTAACTACCATGATTAAACTGACTACTTTCAATAAAAAACTGTTTTGAAATCGGTTAGACCCGCGACGATAACACAGAAACACAGACATATAGAAAAACAGACTATACTAAACTATATTATGTACACAGTTTATTATATAAACTGTGTACATAATATAGTTTTTTTCAGCTAAATGAAGGAAAAAATTTGCATTACTAGGGTCATATAAATAATATCGTAATGAACACTTGAGTACTTCGGTCACATACCCAGGAAGGCTCGAGCAGTATAGATAAGCTGATACTGACAGGCACGCGGACGTAACCCGAGATGGGGGACTGTCCATGTGAGGGAAGCACTCGATACACTCCTATCTACAGTGTTTATCTTGCGTCGGAGAATCGGAGGAGATGGAGAAACATAGTAAAGCGGGCAATATCAGTTAGGAGCCACGATCGTTAGTAATGAAAAAGCGAGTCAGGGAGAAGAAGAAGAAGAAATAATATAGATCCTTACTTGCAGGGCAGTAGGGTTGTCAATCATAACAAGAGATGCTTCTCTTAAAGCCTTTGATGCCTTTATCTCTCCTTCAGCGGCGATAATCTTGGCGCGGGCTTCTCGGTCCGCCTCGGCCTCAGCTGCCATTGCTCTTTGCAGTTGGACCGGTAATCTGACATCTTTGCTGGGGAACAATGTTACAGCAACCGTCAAATGTCAATTTATACCTAGCTCGGATGATTGCAGATTGCAAAAACTGTCTTACGCCCGAAATTATTAATCAGTCTAATAGTAGATACCTATCAGTGGCATGCACTTCATACACGCACAAAAGCACTGCCTACCCATATTATTTTATATAGCTCGTATTGGAGGGTAAATTTTCCATTTTATGCCATGTATCTGCTTCATGGCCGAGGATCCTGTGGACGCCACTGATACCCATCAGTTTAATCTTTGCAGTCTAAAATTAACTATTCAAATAACGGATTTAATTTAGAAATGGATATACATTATACCCTGAAATAAAGCCTTTTTATCCCAGGAAAATGTACGGTTCCCGCAAGATTCATGAAAAACCAATAAACCGAGTACGAAAAAATCTCTTACATCTCCACCCTCTCCACTTCGACTCCCCAAGGATCAGTGGCAACATCCAAGTTGGTTTGCATCATGTGACTGATAGCTTCGCGGTCGGAGAGCAACTGAGCTAGATCCCTCATTCCAAGCACGTTACGAAGTGTTGTGGCTGCCAAAAGGCGGGTAGACGCACTGCAGATTAAAAAAAATCAACAACAATCAACATCATCGTCATAATTAAAAACATATTGTTTACATTTTGAAACGGATAACAAAAGGACATAACTTTTTTCATTATTTCGTCCTGTTGCAGTGATGATGGTAGTCGGCTAATTTTTCAGGGGGACCCCCGTAGTCTAGTCGTTTTCTACGCGGCATAGAACTGTGAGTCGCTTACTGGTAATCTTTGTCGGTAGGGTGGTAACTAGCAGTGACGTGCACTTCGTACATGCACAAAAGCAGTGCCTACCCTAAAATTGATATATAACTCGTAAAGTTAAAATAATTATATATACTCGTATATGGGGGATTACTATTGGCATTTTTTTGCTATCTTCCTACTGTATGCATACCCTGGTAGGAAACCTAGTGCACGCCACTGGTAACTAGCCACGGGTGAAGCCACCCACTAGACGTAAACAGAGAAAATTCAGAAATTATATATGCCCAAATTGCCCCAGCTGGGAGTCGTTCCCGGGACCTCCCACTTAAACCAAAGAGATTACCACTGCGCAGTAAGGTTGTCGACTGTCGAGGTGTTACATAAAGCAACTAAATTTTTTTACCTGTAATCGGCTACCCTGATAACAGCGTTCAAAGGCTCTTTTATTCTATAGTAGACGACAGCATCTACTGCTACTGTAACTGAATCTCTTGTAAGCACCTGCAAAGAGTCATGGTTTAAAAAATATTAAGTTAGATAGTGACCAGTGGACTTACTCGTACATAACACTATCATTTTTTTTAAATTCTGCATTAGCCCTTGACTGCAATATCACCTGGTGGTAAATCAGTATGAGAATAGCTTAGTACTGCCCCCGATAAGTTCTATCACAAAATGACACTTTAATATAGCTTAAACTCAAAATGCAATAAGCGTCCTCAAATCCTTATTAATAATGCGAATGTGAGTGTGTTTTTTTTAACGCTTTCGAACCGATTCACATACACGTTGTCAATGGTACAGAAATGTATAAACACATGCCAAATGATACGTTTTATCTAGAAATCAAGTACCTACTGTTCTTGAGAGACGGAAAAATACTTTTTAGAAATATACAACACGCATTTTTTTAATTTTGTTTAATTACGCTACGAGATAGCTTTTGACTGCAATCTTACCTGGTGGTCAGTGATGATGCAGTTGAAACTTGGTAGAGGGCTAACCTGTGGGAGAGCATGGCAGTTTTATTTAACCCAAACCCCTAATTCGTTTATACGTGGCACGTCTGTGTCGGTACGGTGGAAACTAGCCATGGCCGAAGCCTCCCACGAGACAAAATTGATTGACAAAGTCGCATATATAAACAGTACCTAGGTACTGTTAAATAATACCGTAATAAGTGTTTAATAATAGGTGATATAAACAGTACCTAGGTACTGTATATATCACCTATTATTAAACACTTATTATTAAATATATCTATATATAATCACCTATTATTAAATTTTTTACTTGCTGATTTTGTAGGATATAAAAAAAATTATCATTGCTGGTGTTTCAGCAATCTTTACTGGTCTTTAACTATTAACATTGAGATTCCCAAGTCGATTTACTGTCTACGTATAAATCTGGCGAACAAATGAGGTCGCCTGCGTCATGTCTTTTATCAGATCTCGACATGTTCAAATAAACATTGATCATACACAAATTATGATATTGAACGCGTGTAAAATGTGGAATTACTCGATTAATTAAATGTAACGGCCTTGATAAGTTAATTTAATGATATCGGTCTCGAATTAAACTTTTGGTCTTTAAACAATTTTAATTAAAGTATTGGACATTATTTGCATGATATTAATAATACTGCGATGAGAGAGGCGATCGTGCTTAGCAGTGAGACATAAAAGCAGAAGGCATTGTACATTGTATCAAAATATACAATATAGTTATACGGTTATTTATAAGGTACAGTATTCTCAGTACATGTGTGTAACTCACACTTGACGGACTTTTTTTCAATTCTTTCTGAGTAGGTAATACTTATAAATTCTAGTCTTCTATTTTTTTTTAATTTTTTTTTCCACTGACGACTAGATTACAGGAATTTTCCAAATTTACTTCCTTAGATTCTGATGCATTTGTCTACAGACATTATAAAGTATATTTTTATTATGTGCAATATGTGTTTTTTCGCATTTTTGGCACGTAAATAATTTTTGAAAACCAATAATAATTTGAACTAGATATCAACGCAATATAAAAGAGAGTAATAATCATTGTTTAATGATACAATAATCACGGTATTAATAGACGGAATATAATCCAGAACAGTAACAACTGGTTAACAAGAAGCGATTGTTATTACGTCGTAAAACTTTGATTGATAGTTTATACGCACATCAATCAATGAACGGGCGCGGCGGTGGCTGAATTACCGGCATTTGGGTTAACTGTTTTCAATACCAATGCCAATTCAGAATCGCCTTTGTTAGCGGCCATGTGTTCGCTTCAAGTTTGTAATTTGCGGATGCGGAGAAGGGTCTCCATCTTCATCCATCGTCTATCCGGGACCGCATGTAGGGAGTTCTGGTCTCTCACATGAGTCACATGTGGCTAAGGCTACCGTGCCTCACATAAAGATCAATGATTTGGGGGACTGTTTCTCTCATCAATTGATGCCTTTATGGGTATTGGATAGAAGCAGGCGTTACTTTGCGAAAATCCATGATATATTGTGAAAAATAAGCTGAATTTACTATACTCCGCGAAAAGCAGTAGAATCTGTATTTATAATTTCTTTAATCCGTATACTCCACACCGAACAGATCTTCGGCATTGTACCATCTACGCACGCTTCGCTCGGAAACCGGAGCATCCTCGGGATGAATAAATAAATGTTGACTTTACAATGAATAATTGTTAAGTCAACCCTCCTGAGGATCCGGAGGCCCCAAGTTTATAGGGTTTTGTCAACAAAATTAGAAGCCAGCAACTACTATTACTACTTACTCGGCGTCTGACCTTACCGGATATCTCAATATTAATGCTCAAGGTAGATAGATTTCAAACAAGCCGGAGGAATTCCAATAATATAGCTATACCCAGCTTACGAAGCCCGCTACGGTTAAGATAACGACGTGATTACGGACTATGCACTATTATGAATAAAAAATAAAAAAAAACATGTATTGGATATGAGCCAGATTTTGCGTAACTAATAATATATAAATAAATAAATAAATATACTACGACAATACACACACCGCCATTTAGTCCCAAAGTAAGCGTAGCTTGTGTTATGGCTACTAAGATAATTGATGATATGATGATTGATGGATATTTTTATTAATAATATACATAAATACTTATAATATACATATAAACACCCAGCCACTGAAAAACATTCATGTTCATTACACAATCATTTTCCAATTGTGGGAATCGAACCCACAACCTTGGACTCAGAAAGCCGGGTCGCTGTCCACTGTGCCAATCGGCCGTCGAAATAGGATAACTTATGTAAGTTGATGTGTATTTAAAGAATGCTAGACTTAAGAATACAAGACAGGCGAAATATACGGTAAAGTAATGATTATTTATACATAATCTATATAGGTCTTTATTCAGGAAAAGGAAAATAATTTAGAATCCTTTTCTTTTTCTATCTGTTTTCTGGTGGACTAATCTGTCCTACTAGTAGGACCGCATGGATGACTAGCTTATGCTAGTCGTAAGCACTGCGAAGATTTTTAGCGCCAATTCTGCTCGTCTTATAAAACGATAATCTATTTTCAAAATTTGTTTGGCTATTAACAGTTAGTATATTTTTTAATCGCTATAATTTCGACCTCGAGGCGACCACTAATAGTTTTACTAAATAAGTGATAGTAATACCTACCTCTTGAGGTGGCACATCAAATGATACTGTTCGTAAATCCACTTTCCTGTATGTATCAATACATGGCAATACGAAAAAAAGTCCTGGACCCCTGACACCACCTTTCCTTAAACGGCCAAGGCGAAATATCACTGCACGTTCGAACTCTTGAACCACCTGAAAAAGGGAGAAAAAAATATTTTGCAATCCTTTTGAGAGGAAAAACGAAATATTATATTGAGTTTCGTTTCTTAGTCACGTCACGTCTAGGTACTGCTTGCTATACATAACCCTTCTTATTAAATTCTTCTCTTATTATGCTATTATTATTTTACGTTACTGCGTAAACTTTAGAAGGGTAGAAAAAATTTAGTCGTCTTCGTAAGCTTATAATGCTATCAGGTCAACATTAGGTCTGAATACAACTGGTAGTTATTTAAAGGTAAGACTCCATGGTTTAAGGACCAAGGTCTACAAAAATGACTTCCATTCATTTTTGTCGACCTTGGTACCTATGAAAACTATAACTGTAACCGCACGTATGTAAATAAATATAACGTTTCATGAATGCTGAAAACATCCAAGTTTGTATTTAGCGCCAAAAAATATCAAGCGATTAAACACATTAGGCACAGGTGTTTTTTTCGGTAAGACTCCATGGATAATAAAATTAAATTAATTTGATCCGTAAATTTTATTCATGGTTTTCTAAGAACAATGAAGTTTCCCACTTTAATGCTCATCCTACAAAAAGTAAGTAGTTTGTATCTTGATCCACTTTTAGAAGACTGCCAGCGATAGCTAGAAGCCCGACAAAGTGTGAAGCGCAAATAAAAAGATCTTTTACCTAAAGTCAGTGCAATTTAATACCTGTCAATCTGTCAATAGGTAAATATGGTTCACAATTTACTACCCGAACCGGTGTTTCATAATGTTATTTTGGCTTCGTTTGAAAAGGTTTATTTCTTGCGAGCGTTGCATATTATAAATCTATTAACACCTTCTGCTGTAATATGGTTGCTAATTAGGTGTTTTATTCATTCGATTTGAAAATAGCCTCCTGAAATACATTTCAAGGACGCAGCTACAACGTAACGAGCATTCTTAGTGGAAAAAACTCGTTTTTATTAAACCACTTCGTTGGTCTAGTGATTGGCATGCTGAACTACGTCATGTGGTTGATTCCGGGAATGGTATGGTATCGGGTTTTTTTAATTAAACAATTGCAGTAGCAGTCCCGAGGAATTTGGTGTTGTTCACTGGCATACTTCGAACAGCACGTTAAATTGCTGTCGATTATTATAACTAACATTAGCTAATAATAGTTAAAGCCCACCAGCCATTAATTTAGCAGCGTGGTGGATCTGATATGGATGCACCAATAATCTCTTTCTACGGGTGAAGAGGTTTATGGCCAGCAATGGGACGTTAATAGGCTAGATAATATCTGCTGCCACGTTATTTGTTCGCGTTTATCACGGCTTTTTACGAAGCCCGGATCCCACCGTTTCTTTTCCTGCAATAAAAAGTTAGGCTACTTGTCAGTCTTTGTCATTTCAGCTAACTCTATGCCTTATATCAAGTTAATTGGTTGCTTAGCTAGGGCGCGAAGGAAAGAAAACAAAGAAGCACACTTTCGCAAATAACATTAGTAAGGACGTTTCGGTGAATTTAACCAATTTTTTTTTCTAAGGTGAAGCAATTGAAGACTCAGTAACTCCAAGTCGGCCTACTGATAATGAAAATTTAGAAATTGTTAATTCCCAAATAACCCCTGCCGGGAATCAAACCAGGGAGCTCCTGCTTAAATTCACAGCGCTCACCGTTTCAACAGGGAGCTTGTCTAAAACTCATATAACCTATATTTACCTATACTTATATTAGCCTATATATTTATTATAACGGCGCTATATTAACCGTAAAGTATTAAGAACTTGAACGTGAATTTTTGTTTCGTTTCATATTTTGAATTTTAGACTAATTTAAACTTGAATTATTATTATTAAACTTTTGGTTTTCATTTTTTTATTATGTTTAAATTATTACTATAACAAGCACTAAATAGCGTGGTTGTCAGTTCAGTTGATGCTGGCGCTACAAGTATCTAAAAAACAGCGCTAGCTTTGTCGCTAATAAATAGCGAGCCTCCGAGTGTGTGCCTTAATGTTAGCTAAGCTTATAATATTATTGATTTATTGTTATTGTATCTAGAACTAATAATCAAGCATGACTATAAATTAATGTTTAAAACCTTAATTATTTTAATAATCCTATTTAATTTTTATTCAAACAACCATATTTCAAAACTGATTCATCTTTCCCTTTATATATTAATTAGATTAAAAAAGCGGAAAATAATACCTAATACCCTTGTATGTCTGTTTTAGGTTTTATATTATCAACTGAGACGAAATTAGGAACGCAAATTTATAGCGGCCGGATTATAAATTGAGTTACCTTAAAACATTCGAACAGTGAAAACGGGAACGTGACAATAATGAGAAGATATGAAAAAAATGTTGCGCATTTCTCGACACATCCAGCAGCTTCCGGACTTGCTGAAATAGAGTAAAAATTGTTTAAAACGTGAAATATAATTTATCTGAAAGATCTGTATCTCTTATCATAAGGCAGATCTTTTTATTATATCAATAGTTGTCCGTTGATCCGTCGGTCTAAGTGTCCATAGCACAGAAACACATTGTTGTCAAACAATAGGTATTTGTATGCACGGAATTATTATAATCAATATCAAATGTTTTTTTTTAAATAAAATAACTTTTGTTTGTAGTAAAAAAAAAATCGTTTGAAAGCCTTTCTTACGCAGTCATTAAAAAAACCGTCGTTACGCCTCAATTTTCAATGAGGCTCTTAAAGTCAAACTTATCGTGTGCGCTGAACTGTGACTGTGACTATTTTACGCTGTAGCATCATAAGGGTTTATGGAATAATATAATTAAATATCATTTATCAATATCATAGGAAATTAAATTAATGCTGTTTGCATTAAAGAGAGACTGCTAGAGTTTTTCACAAAAAGTAATTTCTTGGTTGCACCCCTAATAATACAGAACCCTCTCAGAGCGCATATTCCAAGAACACTTGACTATATTTATTGTAAGCAGCCGCATTAGCAAATGTATACACATAAAATGGAATACGTATTATATCGTAACAATCTGTAGTTTTTTTAACTTTTTAACTTATATTTAGTGACGAAACCGAGCTTTAGAAAGCGCACTATACTTACTTTTACCGTTATCTAACTCAACAACGCACTTTTACAAACGATATACTTACACATTTGTATCGTGATAGCACAAGTCGTACCCGTATCACAATCTAAAATATTTAATTACTCAAATTAATTTTTAATACACAAAACGATTTTTTGCACACTCCATCGATAATTACTTACGGCTGGGTACGTTATCACGCCTAGTGCTAACCGTTCTCAATTCCGTTTGCATCGTGAACTAAACTTATGCAAATCGTTACGGAGATAACATTAAACGTCCATAACGCGTTTAATTCAGCTAACATACACTGCTCGCGCTGACATCCCGACTAACTTACTGTCAGAAGAGGCCGCATGTTTACGCGACCCAAAATCAACGCGATTCCAACTAAAAATATCAATTACAATGCCAATGTTCTAAAATATAGCGAATTTAGTTTCGTTTACTGAAAATTTATTTACGTATTTCGAAGTAGCACTCCACTTCACCCGAGTCCTTGTCGAGGCAACCGAAATCCATGACGCGGGTACGGAGTTCGATGCTCAAACGAATTCCCGCATCAATCAATTTAAGTGTCCGCAGTGTGATCTAACCGGTGTCTATATTGGTACTACGGTGAGCAAAGGATGGTCAGGTTGACGGTAAAAATAAATAGATAAATAACGCACTTTCCATGTCGAGAGAACGGGCGCTCTCTGGACCGGGATGCTCCAAGAAAAGTGTTAGTGAAACTCGCGCTATAGGTACCTACTTTATGCTGGGATGTTTAGATAATAATATTACTAATATTAGAGCGTCTGCTTAAGAGTAAGCTCATTATTGCTGAGGCGAAAAATTAACCGGATCGAACCGACAGACCACAAACTAATGGTTCGCCCTGGGAAATGACCTTAAGGCCTTGTGTGGGACCTGTGAGGTATCAGCTTGATTACATTTACAGCGTGACACTACATTCGCCAAGATGATGATATTTTACTTAAAAAAAAGTTCGGGATATAAACGTGTTACCGTATACTTATATCAAACAATATCGATTAAAAATACTTATAAAATACAGATAAACACCCAGACACTGCCAAACATTCATGTTCATCACACAAACATTTTCCAGTTGTGGGATTCGAACCTACGACCTTGGACTCAGCAAGCAGGGTCGCTGCCCACTGTGCCAATCGGCCATCATAATCATCTAAAATTTGGCTTTAATTTCCTTCTTCGTTTAGAGTAATTACTCCTTGTTTCATATTATATATATATTTGCTGATAGACCGACTGAAAGACGTCTATCAATGCGTCCGTTTGCTCCGTGCATTTTGTCCATTATTGCAAAATTGCATTTGGCCTGCACTTCCCGGGATTTTAACGAGAAAACTTAAAACAATAATACACTACACAGATAGCGTCTATAGCAAATTTGGCTTAGTTGTCATTACGTAAGATAACTAAGGTAACTAGTAGGAAAGGCAAGAAATCGACGATATAATTATTGTGTCCACATAAACAATTCCAACCACTTTTCTTGATTTAATCGTGAAATTATCTTTTATTATCCGTACCACCACAAACTTATGTATGCGGAAGCGTGTTTTTCTCTGTTCGTTATATTTTTATGGTTCATACGCTCATCTTACGGATAATCTATTCATAACCATCTTCCATAACTCACTAATGTCCCACTGCTGGGAATCATAAACGGTTCTAAAGCATAGACCCACCACGCTGCTCTAATGCGGGTTGGTTTGCTTTAACGTCTGTTATCACAAGTCAGTGTTTTTAACCCAAACCAATGACGGCTTAATGTGGTCTCTGAGGCACTTTAATCCGGCTGGCAGTAAGGATTATTGTTTAACATTAATACACAATATCTACTAATTAATAGTCTAGTGCCGATTTTGATGACTTTCATTCGATTGCATCAAACGGGAAATATTTTTGGGGATATAATTATTCATAGATTTATACTCTTTTACCCAATCTGTTCAGTACATAAAATTAATATGTCATTAGAATTTATAGAATCATTAGAAATGTAGAAGTCTCACAAGACTTGTGACGTCACTAAAAAGTAATATAGCGAACATACTGAAAAGTATATTGGCAAAAAAAAAACATTGTTAAGGTAGCACATGAGATTCCAAAGTCTCGATAGATTTTTCTTAGTTTTGCGTGTACTACTTTCTGGGAAAAAGTAGCGGATAACTTACTATTAACATGGTTCTGTACTATCTTGTATGCTAATCGTCAAAAGTTGTTCTGAACTTTGCACTTCTGTTCTTCACCTAGTGACCACTCGTTTAATGAACCGGTTATGCATTCCTATTTAATTAACGAAAGATGTAATAGAAGGAAAAGGGCGAATAGAAGTAGGTATTTACTGATCAAATTATATACTTTTATACATAAACATAATAAAAAGCATGCATAGCAAATGTTTTTTTTTAGTGACTTTGGACTCTTCAAAATTGTAAGTACCTATCTACCCAGTGGTTCCCCCAAGCAAGCTGTTTTCAACTTCAGCGAAATGGCAGAATTGCAGCGTCTCTCAGTGCTTTAAAAGTGATCTAATTTGATGAATGAATAAAGTGAATGTGAAAATGTAAATTGTTAATGCTGTCACCACTGAGTTTCTTGCTGGCTTCTTCTCGGGAGACTATGTATTTTGTAACAGTGGTAGAGTCACTATAAACGACTTTTCGTTTTTAAAGTTTTCGGCAGGCAGATTCTATTGGCAGGTTTCGCGGAGGTCTTCACATCCGATAGCATCAGCAGACAAGAAGTGTGACGCGGTCAGTTTTTCACTGGTGGAGAAAAGGAACCGTTTACTTAAAAATAAACGTAGTACAGCGCCTGTGGCAAATACACTGAAAGCGGAATAAGCTATGTAGAGATTCATGCATCATGCATGAATTTGGGTAGATCGAACTATGACATAAAACAATACATCCTGAAAACGTACAAGAAACTTCTAGAAGACAGGTCTGAGGGAAGTACTCTAACAACTCGTATTTTTTCGAATATAATTTCCACAGTAGCCTGTGCTCCCTGACCTGCATGCACGACACGACACGCGAACGCAAGTAAGCGACGTTAAATTCACATATAGGGGTGTGCTTCCTGAACTGCTTGCTATGTTTATACATAAGGACGTGTTCCACAATTAGAACTTTTGGCCTATGGGCAAGCGCGTATATTTAAAGATTGTCATGTAGATTATATAATGATTTCATTATTAAATTATGTTTTGATTTTCTTTAGTATTTTATATGGTTTTTATGGGCCTTGTTGCCTGATACTAATAAGTATATATAAAAAAGTAGTACGAAGTAGAGGGAAACCATTATATAACTATTCAGCAGTAAGGCCCTTTTCAAAGTAACTTAATAAATGGAAACATATATATCAAAATCATTTGATTTTTAGAAACGTAAAGTAACGTAAAGTTGGACATAACGATTATGTACTGGTTTTGATTACTGGAACACTGATTGCTTACCGAAGTAAGAGTTAGCTGAAATACGTGCACACATTGTCTTTTTTCTATTAATTAAGCAGGTACTATTTATTCATTAGAATTTCAAGATCCCATCCCATTTAATTTTATTTAATTCCTATAATCATTGTCATCACATTACCGGCCTACTACAAGGCATGATGGGTCTACTCTTAGTGTTAGTAGATAACTCTCCTAACTCCACTAACACCCGTAGTCCACCAAGCTGTTAAGTGCGGATTGGTAGACTACACGCTACTACTCAGGTATTTTATAGGTATTTATTTTATATAGGTATAGGTACTTTAAATTATACATAACTCACAATAAATCGGTTATTACCGGAAAACACAAATAAAATGACATTTTCTAAAAATTAATCCTAGCTAGATCAATTTATCACCCCCGAAACCCCCCGTATACTAAATTTCATGAAAATCGTTGGAGCCGATTCCGAGATTCCAATTATATATATACAAGAATTGCTCGTTTAAAGATATAAGACATGACACCTACCGACTTCAATAACTCTCAGATAAGTCTACCATCTAAATTCTTTTCAATCGTCATACACACTTTGTACTTGGCATTTTTTTTTGTTATACTACAAGTTAACCCTTGTCTGCAATCACACTTTGTGTTATTTGATTCTGCAGTCAAAGATAATTTCCTAGTCACCTTTTAGCCAGTATGGCAGCTATATTGATACCATACCCCTCGTTAGTTCCTACGCAACATCGTACCGGAACGCTAAATCACTTGGCATCTCTTTGTCGGTAGAGTCAGAATTTTTACGATGACTAAATACCTGGAAATCGCGAGAAAAACCTAATACCAGTTTGTAGTTATCAGCTGAAAATACAACTTTCTCAATTTTACTTATTAGTCTTTATACCTATATGAATGAGTTGCTCCACTTGACAACTATTTAAACAACATGTGCTACTGGGTCTGGGATACATACATAATTGGCTATTGCAATAACCTTCTCCTTACAAGATAAAATTAACGAGCTCTTGCCCGCGAATTTGTGCGCGTTTGTTTATTTTATATGCCCGGGCTCAAAATTATGAAATTTTTTTTCTCCAGGACGGATGGTATATTAGCAAAATCACGTATTTTCTTCATTATTATTAACCTAAGAGGTGATCATCACCATAATCATCATCATCACTTCAACCAATATGATGTCCACTGCTGGACATAGGCCTTTCCGTTCCAAACTCCACGAATCTGCAGCGGCTTCCTGCAACTCGATTGATGTCGTCTGTCCACCTAAATATTATATTAATTTCAAATGCCGTACGTAAAGCTTAAAATAGCCCCAGGGTCCAGATCTAAGCAGAATCTGTGAAGAGACTGTGAAAATAACACTGTATATTATCGGTCAATTTAATTAAAGCAAATAAAATATCGATGGAAGAAAACATCGTGAGGAAACCTGCATGCCTAAGAGTTTTAATAACGTTCTTAAAGGCGTGTGAAGTCTACCAATACGCACTAGGCCAGCGGGGTGGACAACGGCCTAAACACTTTTCATTCCGAGAGGAGACCTTTGCTCTGTGGTGGGTCGATAATGGGTTGAAGATGATGATGATGAATATCTGTAACTGCCCTGCACATAATGCATCAACGCAATACATTGAATACACTGAGGAAGCTAAAGAATTCCCATCAAAGAAAGTGTTTAAGTTTGTTAGTTTTAAGTCTTTATTGCACACACACACACATTTTATATAATTTAAACACAAATACAGAAGAAACTTAAAATAATAAAAATAAAATAGAGCGTGCAAAGGCGGTCTTATCACTAAAGCGGTCTTATATATATACAAAATAATTTTAATAAACTACTTATTCATGATAATACTACATACATATTATACATAATATATATAAGTATATACATATTTAAGCAATATACTACATACTATAATATTACATAGATAAGAAATGGTTTTCCAAACGCTTCTTGAATACATTTAGGGATTGAGCCTTACGTATGTCAGCAGGGAGGGAATTCCAGAGTCTGACACAATTAACCGTAAAAGAGTTACTATAGTATTTCGTGCGACTGAATGGAACCTGCAAAGTGCTACTGTCTCTGACACCAAACATATTGACAACGGGTGGCAATGGTAGATCGGCAATGATCTACGTGACAACTAACACGCATGGCCGCTGCCATAGTTATGAAGAAGAATCCTAACAAAACATCAATTCAAAATTTAAAAAAAACCCTGATTTTCAATACAGTGTACATTATTCAACTAGTCAAGGCCTTTCATTTCATACCCGTATTGAGGGAGTTATGAAAATAAACTTAATTTGACATTTTTGGCGGTGGCCGTTTTCGTCCGATTTTCAAGGAACATAAATATGTATGACGAAAAAGAACACTCCCAACTCATACGCCTTTCAATCAAACAAATAAAATCAATTCATCCGTTCGAGAAATACCATGCTATAGACAGACAAACACAAACACACACTGATACGTCAAACATATAACACCCCTTCGTTAATGCGTCGGAGGTTAAAATAAATAATATCAACTCCGCTACTGGATAAGTCGATGAATTTTTTCTGTTATGACTGCAGAACTCTAAAACGTGCATATTTTCACTATGCCTATATAATCCACATAGAAGTATTGCAAAACATAAACTGTGTTAGTATACCAATGAAAAACGACAGCTATTTTCCAATCAAATGCATTATATCTGTATGAACGGCATTTTATTGATTTTCTGGAATCCAAGTGCTTTTATGGAGTAAATTTGAAGTTATATGAAATCTCAATTACCTAGTGTTTAACATGTTCGATGACTATGGATCAGGAGTTCCTGGGCTCAAATCTCGGGTTCAAAAAATAATCAAAATTAATTTATATCATATAGGGATCTACTCTTCGTACAGGAATCAATAATTGATATCATCAATTATTGATTTCTGTCCAAAACGGTTGATGGTGTATTGGTAAAGTGTATTAGTAACTGCTGAGTTTCTTCCTAGTTTTTTCTCAACCTCCGCGAAACCTGAGGTTCTTTCGAGACCTACATTTGACACGGACTCTTTAAATCAACGACCCACCGGGTTGTATAGATCGCCCGTTTCTCAACTCCTTAGGGTGTAGCGTGATGTAAAAAAGCCTATAAACTTGTCCGCGTAAAATTTCGGATAAGTTCTCATAAAAACTTTAATCAATATACCCCCGATATACCTCGTCACGTTGCCCGTTTGAAAAGATAAGCCAATTTTTAAGGTAAGAAATCGTGTGCACAACAGCTATTACGTCACTAAAACATTGGCATATAGATAGATATGTATCTAACATTTAACCGTTGTAGTTTATTAATAAAACCAGAATAGGATTTGAGTGTAGACATTTGTTTAAGCTGATTTATTACCAATAAATCACCTGGTAAATATGCATCACTATTTATTGAAGGTTTATTTTGAATGGAAATGCATTGTGCAAAATATGAGGATTATAACTAAGGTTACCAGGTGTACATATGCAATTTCAGGGATTCAAATTATTGTTATAGTTTAATACCTTGGTAGTACCCAGTTCGACGTCCGATTGGCGCAGTGGGCAGCGGCCCTGCTTTCTGGGTCAAAGGCCGTGGGTTCGATTCCCACAACTGGAAAATGTTTGTGTGATGAACAGGAATGTTTTTCAGTGTCTGGGTGTCTATATGTATTTTATAAGTATTTATCTATATTATTCATAAAAAATTAAAATCAAGCTAGGCAAAAAATACAAAGTATTTACTTATTATATACATTTAAAAAAAATGTTGTATTATGTGGAGTTTGTAAAGCTCAATCGGTTTAAATGGCTCCAAATTTAGGTTGCACCACACGGTGCATTCGACAGTTGAACCAATTTCAACACGCTGGAATTTTGTTTTATTGCTCATAGAACGTTTATATGTCGGTTATATAATACCAACTCGTATGTTAGGAAATATTTCTAACTCAATGTGCCTAATACTGGAAAAATATCAAATTTCCGTGTACTAGATGGTAAAAGCTTGCTTATTCAAGTTTTTAGTAGATGGATGACCGAGGTTCGAAAAACATGAAACACGGAAACACGGAAACATGGTGGAAGAATCATATTCTGTACTCGAATCGGGGTCTTCTGGTTTCGGGACCGCATGATTTCCCACCAGCAGGGCTAGCACGGTCATGAGGTAAAAATTATATCCCCAGATTATATCCCCTATCTAGGGATGTTACGTTCCGTGTATCTGCTGAACCGATCTTCGTGAAATTTAGTACAGAGATAGCTTGCATACTGTAGCCAGGCATAATAAATTATATACGGAAGTAGCAACAATGAACCGTTTCCATGGCATTTTAAAAATTACAATAACACTGAGGATATGGAGTACGTTGGAGTCCCATGATGCTTGAGTGGTAAACGCAACATTGTTGGTAGACCATGTAGTGTGAACAACTCTTTAAACGATATGTCCGACGTCTATCGATTGAGATGATACTAGAAGACTGATGATAAAATAAAACACAATTCGTCCCAGAGACTGCCGGAATTACTCGGAAAGATATTTAAAAAAAAGTTCAATAAACAGCGATATCTTCGAGCGCAATATAAATGTTTTGATATAAACAATGTCAGACATTCTGTAACAGTTCTTAGTTCTTGCGTTGGAATGAATAGACAGGTGCAACTGGTATCGATGTATGGAGGGGCCCTCCACTTATAAACGTAGGACCTTAGTACAGGTGATCAGGATTCAGGCTATTGCGTACTGGTTGTGTGTAGTGTTTGTTAGGCGAGCCAATATGTTGGTGAGTTTTGGAAATATATAAAATAATTTTTATAAAAATACATACATTTTTTTTTATTAAAAAATCTAATAAAACATTTTATGTGTAAAATATTTTTGTTTACAAAAGAAAAAGTTATTTTTATTTAAAAAACAATACATATTAAAACTATTAATTTTAGTGTAGTAATTCCCATATTAAAAATATGTTTATAAATTAATTCTATACATATTAGAGTTATAAAATTATGTTTCTGGACATAAAAGACTATTGAAATGTTAAATTTCTATGTGACTGCCCTTTTCTGCGACCCGCGTTACCCATTACCCCATTTACCCCATATACACATATAAGAATTTTATTTACATCAGTTTCATTAATTATTTTGCCATGATATATAATTATAATGAAAAATTTACAAATTAGGTTATATAAACACATTTGTTTGTGGGTTTGTTACTTTGGATACATTTTAGTTATCATAAACTTATATAGTTAATTTCTAGCTTGTTTTATGATATGGTTGATAATTATATAATTCTAATAATGCTGATGTTGGAAAATAGCTCCTGCTGAGTTTCTTGCCGGCTTCTTCTCGGGAGAATATCCTTCCGAGCTTGTGGTAGAATCACTACAAACAGACAGATATAACGTTTCAAAAAAGTTTTTGAACACTCTGTACACTGTTACTTTCTTTGATAACCTCGTACAATTTGTACTTAATTAATTATAATCAGAAACATACAGGTTTTTAATCTAGCCAACATGACTGTAATAATGCTTCAAGCCTTAACCAGACAAGGTAAGGTAATATGACAAGGTATTTATAAATTGCAGATTTTAGCTCTACTATCTTGTATAAGCGCCGCGGTGGCTGCACCAGTGGCAGTCGGGTATGGAGCACTGTATGCGTCCGCGCCTATTGTCCATACACCCGTCCTACACGCTCCTGTCATCCACGCCGAACCAGTGGTTAGTAACATATACACTAAAGGAACACATACACGAGACGGTTTAAAGATTGAAAGTTTTGTTGCGATCTCCGATGTCATCTTGGATTGAGGATTGAGGATTGAGGATTGATCTTGGACGATGTTGTCACTATTAATTTATTTTAATCAATTTTTAGTATTGACAAATACTTAACATTAACGGTTCGTCAGCGATGGATCGGTAGTGCATCGGATGCGGAATTAATATTCAATCTAATTCAAAAACGCCGCTGAATACAGTTAAACTGTGCCTAAGTTAGAGCGATTAAGAAGAGAATAACACGAATGTAATTTAAAAAAAAAGAATGGGCGGGATTCTCCACACCAAAGTATTGTTCTGGATAATGCCACAAGAGCAATGATTTTTTTCGTATAATTACGGTCTAGTGTAGACGTGTCGCTATCATTTCTTTTTCTTGAGAAACTAAATACTTTAGAAATTCCGACCCTCTGCAATGACCAATAAAACACCCTTTTTCCGCCAAATAACATGAAATAAAGAAAGAGAAACCTAGACGCAATCTTTATTAAGCTTTTCATACTAAAATAATTGAATCGGCTCGGTTTTGGTTGAGAAAACAGGGGAATACGAAACGTCGATCTAGTCAAATTTTTACTGGCAAAATCGGTCTGAGCTGCATCTGTCTATGTCACACTCTACGGGCAAGACGTGCTCGACGTGTCAGCAATCGTTTTTATGAAGCTGGAGCTTAAGCTTCAATAAATGAAGGTCATAACGTAACGTTACAAAGCTATAAAGACTAAAGCTACGAGAACAACGACTAACTACGTCGCTTCATTTTTCTAGGACACAGGACATCGTATGAAAATCTCATTTCCCTCGCTCTAATTTTGCGCTGTTCTGTGAATAACCTTGCCCACGCGTCCACGATTAAAAAATAAATTAGAATGCCGTTCATATAGTATTTTTTAATAATATTTCACGAATGGGATAAATAAAATATAGTTTTTAATTTGTACAGTCATATCCAAAGTACGCTTTTAACTACGGAGTCAAGGACCCGCACACTGGCGATGTCAAGTCACAAGAAGAGCAGAGAGACGGGGACGTTGTTAAAGGTGAGTCCTAATAAACTGGGTTTGCTATGTTCTAATATTTATTCTCGTCTAGCTTGAATCCTAATTAGCACGATACCAATAACAGTTAAACCTATGACGGCTACATTGCTAAAATGCGTTCTTCATAGTATATAAGAGTGTAGCTTTTTAGACTTTTAAGAACTCTCATTCAGTATCAACTAAAACTGTTGCCAATTGGGGTTTAATCCAATGCAGAGACCAATCCAGTCCAATAAAGGTCTACAATTTTTATATTACTGTTATTAAATCAATGTAGCATTTGAAAGATAATAAATCTTAATTGTATACTTAAACTAATAAGTATACAATTAGAGTAGTGCCGAGCCCGTTGGTGGCATTTCCCTGCTGTATAGCCAGATGAGTATTATGTATTTATTTCCTCGTCTTGCGCTAATCCCAAGTTACGTGGTGTCGCTACAGTATGCCTTCTTCGAACTTGAAGACACCTGTTTTTTCAGTTTTGGCAATTTTTTTACAGCCTGCCTGACGTCCACCAGACGTATAAACGTCGGGTTGTTTGTTGGTGAAATAACTATACGTTTCGGTTCAAAAGTTAGGGTGTAATCTCCTCTTATTTACAAAATCGGCCGTCATCCGCAAGATAATTCCGGACCCTTTTGTAATTAGAAGATCTCCTAACGCTATGTTAACCGTAATTTATTAGATTGTATACACAAACCAATTTTCATTATTAAATTTTGATGCAATATGTGTTTCCAAATGAACAATTGTCAAAATTATGAGAAAATTTGTCGTTGGATTAAGAAAAATTCTATAAATATGTCTCAGATCTGTCTATTTGAACCTGTTGCTTGTTTTAATTAATTTTAAGTATGTAGCATTCGCTTAATCCTTACTATTAGGTATATAAATGTGCGGTTAAGGGGTGTACTTAATTTATACCTGCGTTTTACGTAGATGCAGTCAGCTTACCTTTAGCTAGGCTAGACCCTTGTACGAGAGGCTAACGAGAATTTATAATTTGCAGGTAGTTACTCACTAGTAGAGCCTGATGGCACAACAAGAACAGTGCACTATTCAGCAGATGACCACACCGGGTTCAATGCCATAGTTCAGAGGACAGGACACGCTGTACATCCGGTAAGACAGCAGATTGGTGACGCCGCGCTAGTAAACGCAGCGTTGGTAGACCTTCAACTAGGTTGTCAGACGACATCAAGTGCAAAGCCACAAGAACGTGAAATTTGGGATTTGGAACTACAAAAGACCTATGTCCAGTGTGGGTTCCATCGATTGATGTGATAAAGACCACAAATAATTTGACGGCCGACTGGCGCAGTGCAGCGACCCTGCTTTCTGAGTCCAAGGCCGTGGGTTCGATTCCCACAACTGGAAAATGTTTGTGTGATGAACATAAGTTTTTTCCAGTGTCTGGGTGTTTATCTTTATATTATAAGTATTTATGTATATTATTCATAAAAATATTCATCAGTCATCTTAGTACCCATAACTCAAGCAACGCTTACTTTGGGGCTAGATGGCGATGTGTGTATTGTCGTAGTATATTTATTTACATTAAAAAAAAAAAAAAAAATTTAGTAACCAACTTGTGATGCAATTGACCCAACTCAATGAGACAGTTTTTCCGATTATAGTAATACTATTAGCAGAGATGCTTTTCGAAAGGTTTCATCTGAAATATCCCTAATGGAACATCTTTTTCCATAAGCTATATTTTATTATTTTTAGCTTTTTCCATTTCCTTTAAATACCTAAATGGGTGTATAAAAATATTTGGAAATACATTGGTTTAAGTGTTCAAAAATAATTAGGATGATAATGGAGCCAATTGTAATGTACTTGAATGTCTAAGCCTAACTAAAATTATCTAAAAATAGTGATAACTTTTTCAATAAGATAGATTAATATAAAAACAACTGCATTTCTTTTAGACCAGTCAGTCAGTGGTTTAGAGCTTTGTGTAAAACTGCGTTCGCACCATGATAAGATTTTTGCTAGGAAACTGGTTAAAATCAATATTACACAGACTTCGACTCTCTTGCCGGCCCTTGCGCAAAGCTAACGGTCCTAGACGCATAAGGAAACGAGATATTTAGCCTGTTAATAACCCGGTAAACTTGGCGAACTATTAAAAATGTTCTCTATAAGGCAGGAGAAATTTAGAACAGTCTTTTTGCGTGCAATTTTATTGCCTTCTTACGCCCAGCGATTTTATGTCTGTTTCAATACACTTATGTTTATACAGATGCATTGAAAACGGCTATAAAACTGCATTTTGCTGACAATTATTGCATATTTATATTCCAACTGTTATTTCAGTGATTTATCAGTCCTACTTATATATCTACAAAAGTTCTTAAAAGCTTTTGCAAAAATATTTCATTCCAAGAAAATAAAATAAATCTTTTATTAGCTTTTTGTAACATTACTCTTCCGGTCTACACTACATCACCAAAGCTCTGGGTCACCTGGGCGTGCCTTGGCTTGATCAAATAAATTTCTCCATCGTAGGCGGTCAGAAACAGCTTTCTTTCAGCTCCAAACTCCCAAAACCCTCATGTCTATCACTCAACCGACTCCTAGGTCGTCTTAGGACTCTAAGCCCCTCGCACTATAAATATATTTATTTAAGTTTTTTATTAATTAAATTATGTGTTTTCCAGGTGGCGGTCAGACCAGTAGCTCATTACGCTCCAGCACCCACCCTACTCGTATCATCTTACGGTCACCACTAACACAGATGCAAAATCAAACCACGGCACTGCACTAGTTTCACAATACTCGCAACCACTTTAGCTGTAAACATTAGTATAAGTAAATAGAGTAAAGCTTAATGTGCATCCATTGCCGTCCTGAATTTTTGAACTAAGAACAGCATTAATTTACAGCTTGGCTTTCTAAACCAAGAATGGTTTTGATTACTTTCACCAAAACCACCAGGCAACACTCCAGGACGAGAGGTTAGATGGTCACTTCTCCATTCTATTAACACAAGCCTAAAATGTTTTGCTATTTTTCGCAAGTACCTAAAGCAATTATATTCTTAAAGAAAAATTAATACCGTAAAACTTTTAAGATTATGCATTGAGTGTAATTTAATTGGTGCAGTTAAAAAATAGTTTATTTGGGTAAATAAAATTACTTTAAACACTAATGGCTGGAGCCTTCTTTTAAGGGTCTTCTTTCAGTTTAAGCTTTATTTGTTGACTTTCCGAAGCGGACCCCAAAAGTATTTTGTATTTTAATTATATTTGTATTAATTAAGTTTTGCCTATAAAGTTACTTCCTCGATAAAAATGACTTATTATAAAAGCATCTGAAGTACAAGTTTAATAATTATTTTTAAGTTGAAAGTTCATGAATTACTGTATAATAATAATATGTATTGCGTTTCAAGAAATTATTATTTAATGACTGTATGAATTCATTTATGAGTACAAAAGATAGTTTTTTTAAAACAGCTCGTAAGTAATAGTTTTAAATGATAAATAATACTTTTTTTATATAATGATTGTTTTTATTTTGTATTTTTTGTTACCATTTCAATCCTGATATTGTCATCAACTTCGGTATAATACGAAATATTTTTTAAAGAAAAAATGTGAACCCGATATCTGATTGTGAAAAATTGCAGTCATTTACAACTATAAATCTTTTGTCAGTGATAGCCATCTTTTCCAGCACTTTTGGGGATTAGATTAATACGAAGATCATATTTTTGGTCAGTGAAAGAGAAAATATTATAAGGAAATAATATTGGGCGTTGGTTTAAATACGTATACGAGATACGATTACGAATTACGAGATGCTGGGTTCGATTCCTAGAGTCGTGCTAATAATTATGAGGTGTTAGATATTTCTGTAAATAAACTATACATATACGAGCTAGGAAATTGGCATTGCTAACTGGGTTTCTTGAGCACGAGTGTCGGTATAAAAGTGTATTTGTTGGCTTCTTCTTCGATCAGGCAGCTACAAAGCAACAGATGTGGTTTTTGCAAAGATATATATTTATAAGATCGAGTTCCGAGGGCAACATCGACTACTTTTTATCCTGGAAAAATGCAGGGTAATTAAGAACAGGATGACCTGAAGCGCAATTCTTTTTTTATGTTTTTAGCATTTGTGGAAAAAAACTAAATGTGTTATAAATAGTAAAGTAGCTTAATTAGTTATCTTTCTTTCACGCAAAACTTTCGGATTTATTACATTGGCATAGTGAAATCGGAGTATGTACAGTTAATGCAAATAATACCTACAAAGGGCTAAGTGCGGTTGGAACTATGTAAGATTCCTTCAATGTAAATATGAATTAAAAGGAATCCGTAAATAATAAAATGGGAATCATAATATTTGACTGGTAACCTATAAAGGAAAGCTGTTTTAGACTTTATAATTATGGGAAAGTCTACAAAATTCCCGTTGTGGAGCTTAATGTAAATTCATATTTAGACGTACACTAAAAATGTATCCCACATATTTCAAGAGAGATTATAGCTCCATAATATTGTTCTAAACCCATATTGGGGATTACAAATTTATTGGTATTAAAGTTAAAAAATATTAGTTTGTGAGGACATAAATACCGGACAAATTTTATGGTATTTTTGCGATAGTAGGCTTCGCATCATAAAATAGCATCGTTTTATGGCTCATGACCTTAGGTGGCAGATCGTTTGATTACATCTCCATGTTTATTCACGATCGAAATAAAAACGGGAAATAACTTTAATCACAATTTTTTTTATTATTTTTCTATATACTTACTTTACTGAAGGAAACTGATAATATCATATTAAATAAATGTTTATAAGTTATTTAAAATTTCTAATTTCAGCTTTACAACCCGTCTTCTAAAATAGTACAATAAACGTGGCAATCTTTTGGCGTGTTAACTGAAAAACAGTTGACAATGTTTTTTTTTCGGATGTAACAAAAGTTGCGCTCGTGTGGCAGGTTAAAGTCTGCAAAGAGAATTAATTATTTTATTTATGCTAGTTATTTTGACGTTCTTATCTGTAGTACCTACTTGATGTTTGCTTTATTTGAATGCAGAAAAATGCATGCAATGGTTAACTTATTACGTACATAACTTAAGGGAAGTTTGAAAACAAGCCAAGTCATAGATAATATTGCCATAGTCATAGAAAATACACTGACATCTAGAGAGTTGAGTTTTTTTTCAGTTTGTTCATGATTTCATTTAGAGTTGAGCTTATTCTCATAGTTCATTCAAAATAATCTCTTTGGTATATACAAAACTAGCTGACCCGCGCAACTTCGTCTGCACCATATACCCGTCGCAACTTCTAAGCGATAGGTTCAATTTGAAAAATTTAAAAATGAATTTGCAGGTATATAATTAACTAATTTGATCGTTGTCTTATATGCCTTGCGCCTTGCTTTTATCTGCGAAGAGTTATGTCCTTTATCTCCGACAATATTTATCAGATCTCCATTAAAATTAGACAATAAATGCTTGATAGTATACACAAATTTAACGGAGCTATAAAGTAAAATTGATAAAAAATTTCATCCCGTTTCCTGGAGGAAACTTATTGTTTATCAGGATAAAAGTATCCTATATGTTAACCCGGAATACCAGCAACAACTTTGCCAAATTTTGTTTAAATCCTTTCAGTACTTTTTACATGATGCCCGGACAGACAGACAGACAGACAGACAAAAATTAATAACAATCTGTTTTGGATTCAGTATCGATTATAAACCATCCCCCGGTTAAAGTTTTCCAAATATATAAAATGTACAGAAATCTTCCAGTTACAGTTTTGTTATAAGAATAGATTATTATAGGACATGGTTCAGAAAACTTAACGGAATAGTAAAATAGTCTGAGGTTGTAATTAATTAATTAATTTGTTTCAGACAATTATGCAGATTTAAAAACTCAAAATATATCTAGGTTACGGAATATGGTTCACGATGGTTTAAATCAAGAGAGTGATAGCTTATTAACAATCTATTAAAGTAAAAAGATAAGGTATTATTAGAACTGTTACTTATCTTTACGGCCGACATAAGGCCGTAGCTGGATGGAGTCACATTTTAAATATTTACAGAGACATTTCGCAATGGCTCTCGACTTTGCGTGCTTCCCACTTGAGTCTTCGCTTTCCCAGATTTACCGACGTCATTTCTGTACTGTTGCACATATAATATGATAAATCTTCGTACTCCGCAATCTTTAACGTTGAATTTGCTCTTACGAAACAAACTTACTAACTTATTTTGTACTACTTCTAGCTTATAAGTTTTTTTAAATCTCGCGAGCACCTTTTAGTTTACCAGACATAAAATTACTATGTATAATACCAAGGTACAAACTGCCTTTATATAAAAATTGGTTTTGCTGTCTTTCTCTACATCTTACAGTTAATTTTCCCCTCAAGGGTACCGTCCCTTATTAAGTCAAGATCAGAACAGTGGTCCAACCGTGATATTTTCAAATATTATTAGTATGGGATACACGTGCGTGTTGGAAGTGATGACTTACGGATTTGAAACGTGGTCGCTAAATATGGGCTAATCATAACAAAGCTCAGAGTCATCTAGTGGGCGATGGAGAGAGCTATGTTAGGAGTATCTCTAAGTCATCAAATCAGACATGAGGAGATCCGAAGAAGAACTAGAGTTACCGACATAGGTAATCGAGTCGCGAAGCTGAAGTGGCCATGGGCCGGGTACATCGTTCGGAGAACCAATAGACGTTGGAGCCCTAAGATTTTGGAAAGGAGACCCGCACTGGTAAACGCAGCTTAGGTCGGCCCGCAACGAGGTGGACAGACGACATCACGCAAGTCGCTGTGAGCCGCTGGAAACAAGCGGTCCAATACTGTGGATTCTGGAACTCCCTACGAAATATCTATTGTACATTATACAATAGAACTTTCGCAGTGCACGTCACTCAGTTGAATTGATGATTATGTAAATTACAATTCCTACAAAAAAGAGGTCGGTGCGACAAAAGCTTGCTACCTTAAGGACACAGATTTATTTTTCGCATTATTTGTCACTGCCAACTTTTAGATTAGAACATAAATAAAACAAATATTCTATTAAGCTTTTTTCAAATCGCCATAGCCTTTAAATTCTAGTCATATTTTCATAAGCTTTTGTTATAGAAAATTTTATCTGTCAACGTTAACCTAAAATGTGCATAGCAAGGTGGTAGGCGTTGCGAAGTTACTGTCGGCTATCTCAAAGGCGCCTTTTGCGTTACACCGTCATATTTATTATCGATCCTTTTAGAGCGATGATTGATAAAAGTGACCATAACTCTTTTCTCTGTTTTAGCATGATGGAATACACGACAGGAGTGAACATTTTGAGAAAGTTATGAAAGTATTTAAAAGGGAAAATCCAATTTAAAAAATATTAAGGAGACACCAGTATAATTTCTAAGGCGTTATCAGTATACTACTTGATCGCAATAGATACATAGTAGTAGTAGCAAACAGGGTGCTGCCCGTTTTGCGTTATATTCCCTCAGTCGCTTCGTACTACACACGTGGGAAGAGGAGAGATGGTTTTCTACACGGTTTTTGTCCTGTTCTATAGGGGTTTCACCATCATCACTATCATCATACCGTCATCGTCTATGGCCTAAACCTTCCTCAGAATGAGGAAGGTTTAGGCCATAGACCAGACCACCACGCTGCACTGGCCAAGTTCGAAGTTATTGACGTTTAGGCATGCAGGTTTCCTCACGATGACTTCGTTCAACTTTAAAGCAAATGATATTATAATTGCTTAAATTAAAAACGCACATTACTCCGAAAAGTCACCGGATCAGTTCCCCCGATAGGAAACTAAAGCTTTAGCAACTAGGCTATCACTGCTAGATCCCGGAGCCTCCCAATTCTTACTGAGGCTGACTACCGAGGGGTTTTTAGTATCATTGCTATTAAAAAAAAACACCGACGTAGACGCTTGAAAGCAAAATGATGACTAAGAGGAGTTTTATTTATTGTCCTATATAACGGTACTTTTCTAATTAAGCAAATGAATAGTTTTTGTTTCAATTAAAAAAAAAGAAAGATTTGTTGGATCTTTGTTAGTAATTCCCATAAATCTTAGAATTTGCAAATCCTAATTGAGTAGTCTTGTTTACAACAAAGCTACCGTTAACAGACCAAAAGAGTTTGTCACATCGTAAAATGTTCCTTATCCTTTGCCTAATGGTATGACATCAGAAAACACAAGGGTTACCATAAATACAAAGTAATACAACAATATATTATCACAAAGTAGAAAAATTTCTAATTCCTCTCGTTTATTTTTACATATTTTGTTCCTTTCTTTTAATACTTTTTATATAGCCTGAAAAAAAAATTAACAAAGGTGGTACTGGAGGCATTTTACCAGTCTAATCGTTGGCAAAGTGGACAGGGTTAAAAAAAACATAACAAAAAGACTAATAATAGAAAAATTTAAAAACATAAAAATTTATTGAAAAAAGAAAATTTACCAAAATAAAATTAATAAGTGACATCCATCAGTAAACAACACATTGTAGACAATTATACGGTTTTTATTGTGCTTATAACACAAGCGCGTTAAAAATAAACCCAATTTTAGTTCATAATATGTGGAAATCTCTTATTACCAGAAAATAGTAAGATAAATGAGGCACACAATCGTGTTCTAGCGTGTAAAGACAGATTTTACACGTAAGGTATTACTGTAATCTTTTGTACCTTCTCTTTTTCTGCTGTTCTGTGAAATGCAAAACGTAACCAATACGATTAAATGGCACCAATAGAGTTAAAGCTATCTGCGCTACTGATTATAAAAACTTAAGGGTAGGCTTTTTATAACTCTTACAAAGCCTATCCTTATGTTTTTCATAACTCGTACTGGAGTTTTTCTTCATTTTATATCATCTGCATACCCTGTGCATACCCTCTATGCACGCCACTGCTATTATACTATGATGCAGATTTAACTTTAAAATAAAGCTTATCGCTAAATTGTACCTGTGCTTATGTGTGATTCTTCTTTATACGTCAGAGATCGTACGAAATTGTCTAGCCGGTTCTAACATTTTAGTCAAACTGAGAGTGTAAAGGTATAGTTATCAGACTTTTGAGAATATTAACCAAGTTTTAAGGAACATATAAAAATAGGCCAAGCACCATCTCTTAAGTTACGAATGTCTTTTTATAAAGCTTATATTATTTTAGCACAAAAACATCCTGTATGGTAACCCTATTGACAACGGATATGGTCGGAATCGCCTTCACCCACAAAATCACAACTGGCTCGTTTTTGCCGGCTAAAAACCACTAAAAGGAGACGTCCGTTGAAAGTTCACGCATGTCCACAACGTCTTTTTGTGAGTTTACACATACACTTCCTCTATGAGGAAACCTTTGAGTGTCTTTTGATAGTGTGAAGCCAAAATGGATGTTTCATTGTCATTGCAGGTAAATAATGTTCGATCCATTTTATATATACATTTATATCAATAGGTAGTTACTAAAATAGTCTCTTTTATATAGGATTTGTTTGAGCGCTTAATTTTTAAAAAATATGTTCACTTTGTGTGGAAGTTCAATATTCATTGACAATTTAATTTTTCAATTATTCGCGATGATGATTTTTATAAGGAGATTGTTAAAAGAAAAAAAATATACGCTAACAAAACGTAAGAAGAATGTCTCAAAACAAAACAGATATTAATAAAATACTTTAGATCTTCTGGTTTCAGGTGTTGTAAATATTATAGGAAGCTTCCTTTCTCAGAAGCGTGCCAAGGAAAGCTTCTTGTTTGATATAAATGAGTAAAATTAAGATTCACTTAATATCTGACGACATAAAAAAAAATTTAATCACTATATTTTATCACTGTATATTTTCACATTGACGTAAAATAAAATACTATTAATATCGAAAAAAGGAATATTTTGGTATTTATATAAAAAAACACAAAATCTATGAGTGAAAAAAATTTACTCAGTGTCCTTATATAAAATCTAAAAGACCACTATAAAATTATGAATGTATGGCAATTTATAATGCTCGTACATTCAAATCTCACGACATCAAACGGCCGCTAGACAAATGTCTTACATTAATCATAATGACGTTAATATTGAAAAACGGTCATTACGTTTAATTTGATCTGGCATGTACACGAATAAATTAAGAGTAGAGATCGCTAGTGAATTTGAATAACCTTCCTAGTATACCATAAGTATTTGCACTTATTATTGGAGCGAATTTACCAGCCATGCGGTCATACCAGCCATATTCTTTATTACTTTCGATTTTTTTATATACCACGACAATACACATATCGCTATCTAGCCCCAAATTAAGCGTAGCTTGTGTTATGGGCTACTAAGATGACTGATGAATAATATACATAAATACTTTATACATATATAATACAGATAAACACCAAAACACACGTTCGAGTTCATCACAGGAATATTTACCAGTTGTGGGAATCGAACCCACGGGCTTGGACTCAGAAGGCAGGGTCGCTGCCCACGGCGCCAATCGGCCGTCAAAATTATTATTGTCTCCCATTTTGTTTCAGGTTCTAATTATAATTGCAGTATTATGGAATAACGAAGTAACTCCAGCACCAAGACAAAAGAGGCTGAGCCTAGCTTCACAAATGCCTAGCTATTACTTTACGAATATAGACGGTAGGTTAACTGCCTCATTTAGTACGCCCGCGTTTTAGTCCCTTTTTTTAAATGCCTAAGAAACCATTTGTTTTTCAGAATAAAAAAAATCCCATGCCCACCTCCAAGATGTAAGCTATCTATGTATTTTTAACGAAGGTGTTTATCTAGTAGGAATGTTTTACAGATTCTTTTTCAAAGAAGCAAGTATTCAATGTGTATCACGATGGTGATATATACGTGCCAAATTTCAATAATGGTGCAGTAGATCCAATTGTAGGAACGTTTAGTATAAAGTATGGATTACACGTTATTAGATTGAGTAATTATATTTCATGGCTATGGTATACCAAAAAAAATATAGTATACCAAATGTCAAAGTGACAACTTTGAGCAAATTTGAAACATGATAGTGACTGTCCCAAAAAACCCCTCATTTTGTATATTCTTTATTTGTACACCACCTCTTCAAGGAGGTAGTAGGCTACAAAAGGTGGCTTTATTGCTAAGTAGCGATCTCTGCTTCATTACAGTACTTACAGGGAATTCCGTACATTCCATTCACATATTTTGCATAGGTAGTTTTAGATTGAATTGTTAAAATATTAATATATTTAACAGGCCATCCAGGTACATATTCTTTTGGCTACAATGTGCTAGACCCCGAGACAGGGAACAATCAGTATCGTTCTGAAGAAAAGTACCCAAATGGGACAGTCGTTGGAAGCTACGGGTATATTGATCCACGGGGAAAGTCGCGACGCATCGACTATATAGCTGATGGAAAAGGATATAGGTAAGGATAACCGGAAAACAAATAATAATATTAATATTTATGAAATTGAGTAGTACCGCCATCGTTATTTCTTCCGCCAAGCAGTATTGCCGTTGCCGGTTTAATTACAGGCTCAATATAGTGTACATTATTCTACTAGTCAAGCCCTTTCATTTGATACCCATATTGAGGGAGTTGTAAATAAAAAATGAAATTCATCAAATGTAGCTAAAAGAAAGAACACTCTTGAATAATTCACCATTCGAACAAAAAATAAAATCAAAATCGGTTCATCCGTTCGGGTAATATAACGCCAAAAACATACAGACAGTCACACACACACACACACACACACACACACACACACACACACACACACACACACACACACGCAGCACTCAATCACTATTGTTTTGACGGCCTCCCTGGCGAGGTGTTGCGCGCTGAGGTGATTAAGGGTAGAGACAATTCCAGAATTGTCTTCTATATAACTACAAATAGAGGTCAGTGTATTTAAGGCTTAGGTAATACAGATTAGAGTTGTTACCACAAGTCCAAGCTCTTATTGTAATATAGCGCCTATAGCTTTACTACTTTAATTATTTGCGGAACGGAAATTGCTATTAAGGACCAATCAATACTTTGAGACCACACAAGATGGTTGATTACATAAAAGCTTATTAAATGTATTATGCACATTTAATTAATCGTGGCTACTACAAAATTGATAAATTTCTTAACTACAAGGCTGCTTGGTAGCAGGTCGCTACGCTCTCATCTCTCACAAGATATAAAACTTCTAAAGATAAGATTGTAAAATTATGTTGAAAAAAAGTAGTCTGCTGAAATCTTTGCCGGCTCTTCTCGGTAAAATCTGTCTTTCGAACCGGTTATAGAGTCAATATAAACAAACTGACTTGAAGATTCGAAAGAGCTTAAAAACTAAACCTTCTTGAAATAAATGAATTATGAATTTTAATGCACGTTTCAAAATTACTACTACTTAATTGGTTTTCAGAATAATGAACGAAGCACCTAGGAGACAAAATTATATAGAGGAATCTACCAAAGATATTTCTTCCACTGAAACATTAGTATCGTGGACTCGACCAAGAAAGCCAAACAAGAAGAAAGTGGAAAAGATCATTAAAAGACCTTCGGAAGTATTACAACCGCCTTATTAGATAAAATACATATTTTGAGACAAGTATATTATATTATATTTACCGGAAAACATTGTTTCATTTGGAAAGAGCAATACATTGAAATAATACGGCATACCTTTTTTATTTTATTCAAGTATTTCTAATATTTTAAAATGACGGCCTGGAACTGCAATGTATAGACGGGAAAATCCAACGACTCATAATTTTCGGCCTGATCCGGAAATCAAGCCCAGGGTCTTGCGATCTGTTGCTTAAACTGATTAAGTACCTAGACCATTGTAGAAGTGAACATAAAATCAACGATTTAAAATTAATTACAATAATAATAATTTAATTAATACGAGTATTTTATTAAAAGTTGGCCTTTTGGACAGATAAATCTAGTAATGTTTGGGATAACCTTGATCTTACCATAATGAAATTCATCATTCGACCCATTACCGGCCCACTACAGGGCACGGGTCCTCCCACAATAAGAAGGGATTAAGGCCGTAGTCCACCACGCTCGCCCATTGAGGATTGGTGGACTTCACATACCTTTGAGAACATTCTGTAGAACTCCCAAGCATGCACCTCACGACGTTTTCCTTCACCGTCGAAGCATGTGATACTTTTTTATTATTTAAAACACATAACTCAGAAAAGATAGGGGTTTGTGATGGGATTCGAACTCGCCCCTCCGAAAGTGAAGTGGAGCTCCTACCCACGGCGCTATCACCACTCTATAGGACCTTAGGAATACAGTTCTGTATTAAAGCAGTTAAATAAGAAACCCATTAATTGGTTTGAACAAACAAATACAGCCCTATTTAAAAATTCGCACTCCATTTGTATCCACAAATGACAAACAAGAACTAGGTTACGTTATCCACTACTAGGTTGAATTTAAAAATGTTAAAGCCTAATGTACGGTCATGGGAAAATGCACGTAAAGACGATAAAGAAGGTAAATATTACGTTACGTTACGTAGAACACAGAAAAGATAGAAATAGTTGCTTTTTTATTGTACTAAAGAGATTTAATCTCTAACCATAAAAAAAGGTATTTAAAAAAATAATACTATGTAAGATTACTGTCACCATTGACATTAATAAATAATGCGGTTAGCTCTTTCTTGATATTGAGATTTAGATTATTTCTTTTAAGAATTTATAAGAAATCTACGATAATGAATTATGAAAGCGCAAGTATTTGCTTAGTGCTAATGTTTTCAATGGTTACAAGTACGCATATTTTAATAGAAAAAATGTAAAGTAACCATCGTCACTGATTATTTTTAAGTGTTTTTTCTTGTTAAGGTTATCCGGTTAAAGAAAATGATTCGAATAACAAGGTTGAGTATAAAAATGAAAAGCAATATCCGAATGGAACGGTCATAGGGAAATATACATATAAAGATAAAGAAGGCACTCCTGTACATGTAAAATATTTTGCTGACGATTCCAGTTATGGGTAAAAATTCCTGGTTATGCTATCTGCTATCACATATTATCTCTCTATTGTTATTAAGATTCAGTTACTATATTTTTGGTATTTAAAAATTGCGGTATTTTATAAGAAATAAATCTTACAGAATAACCAACCAGTCGATTTTTGAAATTTACAGATAAGTACTAAAGAGTGTCCTTAGATAATACATTTTGAAGCTCCATTTTGTTGTAAAGGAATAACAAAACTCCGTTTTGTCTACTTAACATATATAAAAAAGTAGATTTAATATTATAGTTATTTTTGATGATTTGTTTTCTTTTCAGCGTAGAACTTAAGAGTGCTAAAGTTTTCGATTTGAATTCTGATAATTTACTCCAATATAAGTTACCCAAACCGAATAATATGATATCAACTGTTGACATTTTCCAACCACTCCAAGAGATGAATACAGTTAATACAATACTCAATAAAGAGTTTAATAAAAATAAGACTTACAATGCTTATGAAGTTCCCAATTACTATACAAATAAACTAAATCGTTATAAAGAATCTAATAAAGCAAATGATGATTATGAGATATTCTTGGAGAACGATCTTAAGCCCACCGCAAAGTGTAACAAAGAAAAAGTAAAAGTGTACTTAGATAAAAATAAAAGGAAAACTCGGAATGCGCCTAATCGTTATCGACCATCTGACTATTGTGAACGATTTTGATAGTTACATTTAAACAGGTTCCAAGTTATTGATTTTGTACTAATTTATTACGGTACTTTAGATAAAATTTTAAAATTATATAAAACATCTTGTTTTTTTTAAATAGATAACAGTACAGTAAAATAAAATACTTTTAATGCGAGAAGAGAGTTCAATTACTGTACTGTTATCTATTTAGTTACCTACAGTAAAAGAAAATAATTTTAATTTTAGAAAAGAGTTTAAAATTCAAGAATCTAACATAAAATTTTAAATTTATCCAGGGTCTAATGTTGTTTTACTGGCCACTCTCGTAGAAGAGAGGAGTTTTTAGCATAATCCCACCACCTTTCTTCAGCGGATTGGTGGGTTTTAATTATCATTTTCACATGTTAGTGATAATCGGGACGAGTAACGTATTCACCGAGGGACTTGACTCAAATACATAAAAAATATTGGCTCGACTCTGGAATCGAGTTATGTGCGTTTTAATTTAAGCTATTATTATAAAAATTTAAAGAAGTCATGTATATTATATATATATCACTTCTTTAACGGAGTAGGAAAACATCGTGAGGAAACCTTCTTGCCTGAGAGTTGTCCATAAGTTCGCAAGGGCGTGTGTATTCTACCAATCCACATTTGGCAAGCTTGGTGGACTACGACCAGAGACCCGTACCATGTCTGTCATCAGTTTATAATGATGGATATGACCCGTGAAGTCATCATATTAAAAGATAATAAATAACGAAATATAAAATGTAAACCAATGAATTTTGTTCAACAATCTGAACTATAAAGTTATACAACGTGTAACCGCATTACGAAATAATGTTTTCGAATAAATATTAAATCAAAAAATTTATTTATTTTTGTATACAAACGAATTCAAACCATTCTAAGTGTTTACTTATACCATATTGAAGTAAAAAGACCGACACACGCATAGTACCTACGCTACGCGGCGCTTACATAATAGTGACAAGAGTCACATGATTTAAATTTTGCATGTGATGTTGGGTTGGATATCCTATTACTTTCAGTAAAAACTATGGCAGTGGTTTATTAAAAAATATTTTATTACTAGGTTTGTCGGTTTCAGTCTCAGGGACGGTACATAATGTACTAAAGCCTGCGAAGAATTATTTCGGTTTTCATTTAAACGCTGGATACATACACTTGAATGACATAATGCAACGCAATAGTTTCGATGCGTGTCTTGCTTAACAAGTACCGGATTTTTGTGCCGCATTTTGCTATTAGAATTGTTTACTTATGGTAATATTGCCTTAGACTGATCTGTTTCATGTTTCGCATGTATTTAAAAGCATAGCGAAAGTTTATTCTTACTTGTGACTGACTTGTTGTTGGACTGCTAGGACAGTAGGTGAATTTAAAACTGAATACGTAATCGTATTCAATCGGACAATATATCAACGATTATCATGCCCTTAATACGTTTTACGTTCGTATCAACATTAACTTAAAACTTAAACTAGTTTTAATTTAGATTTTCTTTATACACGTAAATATATTAAGAATTTAACTATTTACAATTGCTTTGAACTCTATATTAATTATATAGAGTTCAAAACTATATATTGCTGGCACACTGTAGAAAAATGTATATCTTAACATGGTTTTAGATTTACTTGTTTGTTGTCGTTTTTGATAAAATATGAAAACTCTTCTTTTATTGTTTCAGCTTTAATGCATCGCTTAAACATGCATTTATAAAATTGGTTGTACCTAATAACTTAAAATTAACCTCGTGAGCGAGTGTTACGTGAGTACGTTTATTATTACGATTGTATTACAATAATTTTCAGTAAGGAATTTAGGTTGAGTAAAAAATTTTATAGTATGAAAACCTGAAATCATTATAACGATAACTGTGCAAATGATTACTTCCATTTTAAGGGTTTAAAATGAGCAATGGATCTTTTATGGGATAACTTCTTTTTTCTTCTGTTGTTCAGGAAATTCGAATCATAATATTATGTCTTGAAGCACGAGCAAAGGGTAAAATCCGACAACATAGATTTATAGTTACATAAAATAATTAAGAAATCCGGGATGCCAGTCATTATGCTTTACTAAAGCAGAGACGCTCGCATGGCTGGTCATGTACACCGGATCGAACCTTCTCGTTTCCTCGACAGGTTCTACTTGGAAAGGTGACCGTTTAAAGACTGCGCCAAGAGGGTTGCGGAAGGAAGACATGAATGGCGCAAAAGCATTAATGAGGTATGCCGTATCTATGACTAAGCTTGGCTTGGTGTTCTTGCTCGAAAAAGGATACGAAGGCATACTACGGGATCTTAAGTTTGCGCCGAAGGGTTCAACTGCCATAATTCCGGCCGTAAATGTCGGTCGTGCATCGGCTTATTTAGTCATACAAAAAAGCGCTTAGACAGTGTTTGAACCGTCTTGAGAGACCATGAACGAATGAATGAAAAGAATTAAACGTTTTCTTGCAAGGTACGGAACGCTCAGTGTGCGATTCTTACTCGCACTCGGTCGTTATAACATCGCCTACTCCAGTACAAAATTCGTTATCTATTTTTAAACGGAGCCCAACTCAAATAATGAACAAATAAGCAGATGATTAGTATTTTACTGATTTTATTACAGAGTTGTAAGTAATGTGTTTGAATAATTAAAGATTCTTATGGCATGAACCTTATGACAAGTTCGGACTTATTTGTCATGATCGCTTTTCAATAAAAATGATGACCGAAAAAAAACCTCCAAACTAGCAAATGATACGTCTAAGGAAGAAGTACTACATAATATTGATTTTTTTGTTCCAGCATAAGTTAGCCTTTGACTGCAATCTCACTTGATGATAAGTGATAATGCAGTCTAAGATATTAACGGGCTAAGCTGTTGACAGTTTTTTAAACCCATGCCGCTAATCGGTTTTAAAGCAACATCGTACTTGAAATCTTAATTATTTAGCGACACGGCTTTGCCGGTAGGGTAACTAGCCACGGCCGAAGCCGCCCAGCAGACCAGACCAGAGAAAATTCAGAAACAATAAATTCCCAAATTGCCTTTGCCGGAACCCGGGACCTCCGACTGCCTATAATTCTCAGTGTTAACAGCTGCACAAGGGAGGTCGTCATATGCAAAGTTAGGTTAGGTTATTGTTATTTTAAAAATTGTCAGTACCTTGCCATTACAAATAACATGAATTTCTCCACTCATGGTTATGGTTGATCCTCTAACAATATGTCAGTAATACGCGAGGATGGTTGCGCAATATCGCAGCCCACTTTCCACAATGAATCGCGAAATGCTTTAAATACCTATATTTTATAAATATTTATATGTACCAGTTCTTATGAACCGTAGTAATATATTTTAGTTTTGACGATACGATGGTGTAACTGAAAAACAAGGATCTTAAATAAATATACTACGGCAATACACACATCACCATCAATACTCAAAGTAAGCGTAGATTGTGAATAATAAATTTCAAAATGTAAATTGTTGATGTTGGAAAAGAGCAACTGCTGAGTTTCTTGCCGGCTTCTTCTCGGTAGAATCTGCCTTCCGAACCGGTGGTAGAATCACTACAAACATACAGACATGACGTTTCAAAAGTGCTTGAAATAAATGAATTTTGAATTTTGAATTTTTTTGAATTTTAATAGGTGATGAATTTGTTTATGAATATAATACAAATAAATACCTACTTATAATATACAGAGATAAACACCCAGTTGTGGGAATCGAACCCACAGTTTTTATTATTTATTTTATATAAAATGTTTAACGACAACCGATCGATCATATCAAAATTTGACTCATAAGTTTACATCACTTAACCGGCCTACCTACAGCTGAACCGTTCATAATAATATATACCCATGGGCCATTATCGGCCCGGGTTAAAGCCGTAGTCCACCGACGTTGTCCCAGTGCGTATTGGTGGACTCAACACACCCTTGAGAACATTATGCAGGACTCTCGTGCAGGTTTTGACGGCCGACCGGCGCAGTGGGCAGCGTCTCTGTACTCTGAGTCCAAGGCCGTGGGTTCGATTCCCACGACTGGAAAATGTTTGTGTGATGAACATGAATGTTTTTCAGTGTGTGGGGCGTTTGTCGATACATGTATTATAAGTATTTATGTATATTATTCATAAAAATATTCTTCAGTCATGTTAGTACCCATATCACAAGCTATGCTTACTTTGGGGCTAGATGACGATGTGTGTGTTGTAAAAAGAAAAAAAAAGGAATCTTTATTGTTTAGGCGTAGCTCACTTAGGCCTCACTTATTACCTTTTCCGTTATTAGTGAATCCGGGCATATGTAGTGGCGCTTCAAACCCTTACGGTGTTTATCAGCTGAATGCATTCCAAAATAGCGCAGTCAAGCGCTAACTTGTCAGCGCATAAAAACAATACAATTAAAGTGATGTTCAGTTCCCACGACGCACACTGTACTTGTTCGGAAGGAAGTAAATGCCTATACGTTTTTGCCCAATGTTGCATCTATAATTCGATTATCCAATAGAGTAGGTATATCGGCGATGAATTGTACACTCTATTTTTATGTTTCTCTTTCTCAATCACAGTGATAAAGAGGGATGGCAATATAACAATACTTTGTATGTAATACGTTAATAGGCAGTGTTACAGATTATATTGTTTCTTGCATTAGGATTCTGTTGAATGGTATTCTACCGACATTGTTTGTGATGTTAAGAATTTTATAAGCGAATCGTGACATAATCGAAACGTAGTTTGATCACAATAAGGCGACTTGCTTGCTTTGTTACGCTGCTTGTATTTTACAGCCAAGACATGCTGCATTAAATTAGTTTATGTTTTTCATATTTTAATGCACCAAACATACCTATCTGTATAACTAATCTGTCTGCCTTTGGCCGCGTGGCTTTTTTTATCCCACCAGTAGTCAGCCATTGCCAGCAATCTCACCTGTAGGTGAAGATACAGTCTAAGATGGTAACGGGATGACCAACCCATTATCGACCCACTATAAGACATTGGTATCCTCCCACAATGTGGAGGGTTAAGCCCGTAGTCTACCTCGCTGGCCCAGTGCATACACGGCTATGACAATATTATGGAGGACTCTCAGGAATGCAGGTTTTCTCACGTTTTTTTGCTTCACCTTCGAAGCAAGTGATATTTAACTGCTTAAAACACAAATAACTTAGAAGGTCAGTTATAGGTGCGTGCTGGGATTCGAACTCGGGCCCCTGAAAGCGAAGCCAAAGTCCTAACCACTGGGCTATCACTGTTTCACCGGCAGTTAAACCCGTACCCCTTATGGGTTCCTACGCGACATCGTACCGTAACGCTTAATGGATTGGTGGCACCATCATTACTGGTATTATTTTAATGAGGAGCGTCAATATACAAAGCGGCCGTCTCCCCTCGCTCTGCTGTTCCCGAGTACGGTAGAAGTTGCAGTCATAAAGCAGGGTGTGCTAATAAAATTTGCGTGATGGTCAGCTACCACACCAAATGGCTTGTTAGTGTAGGACGATTTCTAGCTCGTTGGACCGCCTTAAGGTAAACCCGAAAGATAGTGTATGGTAGCGTATTTTATGAAAGCCTATTTTGAGCAGTTGATGTTATTTTGAGCAGTGTTTTTTACCTAAAAAGCGGACATCCTTTTATTTGCTTATTCGATAGGGCCTATAACTAAAAAACAAAGAGACCCGCGTATCAATTTTGTTTCTAAATTAATTTATAATTTTTTTTCAAACATGAAAGATTTGCAAGATTATTTTTTACAAGATTTTTTTTTTGTAAAATAATACTCGTTATTTTTTTTGCAGTGCAAACAGTAATAGAAGCCTTAATACCCTTTGTATTTAATTTACAATACAAACCTTGAGAAATTCTCATAACTAATGAAGAAAACGTAATTTTGCGCCAAGTTGATTAAAGATTTTGGATTAAATTGATTATTCATTTTTTTTGGTATTTGTAATACGCGGTGGTGGCTCATTACCTGAGAAAAATGGTTCTGCTACTTAGTGTACGCAACTATCCCAGCCACTGCACTAATCTTTAACTGACCGGTGAAATTTGGTATAGTCAGACAGTCAGTCCGTCTCCATGTTATAAGGGATAATGGATGCAGATGCACTACTACAGATTATTAGCAAAATTGATCGTGACAATATTTTGCATAGATTTTGTAATGCATCCTGGATACAGAAAAGGATTTAGGCAGAATTCCTTTTTAATCCTGAAAATTTAACAGTTTCTCAATATTTAAGAAATCTGAAGCAGCGATTGTGTTGAATTCTAAAAATACGGACGAAGTCCCGGCAAAAAAATGTAAGTTCCTAAATTTAAGGCACAGGTTTAGCTCTCGATTATCCTAATATGAAATCTCGCACAAAACATATAAAAAGCTAACCTATAAAAAGGCTACAGTGCGTACCGCTGCATAAGAGTAGACAAAGTAAAGATATATGAAACGGATTCGGGTTGACACTTTTGTTGATAAACAATAGATCGACGATCTAGTATTTTTTCTAACGCTTGCCCACCCACCCGTTCTACAGACATATATATTCTCGAGTGGAGTTTCACTTAACACACACGGCTACAGACCTTCCTTCAAATTACATGATTATTTAACAACTATAACATAGTTTAGTGAATTAAATTTTTGTAATTGTGGGAAATAAACGAACAAAATGGCCATTAAGGTGAGCTTTATTACAGTAAATAATAACAAAATATCATCGCAATTATATCGCAATAATTAACAAAAATATATAACGTTTCATAAGTACCTGTTTCATAATAATTTATATTCTACGGTTTGACAAAAACTTTATATTTATATACAATATAGATTTTCGTTATCGTTCGTTATCGTTAAGTTTTCTATCATGGAAACGCAAAATGACAATATTTAATATAGGAAAAACAAATTATAGAATTACTATATATTAATAACTATTCTATAGTAACAAAAATTTGTTTCTAATATTATATTTGAACATAATAATTATGATGTTAGCCAAATCGGTGTCACAATGTAACAGAATTAATGAAATTGATTTGATCCAATTATATCTAGCAAGATATTTTAAGATAATGATTATTTTTTTCAAGATGATTGATTATGGGCAAACCTATGGGAGAGACCTTAAGTCCAAAAGTGGAATGTAGGAAAATTTTCTATTTTACACATATGGTGGAACCTTGGTTTCTCAAATTACAATTTATAGATATGATAAAAATTATTAACATCACATTTTTATTTTTCCGGTCACGTTTTCACGTTTCTCTGTTTCTATAGTCGGAGTTTTGTTCAAATAATTAGAAAACTAGGGGATTATTCTCTATACAAGGTAGGAAACTGTGGTTGCTTATTAGAAACTCATAAATGAATGCTTATAGTCATTCAGCCGGCAATGGAAAGTCTATATTAATCTAGGTTATTGAAATTCGTTTCTTACCAGCATCTTCGTCATTAGACGTATTCTAAAATAGTTGGAAAATCCAAAAGTGCACGCCTCATAATCTCATTCATTACAAAAAAATTGAGATCATTTTTAAATAATAATTAAACTACATTTAATTATACCGTGAAAATTAATAGGCTTCTATTCCTCAAAATACTGGAGGCTATAAAAAATAACACCACGTTAAGTGAAATATTTCGCTCGTTATCGTAACCAAAAGATACGGGATCGCCACATACAGATACACGGACCGGACGTTAGAACAACCAAGACAGAACTTTTTTAAACAATTTTTTTAATTAGATTAAATAATAAAAAGATATTTAAAAATATCATGAGTGTTAAAAATACACTATTTTTAACACTCATGATTTCTCAACATTTGTCTATTTATATTCACTCATACAAGCAATAAAGAATAAAAAAAGTGACATTTTAAGTTGGAGAATCACTCGGTGTGCGTAAACTGACAGTAATACCCACCTCAACGCTTCGCTTATGAGGCGTGCAATATCGCTATTTTGTGACGGACCAAGCTATTGGAAAGCCATCGCCTATAAATTGTGCCTGTAATTAAAATAGCAACCAAGACTGTTAGACCGGCAATGCTGCTAAGCAGCAAGAATAAGAACGGCTAAAGTAGTTCCCCGAATGAGCTCTGTCCTAAAAACCTCTACTTATAAGAAAAGAAAGGAGACTATTTCGGAAACAAAATTTGTTGAAACACTTCTATTTTCTACATGGGTCAATGTATGTTTACTTTTATGGCCGCACTTAAAACTTGTTCTTAGCTCCATATCGGTTAATCAATCTTTAACAGTTATGTGCATACTGCCAAATTTTCAGTCGTACAAAAAAGTCCTAAATCATTATCCGATTGTGTTTAATTAGATCACGCTAACATTGTAAATTTTCCGATTATAATAAATCCCACATTATTATGTCATTGGTCGCACTCACTGTATAACACATCCATTATAAATAATTGACAATAGTAGTGTTATTAGGTTTTCAAAGACACAAAGACACTGTCACCTTTTTGTGCAATTTCCCACGCACTTTCAATAGCCCACGTAATACTTGGTTACATGTATGTGTTTTTTCAGTGTTTTCACTTATGTATTGAATCGATCACCAAGATTTCTTTGTCGTCGCAGACTTTGGAAGTTCACTGCTTGACATTCAAATCATAAAATTTCATATTGGTCTATACGAAATTCCACAATACAGGTAGCCTGAGCCTATGTTGCCAACGAATAGTTTTTTTAACCACCTGTTAAATAATATTCTTCCAATAATCTCCTCATTTGACTATGTAAATACACTTTCGATACAAATTTATAGACTATTCTAATATAATATCTTATTTTCAGAGCGTACTCCTAGCTTCAGCATTAATAGTTTGCGTATATGGAAGAGTGTTTACATACCTTCGACCAGTGGACATGCAGCCGTCGGCGACCTTCTTCCAACCAAAGATTACTTACGACTTGCACCACCATATACCTGAAGACGAGCACGTTGATTACTACGTGAGTGTTTTTATATAACTACTAGCTTTTGCTCGCGACTTCGTCTGCGTTCGATTTAGTTTTTTGATATGGCATTAAATTTAGTTGTAGATCTAAAAAAAATTAAAGTATTAAGTAATTAAGCCTTTATAATTAGGAGTTTGCTGCTGTCCGCTGAGGAGTTCTGTCCTCTATTTCCAACCACAGTTTGGGCAAAATTAATCACATATTATAACCTCTATAGTACAAAAATAATTATTTAAACCGGTTATAATTTGTCGGAGTTATGGTGTAAAATCGACCAACACTCATCCCCTCTCCCAAGGAACCGAGCTTAATGTTGGGAAAAAAAGTATTCTATATTACTTCTAACACTTCCAAGAATATGTGTACAAAGTTTCATGAGGATCGGTTAAGTAGTTTTTGCGTGAAAGCGTAACAAACAAACTTACATTGACATTTATAATATTAGTAGGAAAAAAATACTTTATTAATTTCGGGCTGTAAAAATGGACTATTCATAACGCAGCTTTTTGGTGCTTGCTGTGGTAATTTGAGATTGGAGATAATGTAGTTGTGTTTAGGTTGGTAGTACACATAGGTAAACTTTTTATGAATCTGCGCTACTCTGTAAATTGCAATGTTGAGAGCAGCTTCCTGTAACACAACTAGCTATCACAGTTATTATAGTATGTTACTGCATATCTCTCATAGTTTACGGGATTTCCTCAATAGCTACTCCAGATTAAACACAAGTAATAATACATAAATTAACATCCTTTTTTATACATCCAATCCATTTTTTTTCTGTTGATAAGTTGCTTAGCAAAGTTGTGATAAAATACCTAAATAGTATGGCTATTTATTGACCAACGTTGCTAAGTAATAGATCTATAAATTGCAGATATCTTTATTTATATATATTTCTTATGTGCGTGTGTATGTCACTAAACTCCTCCTAAGCGGCGGGACCGATTTGAATGAATTTTTTGATATGCGTTTGGGTGGCACCCTGGATGGTTTGGATTCAAAAATCAGCCCGACAGATGGCGCTGGGGTCCGCTAGTATTGAATTTAAAAAATGGACATAAGACTAGTCTGGAATAGTCTGTAGTTATCCACGGAGATATATTTTTTCGTACATTTTCCGATAGAACTATGTTATGAGTTTAAGATTATGGTAATTGAAAATATGTAAATTCTTAAGTATTTTACATAAAAAGAAAGTGCAAATTTGTCATGTAACTTTGTTATTATGTGAACACAATGTTGCGACAAGAATTGCACTGATGACTAAGCAATAACTACCTGTGCCTACGTTTTATTTAAATATTAATATTCAAAGCACAATTTAAATAGAATTAATACTCATTAATAAAATCTCTACAAAGAGGTTTTTCGCTGTTCGAATAACTGGTGAGGGAATCTATGTTAAAGTTTCTAACACCAATAATTGTGTTTTGAAAGTCTCAGTTCTATATAATATACATATTTTAATATGTGATATATTTTTTTTAAATTACCTAGACTGAATAAGGAAAAAATATATAAATATTTCTTAAAAAACTATTACTAAGAACGAAATATTTTTTTTGTCGAAAACTATTGTCAAAATCTGTTATATATAGAAGCAAACTTTGTGGAATTCGATGATATAGGTATGTACAACGAAAATTTAGCATAATCGGCTATCCTTCGCTAAAAAAATCAAAATTATGCATTATTCTACTAGTCAAGCCCTTTCAATTGATATTCACGTTGTGGGAATATGTAATCTGCCGTTTTGTGACGGCGGCTATCTCAGATCGTTGTTCATCGAATATAGCTAAGAACACTTCCGATTAATTCACCTTTCAAACAAAAGAAACAAAATCAAAATCGGTTCATCCGAAACATGATGGAATAAACACGCACGGACTCATACACAAAGACACATCAATCTTATAATACCCAAAGGGGTAGGTTTTTGCGTTAGGCGATAATAAAGCCTCTTTACGATATACTTAAGTGTAAGTACATCGAGTGGAGTATTTTTTCAGCAGTTATCAATATAATTTCTTAAAATACCATTTCCATTGTTGACTATAAATTTTGACACTTGCCACTTCACGAACAATGGGTAATTGTGTCCAAGTAAGGTCATAGTAATTTACGTTGTGAGTAGCTTAAAGGAATCAGCATCCGTAGATAAAAAGGAAGTTACGGCAAAGACGTTACTTCCTAACGATGATGAACTTTTCAATAAATCTGTGTGGCAAAACAAGAGCAAAGTGTTTTTGTCATATTCATGAAATTTAAATATAGAAAATAAAAAAAAACCTCCGACACTACTTTTTAAAAATAGTATCTAGTTTATTACTAATATCTTAATTTTGTGGCGGCCATCTTGGATTTGCAATTTATCATAGTGTACAGTATTCTATAAGTCAAGTTCTTTAATTTCTTACCCATATTGAAGAAGTTGTAAAAAATATTTAATCCGCTATTTTGTAGAGGATTGGTCTTGGGCCGATTCTCATCAAACAAAGCTCAAAACACTCCCGACTAATTCACCTTTCAAAAAAACAAAACATAATCAAAATTGGTTCATCCGTTCGGATTATGCTACGGACACGCACAGACAAGTCAAACTTATAACACCTCTGTCTGTCTCGTCTTTGTCGCGGATTAAAATCTGGCTTTTAAGACTTGAATTTAAGGAAACGCGAGAACAAAAACTATGCTAATGTTATATTTTGAATGTTACAGGCCTACCCGAAATATGTGTTCAAATACGGAGTGAATGACTTTCACACCGGTGACATCAAGACGCATCATGAAAGTAGGGACGGTGACGTGGTTAAAGGTAATTAATATTTATTTTCACCAGCACTTAATTCAGTAAATTCCTACAACAACTTTTAATACATTTGTTTAATATTGTTAAGACTTTAACAGGTCAACATTTTTAGAAGATTTTAGAGTTTATACGTTTACAAGTTCTCTAAATATTACGCACCAGCGAATTGGAGGTATAACTTTATATATCGCCTAACGACGTTAGTGCCCATCTAAGTGTTTGTGAAATCTAAATGATTAGGCATCCGGTTAGGACGTTTTCTAAGTTTTTTTTTAAAAAGGGGATAAAGGTCAGGTTAACTTAAACCTGTGACCCAGACGTCAGAAACTAACTACTCTATACTTTTATAGATTTATATCCTATATTTATATATACCTTCCGAACCAATGGTCCGATGAGCAATTTAAGCATGAAGAGATGTTAAAGCAGCATCGTGTGATCCATCCTCTGGAAATTTGTATCGGTATAAAAATCTTTCGTCACTCTCTTCGTAAACTATAATTTTTTTCAAGTTATTACAATAATCCTGCATGAAGAAAGTTCAAACCAACATAAATTTTCGCATTCTCATTGAGGTATAATTAATGTATAATATCAATTACCAGTTATCTAGTCTAGTAACTTTTTTAATAGATGCTAACCGGTAGGCAGTGGCGAGTTGTGATATCCATACAAAATTTACGATTATTAAAACTGTTCCTGTCAAACTATGTGATTTGTATAAAGGCTACAAGTCAAAAAACTTGTAGAAAAAGTAACTGAATCGAAGATCGAGCTAAATCGGATCATCTTGCTATTACTTTTAAACTGCATCTTAGAAAATATTGCTTGTATATTTTTACTATCCGTATATTATCCATATTAATTTTAGTTTCACCAAGTCTTTTCTAAAGCTTTTTAATGTCCCAACATTGACCCCATTGACCTACAACGCTGCTCCATCCAATGCGGGCGGGTTTTAACGATAACTATCACATGTTAGTGATCATAACCGGGACCGAAGACTGCTAAGCTTGTTTTTCGAGGAACGGAGTCCAACATCGCGAATTTAGGAAAAAAAAACGATTATTGGCTTAACCCGTGAATCCAGGAGCTCATGATTAGTAGTTGAACATGCTAACCACTTTGCCAATTGGTAGTTCTGTAACACTTGCGTAAACCTAATAGTCAATAGATAATTAGGTCTTAATTTATCAACCAACCGTTAAACAATTATTAGTCCCGCTTACGCACGAGTATTATATCATAACGTGTAACTATTTTTAACGATGGTCTATATTTTTATTTTTATTGTGAAATTATTTTACATAACTGCATTGGCTTGTTTTTAAATTGTGGCCTAGGTTAGGTAATTAAACAGGCAATTTTATAATTTATATATAAATAATTAATTACCATTATCATTCAATTATAATTTTCTTTGAGGACAAATAAATTAAGTTATTTTTCTGTTTACCCGCATTTTATATTACTAGGTTATTTTCTCTAGGAATAATAATATTTGTGTGGAAGTATGGACTAGCTGTAATGGTTTTAGCTCTTTCTTCGTCTGCATAGTCTATGGTATAAAAAGTAGTCAATGTTACTCTCCGTCTTTTGAACTAAATTTGTGTCAATAATCTAGTTCATTAGTTGCTTAATTAGGGCGTTAAGGAAAGACAAACAAACAAACTTTGCAAAGGTGAGGGAAATAAATTTTTAGAAGAAGTTATTAGAAAATACATTCGTTATTTTTTTCACAGGCCAGTACACAGTGGTAGAGCCCGACGGCTCAATCCGCACAGTGGACTACACTGCCGACAAACACAACGGGTTCAATGCCGTGGTGCACAAAACAGCGCCCCTTTCATCGCATGAAGCCCACCTTTAACATTATACTAAGCTATCTGTCAACTTAGTGTTAAATAAGTTAGAGATCCTAACAAAACCCTCCTACGATCTCCATGTTGTTTGACTCAAAATTTTAGTTATTTATTACTTTTTTACGCTAAGAGTATTATTAGAGCTAACGTGATGGGACTTAATACATATTACTAGTCCGATTCTGGACAATAGAGTTCTATCAACGGGAAGGTTTGCTCATAAATATGCATACACAGAGGTCGCTGCTTAACATTTTCCATTAAATTAGCTTAGTCACCTCGTACGAAAACCGCGGGAAAAGGAGGGTTGGTGACTACTTTATTCTGATCTACCGTCAAAACACGGCGAACCACACGTACACGTTGCAAGTTATATACAGTGTGCATATTACACGTTGGTCCAATGCATTAGCCCACCAGGTTAGCTCAACATATGCCTTTATGTAAGTACGCAATGTACCTGATGTTGTAAATGTTATATAGGTGTAGGACTAAGCGTGATTATTTGTTATTTACTATATTATTGTAATAAATAGATATTTAAAATGAAGTTAATATTATTTCGTGCAGGCTCAGTTCTGTGCACGCGTTACACTCAGTATGAGTCGAAACAGAACCACACAGAAGTGTATTGTTGAAAATGGATTAAACTTTTTTGATTGCAATGAGTTTAATGCCGAAAGTAATTTCTTCGAACGGGGAATAATATCCTGCGGATGCTCAGGGAGACTAACTGACTTTGCGATTTAAAAAGAATCTCAAGATAAGACAAGTAACCTGTATCCTGTAACCTGTCGTCAAGTTTGAATTGCGGATTTCTTGCCTTCACTCGACTTTGAGCACACAATCGTAATCTCTCGATGTTTTTTTCATCATTATATTTAATTCCTTAAAGCTTTGAAAAGTTAAAGTTGAAAGTTAAAGTTGAATGGACCAAACTTGGTCTCCCCGAAAGGAATGCCCAAGTTGTACCCATTTGGCTATCACCGCTTCTATGATCAGTAACAACTTAAATGAGCGATATTAACAATACAAAATGTGTATTGTGGCTTGCAAGGTAACTTTTTTCACACGGTACAGTATAACTAATCACAAAATATGTGTACCTTATAAAACGATAGTAAAATACGTAGTAAGTTTGCTAGTAGACTGTAACGTTCACAAAAGATATAGCATAGAAAATATAAAGAAGAAGAATCTATAAAAAGAAGAAGCCTGATTTTTTATTTGATTGCTAGTTTTGCTGTCTAGTTAACAGAATAATGAACTCAACTTGTGTAATGTCGTATGGGATCTTATTATGGGGCAGAGCTGCTGATACAGAAACTATATTTATACCACAGAAAAGAGCTGTGCGATCGATATATAAACATAGATCACGCGAATCCCTTCGTGCAAAATTTTAAGAAATAGGTTAAACAAAACATAAGTAATTATAAACAAAAAGTCGATATAAACAGCCGACTTACTAGAAACGGACATAAATTAGTGATAGTGCATATCGTCTGAGAAAAGTACAGAAATCCTTTGTATATCCAGAATCCAGATATGCTTTTATAACATGATACCGAAGGTAATATTAGATCTACCTTTATCTAAGTTTAAACCATATATTAAAACACATTTAACAAATCGTGGTTACTGCACGATTGATGAATTCCTTAACGACAAGGCTGCTTGGAAGCAGGCCACTCCGCTCTCATTTCTCACAAAACAGAAAAATTCTAAAGATTGTTAAAAAACGATGTTGGAAAAGAGCAATTTGCTGAGTTTCTTGTCGGCTCTTCTCAGTGGAATCTGCCTCCCGGACACTTCATACAAGCACAAACATGTACTGGAGGGGAATTCTATTCTATGCCATGTTGCTTTCACGCAACTGTCTGAGGTCAAGTTCACCTTTGCCGGGAATCATATCAGAGAGGGACATAGAGCGTCTTTTTATGCCAGCAGCTTAAATTTGGTTAACCATAATTTGGGCCTATCGTCCCGAATACATTTCTAGAGGTCTAATGAAAATTTAGAACGGATAACCGCAAATTATTCAAATTGTATCTGCCGCCAAGCAGCATTTCTATGTTCCAATCTGAACGGCATGGTTGCCAGTGTATAGACATGTGGCTTAACACCTATGCCTCAGGTTTATTTACAAAGGGCTGCACTTAGTACGACTTGTTCCTTGTATGCCCTGCGAACTTCTTCTTCTCCATCAGATACGCCATCTTGGTCCTTCCGTGCAATCGTTGCGTTAATAAAGTTTAATTGAACACTCTCATCAGTCTGAGCTTAACCTAAGCTATTATCATATCATTGGGCAAGTAAAGGTACTGAGTAATCACTAGATAGTTTTGGTTCGCACGTAAATTAAAGCACCAGACATTTACTGCACATTTACTGTGATGAAACTCAACAATTACTGCAGTTGAAATAGAATAGCCTACTGTGATCTAATTGTGAGGTACTACGTGTACTAATTGTTACAACTCCTGTTGATAGCTTCAGTTTTATCATTACTATTCAGATATCTACATATAGTTAAACAATAATCAAACAATGTCTAATCTCCATGTAACCAGAATCGATCTTCCTCGTTTCTAATTTGATCACGTAGAGATTCCTTGTATGCCTCATCATCATCATCATTACCGGCCCATTACAGAACATGGGTCTCCTCCTACAATGAGAAGGGTTTAAGGCCGTAGTCCACCACGCTGGCCAAGTGCGGATTGGTGGACTTGTATACCTACTATTCAATAAATCAAATGAGATATATAGGCACTAGACATCAAGCTATAGTTACGAAAAGTTTATCATCATCATATCAACCCATTGCCGGCCCACTACAGGGTTTTGGTCTCCTCCCACAATAAGAAGGGCTGAAACTGTTGTCCAACACGCTGGCACAGTGCGTATTGTGGGACTCCAAACTAATTTTAGAACTTTATGGGGAACTCTGAGGCATGCCGGTTTCCCCGCGATGTTTTCTTTCACCATTGAAGCAATTGATATTTTAATTGGTTAAAACGCACATAACTTAGAAAAGTTAGAGGAGTATGCTGGGATTCGAACTCTGCCCCCCGAAAGTGAAGCTGAAGTCCTAGCCACAAGGCTATCACCGCTTGTGTGAGTGTTTACCTGTTTTACGAAAACACCTGTAACGCTATTGAATATATTCCGATTCAATACAAACATGGTATCGGTTTTTCAGCATATAATCATTATTACACTACCGCAACTAAATACTGATTTAGCGTTTTGAACTAATTTGCATGTCACATAACCGTGCGAAACTTTTCCCAATTCATCTCGATCAAATTTGTATCGGTGCTGGTTCTTTTTATCCGACTACAGGAGGATTATGTGTTGAACAGTCTATGAATGTACATGTTTTCTTGTTACCAACATTAATAGCACCTCCATAACACAAAGCAGCAAGGATTGTTTTTAAACAGCTCTTTCATAATAAACTGTTTTTATGATATAAAAAAACAAAGCTTCAACTTACTGCATGTTTACCTTAAGTAGAGTAATTATTCAGCGTGCCTCTTATGTATTTGGGATAAGATAAGTGGTCCAAGAAAAACTCTTATCATTATCGTTATAATCAGTATAACACCTATACGGTTACCATAAACTTAATGTTGTGTTGCAATCTAATTTGCATACGACGTCATTGTACCGTGCGAATCTTTTCTCAATTGGTAGGTAACACTTACACCTACCGACGCCGGCTCGCGCCCTAGGAAACATCTTTTCGGACTCGGCCCCGCACCAAGGCTGGCTCACTATGACTATTTATAAAGGCATGTGAACCCTCTATTGTACTATTCAGGGAACTAACTTACAGCGCAGCAGTCGCATTTATCCTAGTAAATTTTCCATAGTTTTTTTTCCATTATGTCTCAGTATTATTGTGTGTTGTTTGCAATTGTGTGCAGCTGTGTTCAGGCGAGACCTAAGATCAGCCCCGTGTTTAATCAAGTGTATGAACCAGGACTAGAGTATTATGATGTGAGGGAAAAGCTTTCTTGTTCTATTTAATACTTCTTTTGCGTTTCAACACTCTCATTGCTTTTTATAAAGCCCATAGCGTTTCCCAATAAACATAGTGAACAAATTAATCGATTATAAATTCCTGAAATCAGCACGTTCAAACATACGATCAAACTAATTGGATTTCAGTTTAATTTTGTCTGTTAGGCTTCCGTCAAGGCTAGTTACCACCCTACTAACAAAGACGTGCTGCCAGACGACGTACGAACCCGCAGGGTGATTACATATCTCACGACAGGCGTAAATCTCTTGCCCTGAATCTTAGGTACTTTCCTAGAAAGTCTGTACGTAAAGTTTTGCCAATCCATTTACAAATCCAATTCCTTTTTTGGCTCAGATAAAAGTCGTTAAAACTCTAGCAATATTATTATAGAACCAACGGTCAAAACTAGTTCGTCCTATGTATACAGTTGTTTAATATTAAAAATAATGATAAATAATGAGACTGATTACTATTATTAGGACCGTCCCAGATACTCATTCAACTATGGAGTGGCCGACCATTCTACTGGTGACATCAAATCCCAGCACGAAACTAGAGACGGCGGGGTCGTCAAAGGTAATATGAAAAGCACGGTACATTTTCATTGGATGAGACAACGACGAATTAATGTGTCAACCATATGACCACCTAGAGCAACAACTGAGTTTCTTGCCGGCTCTTCTCAGTAGAATCTGCTTTCCGAACCGGTGGTAGAGACACTACAAACATACATACTTGACGTTTCAAAAGTGCTTATAAAGTAGGCCTACTTGAAATAAATTAATTTTGAATTTTGAGTTTTCTAGTTCGTTCTGTATTGGACTGGGTCTAAAGATGTTCATTTGGTATTCAGACCACACCTATTTCAGTATTTTTGCCACATTAAGTATAACCGTTTTTTATGTGCAATATCAGTATCTTACCTATAAACATATAAGTTATGCTACTTTAGTACATAGCTCAACTATCTTGATGCAATTGGGCATATAGCTTGAATCCTTGGTATATTATAGTTCAATATGGTACGTTTGAATCCCACAAGACAATTTGGTTAAAAATATAGGCTTTTTTTTTTAATGCAGAGCCCTAAAAAATGTTTCATAAGTATAGAGCTACCGTTTGTATTTGTTACAAAAATTCTTTAGGATTTCATACGAAAAGAGATTTTCTCGCACTACCCCAACCTCAAGAGCCTTCATTAACAAACGCGCATTGTTTGAAAAACTATGCCGTGATTAGCGTTTTATTAGCAACAAACATAACCGACTAATGACTGGGAACATGGCTTTGAGAAAATTGTTGTACCTATTGCGACACCGCCATTTTGTATTCTTAATCAACTATAAGTGGATATTGTTTATTGTTGTATAACCATTATAATTTAAAAATCGAAAGGATATCGTTCGTATCGTTTTTAACTGAATTTTGAATATATAAAGGTAGGTACATAAACCTAAATCTATATTTATTTCCACCAAAAATATGCGATGTAAATAAATTTAAACCATCACATCGACCCATTACCGGCTCACTTTAGGGCTCGGATATCCTCCCACAATGAGAAGGGTAGAGGCCGCAGTCCACCACGTTGACCCAGTGCGGATCGGTTGACTCCACATACTTTTGAGAACATTATGTTTTCCTTCACCGTTAAAGCAAGTGATATTTTTAATTACTTAAAACGCACAAAACTTAAGTTACAGGTGCGTACTGGGATTCGAACTCGGGCTCCGAAACTGAAGTGAATCTCCCACTGCGCTGTCACCGCTTCAAATAAATTAATAAATCTAAATATATTTCAGTATTTATTCTCTTGTGATAACCGAAATATTACCTGGCTGACGATGTTTCATGCTTTTGAATTTTGAGACCATAGAATTTGTTAAAATATTATAATTTATGACAATGTGCATAATTTAATGAGTAGATTATCTTTGTTCTATCCGCAAAACGTGTATTAGATATTTATAAACAATTCAAAATGCGTACGCGTTTGTTTATTCTTGTAAGAGTGAAAAATTGGACAAATATATTATCAGTATTCATAATTATAAAAAAAAATTACAGGTCAATATTCTCTAGTAGAGCCGGACGGTTCAATCCGTACAGTGGACTACACAGCCGATCCAGTTCACGGTTTCAACGCTGTGGTCTCTAAAGTCGGACCCAGTGTACACCCGACACCTAAGCCGCTGCCACCCATACAACCTGCCGTCATACAATATGTACAGAATCCTGTGCCGGTGCCTGTACAGATACCTAAGCAAGTTTTTAGGCCTGAAGTTCTGCCACAGCAAATCTATGCTTCACCGTCACCATTTTGTAAGTTTCTTTTACTTTTGATCTCACCTTACTCTTTTCCTATGCCGCTTAAGCAAAAATCATTAATACAAATAAGGAATTATATGTATTAATTGAACAAAACTCATCAATTATGTCAACATATTATTTTTATTGCGACTCCGCAGAAGTTAAATACTGTTTGAAATCATATGCAGCGACGCTCTACTATTATTACTTTCAATAACTTATTTTTTATAATTTTTTACCTAATAGGCCTAAATTAATGAGATATATAAATTATCACTGTTATGATAATTTAGTTTGTCAATTATACGAAGTTCCTATATCTCGCCCGCCATCTTGCCCAATGGCAGTTAAGTGTCTTTTGTTTAAATACTTAATATGTAAGTAGAACTTGATTTCCTGATAGCGTGGCAATCAGGATTAAAGAGCAAGTGGGTTTATACCTCTATACCAGTTTACGCTGATGAAATGATCCATAATGATAACATCCAATAACTTGAATTTGTCACCGTGACACAATCAGACGACACTTCAAATAACGTTACCTAAGACACAATAGCTGCAGGTAGATAAAACAATTTTAGTTGCAGCCAAACATAATAATAAAATGTCCAATTAGCGTCTGATAACATACCGTAACCCCATTGTTGACGATTCTTAAAGCCATTGTCTCTTATATTGTATTTTGTTTTCCAGTGTACCCCAAGGTTGCAGTGCAGTTTCCCGAGTACGACTTTGAATTCGACGGGCCTTCGAACAATTTCTACTAGCGTTACATCTAAGAATTTACACGTAGGTTTATACATTGCTCTTATATAGTAGAAAGTATAGTCCATAGATTGGCATGTACCCATTGGTGAATAGATCATATTATCTCAAGTTTGTTTGTTTCTAGCGCTCTTGTGATGATTGTACTGGGTTGTCTTAATGATTATTTAAAAAAAAAATCATTACGTAGATGTAGCTTCTATATCAACTTACAATTACTTAAAATCATAAGGCATTATGGCGTCTTTAGGCCGCCATTTTGACTAAAAGTCAGTCAATGATATTCCGTATGCCAGTTTGTTTAAAGTATATTTGCAAAATGATTTAAGGACATATACTAGTTATGTCGTTCCTTCGGTGTCACCCACTTTCACTATCTAATAGACGAAACGAATAGTTTTACTTGTACAAATCTGACTCGTTGTTCCTGATATTAGCGCGTTCGAATAACAAACAATAAAACTGTCAGCTTAATGATATGATTTTGTAATATAACATAGTTTTTTTAGGCATATGCTGAGATTAATTTATAGTGATTGTGATCAAAGCAAGTAAGTATTTTAATAATTATTTTTTTAGTTGATGTATTCACAATGCATTATTTACTTGCATTATAACTTTAAGTCATGTTAAGTCTTAAATTTTTGATTTTTGAATTCTCTCTCAGAAATTGTGCCTTAATTATTATAATAATACAAAACATTGTCAATAATGAATATATTCTATTGTTTAAAATACGATGAGATGATATATTTAGTGAAAATCTTATAGCAAAATCTCTTCGCTTACACTTAGCAATGTATTTACGAGTAGGCTATTCAACTGTAGCGAAGTTATGTTACGAGGCGTCGCGATTTTAGCGTTCCTTATTTATTAATAAGGAATCATGTATTGTAAATATGTATTGTAAATTTTTTATTTTCAATATTAATAAATGCATAATACGGTATAAATTTTTACAAGTCTTCTTTTTATAAGTTCTGGTCAAACTGAGGCTAAAAATGTGCGGGACGTGGGATGAAAATCGCTCGCGCCTCATGATAAATAACTCGCATTTATGTACCTATATCTTATAGGTGTCAAATTGGTGCCAATAGTCGGAACATATCGTCTCGCACTACTGGGATTGCTTAACCTAACAAAAAAGACAAATACGAACCCTGTTGTGCTTCTTCATTTTAATTACCGATGCAAAAACGACGGGTTTTATAAGTTTGGCGTGTCTTTGTGTGTTTGGGGTGTAAACTTACCTACCACAAAATGGCGGATTTCATAACTTCATTCATAACTCCAACAATATGGGTATCAAATGAAAGGTTTTGACTAGTAGAATACTATATACCTACCTTGATAAATTTGAAATCAAATATGGACGCCACTATAAAATGGCGATTTCTATATTTTTTTCACAACTCCTTCAATATTTGTATAATAGAATAATAATAAGTATATACTATAGTAGAATAACGTACACTGTATTGTAAGTCGGGAGTTTTGAATTTTTAATTTGTATGTCATGTTACTCTAAGTTAGAATAGACACAGGTTGGGACTTTACAAATTGCAGGATGTGATTCTTGCATGCCCTGCGAAGTGTTGCCCTGTTTATGGCGATAAAGTTCACCTACATTCAGGTGGCCAATCTGCATGGTCTTTCAAAAGCTACTATATATATATATGTAGGGATAAGATTTAGTTTCGATCGATCGTCATGACATAGTAAAACTTAGTGAGAGTTAAAACTTTGAGAGCACTGCCAACATTTAGATGGAATTATATATTTTATTAAGGATGAACTTAGCAATCACCTGTAGGAAGTGAAAGGCAATAAATGAAACCAATTCCAATCAAAATTGTAACTATTTTACGACTTGTCTGGCGTAGCAATGTCCTGCTGGGTAAAAATTACCCACCTGCATTTGATTACCGGTTGTGTCCATTTAAGAAAAGTTTAAGCAAATACTTTTTTTTAAAACTAGCCGTATCCCATCTTAACTTTGGATCCCAGATCCCAATGAAGTATTTTCAATTTTTTTTCGGATTGTAGATATGTCTGAGTGGTTTTGATGACGTTTAAAGTCCAGGTTCATTATGATCTTAGATGGGCGTGAACAGAGTTAAAATTGGTCATATATTATATATAGTTTTCGGTTCGTCTCATGATTTAAGCTGTGATTTACCTGTATTCATTTTTATAATAAAAAGTAAAAAAAATCTGGTGCGCTTTATGTACAAATTTAGGATATTATCTACGAGCTATCTAAAAGAGTAAAAATAAGATAAATGTATTTTCTAATGTTATAAAAAACAAAGATTTTCGTAGTTAATCAACATTTCTTGAACAACAGTTGAACAATTCGTAAAATAACAACAAAAATAACACCAAAGCCGGTAGTCAGATAATTTCCGTGATACCCAACTTTTCGTGGTATGCACCTGTTACACTATGTTTAAGAAACTTGCTGTTATATCGTGAAAATCACGAGTATTATTTAATGTTACAGTTTGATTTCAATTAAGTACCGTGGTCCGCAACTTTAATAGTATTAAAGGGTTGGAAATAATTAAATGCAAGTAATCAATTACTGTCTGTCTCTGAATTTTCTTACCTATTACTTTAAATCCTGCGGGGAAGGGTCCCGGCTGATGTTCCAGAATAAAAAGTATCCTATGCCCGACCTCAGGATTTAACTTATATCTGTGCCTAGCTACGTCAAGATTCGTTGAGTGGTTAAGCCGTAGATAGCTTACAAACAAAAAAATATTCACACTACCCAGATTCTGTATTTTATTATGTTGAAGCTCTAAATGTCTCCTATGAGATTATATCTCGGCTCGTGCTTCAGAGTTGGAACGTTAATGTGTATGGAGAACATGATCTTCACGGCTGTTCGAAGTCGAAGTATGAATGTTACTATTATAAAGATCCACTCCAAAGAATTCGTATAAGCCTTCGAGTTCTTTAAGTTCATCTATAATGATTTTCGATGATTCGTATCCATAATGGAATTCGACATTTAACTTTAATCGTGACTAACGCACCTGAACCTCAGCGAATCCGGAACCCATCTTCAATTTTTCAATGTTAGTATTTCATGTTTCAAATCGTAGCATACAAATGAATGCATTTAAACCACAGAATTAGGATATGTTCTTAATTCTGTGACTTTTGTGCAATAGGGGATGTTGCGTGAGAACCCACCTTTAAGGCCACGTGCATGCAGGGGTACCGGGCCCGGTTGTTTCTAGACTTTTCTCCTATTTGAACCTCGATGGCACAGGAAGCTGGTTATTAATCATAAGTCCAGACGTGTCACTATCACTCATCACCAAAAAAAGATATGTTATCACGGGAGCGAGTGAATATCGACCATATCCGGTGATTGATCTGATTAGTGAGTTATTTCTACCGCTTGAGGCGCGTCGGTGTAGTAAGTTACCAACGAACTGCATCGGTTCTTTCTATTGCAGCCAATAGAAGGCACAAAAAATATAAAACAAGAACAATCCTCCAAATTGTGTTAGCAGAAAAAAAGAGAAAAAAAACATATATATCTACCTATAAAAATATTAAGAACTTTGTTCCTGTACGGAACAATCTTAATAACTAAATAATCATAGAGCTTTGGGTATAATTAATAAATACCTATGCTACTTGGTATTAGTATTATCATTATGATGTCAACATAATTTGGACGGCCGGCTGGCGCAGTGGACAGCGACCCTGCTTTCTGAGTCCAAGGCCGTGGGTTCGATTCCTACAACTGGAAAATGTTTGTGTGATGAGCATAAGTGTTTTTCAGTGTCTGGGTGTTTATATGTATTTTCTAAGTATTTATGTATAAGTATATAATTCATAAAAATATTCATCAGTCATCTTGGTACCCATAACACAAGCTACGCTTACTTTGGGGCTAGGTGGCGATGTGTGTATTGTCGTAGTATATTTATTTATTTTTTATTTATTTATAATATGTTCTAGGAAATTCGTAGGTGGATATAATTATTATCTTTAAAAAAAACAACCACTGATCATAATTTTCCTTAACGTGTAATCTGTTATTCATAGCATGTTTGCAAAACTGAAATACCTAGTTTGATTTATGACATGGCTGTAGAAATGTCTCATCTGCTTATTCTTACTTATGTAAAAGGACGATACAATTATAAGATAGATGTAATGTTAACCTGAAAGAGAGAAGAATAACACCTTTATTCCACTCAAATATAAACGAATATGGAGAACACATAAGAACAGAAAATTATAAGCATGTTAAGTCAGCTTTATTGCTGCAAGCAATGTCTTTTTATTTTTCCTATATTTAGAGGTCCTTTAGCCAGAATGCGTTATTTTGTTTTACTATTAGATACATATTTGTAATATTCAAGTTATTGTTACTATCGGATTGCTGTCTATCAAAGTAAAGGTGGTTGCGGCATAGGACGTTCATCTGGGGTCTTTCTACCGTTGCTTCGAGAAGTATTATTTGACATGCCTTTACCCATCCCCCTAAAATAAGGATTATATTTCGGAAACAAGAACGTCAACAATATTAAAATTTCAGCGATTGTAGAAGGATTGCGGTAAGAGAGGTGCCATAGGGTTACTTCGATAAATTCTCCCAGTGACCTACGAGTATACTAGCTCCGTCTAGGTTATTAAGAAAACATAAACAATCCTGACATGTCTTTTAATCTGCATTTATGAAATCTACAAATGTACTATTAATAAACGTGGCGTCGTTGAGTTTTGTAGTTTTTTTCGCATATCAATGCAGTGTGATACACTTCTACTGACAGCGCCCCTCAAATTTGAAAAACACTGCGAATCTAAAAATGACCGGAATACGTTTAAGCAATACTTACATTGATATTTGGATTATTAGTAAGTTTATAAGTACCTACCTATTTGGATTTTTGAACGCTTATATTAAAAAGAAATGTCAAGGTGGTTTTGTGGTTTACAATAAGTTAAAAATCTTAATATTTATATTATGAGATGAGAGCAATATCATGGAATCAAACCCAAGAACGCACCATCAAAAATCCGAAGCCTACACAATTGCGCCAGAGAAGGCGTCAAAACTACTCGATTGCACTCTAATGCATCTTAGGCAACCCTATTATTATTGCCCAAACTATCTTGTTACATTAAACAGTATCTTTCATCTATAGCTTGAGTGTTGACAGATAACTGACATTTAATTTATTAATAGGCTTTATTATTTAAGGCACGCGCATTCTTTGGTGAGCCCGCTTCAAACTAAATACTCTCTAAAAGTTTAAAATTCTTTCTATTAGGTTACATTTGATAAAACTAAATGGATAATGAAAAAAAATTGGAGAAATTAGATTGCTAAACATGGAAACCAGTTTTAAACCATGCAAATTCTTAAGCGTTATTTGATGTATAGCTATTATAGTAACATCCTGAAATACTTGTAACCCACATTACATTATTCTACGGGAAAATGCAAACTCTGGGATCATCGAGGTGGCTCTGGTCTCTTTTTCCCCACTATGAAACTTCCATCCCACTACACTTGTTTTATCCCCCCATCAAAAAGGACGACTTTTCAAGCTGTGATCCATTGATTGAAACTATGCCTAACTTAAATCTTGTGGCATCACAGTGTGGATAGGAATATCTAGCTCCCCTATGAAAGAGAAAGTCTGGTAAAGGTCGCTCCCAAGAGGATTTGCTCATAATCACCACGATAGGCAGCAATGGCGTGCATAGAGAGTATGCAAATGATAAAAAAAAAGAAAATCTCCAGTACGAGTTATAAAAAACGTTAAGAATAGGCATTGTAAGAGTTATAAAAAGCCTACCCTTAAAAGTGTATAACTCGTACTGGAGATTTTCTTCATTTTATAACATCTGCATACGCTATGCATACCCTCTATGCACGCCTCTCGGTCCTAAAAACTAACTATATGCCAAAAATTAAGTAGATTGATTGCTTAGTTATGGCGTGGAGCAAGGAAAAACAAACAAACAAGCTCACTTTCGCATTTATAATATTAGTAAGGATTTAGCATACTCCACTTACAGGTCACCAGGGCTTCTTTTTTGGCGTGGTGGAAAAAACTTGATTGCTACCTCCGACCCTTGGGCAGGATGTAGGTTATGTTGGACTCCCCCCTCTAAAAGTGGTATACCCAAACTAAAAACCACCACGGTATATCCCTTGTTTTGGCTTTGTTATACGCCCGGGAACGGGACACAAGGCCCTGGGATTCCCGGATAGGGCTGGTTTCAAAAATTGTTAGGTTAGATTACTCTGCAAGGAAATACTCAATTGTTAGGAGTTGACAACACGGATTCCTTAACTGCAGTAAGGAATCCGTGTTGTCAACTCCTTTGCCGGAGACAGCATGTTAAGCCGTCCCAGTTATATTCACTAACGCATTTGATACCAAGCGAACTAAAGTTGTCTGGATACAACTTATAATTTGGTTCAATTCAAATAAAACCTTTACTATTTTGCTCTTTCTATGGATACAACAGAAGCAAATATACCAGAAAAAATAGTCATTTTTCTTCGCACCTCGATCTTCTACTTAATATGTCCTTCCCATTAACACTTTATAGCCCGTATCATTTAAAGATCATAAAACTTTTTAAAAGCTAGTAATTAAATTGTTAATCTGTTTTGTAACTACGAGTGTATTTATATTGACGGTTATTGTGAGCACTTCACATCCAATATTTTATTATCTAAAGAATATTGGTAAGAGGTGTGTCATGTTGCACAAAAAGTTCATGCTCGTTTAATAAAGAGAAGTGATATTTAAACTGTTAAACAACGCGGTATTTGTTATTATATTTTATCTTATATATGTATGTTTTTAACAATGTACCCCACCATTTCGTTTTCTTTTTAAATTTCCTAATCCAAAGGCAGAGATCGCTTCTTTGCCATAAGTCCGCCTTTTGTATCCAGAAGGATACAAAAGGCTTATGGAAGTATGTAGAAACATTCTTGAAGTGTCTGTTAATTTTTTTTGTTTTTCTGAACTTGATGTGGTGTACAAATAAAGAGTTAATAAATAAAAATAAATAATGGATTACTAGCACCTTGATTTTGTATTTTGAATCATACTTTTATTATTTCACTATTAGTTAGGTCTCCACCTTTTATTCGTAATTTAACGCAGAATCATATAAATAAAATCTAGAAACGTACAACTCAATACCAATTTGTTGGGGACGGTTTATTTTATTGGGGTAAAAAATAGAATAAATATAATATTTCAAACAACTCTATTCCAAAAATCAAGTTATTGGAATGCTAAGTTAGCGCGTAAAAGAATGACAGATTAATAATTATTCTACTAGTACAATCCGTAGTGCAGATCTATTTCGCTAATAATACTTACTTATCTATCTTACTTAGATCAATATTTGTTGTGAAGGATCGACATTGATCCCGTCTGGCATACTGGTCGAGTGACATTAAAAAGTATGAGAACCGTTAGACCTTTTCGACATGTTACTCACTGTGACATCAGTTGCAATTCGTCACTCAATTCTGGTGAAATACTATTTCTGAACTCTTCGGACAGAGCGGTACACTGACGGTTTTGTTTACATTGACTTTCAATTATTATGTCAGAATGCAAACATAATGTTCTTATATCACTATCTCACACTACAATAAGATATCCTAACTTAATATACATGAGAAAGTGCGTTTGTTTGTTTGTCTGTCCCCCCATCACTAACCAACCAATAAACTTGATTTTTGGCACTAAGTTCGTTGAAAGGAAGGGAAAGTATCTTAGGCTACCTTTTATCCCAGGAAAACAAACGGATTCCACGGCATTTGTAAAAAACAGTACCTAGTAAACATGGACGAAGAAGGCGGGCAACAGATAGTTTTTAATATATTGAGATCACTACCAACTAGTTTTTGCCCGCGACCTCGTCATCATGAAAATAATCTTGTAGAATATTTCATCATCTTAAAATTTATTTGTGTGTTTGTGTTACGAAATAGTAGTCCATACTTGTATTGAAACGTATTTATAAGTCAATTCACACCTGTAAAACAGAAGTCACAAAAGGAATATAACATACATTTTGACGGCCCATTGGCGCAGTTTGCAGTGACCCTGCTGTCTGAGTCAAAGACCGTGGGTTCGATTCCCACGACTGGAAAATGTGTGTGTGATGAAAATGAATGTTTTTCAGTGTCTGGGTGTTTATCTGTATATTATAAGTATTTTATGTATATTATGCATAAAAATATTCATCACCATCGTAGTACCCATAACAGAAGCTAGGCTTACTTTGGCGCTAGATGGCGATGTGTGTATTGTCGTAGCATATTTATTTATTTTTGAAATATATATTTTATATCAAAAATATATGTTACATTCCTTGCTGAGTTAATTTTATTTGTGGTGTAGATAACATTTTATTCAACGACAAGTCGACCTGACTTATCATTGAATAAGTGATAAAAAAGTCCTAATAAGTGAAGTGAAGTGTAGGTAAAATAAGTAAGTCAAAAAAAGTTCTAACACACATAACCAAATACATGCCTACTGATACCTAAAATAAAATAATATACAAACAGCTACTGTATTTAATTGAATAAAGAATAAATGTAGTTGGTAAACTACTTGCAATTTATTTTCTTAACAAGTTAGATAAGTTTGCGTTATATTTTGTTTATCCACTTTGGCGTTTTGTAAGAGTTTAAATAACATAGGTAGGTACGTCTATTTGTAAAAGCAATACTGTAATCAATTTAACGGTAAGAATTATGATATTATGTTCCGTAGGATAGACCTTTACGAATTGTAATTGTATGGTTAAATTGCATTGAAATATTACAATAACAAAATGTGTTGCTTATAATGCAGGTGATTATGTTAAGACGGAATTGTGAGAAAAAAAGAAAAAATCAGAGATTTGAACTAAGATTGTAGACTCAATTGTAATTGAAAGTTGAATGGAAGAAAATTTCATGTGTTTTGCACGCCTCATAAGCGAAGCGTTGAGGTTGTGCTCTACTCTCGACATTTCAAAAAAAGCAGTTTTCTCGAAACTGAAATTGATTTTTTGTTATTTATATTGCACTTACAGGTTAATTTGAGTACACTAATATCAAGTCAAATAATTTGTCAGGCACATAAAATACATTTCAATAACAATTTTTTTGTTTAACATAGTAAATAATAACATTAAACATAATCTTTTCTGGACGTCCGTGTATGGACGGGTGTATGTGGCATCAAAATTGGTCGAAAAAATGATCGTATCGGAATATTTTTTTTTTAATTATCTAAAGTAACACACGACATAATTTCTTTGTTAATATGAGCGTTCAATTCACTGTCGTTAAATTTCCATGTAATTATTCTAGCTAATATTAATTGTAACTTTCAATGTGCAATCATTATGACATTCCCGTGTCTTGTTTACAAAAACTGAATAAAAAAAATGAGATTATGAGGCGTGCACTTTTGGATTTTCCAAATTTTTTTTGTTCTTTTTTTTGTCTCGTTTTTCTGAGTGGTGTACCAATAAAGAGTATAAAAAAAAAAAAGAAAAGTAAATAGAAGGGATATAAACAGCACAAGATAAGTCTTTCCACCAGTGAGAGCTACCGGCTAGAGTGGCGTAAACTTGGGCATTCCTATGGCCAAAAGTGGACATTTACAACTAAATGTGCTAAAGATAAAATGAAAATAGTTTTTTGTTTGTTGGTAGGCGTTGCCGTGTCTAACACCGACAAAGTCGGGTTGCCAAGCAATGTAGCTTTCCATCCGTTGCTGCGTAGACGAGGGCTAACAGGGTGTAGTAAATCCTTCAGAATATTTTACAAAATTTGCTAATTATATACAATACGTCTTAATATAACTAGTGGTCAACATACCAGCGTATTTCCTTGTTAACTGTAATACTTTCAGTTTTCCGATAGTATCCAGTAATAGCGCGGAATGATCCAAGTTCAGATGCAATTATGGCGATACCATCAATCGAGTACGGATATAGTTATTACGTTGGATGTTTAAGGACCATTACTTTAAACGTTTGCAGTAATATTGCTTTTTATCACAATCTACAGGTCCTTATATTATGATATACTCTACGGAGCATACGTACATATAGGTACCTATATCATGAAGGCTTCTATAGAGAGTAAAGTATATAAATGGAGGGCAACAAAAAGTTACAAAGGTTAATTATTACAATTAATACAATATGAGTACCCATATATAAATAAATAGCTGTAACAGTTTACTATTTCTTAAAGTCTCTAGGTATGGGATATTATATAATTTTTTAATAATTCAACATTCTAAGCACTAGGTAACAAGGCGGGAAAGTTATGTTTATTTTGTTTAACATTACAGTAGCAGTAGACATTTTAGTGCAAAAAGTGTTGGTACGTCGTTTCTTAATACAGCCACGACTTCGATTTAGAACAAAAAGATAAATTAAACCCCAACATGATATCAGGGCATTGATAGTAGTCTTGTTAAAACTGTCTTCACGACTAAACGGTAGGTAATGTTAAGTAATCATATAGTGCAATTCAAGGAATAATACTAAAACGGCTTACAAAGATGCATTTGTTACGATTACGATCAAATTATAATTTTTTTTTTGACAAAAACCTGACTATGTAAATCAACTTATAATAAATATTTGCAACATTTTAAGTCGGTGCCAAATAAAATGTTGTAAGGAAAGCATGTATATATTAATATTATAATTTTCAATTTTTTTTTACGCATTTTAGTGCGTAGTTTTGCAATTATATCAAAGTTATAAAAGCCAAATGTCAACTGCTCATAACCTTTTACAAAATACTTATCCCGAAGCCGGGGTGTTATTGGTTGAGGAGTTCTCCCGTCACTTCACCATCAGCTCCTTTATTGTGACGAGCATAAATTGCTTACCTACTATATACCATAATCGAAGCGCTGCTAGTGTAGTACTTATTTTTGTATAGTTTTCAGTGGCGATCCATGGTCTTCACAAAGGTACCATTTAGTACATATAAACATCAGTATGACCCAACTAAAAAATGTTTAAGTTACATTAATAATACCTAAATCAGTATAAATGAAGTGTTCCCTCGACTTTTTCAGGATCCTTCCTATAGATCCTCATCAAGTTAAAATGGTAATATGACATACCAAACAAAAAAGGTTTACGAAAATCTGTGTATCGGTGTACTAGCGTAACAAATATATAAAAAAAAAAAAACAACCGTCGAATTTCGAATCTCCTCCTTTTTTAAGTAGGTTGAAAAAAATATAAATTTTACCATTTATTATAAGAATGTAACGGCATACTGCTAATATTATGCTAACGTTATTTATTGATAATGCTTTGTTTGATTTTAATAATGGTAACTCATAACTTAGTTATAAGTTGTTATTTATTTGTTAGCTTTTCCAGGAAAACAAACAGTAGTTTTTTACCAATAAAGTTTCTTAAAAAGTTATTGCACTTAGTCAGATCAATCTTTTTTAAAAAGATTTTTAAACTGTATTGAATGATTTAAGATTTTACTAATTTGTAAGCTCGCTGATTGTATTGGAAGATTAATTGGCTATAACTCTGTTTATTTCGGAGTGCATTATGAACATTAATGTTTTTAACGATGTATCAATGTCCTTCTGAGAAAAAAATGCGCTTTTCGAAAGGCGTCTCAGCATCGTCGCTATGTCTGTCATGATATTTAAATAACACAAGTTAACATTGGTCCAGAATAAGAAAGATACCCTTGACTTTTAAAAGTAACGCTTCCGACGCGACAATAACGGTGAGCGCAGACATGCGGCAAGACAAAGACGGATTTGTGGTACGACAGTTTGTGGGATCTTGCGGTTTAAGTAATTTATTGTTTTCATAAGAACAGTATTCAGACCTTAAAATAATCATGTATAGTATTACCTATCTAATTTTATAAAATAAAATTTTTAATTGCATTTATAAATTGTGTATAAATTATATCATTTATTGCCTACTCGGCTAAGTCTCTCCATAATGGTGTACTTATTTTATAAAATCAATATAAGCAACAATTGTTTTTTTTGTTTCAACTAACTCTATGCTAAAAACCAAGTTGGTTGGCTGCTTAGTTAGGGCGTAAAAGAAGGATAAATAAACAAACACACCTTTGTATTTGTAATAGCAGTAAGAATACCCATAAAATTTACACGTATTTTTTGCCGATAATTTAATTTACACTGCACATTTGTTGTTATCTGTGAAAGAGTTGGTTAGTCCAAAGAGTGTCTTACTTGAATCATCACATCAGGACTACTTACAGTAAGACAAGTAATATAATATTTAAATACCTATATTAAGAGATTGGTTGGGTGAACTCCCTGAAACACAGATAATACATCACTAACAACAACTGTTTTCTGTCCAGATGCAGCTCTAGTACTGTTCTAAGCTACTTGATTACATGCTCTGGAACGCTCAAACACTTGTGATTTTGAAAATTGAAAAACATTTACATTGATTTCGTATGCCGTGGTCTGTTAAGATATTACTAATAGTACAAGAAATACACCCACCACGTGCAACATGCGCTAAGCGGTATACGACGTTTTGTTTGGAATAAGGTTTCTTTTTATTTACTTACTTCAATGTTAAACAAAAAATTATGGCAAGTTATAAAATTGAATAAAATCCATTAAAATTATTTTGCTGAATATTAAGTGTGTGTCTTTTGTTTGCGCAAGAGCTACCGTGACGTAGGCCGGTCCGATAGTAAATAAAACCTCGAAGTCGTCTCCATAACTCAAAGCGAGAGCCCTCCATACAGCCTTACTTTAATTGGATATATTACGCATATTATGTCGTTTAGTGAAACATGTATGGAATGGAACTCGATTAGCGCATAACGACACCAGTTATCACCACACGCATTTGTCATTACAAAGTTGCTTACTAATTAAGTAAATAATGTAAATGCATAAAGGGAGTGGTTTGTATGTTTTCCATAATAATCTATACGTTAGCCTGTACCATTTTGAGTTTAACTGTGCCTTAGTCCATATAGAGAAGTTGTTAAAAGCTTTATAGGTCAGTTTACTATGCATCCAGAGGCGTATCGTAAGTTTTCGCCGCTCGATGCCAAGTCGATTTGCTAACCAGAATTCAGGGCGTGCAATTAACACGTCCTACAAACTTTCGCCCTATGTCCAAAAACCTGAGGCGTAGATGTTAAGTCTCATGCACCTGTAATCAAGCCCTTCAGGCCGGAACGCAGCAATGCTGCTTAGCGACAGAAAAAAGCAAGGCGGTAGTACTTCCCCCAAACGAGTTTTTCGAAATAAAACTATAGTATTAATACTCGTTGGATTAGATTTTTGAAATATATCCTACGCCCAACCAAAGAGTATACAAACACTATACGTGAAAGGGATTTTATTAGGTTTTAATTTTATCGTCAGATGTAGGGAATACGGAAGTCTAAACATAATCGAGTTTTGAGTAGGAAACGCGTTTTGCAGGATTGAAACATTTAAATTGAAAAACATTGAAAAAAATATATCAACCGGTAGTAATGGACTGAGTAGGAAGGTACATAACTAAGATAAGAAAACGGTTGGGCTTCGAGTACTTCAAAATTAGCAAAATAAACAACCTAACATGCAATAAGCAAATGATGGTTTGGTATTATTATACGGATCTCATAATTCGTATTGTTTTATACGCATTTTACACAAGGATGCTCTCGTAAAGGATGCTGAATAGGATGTCCAGGTGAATCAAACTGCTCTTTGCCATTAAAATTAAGTAGATCTGATTTTAATTTATTCATTAATAGTGATAGTAAGTCCGGGTCATGGATTAATATTTATTTAGGGTTCATGCATCAGTTTGTCAAAACATCCTTGCTTATTTTACTTTCGTACCTTTTTTATTGCAATAAGTTTATTATGAAGTAGTAAAATAAATACGTTAAATTTTATTATGGTGTCGTTTTTTATGGTAAAAAAAATATACAAAGGAATTTAAATTGAGACTTATATTAATACTTATTGTATTACATTTTTTTAAATGGCTGCTTAAAATCAGCCTCGCCCTTTTGTTAGTATCAGCTGGCCTCAGAGGTGTGCTGAAAATTATGTGAAATTACGAGTACTTTATATTTCGTCATTTGTTTATGGTAGGTTCGAAAAATAAAAATAAATTATTAATAGTCTAAAAGGATTTTGTATGAATAATATTTCCTTTTCCACAAAGGCTTCCTTTCGCATACAAAAGTGTGATTTTCAGCTTACATCCATGATGCTGTTTCGGTTTGGTAGGCTTTTAACGAATCATATGACACGCTCTCTGTCACAAAACGCCAATTTTCTTACTCGAGTTAAGCAATAATATGTACTAAAGGTTTTCAGAAATTGTTCAAACAGCGCAATAGTTTGAAACTAATTCACATAGATGGACATAGCTTGCATCCTGGAGATAGACATTGCATAATTTGAAGCCTGGGTAATGCAACGGTTCCTAAGCGATTCTTTAAAATACCCAAACAAACACGGACGAAGTCAAGGCAAAGGCTTGTAACCAATATAATTCAAAAAGTTCAGATTGAAGAGTGCAATTAGTAGACCATCCATATCAACCGAAAACATTAGGAAAAGCAAAGCTCGAATATATTCAATCTTCGATCTAAAGCTTATGGATACATTTGTATGTTACAATACATTTAAAAGTGAATTCAAATTATGTTAAGCTTTAAAAAAAAAAAAAAACAGTCTATTATTCCGTGATTGTTTTGAATAAGGTGCAAAATTAATATTGCTTTACCTTCGTATTCATCTAAAGCTCATTACTGTCTCACTCCTGGGCAAAGCTATTCAACCGTCAATGTCCAATATTTTTTTTTGGATAATCACATTACAAATTCTTGGGCCATCCGGGAATCGGACCTCGTGAATTATAGTTTAACAGGCGTACCAATAGATTAAAGAGGTAGCAACATACGTAAAGTACCGAGTGTAATCACTGTTTAAACACTGTTTCTAATGATAAAGAATCACAGTATAAGATGACAACATTGCAATTCTGAACATAATAAACAATTATATTTACCAATCGTTATAGTGGTTGTTGATATCAGGGCATATAAACTGTAGGTCGCTATTTATGGATCAAATTTGCTATAAGTAATTACTTTATATATTTTTAAATGTAACAAAAACACACTGAATCTAAAAACATATTATAATTACATTTTTAGTCTAGAAAGCTGGTGAAATTTTCATACTTCTATAAGGATAGGTTCGCGGGAGAAGTCGCTTAAAACCGCTTATACATTTATAAGTATAAAACTAAAGCTATCAGTATTCCAAACCCTAAAATTTTCCAGAAAACCAACAGTCGAATTAACTCCGCTTAGAAGTCATTTAGTTTATTAAATGTATTACTACTTATACTAATGCATTTCGGGTAATAATTCAGTTCAAAATAAAATAAATGTGTGTTTTAACAACAACTTTCTTGAATTTCGTTTATATATATATATCTTATGAAACAAGAAATGGATGCAAAATTGGATAAAAACAAATAAATCAACATTTTATATATATCTACAATTACATGTCGATGAAATGTATAGCAAATATTAAAATATTCTTATCATTTTTATGCCCCTCAACTAAATTATAAAAAACCTAATAAAAACTCTTAAAAATGCTTTAAGATCAAAAACATAAAGGTACATGTGTAAATTTATTATATACCTTTGCCAAAGAATAAGTTTGGCCAATCAAAGGAGCAAGAGTCTTACGTTCTATGGCTCGTTGCGTACTAAGAGCCAGCCATAGAACGTGTGATAATGATGAAGGAAGACGTTTTAGATTTGATTGTTTTTGATGTGTTTATTTTGCTCTGTTTTACTTATGTTTATTTCGTTTATAAAACGTCATTGTAATTTAACTATTACTTTTTTAACTTCATGCTTTTTACATTCATCTTCGATAAGTAATGAGACTCCGGTGTCGGAGCTAAACATGCGTAGAGTACATTGCTGAAGATCTAATAAATGACATCGTACAGATTGTCTTGCTTTTCGCTTTACATAGTAGTAAATAACGCATAACAATCTCATTTTCCTCACTGTCGTAGGTATCTAACAACAAATGCAGAACCTCTGCTTAGAGGTCATGAAATAAAGCATACTCGTGATCGTGTGTCGTCCGGCCCTGAGGCTTGACAGGCAGACGATTCATTGTAAAGCTAATTGCAGATTGCAGAAAGATACTCAAAGCATAAGGAATATTAAGAGTCGCATTTTTAATCACCTGAATTACTGGCGTCTTCTATAGGTTACTATCTCGGTGGAATTTGTCAGCGAGTTTATAAAATTTATTTTGATATCATTATGAAACCAAGTTAGCTATATATTCGTATGGTTACAAATCATTTTTACGAGGACAAATAAATAATTTATCTTTAGTTATAATTTATATTGATACTGCCTAACGTTGAAACGAAATATAAATGGCGATAAAAGCAGATCCTAATTTGATTTCCGCTGGACGGATTTTATTTTATCTATGAAATAAATAAATTGGTGACAGATAAAACATAGGTTTATCTGGATGACTAAGTAAACGTTGGCTCTCTTATATAAATGAGCTCAAGTATTATGTTTTGTATCTGAGCGAATGGAGTATTTTACAATTTATTTGATAATCTTGGGCCTTCTTTTTGACGTCGAAGTTACAACTATGCTTGAAATGCATTTCGTATCGTTAAACCTACCTGTTTAAATAACATTGACGTTGCGAGTCAAAGAGGTCAATAATTTTCTAGTAGTTAATATATTGTAACCGCTCTGCTAATGCGGTTGTTGTGATAATCAGTGATCGACTTTATAAGAGTGGCAGCCTGCATAAACTGATGTTCCTTATAAATCAATACTTATATACATTTGAACATTTTCTTTTTATGTACCATTCGTTTGATCAAGAAGTTATATCTTGATTGATTTAATTCTTAATTTATTAATTGAAATGAATATATAGATTTGTTATAAAAGCAGAAGATATTAGATAATTATAAGGTATAGAGCAACGGCTGAGTTTCTTCCTGGCTTCTTATGCCTTCCAAACCGGTGGTAAAGTCACTACAAACAGACTTAGTGTTTTAGAAGAGTAAGAAATTATACAAATCTATATCAAACTAAAACAAATATTTTTTTAAATAATAATTAAATTAGCCTAAATTACTTCTTAACCTTAAACGAAGATCCATATAACGAACACAATATCATGTTAACAAGTATGGTGGCTTGACGATAATATCCGAACTACGCCGGACTAAACCGAACGACTCAAATGGGGAGGGCATAACGATTTAACCTTACGTGATGAATTCTAGTTCAACTTCTACTGCATGTTGCGTTAAGGAACATCGTTTCAAAACTTAGGAATCTAAAAAAACATGCGGGCAGTCTGTTTGGACTGCCTATAGAAGTGAAAACTAAATTTGTAACATATCATTTACAAATTACACAGTATACCTACATATACATGGGAAGCGTACGGTGCCGATGACGTAATTTTCAAACTTTTTGTTCACTCAAAAAGTACACATATAAACACAGTAAACATGGAAAACGATCGGTGAAGATGACGCGAGTTCCATGATATTTGTTTACCTAAAGTGTAAAGTGCTTAACGCACCTAAAGAAGTTTTACTTCAAACACTAAAAGCACAACAACTCTTCGACGTAAAGACTTTATTCGTGTTGCTTCCGACCATGAGCTCGATCGTCAGTCGAATTTATTAGAGCAATATCATCATAATTATTATCTAAGAATGTGGAGCTTCACAGTTATCTGATAAGTAATTATAGACTAGCACTAAAATAAATGTAAAGGCTTTACAATCTATTGTTTCCATAAATGTTATATTTAATAACCCATTTTTGTTTCACTTTTGTATAGGAAGTTTATTATTTAGTTATTCATTTATAATCACAGGGTTTATGCGCTATGCCGTAGCTAAAGTTCAACAAAAAATAAGTAAGTTTTTTTTTTTTTTATCTATTGATACAATGTAATTAAATCTCAAACTACAGCAATTGGAGACAATCACTCAGCATTGAAATATCCAATTATTTGATTCTAGCTGTCACGGTGGATAAAAAAAATAGGAAAAACTTTACCTCCTTCAAAAACTTAATATTATTTCTAAATTTTTAGGCTGAGGGTATCTGTAGCTGGCTTTAACATTTCCCTTGTATAAATACCTATGGAAGATCGTAAATAAACAGGACGGATTAATTGTAAGAAAACATTACCACTTCAATTATTATTTTGTGCGAGTAAAAAAATTTAACCTCTAAAATAAATTATCCTCTTGATCTCATAACTTGTTAGTAGAGACAAAAAGTGGATTCGATGACATTTCGAAGTAAACGTTGAGTGGGTGACTGAACTTTATTGAGTTACCTTCAGAATGACTCCACTGTCACATCTATGAGATCTGAGCTTAAAATGATTGAAGATACTATACATGCCTGTTTTTAAGCGACTATTTCAACAATGTTCAATGGCGAAGGACATGAGGCTTTTTTGTATGGAGCTTGGGGCTTAAAATTTTTGTACATTGACCAAATGAACATAAGGTTTTTGCTTATTTTTAGTACTTTTAGGAATATTAATTTTTTTAAATTCCGTACTGTCGAAGACTGAGCGAAGTAAATTGACTTTAAAAAGTATTTAATTGATTAATATGCACTGGAATCTTGGCATGTAGATATTTATTAACTTCGGTAATTATTCTAATATTATGTGTGTTTCCCTAATGAGTGGAAATAGAGAGGTAGGGAAATTGGTGAGGCTTATGATTAGAAGTGACTTGCGCGAAAACTACTGACAATAGATAATTGACAATACAGACTTATATTAAGATTGACTTGAGACTTGAATAAAGATTGTAGGTAACTGCAAAATAGGTACCCTATTTTTAGGTTTAGATGATAAAAATAAACTTTTTTTTATTGTAAATCCTATAGAAGCTTTAGGAGTATGCTATAGGAGACTGTTGCCTGCGACTTTTTCTGCGTTTGTTTCAGAAAACATTATCCCTCGCCCATCTCTTGGATGTAGCCATATAAATAAACATGCATAGTTTCGGATTTATGCATTTATAATATTAGTGTGGAAGTATGGATGTACAGCATTTCTCAAGACTAAACTGTCAATTTTTTTTGGAATTATGCACCATGGTCTGGCAACTTACCCGCGTATAATTATTGCCAGAAGTGGGATCTATTTTTGTGAGTACCTTACTAAAGAGGCTTTTGTTGCCCTTTAAGCTGCATAGTTTTCCGTTAATCATACAAATAGGTAGTTAAAGTAAAGTCACCATCACCTGAAAATTATTATTTTGGAAGATCTATTTAACTGTTGTTTTATATTTTTTATTATTATGTTTATTAAGTGGTCTAGTTTACCGAATAAATAATTATGTAACGTTTGATTTGAATATGGAACCCTAGGTAAGTGGGCCCGAGTCGCACTTGACAGATTTTTTACTCGTAAATCAACATTGTGTTAAGTTGCGAAGCCTCTGGTGTGCGAAGTCCCTCTCGCACGTGTTTGTTGTTTATTTTTTGCACAACTATGCAAAGCTTGGGCGTGGAGCTAAAACGCGCAAACATATTTCAGTGACATAATGGTATCATTAATATTTTGAACGCGATATATTTTAAGGTCTAACACATTAAATTGATATCACGAAGCTTTTATCAAAATAATGTTGCGATGAAGTACGCCCTGCGATTGCATACGCAAAACAAAAGGTTGTTTAAAGGTAAATACTTTAAGCACTGGTATAAATTATTTCTGCAAGTGTCTACTTTAGTTTAGGCAGTGAAATAGGTACTCATTTTTTTCGAGGCATAAATAGCAGTGAGACTATTTTTGATGAAATAATTTTACATTACAATTCTTAATTAGTGATATAGAGTAAATAAGAGCTCTGATGATGATACTGTGACAATAATGTTCTGTCTTCTCAGTTCTTTTTATATTTTATTTAGGCCCGCGCTTGACTTTAATCACTCAGATGGAATGAGTATATGTGACCAGTATATGTCGCGTATTACCTATCGCTTATTCACTCTAGTTTTATTAGTGATCGATGCCTGATACGGACACATTATTTCAAAGCCTGAACTATAGTTAGGTACATAGACCTAGGGTCTGTGAATACAATTAGACAACTTTTTTATAAACGAGACTAACCTACTAGCTCTTTCGTATCCATTTGTTTTGGTTTTCAAAATCCCGTGGGAGCATTTTGTTTCCAAAATGGACGCCATAAAATCAAGGATTCCAAGCTAAATATCTTCCACACTTTCTTGAATGCCGCCAACCGTACTAAAAAGTAACGATGAGATAACTTTTTATTGTAAGACAGAAGAAAAAATGCGCTGTAGCATATATTATAAGTTGGCGATGAAGTAGAATATTTACATATCTCCTCAGTTACGGCGGTCGGCGCTCGGCCTTCAATGAGACTTTTTGTACCACGGACATCACACTACTTGTTCTGAAAGAGCTCTTAAAATGTTGCGCATAATTACGATAAGCAAATACAGACATGTTACAAAAAAGTTTATCGTCAGTGTTATAATATTACCTTATTAGGTAACGTGCTGATGGTATTGACCTTGATGTGACGTAATTAGCTAAGGGCCAGAAGCTTTTAATTATATTTGACCACTAACGATTGTCGCGATACGCGTATAATTTCTTATATGACAGCATTGCTATGTAAATTAACATCTTCTACCCTCTATATCTTCATATAAAAATAAAATAGGGTACATATGAACAAACTTTAAAAAAATATACCTAAGTTTAATGAAATCTATTGATTCTAGGTTACTAGAAATGGTAGGTGACCTGCCTTGGCACTGATAGGAATTGATAAATCAATAGTTAAATATTCAATTTGCTGATCTATGAATTTTATCATGTTAAATTTGTTATTGACTCTATTAACTTTTTGCATAAGCTAATGATAACATATGTACAAATATACGCAGTAGCGAAAATGTCTGAATTACAAATATATTAACAATGTAGTATTCAATGCTCTTTAAATTAAAATCATCTTTTTCCTATTGGGCTTTCAGTTGCACTTTTGAATCTTTCATAAACAAAATTCAAAATTCAAAATTCATAATACGTACCCGTATGACATTAAAATACATATCGCCTCGGATAGGTTGATGGTTTTTTATTCTTTGTTGCTTCAACATTGTATTTTTTGCATTACAACCTTGATTTTTAAATACCACAGTAACGCGGGTCGTACCTAATTAAATAGCATTCATAACAAAAACTATTGTTTTATACTGTCTTGATTCTTATTATTACAGTATCTATTTTAATTATAGAAGGAAACTAATTTAGGAAGATTCATAATGCTTTAATTTACATATTACGCTCAGTTATGTAAACATGTTTAATTACGTTTTGGAAAATAAACCGAGAATAACTTTGATAGTAGGTTAATAAAATGAGCGTACCTTTACAATAAATACTGCTTTCAAAATTGTTCCGTAGGTCTATACCCAATAATAATTCATAAACCGGCAAGTTTGAGTCATAAGTGCAGACGACGCGACGTTTCAAATATTTGATAGAAGCAAGCGTTACTTTGCGGAATTCCATTACATATTATGAAAATTAAGTTTAATTTGCTATTTTCCACGAATCTGTATGGTGTAATTTATAATTTCTTCAATTCTTATACTCCACAATTAACAGACCTTCGGCAATGTTTCATGTACGTACGTTTCGCTCCGAAACCAGAGCATCACCAGAGCACCAGTTGTCTTAACAATTTTTCATTGTAAAGTCAAGATCGCTTGCTCGGCTAGAATGGGCAGGAGACAATTATATCTCCGGGGGAAGGATAAAAATGTACTCTCCCACAGCTTTATCAACTTTCAGAGCACTGGCGCACAAGTGGAAATAATATCCAAATGATATAATATGTGTAACGCGGGTAAACTTGGTAGCAGTTGGACACGTGTATTATATCCCTTGTAGGGGTTATAATTTTTATCTCCTGCCCGTGCTAGCCCTGCTGAGGGTACTCCGGTTTCGGAGCGAAACGTGCGTAAAGGGTACATTTCCGAAGGTCCATTAGGTGTGAAGTATAGGGATTGTAGAAAAAAAAATTACACCATACAGATTCTCTTGCTTTTCGCGGAGTATAGCAAATTAAGCTTAATTTTCATAACAGATGACGTTTCATTTATTGTTTGGCTTTATAGTAATGCCCTTCTGGCACCGAGTTAAAGGGCTAAAATACTATCACTTTTTTAGAGCGAATAGCTGTGTAACTCTCAATGATATTGATGAAATTTTTCTATGCATCAGGTGACTCGACGACTCCTTCAGTAAAACAAGCTATTAGATGCACCTACACAAATTTTGGGAAGGTAATTTAATTTTCTTAAATAAATAAATTATTTAATGTACTTAAAATTCTTTGACCATAACGACAACGATATGTTAATTCCATACATTTTCTCACTTTTCTTTTCACTGCAGTAACGATACGTCTAGCACTCTGTTTCGTTAATTTATTGTTTGATCGTTTTATCAATTATCTTCATTATAAATAAATGATATTAGTCGACCATGCGGAACAATCACTACAACTGGAGTTATTCAAGTGAAGAGTTCAATAACACTACATAAAGCGAAAAAACCGAATATGTAATCTATCTACCGTAATTTTAATTCATTGTGTAGCGAGATTAAAAAGGAGTACCTCTTTTTTGAGAGCCTCTTTTTAGCAGTACAAAGGCGTTCGCTCTTTTATCGACAACACCGTTTGAACGATGTTAATAATAGTTAGTGAAAAGCCTAAAAATCGAAAAACTGTTTAATCACAATAATGCCCAAACACAACGACACAGACACGACATTCCACACAAACACAACCCTACACAGCTTAATAATCAACTTAATTATTAAGTAATTAAATAATTAATTTCATTTTCGTGTTTAATGGCACTTGGCTTAGGTCCGTGCCCTATCCATCTGGATATTATCTGTTATCGGACAAAGCATATGGTCAGCCGCTTGGCGCAGTGGGCAGCGACCCTGCTTTCTGAGTCTAAGGCCGTGGGTTCGATTCCAACAACTGGAAAATGTTTTTGTGATGAACATGAATGTTTTTCAGTGTCTGGGTGTTTATATCTATATTATAAGTATTTATGTATATTATTCATAAAATTATTCATCAGTTACCTTAGTACCCATAACACAAGCGACGCTTACTTTGGGGACTACATGGTGATGTGTGTATTGTCGTAGTATATTTAATTATAATTATAATTATAATTTAATTAATGGATAACCACTCCTTTTTGTATGTCGGTTAATAATGACTTTTTTATTACAAAATTAATATTCATTTTTATTGTTACATACGAAGTACAAAAATTCAATAATATAGGATGCGTCGCCACGGCTTGTGCCGCCACGCCAATAATCAGGTTTACCCTCCGCCTATAGATATTTCACATCAAAAAGAAACCATAAATGCCATGACCCAAATCTGTTTCTACGCGACATTCTACTGGAACGCTAAATCGCTTCGTTGTCGGTATGGTGGTTACTAGCCCCGGCCTAAGAGAATTCCATAAGATAAAACTATTAGTAATGGATTGTATATTGATGAACGATTGCAGTTTTTTAAGGCTGATGTTTGCTTGCGGACCCTGACATTAAACTAATTAACATTTAATATCCTGCTCTATTAATTTGCCATTTGGACGTTAAGTGTGATTGAATAATAAACACGGCTACGTGCAAGTTGGATTTAAACACGAAGGGTCCCGTATCAAGGTGCAATATAAAAAAAACAGTTTTATTATGAAAGTTAAGCTTAATATGCTATACTCAACACACATTACACAGAAGAGGGTTGAGGGTATCCTCATCCCTTTTCTGTGTAATTTGTGTGGAGGGTACAATGCCGAAGACCTGTTTGGTGTGGATTGAAAAAATTAAAAATTAAAAATTACACCATACAGATTCTCCTGCTTTTTGCGGAGTATAACAAATTAAGCTTAATTTTCATAATATATCATGGATTTCGGCAAAGTAACGCCTGCTTCTATCCAATATTTAAACACAGTTTTAACATGAGACCAAAAAAATAGTGTTTCCTTTAAGAGCATTCGATATAATACATCGGTTACTAGAATATATATATATAATATATATATGTTACTATATCAACACCTAGTATTCTATCTTTAGTAGCAGAATATTTTCGAAACTTACAATGTTGCAAATGCTTTATACGCAACATGCTTGGTACAAATTTTAAGTACTTATCCGCGTAGTTATCATAATATTCTAGTAAATTTGGAAAATATCGAAGGTGTGGTGGTATAATTGCTACATAAAAACTGATTATTCAATCTAATATCGATTTTTGAGATCAATAAGTAAGAGTGCAAGTCTTAAGAGTACCATTTTCATGTTTATCAAATCAAATTCTCGAAATATGTGTCAAGTAATCTACATTCGCCTTCGCTTAATTAAGTTCCACTGTATAAAGAATTTGAAGGTTTGTTAAGGTGTTGGAATCCTTATATACCTTTGGTACATTTATTCTAAAGGCTGTCCGATTTCGAATAGAATTCAGCAACCAATAAGCCATGCCCTGGATCAACATAAGATAAACATTTATCCCAGAAAAATAGTTTTATCTTGTGGAAGAAATAAAGCTTTATATGTACGAAGTCCCAAGCGGAAATTATATTTTGATGAAATACGGAAATCTGATTTGTTTTTTATAGTATTTTGATTCGATCCGCCTATCTGAGTCCAAGGCCCTGGGTTCGATTCCACAACTGAAAAATGTTTCTATGATGAACATGAATGTTTTTCAGTGTCTGAATGTTAATCTGTGTTTTATAAGTATGTATGTATATATTCATCAGTCATCTTAGTACTCATAATACAAGCTACACTTAATTAATGGCCAGATGGTGATGTGTGTGTTGTCGTAGTAGATTTATTTATTTATAGTGGCGCTTGAAGTTTATGGTCGAAGTGTTCCATTTGTATGATGTAAGTAGCCAATAACGCAACAATTTGGGTACACCCTCAATATCATCCAGGTAGATTTTTGAAGCTAAAATATGAAGAAAACATACTATCATTGCAAACATATAAAAACTATAAACGACCCTTCCAATTAGCACGTTCTATGATCATTGCCAATAAAGGGTACACAAAGCGCGTATTTTCCCCCGCTATTATACCAACCAATAGCTCATAATAACTCACGATCTTTACAACACCGTAGATATGCTTGCATTTACTGATGCTCATGGCGAAACAGATCAACAACATCAGTGTTGAAACTAATTTAAGTACCTACTTACCATAACTTTATATGATAAGTAGAATTTAAAATGTTATTTGGTTAATATAAAGACTATCGCTTGGCGGTAATCAATCATTAGTTGAGTTTTTGTGTCAGAGCTCGTCCGGGGAAATTCTACCATCATGCTATTTTCTGCTGCCAATTCCGGTCTGAATGACGCGGTTGAATGTTTAATTACAGGCATCACAGCTATTCCTAGTTAATGGACACAGAGTGGCTCTTAGTTGGATGTACCTATTTCTTACATGACCTGTGAAGTGTTTTTCTGTTTATAGGCTATGGTTTTCCACTAATCATCGGGTGGGCCATCTTGGCAGTGCCAGATTAAGCAAGCGCGGGGCGCGTAGCAAATTCGTTCAAAGAACCCTTGATCTGCTCTGGGTTTGTATGTATGTGTGTGTGCGTGTGTGTGTGCGTACGACCCTCTTATAAATTTTGAACAGCTCGACCGATTGGAATGAACTAAACGTGGTTCGGTTGATTCCTCCGTGAGAAAAAAACCAAGAAAAGTGTTTTTTCGGATTTACTTCGAAATTCCTAGTTCGATCAATATAAACTTCAATATTCTTTATGAGGCTTAAAAAAACCGCGTCGAACGCCGCCAATCCCGTGAAGTGGTTGATTCATTCAAAGTCAGTTATTGCGATTTTAAAATTCAACAAAAAGAATTTAATTTAATCTCTATCAGATTTTTCAGCTCGAAGAACTCGGAAGCATAGAGCAGCTATATCTCTTTGAGCTCTTGTTTGATTGTCTTAGTAGTTTCACGTTTTAGTGGCATCAAAAAAAATTCAACATACCGCATCTTAATAAGTTTAACCCAAAAAATTACGCTCAGGCAGAGATGAATGGGTTTAAATATGCGGAGCCGCCTTAATCGCTGGGCCCGGAGCACTTGCTACCCTTGCTACGTGTAATCCCTCACTGCATGTTGGTCCACCCATTATTAGGAAAAATAACAAGTTATTTGGTTTAAACCAAAACAAAATGAGAGTAAGCCGTAATGCCTAAGAGAAACAAAGAAGTTTTTCATCTGAAAATACAGCTGGAACCTTACTTTGGCGTGTTCTGACAATGCAACCATTTAAACTTATGGCATGCCAGACATTGTTAACGTGAATTACCATCATAGAAAAGAACCCAATAATATCTATAAAACAGTACACGCAAAAAATAGGCTAGCCAAGTTATGTAGCTATTTGTACCCAACAATCAACCGCTTCAAAAATTTGGAACGCTGGGAATTATCAAATACAATAATGATAGACAAAATCGTTGGCGCCCAATATTTACTGCAAGGTTTCGTACGGGTTTATTACCTAAACGTAATAAGTAGCCGTTAGTTTATTAGACGGTTGTTTTATTATAAATCCAAGGATATTATTACATACGGAACTCATAAGAATTATTACTTATAGTTCTATAGCGATAGTTCCATTCTGTTATGTACGGCAAAAATCTGTTAATCCTAAAAGTAGACCCGAGTTACCTACAGCTAAATGCTTCCCGAAAGTAGAAGCTAGAAAAAGCTTGTCACATAACTCGGAGAACAGATGGGTACTTGGGTTCCAAGGTGTTGAAAGGGTGTCTCTAGACCGGTAAGCGCAGCGTGAGTAAACCCTCAATTAGGTCGTCTGATAAATCTAGTCACTCGGAGCATTTGAACCCAAGAAGCAGAAGACTATAGGATTTCGAAATACATAAAAGTTAAAACCTATGTCGAGCAATAGCGTTCCATCAGTTAGTATTATGATAATAATCACTGAGAACTTCTTGATAGAAGACTCAACTATCATCATGTTAAAAAAAAATATACCTACTACAACAATACACACATCGCCATCTAGCCTAGCCCCAAAGTGAGCGTAGCTTGAGTTATGGGTATTAACTAACTATTGAATGAACTATTAACTGATGAATATTTTTATGAATAATATACATAAGTACTTATAATATATAGATAAACACCCAGACACTGAAAAACATTCATGTTTATCGCAAAAAAAAGTCAAGAGAAGGGGTTAGGCTGTAGTCCACCTTGCTAGCCTAGTCCGAATTGGTGGACGTCACACGGCTTTGAGAACATTATGGAGAAATCTTAGGCATGCAGGTTTACTCAAGATGTTTCCTTCACCGAAACTGCTAGTATTCGAACTCGGTTCCCTGAAATTGAAGTAAGAGTCCTAACCACTACGCTATCACCGCTTTTTCCGCGAAACCAAATACCAAATATTTTTTGCTCATCCCGGGAATTTAAATCAGAACCACCCTATTAATAGTTGAACATATATATAATCACTTTACAATGACTTTGCTTGTTTTTTGAATGTTGCTCTACTACGAAAATAATTAAAAACCAAATATATGTCAGTTACTACATACTCGTAGGTCGTCATTTAAATTTCATTGGATTGTGGGTAATATGTAAATACAACAGTTGTAATTAGACGTTTCGCATTTAGATGTAGAACACGCCTACCTTGATAATATCATATCTCTTATCAATTCCATAATTATTACAAGTACTCGTACATTTAGGTAGATATAAATTTATATTCAGCATGATAATTATAAATAAAAACTTTAAGAAATATTTCATTCAAGTTCACTTGGACTTGTGCGTTAGCCTAGCGCATCCGCAAAATGTTTTTAAATGCGTTTGTTTGGATAAAATTATAATCTTTAAATCTATGGATACATCTAGGTCTTGCATCGCTGATCTGAAGTGTAGATGTATTACGACAACTAAATAATAAATAATAAATGACGGCCGATTGGCGCAGTGGGCAGCGACCCCGCTTTCTGAGTCCAAGGCCGTGGTGGTTGGATTCCCACAACTGGACAATATTTGTGTGATGAACATGAATGTTTTTCAGTGTCTGGGTGTTTATATATATATTATAAGTATTTATGTATGCTATTCATAAAAAATATTCATCAGTTATCTTAGTACACAAACTACGCTTACTTTGGGACTAGATGGCGATGTGTGTATTGTCGTAGTATATTTATTTATTTATTTTTTATTTATTTATATACTACGCCAATACACACATCGACATCTAGCCCCAAAGTAAGCGTACTTGTGTTTTGGGTACTAATTGCATCTAAACTGCAACTAAAACATCATATTGCAGTTCAAATGTAGTCCACCTAAGATAATTGAGAGTTGGTGAAAATTCCTTTGTTAAAGGAAACAATAAATCTAGTATGTACTCTTGTGCCGTGCATTAATATTAATAATAAAAAACTTGTTTTAAATGTATCCTTCACAAGATTTTGCAACAATGTTGCCTCTGTAACCTCTATTATCGGTACCTCAGCTGATTATAAGATATATTATACAGAAGTATTATATTTTATAATGAGAGTGATGGTTCTTGAGTTACGCTTACCTTATTTGGTTTAAGAAGCGTTTAATTGGATTAGAACGAACAGGTTGCGAAGATGATTATATCCAATGGCGCCAAGTTATACGTACCTATAATAATCTGGGTTAGAATTAATGGGTTTGAATGGTATCTGCGAATGATAAACACGAATAGTGGCATTACCTACCAAGATGATACACTACAGAATACGGAGTATTACTGGGTTTTGAGAGAAATAAATAAGCGATAGGAACATTTTAAGGAATTTGGATTGGAATAAAAGCAAAAATAACCTGATTTAAATACGTCAGCTTTATCATCCATTTTTGGTACCAACGTTGGTTGTCAATGGTGCTAGGCATTCATAACGTTGAAGATAAGTAACGTCAATTATATGATTTAGAAGATAATGAGTAAATCATTTATTCTTGTTGAAAAAAAATAATTAAAGTGCGTTTTTTGTTTGTCAATGTAGAAGAGGTGGGGCTGCAATATCTGCTATTAAGACCAGTCAGCTATTCATATCAGCTAATAACATTCGGGTAGGTCAATAACTATTATAAATATACATATTTATATATTTACATTTATTATTTTATATTTTTAGTGTGCAAAATCTTTGTTATTATATGTATAGAATTGCGATTTCCCGTCACTCATTGCCTAACCATTAGTTAAGGTAGCCTGGAAGGGATAACTTTTAGTGATAAGGCCACCTTTTGCACATACTTATATTAAAGTAAGTGTTATTTTGTGCGTTTCCTGTTTTATGCAATAAAGTTGTTTAAATAAATAAATATTTTAATTGCTTTATTGGCAAATTTTTTGCTCTCACACTCGTCAAATTAAAAAAAGCAAGGGCTACTTAAAAGTAGCACTTTATGACGGATTTTAAACAAATAATTCAGCAATAATTTACTTAATTTAATGAAAAATAATAGGTATATTTATTCGGGTCGAATTTAAGTCTTTTTTCTTTTTAAAATTCTCTTTCTAATTGGGATCTCATCTTTCACAAAACATGATGAAGCTTATTACTTAAAGCTTGAATACTAATGGTACATGTATTAATTAATGGACATAACATCTATGTAGGTCTTTAGTACGCGGAATTCAACCACAGCGCGCACACATTGTCTCCATAACCAATGACTGTGCATTAGATTGTAGCGCCTGAAGGCATTATTTGTTTAGTTCTAAGTATGATTAGCTTAATATTGGCTTCTTTTAATTCAACTTAGTACTTATACACTGAATAGAGCAGGCGTTAGGGACTTTGTTGAAGATATTGAATGAACATTGAATGCTAGCTTCCAAGAATCTTTGACAGCAGAAACTATCTGTGTTATTAAATGTATATTTTTTTACTTGCAATTAACGATACGATAAAAAATCAGCATAATGTTGATGCTTCGAAACGCATTTAATGTGTCTTTTCGAAGATTCAAGGTTAACTTAAACTTTATAATGTAAAATAAAAAAGCCAAATTAAAAGCCAAATCAAAGCCAAACGGTTAAAGATGAATTGTACCACATAGGTTTGTCCGGTTACGGAGGATTGTACGCTAAACATTAAATGTTCATTTTACTAGGTTACTTTAAATGTTATAATAGGAAAATAATTGTTTATTGTATTAAAAAAAAAATGTAAAAATTAGACGTTTAAATTTGCTACGTAACTTGGTAAAGGCACGTACGTTATAACTTTTTTTTGTTAGTATGCATTAAACCTACACTTTGTTTTTGATAAATTTTACCAAACAAATATAATTAATTTAATCATGGCACAAATTATGGTACTAATCAATGACCCTGGTATAAGTCAGAATGTAAAACGTGGGCGTTATACAGACACTGATGTGAGTTATACAATATACAATGTCCTCACATTAAATGAATGAACATTATATGGGAGGAGCAACCAAGCAGCTTCTGTAAGGCCACTTGCAGAATTGTTTATATCAAACTGTTTTGCAAGTAATGTATGACAAAGCTTTCAACAGTTGATCCTTTAGGAATTTTTAATGAATGTTTTATGACTTCGCCGTAACGCGTTAGTACAGAGGGCTAGGGAATTAGCAATAATTAGTAGGCGAGAGTAACTTTACAAAACTTTTGGTTTTATCCTTTTCTGTGAATAAACATCGAAGAGTTGGATACAAATTAACAACTATACCACAATACATATTATTCGGCCAAAAAATATTACAGCGGCAGTGGTACCTTTTAAGCAGTAGAATTATGATATCGTCCCATTCCCGGCCCACTACAGGGCATGGGTCGCTATCACCGCTTCGGTAGAATAATAATAGGCCGAAAATACTTCCAAATTAAAAGTGATTTTTTATCGTTGTTAGGTATATTTATTTATTTATTTATTGATATCCTTAGTATACTTAAAGCTAGCCAAAACGTATACTAAGTCAGTTACAGATGTACATTACTATTAATATTAGTTAATTTACGTCAATATAAATTAGGAACTTAGCTAAACTCATATTAAATACTTATGTTAATTTGTTGGTGCTGAGCAATCATATTATTAAGAATCGAGAGTGCTCGAAATGTTGGAGCATTTGCGTACATAACGAATCGAGTGATAATAGTGGTAAACTTCCGCTGCAAGTTCGTACCGTTTTACCAGGTACTCGCACCGCTAACGAATTTCCTAACGAATAAGGCCTAAATTAGTAGTACATTAGGATTCGTAAATCGCTTACCTTGGCGTATAACAAATCCTAAGAGTTGACGAAATATGTGTTTCTTGGTGTGCAATATACTATACTTTCCTTCTTTTATTTGTTCTTTATCATATTAGACATCTATAAATAAACTAATCTCATTTAATAATATAAGCTATATTCGTTCGACTAATACTCAATCAAACAATCAATTATTACGTTTAAGCCGATTATACGGTACATTGAGTAATTATTATCGGCCCGCCCTCACCTAAGAGTACGCATTACCATACAATGAGCCCCCGAAATGCACGCTTACTAATTCGAAGGTCTCATACACGTGGTCTACGCTCTCTAGTACTGCGCGTAGCTTTGACTGTATTATGTATATAATTACTTTATGCTTTCTTACCTACTAATGCTATACTGAAATTTAAGGCTTCCCGCTCACGGCAATATTGTCATAATATTCGGCAATAATATTGCCTAGGGCGTATCGAAGAATTGATTTATCAATAAAAAGTATTGTCAATAATTTTGACCGTGTGCCGGTAGTTTAAAATTACCTTTGGGGTGCAAAATAGCGGGCGGGAATTTAATACCTTTTTTATGGTAATTATTGACGAAACAAGCAAATTGTCCACCTGATTGTAAGTGGAATACCGTGGTCTATAAACAGAGCAATACTTCACAGGGCATGCAAGTGGCACGTCTTGCAACGTGCCGCCCTGTGTCCATCGATTTGAGGCGTAAAGACTTATGTGCTTGAATTACACAGGCATCCACGCCCTTCCGACCGGAATACAGTATTGCAAAAATGCTGCTTAGCGGCAGAAAAAGTCATGGGGCTAGTACCGCAGGAGCTCTATCACAAAAAACTTTACTAGTACAAGAAATATATCTATTACAGTCCACTGCTGGACCAAATTTGTTCCCCAATACGGTTTGCTTATAATTACTACGCTGGGCAGACGAGTTGATGATCGCAGTAGCACAGATAACGCTGCTTTCCATTATCTCTGGAAGAGTAAGGGTAGAGATAGCTGTATTCCAAACTGACATCACCACACGATTAATCCCTAAAACTCGAATTAGGCGATCAGTACCCATATGTTTGGATGGCCCTTTTTGTTTTATGATTCTTACAACGTGAGTACCTTTAAAACAAGAGTAAATGGGTTAGGCAAACGCGTCCAAAATATAAAATGCTACATTTACTCTCTGAAAGAAGGACAAACCAAAAAATTTAATATCGCATTTATAATGTTAGTCGGTTTAGGAAATATACCATGTATGTTCGAAGACCAGTAGGTACATACCGTAATTTAAAAAAAATCATTCGTTTTGTAATATTATCATTAAAACTTATTTACGGAAATGTACTAAGCATGTCTTTGCAATCCGTTTTACTAATATTGTAACGTGAAACAAGAACAAACCAACAAACACACTTTTAATATATACCTACTTGTATTAGTAGAGACTTATTGAAACACTGATAAATCATTTATTGAAAGCTATCTTGATGGTATTTATTCGAGGCTTCTTTGACTTTGAATTGCGACACATCTTTTCAATTGAAGTTTGAAAATATTTAAAGATCATTCATTTATTTTGTTTCGAGGGTTAGCGTCTTCTTAATTCGACTACAGATCACAAGGTCCTGGGTTCGACATCTAGGGCTTAAGATAGTTCCTACTGAAAAAGTACAAATGGTAGCTAGTATCAATGCAAACAACTCATCATAACACTAATTTATCACATATCACACCTGATATATTATATATTGACTTTAATCCTTTGGAGACTAACGTAAAGCATATTTATTTCAAGAATACACATTAAAATAAAATCTATAAAAGATAACTTATCATATACGTTATCCGTTATTGATTATGTTTTGAAATGTCAACAAATCTGCGTTGACAAATAAAGATAAATGCTAAGAAGTTTCGCCGGACACATTCAAAGTGCACTGTTATTTTGCAAAAAGGATATGTCTAATAGCTTATGCAAATATTTGTCACGAGCGGGAATCTAAGCTGGTGTTATGGCTGTAATTTATATCTTCAATTTATCTACTTGTACTTATAGGTATCTAAAATGCTGGATGTAATTCATAAATAACATATTATCGTGCTAAATGAACCACATTCGATTCTATAATTCATTATTTATTTAACCACGTAAATAAAATAATCAAATATAATATTAGAATGAATATAATATAATGGTAGGTATTATCTATTTATTTATTATAAACTTCATAGCTTTCAAAGTGTCTGAAATTATGTTATCAACTGACCTCCACTTGTATGCTTTTTTGGGGATTATCTATTTAACATTTTTATGAGGTTTAAAGATCATTCTAAAACATCTGTATTAACAACTCGTAGTAACATAAATTTTCCTTTTTATCTGCAATCGTGCTAAATAAATATAACATATTATTTATTTATTTATTTATATTTATTTTAACATATAATCGTTCTTCATTTTAAGTAGATATCATTAGTTACATATATAGTAGCAACAGACGAATAAGGTCGCATAATAAGGTTTCTATCATTATATATTATTTATCATTTCTCAACATTTTGTTAACGGTATCCCAAAAACATAACTGCAGGTCAAACGCCGCGAGCACACATTTCCTACCGAAAATTACTAATAAATAAATAATAATAGGATAGGAATGCAAGGCCGTATCGAAGTCTTCAAGTGGGTATCATGCGACCTTTTTTACGAAGCACATGTTTTTGCTTAATGCTCCACAGTTGGACATTGTACTCTTTTGTCTCGGAGGAGAGCGAATTGTAGAGCATATACCCACCACGCTACTTCATACTGTTATATTATAGGTTGTAAGAGATAATAACAGGGGCCGACGGATTAACGTCCGCCATTTTTTAGGTCCGGCCTGGGGCTCAGATTTTTGCACAGACACCAAATACATTATATACCTACCATGTTTATTTCTGCCGCTAAGCAGCACAATGCTGTGTTCCGGTCTGTAGGGCGTGGTGTGATCTGCTTGGTGCGTCAGTCAAATTTTACTATAAAAATTGCTTTTATCCACCCGGTAATAAATCCACGGACCTCGTGAACCTTATTGGAACATGCTACCCACTAGACAAACGAGGCAGTTCATTAATATTATCGCTCAATATCTTCCATAGATATCTCTTCCGTGTCGTAATTACATGTCATAAAAAATCATAGCTAGCTATAATTTTGTTATTATAATTTTATGCTAAAATAAATAAATATTTGGACCAGCCTACATCTGCCTTCTTCGTTTGCTGTTACGTAAATATTTTAATTGAATTATCACGGCCTATGAAACAGCTGTTTCGTAATTTCGACTGCAACGATGGTGTCGCTAGGTCGGAATATAAAGAGCTATGTTACGATTCTTAACATTCAACCAATTAAAACAGACCTAGTGTCCTCTTTATCATCTCAGTTCGTTTGTAATTAAATGAATATTCTGTCTAAGCGCTTGCCCAATTGACGTTGAATATAAAACTAAGCCTATAAAATTATCTTATGCTTAACTTGAAGCGTTGGACTGTTCGTAAGAGAGTTCCAATCATAAATTTATTTACTTTAAAATTCGGGGCGGTATTAGCCTAGTGGTTAGACCTTCGATCTCCCTTTCGGAGGGACCGAGTTCGAGCACCGGCAGGCATCTCTTACTTTTCTGAGCTATGTGCGTTTTTAATTAAAAGCAGTTAAAATATAATTTGCAAATAGCTCAAAGGCGTGTGCAATCTACCAATCCGCACTTGGCCAGCACGGTGGACTCCGGCCTACACTCTTCTCATTCTGAGAGGAGATTCGTGCCCTGTAGTGGGCCGGTAATGGGTTGATATGATGATGATGAATAAATGTCTTCAGGAGTTTGTTTTTTTATCGTGGGGAAATTAAAATGTCAGTGATTTAGAGATATTTAACCTGTAATGGAAAGACCAACTACTAACTAATTAAATCCAATCAAAAGTAAGAATTTCTAATTAATGGTGAGAAATGCGGGTAAAATTAATGCTAAGGGAGTATCATTAGAGATATTCATTTGAACTGAACATTCATGAGAAATTCGCATTGTTACTGATCTCCTCAAATGCTTGTGGCATATAGGTACCAAACTCTTTTGGAATAATCAAAATGTTTCTTTCATCAATAAAATTTCATCTATTTACACTTATCTTTAATAAGGAACCGCTAAACATTACTCTACATAAACTTGGACCATTTCTGCTAAACATAAATGTGCTAGGACAGTTTTCATGCCAACACGTTCTATTATATGGGAGATACTCTGTACAGCGTATATCTTACGTATATAGTTTTGATTACGGTAATTTGAGGTCTAATAAGGCTTGAACTTTCATTGCTTTTAGCCATATTGGTAGATCCAATCAATAAAAATGTAAAGCTTAGCTGTTACTAGAAAAATTTCCATGTAGCGCACTGAGGGCAACCACTTTTAGATTGCTGGATAGTTTTTATAAGGACGCATCAGATTTTTTACCAGTGAGTTTAGATCGTTGTACATTGATTAATTCAATTAATTGTCCTTTTTAGGTTCCGTTGATACATCACCAACTATTCAACTAGCATTTGCGTTTATATGTGGACACTAAATGGGTTAGGTTAAATTAAAAACAAAAAAGGTCTGATGCATCTGACCCCAGCCTTGGTGTTCTATATTTGGATCAGCTTCAATTGCGCATAGTTATCCAATGCGTAGGCGTTGTTGCAGCTTGTTATGGTGGTTTGTTCTATTTGGCTGTCAAATGTATATTAAGATATTATCATCAAAATAAAAGACGGATACGTTTCATCGTATACTTTATAACAGACTAGAAAGATGGAGTTTATAAAGTTATTGCGATTTATTAAAGGTTTATATTTCTAGGGTTTCGTACCCGAAGGATGAAAATGGGACCCTATTACAAAGCTTTCGTGTTCTATCTGAACGTCCGACCATCTGTCCGTCTGTTTGTGAGTGAACTGGGCATCTCATAAACTGTAGGTAGTAGAGAGTTGAAATTATCACAGAATATGTATTCCTATTGCCGCTTAAACAAAAAAATCGATTGTTTACTTTTCTTTACTACCGTAATGAGGTAATGAGGATTAAAAAAGGAGTAGTTATAACAGTAAAAAGTCAAACAGAAAATGACAAAATAAAAGCTCGTCAATTTGAAAAACAGCGTGCATGTTACATATCGCATCCAGATACTGTCTGAGGTCTGTGTTCATAACATATGAATGAAGACCGATCGAGCTATGAACAGGTCTCAATTTCAGTGTAATACATAATAGTACATATAAACGATACTTGAGAACCTGTCGGTATATTAATACGGGTTCTTAGACTATGTTGTCAGTAACGATCCATCGATCGAACTATCTGAGATTTCAGACAATAGGTGCTGCAATAATAAAGCCTTTATATTTTTAATAAAATAATATACTATGTTAACATTCAAAATTATTTGTCCTTTTACTTATTATTTTTTATATTAATTCTAAACATCTTTTAATTATATTATTGACCAAATAGTACTATAATTAAAGTACAAGCTAATTATTGAATAATTTAATTATTTATTACTGCTGACCCTCGCGGCGTTACCCGAGGTCAATAAGTATATACACGTAGGTAATAAATAAAAATACGTATAATGCAGAAACAGTTTGTTTGGAATATCATGTTTTCCTCGATTAAAAGTAGCCTATGTTTCTCTCCTTCCTTTCAAATATATCTATGCCAAAAATAAAGTCGATTGGTTTGTTACAACGCGAAAGACGGATGACGTATACATTTTTCGTGTAAGAATACGAATTGTTCTGTAGACCATTTTTGATAATTTTTCAGGACCAAAAGTATCCTTTATTACACTCCGCCCGTTCAAGTAACTCAATGCCAAAAATCAACGCTATTGGTTGCTAATACAGCATAATAAAAAATAAATTTACAATATTAGTCAGAATTATTGACGATTATTGAATTGGGTAGGTTTATCTCTGCTAATTCACAAAATACAAACGTTCTATTCAAGGACTATTTTCATGTTCTAGTCAAAGGTCATGAAATAAAAATTAATTTATACACTTTGTATAAAAATTGTGTTCCTATTAATAAATCCGTTTTCCAACTCACCTATTGTATGAATCCTATAAAGTCCTTACAGTACGTCAACTATTCTTGTTGTCCATTACCCTCAAGATACATTCATCCCTTACATTTGACCCCACATTCCCCGCTAACAAACGCAGAAGCGACATTGTTTGTCGTATCATTTACAAGCCTCGAACATCCTTCTTTAAACACCAACATTCATTCTTAGCTCCCTATATATATAACAAGATCAATAAAAAATTAAATATCTATCCTATGACTAAATACCTAGCTAAAACGAAAATTACTACATGGCTACTGCAAATGAGCTATGATCAAAGGGAAGAGTTCATTCTATCAAATATATGACATCCCTAGCCATCCGTAGTACGTACGAGTATCTATAATATACACGCACACGCACACACACACACACACACACACACACACACACGCCCGCCCACACACACACACACTAAATTTAACGGAACATTTGTATAATTGCTGTACTATAACTCGGAGGTGGGCGGTGGTACATGCAGCACAGTTTTTACTATTGCAGTGCCACCCTTGCTAGTATTTTAAGTGCCATTGTAACTGTTCCAAATAAAGATTTATTATTTATTTATTATTTAATAGATAACCCAATGTCCTCTATACTCTAAAGCTGCTGGGTCGTCAAGATAAGTCGATGCTTAGGTAATAATAAGAAAGTAAAGCCCAATAAAATACTAACGCGAATTATTTAATTCGCGAAGCGAAGTTTTAGCACAAATCATTGCGACAGATCGTTAGCAATTTGCAAACATAATCCCGATGGCATTATCATTGAAATACCTTCATTTATATGAATATCAATTACAACCAATACTAGGAAGTTACATGAAACTGGTTTTCATGTATAAACAATTGCTTGTAAGAGATGATGTTTTAGGGTTCACTAACTAGTAGTAACTATAATAAATGCAATAATTTAATTATTATCTCTTAGCAAGCTTTACTCTACGAATATTATTATTAATAAACGTAGTATTACGGTGGAATACTTATCCATTGTTATACGCTCTGACATTTAAAAGGTGCTGTTAGTTCCGACGTTAAACCACATCTTTCCATAGTGTAAAACAAAATCAATTCCGTACCTGCACGTCTAGCATAGGCACGAGACATTTTTCTCTCCAGGGAAAGGATATAATTATATCTTCTCCCGCAGCTTTGTCAACTCTCCCACAATTTGTGCACCAATGCTAATTGGTGCACAAATGAAAAATAATAAACGTGTAACAATAAACTTCTAATTTCCCTGTTGCCGTGACTTGGGGGGTGGACACGTTAATTTTATCCCTTGTCAGGGGATATAATTGGAGCATATACCTAAGCAAATAAACTTAAGCTAATATACTTAAATAAAATATAGTAAAGCTTTTTTTTTAAGGATTGTTCATAGCTAAAATTATTCCTTGATGGTCCAACTCCTAAACATTATAACCTTTTTTTAAATGATCTGACTCTTTAGTGCAAATTAGATGCAAATCAGTAAAGGCTTCATCATCATGAATGCATGATCTCGTTCACATACTGCTGTGCGAATAAAAGCGGACCGCACGGAGAGCATGCTCTAAGAAAAGTTGAGTCGAAAAAATATTTGCATGTTTGGAGTGAAAAAGAGTGTTAGAGCTTTGTCTGACAAAGCCCGTCCAGGAAAGTACGACACCATGCTTATTTCCTCTAAGCAGCAATGTTCCAACATATTAGTTTTTATTTATAGCTTTTCTAATCCTAAAATTGCCTGGCAGAGATCGCTACTTAGCGATAAGGCCGCCTTTTGTATCCTACTACATTCTTCATGTCTTTGTTCTTTTTTTTTGTCTCGTTTTTCTGAGTGGTGTACAAATAAAGAGTATAAATAAATAAATAAATGTTGCAACGCTATGGTCCACAGGCTGAACCCTAAGGCCCATTAGCCTCAGGTCTCAGGTTGATGGACAAAGGCAACACTTGACAGGATATGTTCCTTGCATACCCTGCAAATTGTTGCTCTGTTTATGCGGTGCGGTGGGCTATGTTTGTTATGTCCATGAATTATTACTATTAAAAAATAAAATAATTGTGAAACTAACATATACATTTGAGTATCTAGTTAACTTAAATAATTTCATGAGTAACTTGCTGAAGAATGAATCGCACATGCAATGTGTTGCTTGTCTAGCTTGCAAAATTTATGATAGCAATAAAGTGTAATTTGGCATGTAATAATAGCTCTTTGAGTTAAATGAATACTTATAAGTTCACAGCGTGTAGAATTTTTTGTAATTAAGTAATTTTCAAGTATGGAAGTTATAAATTTTAATCCATATTAGTCGCAATAATGTGTTTTACTGGCCATTCGCTGGTTTAAACTTTAACGTGGGTCTATTTGGACCACAAACTTCTATTTTACCTACATTATTTTTCTATACCTTGAAGTAATACCAGCCCTAAAATAAGCGTAGCTTCTGTTATCGGTACAAAGATGAATGACCGATAAATATTTTTATGAATAATATACATAAAAATTTATAATATACAAATACACCCAGACACTGGAAAACATTCATTTTCATCACACAAACATTTTTCAGTTGTGAGAGTCGAACCCACAACCTTGACTCAGAAAGCAGGGTCGCTGCCCACTACACCAATAGGCCGTCGAAACGGCTTTCTAAGCAAACCCTCCCGTATAATGCTAAAAATAAAAATATAATAAAATTATTTATTAATGGCAAAGACACCTAGTACTTCATGAAAAAAATAACAAATAAAAAATATTTTAGGTTAACTTAAAATTTCATACTAAATGAGAAAGTTATATTAACATTTCTAGGTGCCATGGCAATATATTCCTTATTTTCTATTATTATTTTAGTTCAGCAGTGTACTTTTATAGCCTATTGATGATGATGAGGACCATTATAAGGTTGTATTGAGCTTTATCAGCACCTTTGAAATTTCAAGTTTATAGTGTTATTATACACCTATTTTTTGTGCTAATTTAATGTGTGGAAATATAAAACCGGTATACGAAATGGTTTTGGGACAGCTGGACCCCACTCGTTTTTGTTTGATATACAAAAAATAACGCGTGATATTAAAGGTTAACTGTAGTATATAAACGTACCATAAATTTATAATGGTTTACTCTATTTGCACAAATTGCACCTACTTTTTACGTCAAGTTCGATTAAGGCAATAAAATGTAAAACATATATTATAAAACTATTTATATTTGATTTTCATTAACTTAAATATTTTGATATTAATGACTCAAGTTCCGGTAGATATTTAGATTTGTGCCATACTTGTTGAGAAATTAGCAAAATCGGCACATGCCATTGAATATCTTATTTTTCGTTTCCTGTGTTTTATTTTATGCAACACATTATTTTACGATTTTGGCAATGTTTAAGTGTCTTGTTTCTTCGAAATGCGTTCCAGGAATTAGCGGGCTTATTTAATCGGTCAGAGCAGAAATATTTGCTGTTGCTGTAGACATTTTCGTTACGGAATTCGAATTCTTATTATTAGGTCTTCAAGTTATATGAAATAAATTTCTTTGGACGGCACGGCACTGTAGATTTCTTTTGCCATACTTGAATAACATTTGCAAACCAAACAAAAGTACAAAAAAAAAAGATAAAACAAAACAGGTGTCCTCATCGCTACATTGAGATCCCTTCCAGGCAACCAATGCGTGAAAAACACAAGTGTAGAAAAGAGGTCGGTGGTGCATATATACACTTAAACACATATGTCTTTAACACACGTATCTTAATTTTTCCGTTTGTCTCTCAGACTAAAATAACCGTACTGCTTAGGAAAATGCCTTCTCTATAATCCGAGATTTGTGTGCTTCACGCGCCGTATAATGTTTTTCCATATTTCATATTGTGAAATATTGCACGATAAAGAAAGTAACTTATTGCATATTGCTTTGCTTTAAACTATGGCTAAGTGCTTATCCCATTTCTATTGTATAATAAAGCTTTATGGCGATTAGAAATGTATGTGTTGCAAAAAATTTGATTACAATACAGTTTACAAGTAATGCTTCTTTTCCTTCACTTATTAGACATATTATATCTCTAGAAATTATTTTTTTCATGTTTTTTTTCGCAAAATGAGAAGGATTTGGGCTGTATTCACTCCAATTCCGGACAAAGGGGTGGGAATCGAACTGGAGTAGCCAATGTTCAAATTTAAAATAAACAATTCATTCATATAACAATTTAAAGCGCTTCTTAACGAAAGTATTCGCTTTAAAAGAACCCTATGTTCTAAATTGCAGTGTAACAGCATTCACAGTAAAAAAAAAACAGTATAAACCTTACACACCATTCTGTTAGACCACCCTTAAAAAGTAATTTTAATAATAATAATAATAATCATTTATTTAGGCTAAAAATGATGGATACAATAATTACATGAATGCCCTAACCTCTGCGGAAGGGGAACCTGTGTTACAGAGGCTAGGTCCTTCCTGATGTTACAATGGGTGCTTGTTTATTTGAAACTTATGTTTTATATTATATAATATAATTTTATATTTTAGGAACCAGAGGTAAAATGTTAATAAAAAAAAAACAAATCATGACTACACACACATATATGTTTAGTAGAAGCAAGAGTTTACACGGAACTAATAAAACAGATAACTTATTTAAAGAAATTCAATTTATAAATCTAATTTACAACAAAAACAAAATGAGCAGGTTGACTTTCCAAACGGACAGGGGTCCCCCTTAAACTAGTTGACGGTACCCGAAGATTCTCTCGAACATCGGGGTCTTCGCTCACGTCCCTAATGGGCGTGGGGAAATCCGTTCAGGGCGATGTGCCCTCTGCGGATGGTGATTCAATCGCGTGCCGTAAATACGGCACGGTCCTTGGGTTAGCTCCGTTTGGAGCTTCTGTAATGTCGGTAGGGGTCCTATTTGGTGGGTGGAAAAAGTCGGGTGTTGGGGAGAGGGTGATGGGTGAGATGGGCCGTCCAGCCGCTAACTCACCATCACCGTCTCATGTCTACATCGTGTTGGTGCTGGGTCCTAGGTGAGGTCCCTTGGGTAGGCTCTCCTGTCCGGTGGGCGGGCATGCCATGGGGCGATGTCTTTAAGGTGTGTGAAGGAGGTTGTCTTCGTCCGGGCGAACATGCGGCGGGCGAGTTGGGTGATAAAGCATTCAATGGGCTCGATACGTAAGTCTCTTTGGATAACAGAGTTCCTTACGTATCGAGGCGCGCTCGCGACCTTTCTCAGGGCCGCCGATTGCTGGGCTCGCATGGTCTTTCTGTTCGATTCGCTTACCAATGCATACCAAGCAGGTGCGGCATATGTTAGGATGGGGCGTATATATGTTTTATACACCCCAAGCTTGGTACGCATCGGTAGGCGGGACTTAAAAATGGGATATAATGCATAGGTCGCGGCTTTGGCCCTGGCGGAGACATTTTTGATGTGCGACTTCATCGTGAGGGACTGGTCGTTGGTGAGTCCTAAGTAGGTCACCCGTGGCAGCCATTTAATGTCCTGGTTTTCGAATTTTAATTCCGGTGGGGGCGTCTTTGTGAGGCCAAAGTAAATGGCCTGTGTCTTTGCCACATTTACCTTGAGCCTCCAGTTTCGGAGCCAGCTCGGAAGGGCGTCTAGGGTGCGCTGTAGCTTGTCCGCAGCGTGGATGTAGTTCAGTGATGTACTAATGTACGCCGCGTCATCGGCGTACAGAGCAAGCACAGCGCCTGGGAGTGCTGGGATGTCGTCCGTGTACAACGAGTAGAGTGCGGGAGAGAGGCAGCTGCCCTGCGGCACTCCAGCCTGGATGGGTCGTTCCTCCGAGAGCGTCTCTTCGATCCTGACGCGAAAACGTCGGTCCTGGAGGAACGACTTGATTACTCTCACTATTCTTAGAGGTGTGGCGGACTCTGCGGTCTTGTGGAGGAGGCCTTCGTGCCACACTTTATCGAAGGCCTTCTCCATGTCCAGGAAGACCGCCACGGGCTTTTATTTTTTATTTTTGGCCGCTGTGACTTGATGTAGGACACGGGCGAGTTGTTGGGTCGTGCTGTGCTCCGCACGGAACCCAAATTGTTCTGGGCGCGGGGTCCAGAAGGGGGTCATCCTCTGCAGAAGGAGTTTTTCAAACACCTTCGACATAGTCGGGAGCAGACTTATAGGTCTGTAGCTGTTCGCTAAGAGAATATTTTTTCCCGGTTTGGGCAGCATGACAACAATGCTGGTCTTCCAGGGGCTGGGAAAGTGCCCCGTGCGCAGTATGCCGTTGTAAAGGCGAGTCAACGCCGCGACTGCGGGTCTGGGAAGGTGGCGGAGCGCAGCATTTGGGATGCCGTCCGCGCCTGGGGCTTTCCTGGATTTAAGTTTCTGTATGGCATTGCTGACGCTGCTTGGAGAGAGGACTATGGGGTCCTCGTCGGGGGCTGGGTCGCGGGAAAGATTCTCTCGAATGAAGCGCGCACCGCCTTTTATAGTCTCTAACACCACCACTACGCGTTGTCCCCCTCCACGATGACGTGTTGTGACGATTTCTCCAACACGGCCTCTCCTGACTGGAGGACGTCCTCGTGCTCCGTTGTCTCATGCTGCTGGATGCCCGCAGAGCAGTAGGGCACGGGCTCCGCAGTACGTTCACGAGGCACATTGTTGCTCCTGGCAGCTTGCTCAGGCGTGGACTCCATATTGTCATCATCGTCTGCACCTGAGAACATAAAGCATCTCTGATTGGGACCTCCGTGATTACCAAGGACACATCGACCCTTGATCGATCCATGGTTGATCACAAACAAATACCAGAGAGGAAGCACGACGTTAGCTATCTCGTATAGCAAGGAACATAGGCTCGACGTTAGCTTATTTCCTACATCAGCTCACCTACATGTCATAGGCACGACGTTAGCTTAACATGAGGCTCTCACGAATGGTAGAGGCGCGACGTTAGCATACCACTTCCGAATAAACCACATAGCATATGCACGACGTTAGCGTACTATGCGGTCTTCATCATAGTGTAACAGAGGCACGACGTTAGCTTGTACACACAAATAACACAAGCTCCCCCTCGAAGAAGGCAGCACACGTGTCAGGAGTCCATTCCCCTCGCCATGGCACCATAAATTCTGCCGTAGCCCGGGTCGCCTTTCCACACGAGCCTGCCAGCATTTGCAGCTCGACGCGACCGGAAGCGCCTTGACCACACAGTAAGTCGTATGGTATGTGCCCGCGCATGCCAGAGTCGGGCTTGCCAGTCGCTTGTGCCTGCTTGATCAAAAAAAAAACAAATGAAGGCACAAAAAGTCTTCTCCTACTGCAGTGTACTTATAACAGAGAGGGTCCCTCTTTCGAACGTAATGACTGGAGTCTAGTCTCATATCTGCTAGTTTGAAGTAATTTCTGGGACTCTTCATCAGCAGGCTGTGCTATTTGTGACCAGTTCTGTTGTTTGCGTGCTTCACATACAACAATCGGATTGCGGCTCAAATAGTCAGCATTCGACATGGAGGTGCCCTTGCGGTATTCTAAGGTGAAATTAAAATCCTGCAAATATATCCACCATCTGGCTACACGCGGCAGTAGGTCTTTCTTTCGTTGCGTGGCTTTTAGTGCATTACAGTCTGTAACGACAGTAAAGTGAACGCCAACCAGATAGTGTCGGAAAATTTGCAAGGCCTTAACGACAGCCAAGGTCTCGAGCTCATAGGAATGGTACCTTGGCTCAGCACCTTGAGTCCGTTTACTGAAGTATGTGACTCCTCGCTTATACACCTTTTTATGAACCTGAAGAAGTACTGCACCATAACCAATGAAACTAGCATCCTTATGGACTTCCGCTAGGCAAAACAAGATCGTAAATGGCTAAGACAGGCTCGCTTGTTAGTTGCGAGATAATATCTTGCCGTGCTTCTTCTTATTCACTACCCCTTACGAAAGGAACGCCTTTGTTTGTAAGTCCAGTAATAGGTGCAGTCTTAGTAGCAAATTCCGCTATATATCGACTGAAGTAACTAGCTAACCCTAAATATTGGCGAACCTGCAAGATGGTCTTTGGGATGGGAGCCTAAACTAAGGCTTGGACTTTTTGTTCGCTCGGCTGCACCTGACCATGACTGATAGTCAGTCCCAAATATTCTATTTTAGTACACAAAAAAAGAGCATTTCTTTAGGTTAATAGAAAAACCAGAATCTGTCAGTGTATCAGAGTTAGTACTCATGACATCTGTATAAAATACTTGCAATACCCGGTATCCTAGGGCACAATGGTTTAAACTTTTTCTTAAAATTGCTCCAACTACGGTCATTGGTGACCCACTCATTGAGCCAAGTCCTAGCATCCCCTTTAAGACAGTTGCCGATGCGAGAAAGACACTCGTTATCGTCCCAATAGTTTGTACTCTTAGCACGTTCAACTTCCTCGCACCAGATGTCTATATCGTGGATGCTTGGATCGAAATTGGATATGTAATAAGATTGGTTGGATCTCACCGTCGTATTGATTGAACCTATCGCCTCGATGATACGATCGGTTCCGCTGGCATCGCGGTCCGTCATTGCGCTCACAGGACGCCCTGGCGAAGACGGCATAGCAGACTCTCGACCCTCCACCACAGACCTCCGTTGCTCAGCTACAGTCGCGGTCACAGGTCGCAGCCGTGGTGGCGACAGCGCAGGCAAACAGTCAGCGTTCGGTCCATGGAGTCGCGGCGGTGAGGAGCGGCGTTGCCCTTCTAATGCAATTAAACGATTTTGAAGTTGTTGCATTTGTTCGATTAACTCTTTATTAGGGGAATTATGCAGTTTTGAAGTAAGTCTAGAATGCTACCTTCGACGCCTACGGCCAGAATCATGGTGCGGTACCATGCCCGGAAAGCGAGGCGCGGTATCTAGAGAGACTTCTCCTTTCATGACCTTGATTTGACATTTTCTTTACTGTAGGTAACAGTAAATTACGAAATATAAGCAAGAACTAGGCCCAATACAAATAAACTTTTATGCGGGTAGGTAGGCTATTATAGCAAAATAGCGAGATAGGCCAAAAGTAACGCTAAATTTGAATTCACAAATCTATTTGAAAATCACGCACAATTATATTGAAAATAGCTGTAGGTAGTTAGCAAATAAATAAAAAAGGAAGTACTCACCAGGGTTTCAGCTACGTATAACAATACAACAACCATCTAATAACTTAGACAGCACACTACTTACGTAATAAGGGACATTTAAAATTCAATTTTCAAACGCAACGAAAAAAAGTAATTTGAATAGTCAAACTGCCGCAGGTATTTCAGGAATGCAAAGCAAATTAGGTCACGTGATATTTTCGAATCCCACACCTGATTTTAGGAACCAGAGGTAAAATTTTAATAAAAAAAAACAAATCATGACTACACACACATATATGTTTAGTAGAAGCAAGAGTTTACACGGAACTAATAAAACAGATAACTTATTTAAAGAAATTCAATTTATAAATCTAATTTACAACAAAAACAAAATGAGCAGGTTGACTTTCCAAACGGACAGGGGTCCCCCTTAAACTAGTTGACGGTACCCGAAGATTCTCTCGAATGAAGCGCGCACCGCCTTTTATAGTCTCTAACACCACCACTACGCGTTGTCCCCCTCCACGATGACGTGTTGTGACAATTTCTCCAACAATATACATATTATAAAAATTTAAGAGCTAAAAATAAGAAAACAAAATAAAAATTAAACTATAACTAAAGAATAAATTTTGTAGGTCTGTGTGGGGTATTCTGGGTGTGTGTGTGTGTGTGTGTGTGACCCTATGTGCGTGAGTGCGTACATGAATGTGCAAGTGTATGCTTGTGTGCGTGCGTATTTTAAAATGTTTTTTTTTTTATTTATAATTATTAACCTAAATGCGAAATTTGATGTCTCTAACTTCAAAAACATAAATAAGAGTGCCACACAAAGATCCAACCCTTATTTTATCCCTTGAGGAGGCTACTGTGTTGGCTGTTTACCAAAAAAGACCTGCTGCCGTGATTAGGCGTTCCGGCAAAATGACGCATACTTACTTTTTACTTTTTCGGAAGGACACTTGCCGATTACCACCTGAGGGGTTGCTGCTGGTTACGGGGGAGTGGGGTGAGCTCGCCATGAGAAGAGCCTCAGGGCGCGACCACATTGGTTTGTAAATGACGCATAAAAACTGATTAGAGTTTAAATATAACTGCCATACCTATATATACTTCATAATAACTAGTCTTCATCATAACGAAGCACCATGAGATTGCAGTCAAGGGCTTGCTTAAAATGGAATAAAGAATTCATGCATCTGTCCGATATGATTAACTGAAGTAAATGTTGAAGTATAATTGTATGCTAGAACTGATGCAGGGGGGTAATTAAAACGAAACAAAAGAATCCGAATGCGATAAATACTACAGCGCTTAGCAAGGTTGCTAGCTGTTTACATATTGCTTGAATGCCATACTCAGTGGTCCATGAATGACCTTGGATACAATATTATGGTCAATAAATGGATGCTTCAACTCATCGGGTGATTTTATTATTTAATATCGATCCCTCGCGATTTCTGCCGCTCATAGGTCAACCTTAAAACTGGAACAACTTTGTCATATATTATTTTATCGAAACTTTAACCGTTCACGCAGTGTAATCTCTCAAAAGGAACAAAAACCTCTACTTTTAAACATTCTTCATTGGTGCCATGCTCCTATTGGTTTTAGAGTGATGAAATATATCCTATAGCCTTCCTCGATAAATAAATGAAAAGTATAATAAAACAACGTACACAATTTGCCAGCCTTACCGCTTCAAAGATGAAGATGGTGATGTATTATTTTGCCCAAACTATGGAAAACCCATACCAGATAGGGGTTTGTCTGTTGCCTAGGAAAGCCAGTTTAGCTGCCAGTCCCGGTTATTTATAAAAATAAAAGTTGTTAACTCACCTACCCTATTGCCAACCTACCGAATTGTTAGCAACGTTGTGGGTTTCTGCTTTAATATTAAGCTTTAAACAGCAATTGTTGATAAAAAATAGCCCATTCATACGAATCTTTAATATAAAATGCAAGAAGTAAGTCTATGCAAAAATCTTGTCTATTCCACTTATTGGGTTGCTGCTATGGTTGATGCCTATAACTTCATCAAAATTATAAGCGCCAACCAACAAACATACTTTGACAACAAAATAAAAACAAAATTGAAGCAATGGAAATAATGCACACGGAACCAATTACTATACAAGGCATGTACGTGTGTTTAATGGTGCCAAAAATGCTGACGGCATATCCGCACTAAGCAACCACGCGGATCCTTTGCCAAAATTACTCAGACAGTATTGTAATGATAATAGAAAGACCAGCTGTTGACCGCGGTTTGGTTTTTCATGAATCCTGTGGGAAGCGTCACTTTCCTGAGATAAAAAGCAGCCTATGTGTGAATCCAGGGTATAATCTAACTCCATTCCAAAATTAAGTTAAGTAGTTCTTGCGTGAAAGAGTAACAAATATCCACCCATACATTTTCGCATTTATAATATTAGTATAGGATAGGATACGAGTATTTCCTCTCTCTCTCTTACAAATCTTATTTATACGATAGACGAATTTAGACGATATTACTATTACTGGCTATTTCCAGGCGTGCCTCGTAATAGTAATTGATCTAGTGATAGATGAAGTTGTTGATTTAGTGGTGTACGGGAGCTATGGTGATACGCTCGACCGTAACAATAGGAAGATCTGCCTCCTTCGGAAGATCGTGCTAGGGGACCGAGGTCCGAACAATCATCTTTGGAAGTTGTATATATAGTAAATTTTTGTGAACACTTCGCTATGCGCGATGCAGGATTTTTGTGGCACCAGCTAGTTCTGTAATGTGGAGACCGCTACAATGGTTAGCATGTTCTGCTACGGTTAAAGAATCGGCGGTGTTAACCCTCAAGCCTCGGTGAACACGTTAAGCCGTCAATCTCGGTTAGTATCACTTAAGTGCGTTAAAAATCGCTAAAGCCCACCAACCCGCATTGGAGCTTATGCTCTAAAGCGTCTTTTAAAAAACAACACGTTAGTTAAAAAAAGTTAATAAAATTAACTTATTAATTACTTAATAAAACAGTACAGTTCTGAGGACTCCTGTAGTGAACAAAGTTTTCCGATGATCATAGATAAGGTATACTCTACTATGACCTTCGGAAAAAAGCAACATTTAAAGAACAGATAAGTGAGACGATTGACAATAATACCCGGATATTATCCGTATGGAACTAATCTACTCGCATATAGAGGTCATAACGCTTTTTTCTTACGTGACGATTTCTTCCTTCAAACTAACTAGATTTAGTCCTTGAGATTGTAACACTTTACAGCCTTCAACATTTACTAACATGATTGCTAGACTTCATGTTACGTTCATTTACGTTGTTGCGTTAGAAGGAACGAATCTCTTACTAACGGACATTTTAAGTACCACCACTTATACCACCATATTTTAATTGTTGGATGTTACTTAACGGAACTGCAAAAATATATCGTAAACTCGTAAATTTCCATAGCGGAAACGATTGAATGTAATCATGACTTATTGCAGTATGTATGAGTCAATGCATTTGTTTCAAATTCGATTACAGACAGGCGAATTTTGCATATTTTACTTTTTCGCATACTTATTACAAACAAACGACGTTTTTATAATTTTTTAAGGTTAAATTAACCGACTAAAATTTTCAAAACATTGTTTCCAAGATTATGATGACAGATCCTCAAAGAGGATGCAACCTTAGATATTCATCGCTCAATCAGTGCAGACGCAAAACCATAAAAACATAAATTTCCCGTGTAAACAACGATTCTTTATGTTTTCATAGAAACCCCGCTTGGCTCTATCTGGATCGAAGATCGGAGATATCCTGTAAATACCACCGGTGCGACCAGACAAATTGGACCCTTCTTTGCTTCGCCCAACAAGGATCGTTCTATCAAAACTTTCTTTAATTACAGAAGTAATTTCGCGTCTAACTGACTATATTGTTTATGTTTACTAATTATTCACATTATATGTATATTACCAGTTCTACCTGCGGTGCTAAGATGTAGACACTGACAGCGAGGCTATCGTTAATCTTGCTATGGAGAGATGCTGCGAATTTTTGTGACGGACAAAGTCAAAAATGAAACATTTTGTCGGAGGACCGATGGGCGTTGTAACCAAAAGATCCTTGAGTCGAGAACAAGAATTGGCAAGCGGAGTGCAAAGCGCCCCCGACTTAGTGGACGGACGAGTTCCGCAAAGTGGCAGACATCTATAGAATGCAAAAGACAGTGTAGAAAGAGATGGCGCTGCATTAAAGAGTATATTGCATTGGATACAAATTAAATGAAAAATAATCATCGATCTTTATACACTTAAGGTGTAGTAACCTCGCTAAAATTCATCATTTGGATAACTCTTACCGTTTTCGTTAAAATTGGTTAAAAATCCATATCAATGCCAATGGCATTATTTTTCGTCACGATCGATGTAAACAAAGAGATAAAGCGATATTTATTATGATATTTTTTTAATTAGCGAATGCGGCAAGTGTTTAAAACAACAACTATACCTTAAAATAACAATTTTGCATTATTTTCATAGCGCGTAAGCTTTACCGACTATAATTCTTCTAAAATAAGGCTTTACATACACTATAATGATTGCAATCGGCTTAAATATGGAAGATTGAAAGTGGACTGCACACTTAGGTCGTTTGGTTTATTAGATTATTGAACAGAAGTCCAAAACCAATTCCAAATTACCTTAAAGTTTTCTTTTACTCTTTTAATTTTGAAAGAATCCTCTCCTGCCTCTGAAATCCACTGCCTGCCAAGTGTCCACTACTGCCAACTACTGCGCCAGGAAGTTCGATAAAATTCCATCCCATATTATTTAAGTATTCTGTCAGTTAGGACCACTGTAACCTGAAAATGTAGTCCTTACTTTTAGTCAGATAACTCTGAATTTATTTAAACATTTAATTAGGCAACTAAAACAACTCAAACTTCATAATTAGAAAGAAACATAATTTTTCTATAATAATTTTTAAAAGTATAAATAGCTACGCAGCATGAAAAAAGTTTTTAATTTTGTCAAACTACCGCAGTTGTGTCGTAAGTGGGTGGTCGCTGGTTCGATCGAGAATTTAGGAACTGAAAATTTCAAAATTTTCATCCGCGTTTCAGTACGCTGCCACGTAGACACCGATAAGGGGTATACACGTAACAGATGTAAGCCTGCTAAATAAAATGCTTATAAGATTATTAAAAAATGAATGCATTGTGTTCGTATTTATGAACCATTCGATGAAGACAGCTGTATGTGTGTCCACGGGCTTAAGATCGGCTTGTGCAACATTATGCGGGTGTTAAATCATTTAGTATTATTATTTTTTATATTATTTATATTTTTGCTGATGGCGAAGTAAGAGCTTGCTTTTATTACGTCAGATGTTCGTATAAGGGATGCATTTTTGATGTCTATATTTATAAGTTGGTATAATGGTTGATTTAACGTAGTTGAATATTATCATTGGCTTGCATACTGGTACTCGAAAGCTATTCTGAGAGTACTGTTAAGTCAAGACTATTACATCATATTAATTCTTTATTCAGTTTAATGTATTATGTCACTAAACATAACAATATCACCATCATCATTATAAACTAATTCCTAGCCCACTACAGCGCCAGGGTGTCTTCTCAATACGAGACGGGCTGTAGGCTGTCCACCAAGTGCGGATCACTCACTAATGTTCACATTCTCGAAGAAGATAAATAAATAAATTAAATAAATAAATATACTACAACAATACACACATCGCCATCTAGCCCCAAAGTAAGCTTGTGTTATGGGTACTAAGATAGCTGTTGAATATTTTTATGAATATAATACATATAAATACTTATAATATACAGATTACCAATAACCGTTAAATCCACAAATATAGAATATGTCAAGGACTACATCTACCTTGGTCATCTCATTTCCTTTGAGTTTTGTACTGATAAGGAAATAGATAGAAGAAGAAAAAGTACTTGGAACAAGTATTGGGCAATGAAAGAGGTATTTAAGAGTAATCTACCTACAGAAATAAAAACAAAAGCCATGGATAAATGTCTTACACCATGTTTGACCTACGCTTGTCAGACCTGGCCAATAACAAAGAAAACATTAGATAAAGTGGGTAAATGCCAGAGAGGAATGGAGCGGAGCTTCTTGAATATAAAAAGAAAGGATAGAGTGAGAAATGTCTTTATTAGGAAGAAAACAAAGGCTACAGATGCCATAAAACATGTACTCGTTTCGAAATGGAAATGGGCAGGACATATACAAAGAGTCAAAGACGAGCGGTGGTCATACATAGTTACAAATTGGTAACCACGAGACTCTAAGCGCAGAAGAGGCCGACTATTAAGAAGGTGGTCTGATGATATAACACAGATAGCAGGAAAAACATGGGCAAGAGCAGCTATGGACAGAACGTCCTGGCTACTCATAGAGGAGGCTTTCACCGCCAAAGGCGGTCATTACAACAAATATTAAATCTAACATATTTTTAAGAAAACTTACTAACCAAAACATTTGTTGTATTTAGAATTTAATTATGTAAATTTAGAATCCATTTAAAATAATATGTAAACCGTTGTAAGGAATAATAAAGCTATTATTATTATTATTATTAATATACAGATGACACTGAAAAACAATCATGTTCATCACACAAACATTTTCCAGTTGTGAGAATCGAACCCACGGCCTAGGACTCAGAAAGCAGGGTCGCTGCCCACTGCGCCAGTCGGCCGTCCTTAGATTATGGAGAACCCTCAGGTATGCAGGTTTTCTCACGATTTTTTCCTTCACCGTTTAAGCAAGTGATTATTAAAAAACGCCGGGGTGAGGGTAGCCGAAGCGTTACCCATTAGGCTATCACGTCTTCGTTAACATAACAAAATACAGTACGAAATAATAAAGCTAGAAATCCTTACGGTTCATAGAACTTGTCATATTCAGGTCTCGAGTCGTTCAACTACTTTTCAAATATTTTTATAGGAAGTCTTCTGAATTGAAACATCTCATTTGATGTAAACATATGCGCAAATATAATTTTGTTAGTAAAATGAAACCGTATGACGACACAGCAATTGACATGACCATCATATGCCGCCTCGCTCCCAAAAAATATGTATTTGGCTTTAACCTAAACATTTTTCATTGTTATATCAAACATGATAGTAGGTACAAACATACTATCATGTTTGATGTATTATAGCGTCATATAAGGATTTTTTGCTTTGTATTTAGTATAAATTATGGGCATTAAGAATAGTTAAGTATATAAATGTCCTCTCCTATAATCTCCATCGCAAATCGCTTCAATTTCTATGTCCTATTATAGTTATTTATGGTACTATGATTAAAACTTAATAGCGAAAGAGCTTACGTTTAATAGTTCTTGACTCGAGTTTTGTTTTAAGTGCGTAATAAAGCTTCTGTAATAACAATTTTCTATAATACCTATAAGGTAATTGTTAACCTTAGCCTGCACGTGCTATCCCATCGATCAACTGCATTCTACTCACGCTGCTAAGTATATGAATAGATTGAAGTCAGAAGTACTGCTCAAGGCACCCTTATACGGGGCAGTAATGGTATCGAAATGAAAATACTAAAGATGTTTCCTTCAAAGTTGACGGAATGTTTGTTTTTTTAACTGACTTTCATCAAAAAGTGGAAGGTTTATAACCTTCGGGTGTTTTTTTAATGTGGGCATTTATTGATGGATTTGCAAGATTCTTTTTTTTTGTTCGAAAGGATAGTTGTTTATGCCGAAATAGTCCCATTCAAATATCATCATATACATCTGATGAAGAGTTTTGGAGACAGACTAACTCTTCAGACAGCAAACCGCGATTGCTTCTATACACTTGAACACTTTTTTTTATAAAAATTCATCATCACCATCAATTCATTACCGGCCCACTACAAGGCATGGGTCTCTTCCCACAATGAGTAGGGGTTAAGGCCTTAGTCCACCACCATAGCCCCGTGCGGATTGAACTCCACACGCCTTTGAGAATAATATTATACAGAATTCTCAGGCATGCAGGTTACTTCACGACATTTTCCTTTCCGTTGAAGCAAGTGATATTTTAATTGCTTGAAACTACATTTATTCGCATCAAAAACACGGGTTAAGATCAGATAATAAATATTTTGTCTGTCACAGTTTCAGCGTCTAAATAGCTATGCAACAGTTATTTTTTTAAATAACAGTATAACGCCGTAATGTTATTTTTATATTTTGTTGGATATCATACCTGTGGGGTCAAGGAGGCTCAGACCCTGATATATCTGGCCCTTATAACAATTTAGATAGGTATATAAATACAATAATATAAATAGTTAATGATTGGCTACCAGCTGAGCAATAAAGCATTTATAATAACCGATTTGCAAATGTATATCGTATTTTACTGTAATTGTTAACCTAAGCGTGCGCATGCTATCTTTTAGATCAACAGCATTCCATGGTGTTGTATTCGTATAATATCACGTCTTAAGTAGTCCCCACACCTTTCCATCATGTTTATTGTTACTATAAAGTCATTGGTTTTATTCTATGGTTCTCGTTTGGGTCCTACCGGAATGACAGTTAATGTACAAGCTGATAGAAAGAGAAAAAAATAAATAGTTTTACCTCTTTTTTAAAAAACCTGGTCGCTAATTTTATGCGTCACAAAAAGTTCTTGAAATTAGCAGGTGATGAAGAGGTGTATGGTATACGAGAACCTAAGTGATCAATTCAGAAATGGGCTGTCAGTTTATGGTTATGCACCCACAAACTTGGATTAAACAAGCAGAAATTATGATGATAATCACAGATGGAAAATAACAATGCAGTGAGAGTCTTATCT